>NC_091283.1:15593444-16263444 GCF_032444005.1 Ranitomeya imitator
ACCAGAACCGCCATCATTATACGACTACAGCACCAGAACCACCATCAGTACATGAATGCAGCTCATGAAGCGATCAATTGCAATGTCAGGTCAGCCTCGTATTTAATTATATAGCATAAACCTACAATTCCCAGTATGTTGTTAGCAATAATAAGGAGATGCTGGGAGTTTCTTTTACCAGTCAATGTCAGACTGCGGACCAATGTGCTTATATCTGTTAGTCATTCCCTTTATTAAGAATTGATTAGAAATGATGAGTTTTTAAAAATAAGGATTCTGTAAGCTTGTTTTCTTTAGTATGTTGTCCACTCTTTGCCTTACAAAAATAATTCTCCCTGATCACCTCTGTGGTGGGTATCATCATCCTCTCTATAATGGTAGTACTCTCACGCAGGTGGGACACTGTTATGGCTGGCAATCAGGCAACACAGCGTGCAGTAATCAGCGCACATACAGAGATCTGGCAATAACCCAAAACAATAGGACGAGCTCTGAGACGTGGAATCTCTGTAGACTGCAGTACCTGATCTATCCTCACACAACTGGAAGCAGCAGTGGATTGCGCCTATCACTACCTATGCAACTCGACACTGCCTGAGGAGCTGACTAGCCTGAAGATAGAAATACAAGCCTGACTTACCTCAGAGAAATACCCCAAAGGAATAGGCAGCCCCCCACATATAATGACTGTTAGCAAGATGAAAAGACAAACGTAGGAATGAAATAGATTCAGCAAAGTGAGGCCCGATATTCTAGACAGAGCGAGGATAGCAAAGAGAACTATGCAGTCTACAAAAAACCCTAAAACGAAAACCACGCAAAGGGGCAAAAAGACCCACCGTGCCGAACTAACAGCACGGCGGTGCACCCCTTTGCTTCTCAGAGCTTCCAGCAAAAGATAATAACAAGCTGGACAGAAAAAACAGAAAACAAACTAGAAGCACTTATCTAGCAGAGCAGCAGGCCCAAGGAAAGATGCAGTAGCTCAGATCCAACACTGGAACATTGACAAGGAGCAAGGAAGACAGACTCAGGTGGAGCTAAATAGCAAGGCAGCCAACGAGCTCACCAAAACACCTGAGGGAGGAAGCCCAGAGACTGCAATACCACTTGTGACCACAGAAGTGAACTCAGCCACAGAATTCACAACAGTACCCCCCCCTTGAGGAGGGGTCACCGAACCCTCACCAGAACCCCCAGGCTGACCAGGATGAGCCACATGAAAGGCACGAACAAGATCTGGGGCATGGACATCAGAGGCAAAAACCCAGGAATTATCTTCCTGAGCATAACCCTTCCATTTGACCAGATACTGGAGTTTCCGTCTAGAGACACGAGAATCCAAAATCTTCTCCACAATATACTCCAATTCCCCCTCCACCAAAACAGGGGCAGGAGGCTCCACAGATGGAACCATAGGTGCCACGTATCTCCTCAACAACGACCTATGGAATACATTATGTATGGAAAAGGAGTCTGGGAGGGTCAGACGAAAAGACACCGGATTGAGAATCTCAGAAATCCTATACGGACCAATAAAACGAGGTTTAAATTTAGGAGAGGAAACCTTCATAGGTATATGACGAGAAGATAACCAAACCAGATTCCCAACACGAAGTCGGGGTCCCACACGGCGTCTGCGATTAGCGAAAAGCTGAGCCTTCTCCTGGGACAAGGTCAAATTGTCCACTACCTGAGTCCAGATCTGCTGCAACCTGTCCACCACATTATCCACACCAGGACAGTCCGAAGACTCAACCTGTCCTGAAGAGAAACGAGGATGGAACCCAGAATTGCAGAAAAATGGAGAGACCAAGGTAGCCGAGCTGGCCCGATTATTAAGGGCGAACTCAGCCAACGGCAAAAATGACACCCAATCATCCTGGTCAGCGGAAACAAAACATCTCAGATATGTTTCCAAGGTCTGATTGGTTCGTTCGGTCTGGCCATTAGTCTGAGGATGGAAGGCCGAGGAAAAAGATAGGTCAATGCCCATCCTACCACAAAAGGCTCGCCAGAACCTCGAGACAAACTGGGAACCTCTGTCAGAAACAATATTCTCAGGAATGCCATGTAAACGAACCACATGCTGGAAGAACAAAGGCACCAAATCAGAGGAGGAAGGCAATTTAACCAAGGGCACCAGATGGACCATTTTAGAAAAGCGATCACAGACCACCCAAATGACAGACATCTTTTGAGAAACGGGAAGGTCAGAAATGAAATCCATCGAAATATGTGTCCAAGGCCTCTTCGGGACCGGCAAGGGCAAAAGCAACCCACTGGCACGTGAACAGCAGGGCTTAGCCCTAGCACAAATTCCACAGGACTGCACAAAAGCACGCACATCCCGTGACAGAGATGGCCACCAGAAGGATCTAGCAACCAACTCCCTGGTACCAAAGATTCCTGGATGACCGGCCAGCACCGAACAATGAAGTTCAGAGATAACTTTACTAGTCCACCTATCAGGGACGAACAGTTTCTCGGCCGGACAACGATCAGGTTTATTAGCCTGAAATTTCTGCAACACTCTCCGCAAATCAGGGGAGATGGCAGACACAATGACTCCTTCCTTGAGGATACTCGCCGGCTCAGATAACCCCGGAGAGTCGGGCACAAAACTCCTAGACAGAGCATCCGCCTTCACATTTTTAGAGCCCGGAAGGTATGAAATCACAAAATCAAAACGAGCAAAAAACAACGACCAACGGACCTGTCTAGGATTCAAGCGCTTGGCAGACTCAAGATAAGTAAGGTTCTTATGATCAGTCAAAACCACCACGCGATGCTTAGCACCCTCAAGCCAATGACGCCACTCCTCGAATGCCCACTTCATGGCCAGCAACTCTCGGTTGCCCACATCATAATTACGCTCAGCAGCAGAAAATTTCCTGGAAAAGAAAGCACATGGTTTGAACACTGAGCAACCAGAACCTCTCTGTGACAAAACCGCCCCTGCACCAATATCAGAAGCATCAACCTCGACCTGGAACGGAAGAGAAACATCAGGTTGACACAACACAGGGGCACAGCAAAAACGACGCTTCAACTCCTGAAAAGCTTCCACGGCAGCAGAAGACCAATTAACCAAATCAGCACCCTTCTTGGTCAAATCGGTCAATGGTCTGGCAATGCTAGAAAAATTACAGATGAAGCGACGATAAAAATTAGCAAAGCCCAGGAATTTCTGCAAACTTTTTAGAGATGTCGGCTGAGTCCAATCCTGGATGGCCTGAACCTTAACCGGATCCATCTCGATAGTAGAAGGGGAAAAGATGAACCCCAAAAATGAAACTTTCTGCACACCGAAGAGACACTTTGATCCCTTCACGAACAAGGAATTAGCACGCAGTACCTGGAAAACCATTCTGACTTGCTTCACATGAGACTCCCAATCATCTGAGAAGATCAAAATGTCATCCAAGTAAACAATCAAGAATTTATCCAGATACTCACGGAAAATGTCATGCATAAAAGACTGAAAAACAGATGGAGCATTGGCAAGTCCGAACGGCATCACCAGATACTCAAAATGACCCTCGGGCGTATTAAATGCCGTTTTCCATTCATCTCCCTGCCTGATTCTCACCAGATTATACGCACCACGAAGATCAATCTTAGTAAACCAACTAGCCCCCTTAATCCGAGCAAACAAGTCAGAAATCAATGGCAAGGGATACTGAAACTTAACAGTGATCTTATTAAGAAGGCGGTAATCAATACACGGTCTTAGCGAACCATCCTTCTTGGCTACAAAAAAGAACCCTGCTCCCAATGGTGACGACGATGGGCGAATATGTCCCTTCTCCAGGGACTCCTTCACATAACTGCGCATAGCGGTGTGTTCAGGTACGGACAAATTAAATAAACGACCCTTAGGGAATTTACTACCAGGAATCAAATCGATAGCACAATCACAATTCCTATGCGGAGGTAGGGCATCAGACTTGGACTCTTCAAATACATCCTGAAAGTCCGACAAGAACTCTGGGATGTCAGAAGGAATGGATGACGAAATAGACAAAAATGGAACATCACCATGTACTCCCTGACAACCCCAGCTGGTTACCGACATAGAGTTCCAATCCAATACTGGATTATGGGTTTGTAGCCATGGCAACCCCAACACGACCACATCATGCAAATTATGCAGTACCAAAAAGCGAATAACTTCCTGATGTGCAGGAGCCATGCACATGGTCAGCTGGGCCCAGTACTGAGGCTTATTCTTGGCCAGAGGTGTAGCATCAATTCCTCTCAACGGAATAGGACACCGCAAAGGCTCCAAGAAAAATCCACAACGTTTAGCATAATCCAAATCCATCAGATTCAGGGCAGCGCCTGAATCCACAAACGCCATGACAGAATATGATGACAAAGAGCACATTAAGGTAATGGACAAAAGGAATTTGGACTGTACAGTACCAATAACGGCAGAGCTATCGAACCGCCTAGTGCGTTTAGGACAATTAGAAATAGCATGAGTAGAATCACCACAATAGAAACACAGTCTGTTCAGACGTCTGTGTTCGTGCCGTTCTACTTTAGTCATAGTCCTGTCGCACTGCATAGGCTCAGGTTTACTCTCAGACAATACCGCCAGATGGTGCACAGATTTACGCTCGCGCAAGCGACGACCGATCTGAATGGCCAAGGACATAGACTCATTCAAACCAGCAGGCATAGGAAATCCCACCATTACATCCTTAAGAGCTTCAGAGAGACCCTTTCTGAACAAAGCCGCTAGTGCAGATTCATTCCACAGAGTGAGTACTGACCATTTTCTAAATTTCTGACAATATACTTCTACATCATCCTGACCCTGGCATAAAGCCAGCAGATTTTTCTCAGCTTGATCCACTGAATTAGGCTCATCGTAAAGCAATCCCAGCGCCTGGAAAAATGCATCAACATTACTCAATGCAGAATCTCCTGGTGCAAGAGAAAACGCCCAGTCCTGTGGGTCGCCGCGCAAAAAAGAAATAATAATCAAAACCTGTTGAATAGGATTACCAGAAGAATGAGGTTTCAAGGCCAAAAATAGCTTACAATTATTTCTGAAGCTCAGGAACTTAGTCCTGTCACCAAAAAACAAATCAGGAATCGGAATTCTTGGTTCTAGCATCGATTTCTGATCAATAGTATCTTGAATCTTTTGTACATTTACAACGAGATTATCCATTGAGGAGCACAGAGCCTGAATATCCATGTCCACAGCTGTGTCCTGAAGCACTCTAATGTCTAGGGGAAAAAAAAGACTGAAGACAGAGCTAAGAAAAAAAAATGATGTCAGGATTTCTTTTTTCCCTCTATTGGAAATCATTGAATGGCTCCTTGTACTGTTATGGCTGGCAATCAGGCAACACAGCGTGCAGTAATCAGCACATACAGAGATCTGGCAATAACCCAAAACAATAGGACGAGCTCTGAGACGTGGAATCTCTGTAGACTGCAGTACCTGATCTATCCTCACACAACTGGAAGCAGCAGTGGATTGCGCCTATCACTACCTATGCAACTCGACACTGCCTGAGGAGCTGACTAGCCTGAAGATAGAAATACAAGCCTGACTTACCTCAGAGAAATACCCCAAAGGAATAGGCAGCCCCCCACATATAATGACTGTTAGCAAGATGAAAAGACAAACGTAGGAATGAAATAGATTCAGCAAAGTGAGGCCCGATATTCTAGACAGAGCGAGGATAGCAAAGAGAACTATGCAGTCTACAAAAAACCCTAAAACGAAAACCACGCAAAGGGGCAAAAAGACCCACCGTGCCGAACTAACAGCACGGCGGTGCACCCCTCTGCTTCTCAGAGCTTCCAGCAAAAGACAATAGCAAACTGGACAGAAAAAAACAGAAAACAAACTAGAAGCACTTATCTAGCAGAGCAGCAGGCCCAAGGAAAGATGCAGTAGCTCAGATCCAACACTGGAACATTGACAAGGAGCAAGGAAGACAGACTCAGGTGGAGCTAAATAGCAAGGCAGCCAACGAGCTCACCAAAACACCTGAGGGAGGAAGCCCAGAGACTGCAATACCACTTGTGACCACAGAAGTGAACTCAGCCACAGAATTCACAACAGGACACCCAGAACATTTTCTGGAACTGTCTCAAGTTTTCAGAAACAATTCTCTTAAATGTAGTTATGTCCAGGTCCATAACTGGTTCAGGGTGATGAATCACTTTCCACCATCTAACAGTCTACAATGTCAAAACCTTGTGAACAACACAACATTACAGGGCTATGATTGGCTGTTATTGCCATATGGCTGAAAGTGTGGAAACAGTTTTTTTCACATTTGTAACAACAATTTTAAAACAATCCATGTTGTTTAATTTTTTTTTTACCAAGAATCTCCCCAGATCTTTCATAGAATCCCAATAAGTTTGCGAACACGCGGTCATTTAGATGCTGATGTGCCAGCTAAGTTTTTAAAGCAAAAGTCACTTCAAGAAAATGTTGTTGCTTGATTCTATTTGTCCGTTTTTTTTATCTCTTTTTGGTAATTTTTGCCTGAAAAAGACATCATGAAAAAGATGTCAGCGCCAATTCATTAAGACTTGTGGTTTTCATAGAATCATAGAATGTTAGAGTTGGAAGGGACCTCCGGGGCCATCGTGCCCTACCCCCGGCTCAATGCAGGAGTCACTAAACCATCTCAGACAGATGTCTGTCCAGCGTCTGATTGAAGACTTCCATTGAAGGAGAACTCACCATCTCTTGTGGCCGCCTGTTCCACTCATTGTTCACCGTCACTGTCAAAAAGTTTTTTCTAATATCAAATCGATATCTTCTTCCTTTCAGTTTCATTCCATTGCGTCTTGTGTTTCCATGGGCAAATGAGAATAATGATGATCCCTCTACACTGTGACAGCACTTCAGATATTTGTAGACAGCTATTAAGTCTCCTCTTAGCCTTCTTTTTTGAAAGCTAAACATTCCCAGATCCTATAACTTTTCCTTCTTGGATAAACTTTGCAGTCCACTCACCATCCTGGTCTCTTTTCTCTGAAGTTGCTCCAGTTTTTCAATGTCTGTTTTAAAACTTGGTACTGAAAGCTGGACCCAGTATTCCAGATAAGGCCTGACCAAGGAGGAGTAGAGGGGGATAATTACTTCACGCGATCTAGACTCTATGGTTCTCTTAATACATCCTAGAACTGTGTTTGCCTTTTTGCTGCTGCATCACACTGTTGACTCATGTGCAGTAGGTGATCTATTAATATACCCAAGTCTTTTTCACATGTGCTGTTGCTTAGTTCTGTTCCTCCCATTCTTTT
Source organism: Ranitomeya imitator (assembly GCF_032444005.1). Taxonomy (NCBI): domain Eukaryota; kingdom Metazoa; phylum Chordata; class Amphibia; order Anura; family Dendrobatidae; genus Ranitomeya; species Ranitomeya imitator. The sequence goes on from NC_091283.1 coordinate 15,600,735, forward strand.
TATTTTTCTTGCCCAGATATAGAATCTTGTATTTCTCCCTGTTAAATACCATTCTATTAGTCGCTGCCCATTGTTCAAGCTTATCTAGATCCTCCTGAATCCTTTCTCTGTCTTCTCTAGTGTTAGCCATCCTTCCTAGCTTTGCATCATCTGCAAATTTGATCACTTTACCTCTAGTTTCCTTATCTAGATAATTTATAAAAATGTTGGACAACATTTCTTGCTGGTCTTATAGCATGGGTCTGGTGTCGTCAGATGCTTCTGATTCATGAAGGTGTGTTCACCTCTTCTGCTTCCGCGCACCTTCCCTGAAATCCAGAAATCTTATTCAAAACAGGGACTGGAGTGAAATGTCTGGTGTAGGGAATGCTACTGTTTGTCATGAATTAAATGAGCTGTGGCATCTCACTCCCACTGAACCATCGGCCTGGGAATTCTGGGGTGAAAACACAAAAAGTGACAAACTTTTGTGACTTTTCAAACTTTTTATGCCACTCTTTTGGCGTAAAAGCTTTAATGAATTGAAGCCATTATGTGCACTTACTCAATGCAATGTTGCAATATATCAAACTCATCAAGAAAATTGGGGAGAAAAGAACTAGACATTTCTCTAAATCTACGAATTCCTGTAAATAATGAATATATACATTGTATATGAATGTCTGTCACTGTTGGGCACAGGTTACATTATATCATATTGTCAGGAGGACATTACCATTGCTTCAAAGACAACGACTGCACAACACAATCACATCCATCTTGTCTCCATTAACCTCGTAGATATTCTTTTGAATTTGCATTATGCATTTGTTTCTCGGAAAGGAAAGATCAAAAGGTAAATTACTTTTTTAGTGTTGCTGAATTCAATTTTTTGGGGGATGAAATAATTAAAATTTATAGCAAAATCATTAAAGCCAATGCACTTGATGTGGCAGTAAAGGCAATTACTATTCCAAACTCTGATGAGTTTCTGTATCAGTAGAAGCAAAAATTACAGATATCCAGCTCTACATCTCTAGAAAGGAATCATTCAAGCGAGGATGAAAGTCGGAATATTGCAGACATTGATCTGCTGCAATTTCAGGATTTATATTGGTCTGATTGGTTTATTTTATTATTATTTTAGCAAGAAGAGAGAAGAGGAAGGCAAGAGATACGCTTCATGGAATCTGCAAAGACTTAAAAAAAATGTCACTGGACCAACCCCTGTTCACACGTCCCAAATTCACGGGTGTCAGCAAAAAGATTTTCCACTTTTATGTAAAACAAGTTACACTTGTATCCCGTTTTTGGACAATTAGGATTACCATAATTATTATTTGCCAAATGTCAGAATAATGAGAGAGAGAATGTTTATGGCATTTTTATTACTTACTGCAAAGTCAGAAGTTTCCATCCATTTCATTAGTATTTAGTATCATTGCTCTTACACTGAATGACTTGGGTTAGACGTTTGGGATTTCCTTCCACAAGCTTCTCACAATAGTTGATTGGAATTTGGATCCATTCCTCCTGACATAAGTGGTGTAACTGATCCAGGTGTGTAGGTCGCCTTGCTCGCACCGGCCTTTTCAGTTTTGCCCATACATTTTCACTAGGATTGAGATCAGGGCTTTGTGATGGCTGCTCCAAAACATTAACTTTGCAATCCTTAAGCCACTTTGTTCCCATTTTGGCAGAATGCTTTGGGTCATTGTCCATTTGGAAGACCCATTTCCGCCCAAGGTTTATCTTCCTGGCTGATGTCTTCAGATGTTGCTTAAGTATTGCCACATAATCTTCTTTTCTCATTTTGTCATATATTTTGGGAAGTGCACCAGTCCCTCCTTCAGCAAATCAGCCCTACAACACAACATGATGCTGCCACCACCATGTTTCACAGGTGGGATGGTGTTCTTAGGCTTCCAAGCTTCTCCATTTTTCCTTCAAATGTAATGATGGTCATTATTCCCAAAAAGTTCAATTTTAGTTTCACCAGACAACAGGACATGTCTCTAAATATTAAGGTCGTTGTTCCTGTGTGCATTTGCCAACATTAACCTGGCTTTTTTTTTTGTTTCTTTTGGAGTGATGGGCTTTACCTGGCGGAGTCGCCTTTCAGCTCATGTTGACACAGTACTCGTTTCACTGTGGAGATTGACACAATCTTACCAGCTTCTGTCATCATCTTCACAAGGTCTTTTGCTTTTGTCCTTGGATTAATATGCATATATATCAGACAAAGCACTTTCCTCTCTGGGACACAGAACCCGTCTTCTTCTTGAGCTGTATGATGGCTCGACATTCCCATCTTGTTTGTACTTGCGTATAATTGTTTGTACAGATGAAAGAGGCACCTTCAGGTATCTGAAAATTGTACCCAAGGATGAGACAGACTTGTGCAAGTCCTCAATTCTCTTCCTGATATCTTGGCTGATTTCTTGAGACTTTCCCATGAAGCTAAACAAAGAAGCAGTGTGTTTCAGGTGTGCATTAAAATACATCCGCAGGAGTGTCTCTAATTAACTCAGATGTTGCCAAAAAACATCAACGATCAGAAGCTTCCAAGCACAAGACATCATCATCTGGGCAGTCCAGAATTGTTTAAAGGCATAGTAATCTTAGCGTATGGAAATGTTTGACTTTGCAGTGCCAGTAAGTAATAAAAATGCCTTAAAACATTCTCTCTCTAATTATTCTGGCATTTGGCAAAAATTAATAATTATGATAATTCTAATTAGCCTAAAACGGAAAAGATTTATTCTGATTTCATGTCAGATATTGAGAAAAACCTGCAGATGTGTCTTTTTATATAGTGGATGGAAACTTCTGGTGTCAACTGTAAGTAGTGCAGTGTATTTTGTCAGCTAATGAAGGAATGCATGATCAAATCCAGTTATGAGTAGTGTTGAGCGATACCGTCCGATACTTGAAAGTATCGGTATCGGATAGTATCGGCCGATACCCGAAAAATATCGGATATCGCCGATACCGATATCCGATACCAATACAAGTCAATGGGACATCAAGTATCGGAATGTATCCTCATGGATCCCAGGGTCTGAAGGAGAGGAAACTCTCCTTCAGGCCCTGGGATCCATATTAAAGTGTAAAATAAAGAATTAAAATAAAAAATATTGTTATATTCACCTCTCCGGCGGCCCCTGGACATCAGCGGGAGGATCCGGCGTCCGGCACGGCTTCTTTCTTCAAAATGCGCGCCTTCAGGACCTGTGGAATGACGTCCCGGCTTCTGATTGGTCGCGTCCTGCCCATGTGACCGCCACGCGACCAATCAGAAGCCGCGACGTCATTCCTCAGGTCCTAGAAGGCGCTCATTCTAGGACTTTAGCTGAGGAATGACGTCGCGGCTTCTGATTGGTCGCGTGGCGGTCACATGGGCGGCACGCGACCAATCAGAAGCCGGGACGTCATTCCACAGGTCCTGAAGGCGCGCATTTTGAAGAAAGAAGCCGTGCCGGACGCCGGATCCTCCCGCTGATGTCCAGGGGCCGCCGGAGAGGTGAATATAACAATATTTTTTATTTTAATTCTTTATTTTACACTTCCGATACCGATACCCGATATCACAAAAATATCGGATCTCGGTATCGGAATTCCGATACCGCAAGTATCGGCCGATACCCGATACTTGCGGTATCGGAATGCTCAACACTAGTTATGAGATTAATAAATATTGTAAGAACAAAAATGCATAAATAAAAAGGATTTTAAAGCCTAAGAAAAAATTTTAAAAAATGCTGTCATGTTAATTTATAAGAAATATAAATTTATTTTGCTTTAATTATTGCATTATCTTTTACCTTGTTACTTATGATATGATTATTGCATATCAACTGTTGAATTGCAAAGCGCTGTGTAATATGTTAGCGCTATAAATAAAAATTATTATTATAGGAAAAAAAATAAAACTATGCATAATTTGTAGGACTACATCTGTAAAGACATGTACTATAAAATGATGATGTTATTTAACCCACCAAGTGAACCTCCTAAAAGAAATTAAATTACTGTCAAAACTGTTGATGTTTGTTCATCTCCTTTATTTTCAATCTTGAGAACAATTTATTGTTTCTCCATGCAAGGACCTAAAGTTCAGGAATCTCCATCATAGTCATACGGGACATCGTGTATTAGTGAACAGAGCGAGTTCAGTGTTAGATTTGACTATTAGAGATAAGTTATTAGGTTAGAAAGAAATTAAATTTGCTCACAAAATAATTTGATTTGTGATTCGCTTCGTGTACATTTAACAAAATACCAGCTGGTTGGTCGGCAATACAACATCAGGACATCACGATGAGCGTCGCCCAAGCTCTACTCAGCCTGATGAATGGTGAGGGACAATGTCAAAGAAGAAATCGACTTCCATAAAGCCCAGAAGAGACCGGAGAAGTTGAGAGCTGATGGAAGGAAGCTGAGGTAGCCAGATATGTGAGTGGCAAGATAAGTGCAGTGCAGAGCACGGAGCGCCACTAGGAGGCAGCAGAGTAGTCGGACAGGCTGGTCAGCAACAAACAGGAAGACGAAATACCAGAGGTCACAGCAATGCACATGGTCAGAGACAAGCCAGAAATCAGAACCAGATGGGAGCGCAAGATCGAAAACATGAGGCAGAAGACGTAGTCGGAGTACGAGCCAAAGAATCAAAGCCAGACGGGAAACGTAGTTACAGAGACGGTTCAGAATTCAAGCCGAGTCATACATAGTAGGGACCCACCAAACACACACTAAGACAGGGATAGGGAGCGGGTCAGGCACAAATACGGGTAGTCATAGGCAGAAGGATCACTAGGGTATATGGGTCAGCTGCTCATGCCAGAGACTGGAGCTATCACTGACAAATGTTACCAGAAATGGCACCAATAAACAGCCGCCCACGAACCAAAGAGAGGCAGGAAATGTTAACCCCACCATAACCAGGCCGGGGCAAGAAAGGCCAGAAGCAAACCTCGATCTGGATCATGACAAGCGTGCTATTTTATTGCACTATTTTATTTATTTTGTAGCCGATTCTTTCTTAAGCCTCTGGAGTCTTCACATATCCAGTAATATAAAAAGCACATTCATTTCACATCCAATAAATTTAATGCAAATCAATTTTTCCTGGTTGAATTTCAGCAAACTGACAATTTTGATTTTCTCTTTAGTGAAGTCTGAGGGTAATGATAAATTATAAATAAGCCTCATCGCGGAACTAAAATAGATCCAAAAAATCATCCGTAAATTGAATGATTGCAACTTTCATGGTTTGTTCTATCCTACTGCCTCTTCTTGTTCTTGATCCATCACCTCTCAGCCTCCTCTAACGTTGGCGATTGACCGGATAGCTGTCATATCCTGCTAACAACCATGCATGACGCCCTTTACTATAGAATTTCCGTTGGGTCTCTGGGTGTGTGCCCCAGTTCTCCACTTGGGCGTTTCATTACTATTGTGTTTACCATCAACAGTTGGGTGTTGCTCATCACGTATATTTGATGTCACCACCATTTGACGCATTCCGTTTCCCTTCCCACCACCCTGGGGCACCCAAATTAGTTTGCAGACAGTGAATGGAAATCATTCTGAAAAGTTCTTTTTTTTTCATACAAGTCAAACAATTTGTACCATGGAGCTGGCAAACTAAAGTGTCACCTAATGCGGAATTATAGAAAATAATTGGCTTTAAATGAAGTGTTGTGATTCACTGTGATTGCATTACTACCAGCTGAAATTCAAGAGACGATTTTTAATTGTGGACACAAAATCAATTAGAGTCGAAGAATAAATTATAGGTAATGCAAACCAGTGCGGTATTTATTGCCTTACAGGTCTTCTTTGTGCAATGTCAGGTCGGTTACGGGAGGAAAAAAAATCTTCATTATTCTTCTTGGAATAGAATATATTTTATTGATGTAACATCTTCCTTTTCATCAGAAGGTGGATCATCTCGGCAGAAAGCGGAGCACCAGATAAGGTTGATCACTTACCTTTGTTCTGCTAATGAGGTTTTACATTTTTACATGATCCAAACTGACAAAAATCTGCATGAGCGATAATTGGCTATTCAACGAGCTGACTTCTATATTATGGGTTGTCTACGTAGTCATTTGCAGATTTGAAGCTTGGAGCAGGTGAATGACTTTTACAAATCTTCGGTGCAATGTGGTCATCCGTTATTATGTCAGGTTGAAGCTTCTCTCCATGGTGCTCTCTGCCAATAATGAGAGCTAATAATCAGCTCGTAAAAGTTTCAAAAAATCAGCTGTACAAATAATCCTGAGGCCATGACTTTCCTCTCTTGAAAAAATAATAATGGCCTACAAAACTAAAAAAAAAAATGTTCTTATATAAAGAATTTATGATGATGACAACTCCCAAGAAATAATGTAATATGTAATAGGTTGTAGGGTGTTAAATATGCATGATCACTGTGTCGAGAGGCCACAATTCGACCATTTTCTTTTAACATTTGGTCTCTATTAATTTTATTGTCTACTAAGGGATATTTTCCTATAGGATTGCTGGGAACTTACCCTCAAGATGGACTCCATCATAAATGGATCCATCAAAGTGTCTAGAAGGTTGGTGAGAGCTTGGCAGGCACTACTTGGTTGCTTAGTCTTCTGTAGGACAGACCGGAAATGATTAATAAGAATATTGTAAAAAGATACAATGTGATGAAGACCCTAAAATGGAAAGACCAATTGTAGCAGGAAGATATTAAGTTGTAATTAGTGATAAACTCAAGAATGAGAGGCTTCTACAATGTCTCCTAGCAGAATAAATACAATCACTAGATCTTCCTAATTTTTCCTAGACCATGGATCCTATGTGGTGCCATTGTTCCTTAAGTAGTCAAGGTGTGAAAAATCCTAAATCATGCAGCTTTTTCATCATTAGTAACATAGTAACATAGTAACATAGTTAGTAAGGCCGAAAAAAAGACACTTGTCCATCCAGTTCAGCCTATATTCCATCATAATAAATCCCCAGATCTACGTCATTCTACAGAACCTAATAATTGTATGATACAATATTGTTCTGCTCCAGGAAGACATCCAGGCCTCTCCTGAACCCCTCGACTGAGTTCGCCATCACCACCTCCTCAGGCAAGCAATTCCAGATTCTCACTGCCCTAACAGTAAAGAATCCTCTTCTATGTTGGTGGAAAAACCTTCTCTCCTCCAGACGCAAAGAATGCCCCCTTGTGCCCGTCACCTTCCTTGGTATAAACAGATCCTCAGCGAGATATTTGTATTGTCCCCTTATATACTTATACATGGTTATTAGATCGCCCCTCAGTCGTCTTTTTTCTAGAATAAATAATCCTAATTTCGCTAATCTATCTGGGTATTGTAGTTCTCCCATCCCCTTTATTAATTTTGTTGCCCTCCTTTGTACTCTCTCTAGTTCCATTATATCCTTCCTGAGCACCGGTGCCCAAAACTGGACACAGTACTCCATGTGCGGTCTAACTAGGGATTTGTACAGAGGCAGTATAATGCTCTCATCATGTGTATCCAGACCTCTTTTAATGCACCCCATGATCCTGTTTGCCTTGGCAGCTGCTGCCTGGCACTGGCTGCTCCAGGTAAGTTTATCATTAACTAGGATCCCCAAGTCCTTCTCCCTGTCAGATTTACCCAGTGGTTTCCCGTTCAGTGTGTAATGGTGATATTGATTCCTTCTTCCCATGTGTATAACCTGACATTTATCATTGTTAAACCTCATCTGCCACCTTTCAGCCCAAGTTTCCAACTTATCCAGATCCATCTGTAGCAGAATACTATCTTCTCTTGTATTAACTGCTTTACATAGTTTTGTATCATCTGCAAATATCGATATTTTACTGTGTAAACCTTCTACCAGATCATTAATGAATATGTTGAAGAGAACAGGTCCCAATACCGACCCCTGCGGTACCCACTGGTCACAGCGACCCAGTTAGAGACTATACCATTTATAACCACCCTCTGCTTTCTATCACTAGAAAGCATTACTACTCATTATTAATGTTCATGGAGACTTATTTTTTCATGTTCCTGATTTGGCAATCCAGGCTATGAGGTAGCTTTAATTGGTCAACTGTGTCTATTAGGGCCGCCCAAATGATGATCCCTTTAAGTTCTTGGGCAACAAGCATGGTAATCATGGTAAGTAGGTAATTGTCGAATTTTTAGGTTTTAGAATATAAATGTTACCAATTATTAACTAGGAAGGCATCAAAAGCAAAACTATCAAGTAACAAACCGACTACTAGTAATAAGCGATTGCAAATAGAATTTAAGCCTAATTTTATAAAATTGAATTTAAACAATTTGTGCTTCTATTTAAGCTGTGCAGACTTCCCATAATGCTTTGCAGTTATCACATCACACAATACAGTGCAGTTATAGTCTGTTTAGTTGGTATAAAAGCTCAGGCAGGGAATGCAGCAGCCATTTAGAGTGTATTTGTATATTGATAAGAAGTCACAGCTCAGCAATACAGACATAAAGAGCAAGCTCTAAAACACTGGACAAATATTCCAGGTGTAGAAGTCTGGGAATAATGCAGAAATTCAATTGACAGAGGGTGAGAAATAGATGGAGAACCAGCAGCATCATTGTCACACAGTGTGATTGATAGGTGATATCGGGAACTTGCTGCATATAAATTACAATAAGGGTATGTTCACACGTTCCTGATTTCCATCCTTTTTTTCTGCACTAAAAACCGCAGCTCTTGGCAGAAAACGCAGGTGCGTTTTTTGGTGCTTTTTTGGTGCGTTTTTGGTGCGTTTTTGATGCGTTTTTTGATGCGTTTTTTAGTGCAGTTTTCTATGCAGAGTCTCTGTGTGTTTTCTAGGAAGTTTAGGGTTAATGGCTGAAAATACCCTAACCCTACCCCTAACCCTATCCCTACCCCTAACCCTACCCCTAACCCTAACCCTACCCCTAACCCTAACCCTACCCCTAACCCTACCCCTAACCCTACCCCTAACCCTAACCCTAACCCTACCCCTAACCCTACCCCTAACCCTAACCCTACCCCTAACCCTACCCCTAACCCTACCCCTAACCCTACCCCTACCCCTATTCTAACCTTAGTGGAAAAAAAAAATTCTTTATTTTTTTATTGTCCCTACCTATGGGGGTGACAAAAGGGGGGGGGGTCATTTGCTATTTTTTTTATTTTGATCACTGAGATAGATTATATCTCAGTGATCAAAATGCACTTTGGAACGAATCTGCCGGCCGGCAGATTCGGCGGGCGCACTGCGCATGCGCCCGCCATTTTGGAAGATGGCGGCGCCCAGGGAGAAGACGGACGGACGGACACCGGGAGGCCGGGTAAGTATAGGGGGGGAGATGGGGGCACGGGGGGGGGGGCGTCGGAGCACGGGGGGTGGCATCGGAGCATGGGGGGTGGGATTGGGGCACGGGGGGGCAGCCACACTGCAGCGGTTCTGCACCACAAACCGCAGTAAAACCAGCAGATATTTTTTTCATCTGCGGGTTTCACTGCGGGTTTGACCTTACAATGGAGGTCTATGGGTGCAGAACAGCTGCAGTTTCGCAAAAAGAAGTGACATGGTACTTCTTTTTTACCGCAGCAATTCAGTGCGGTTTTTTTTTAGAATTTCAGGATCATGTGCACAGTGGTTCCTGTTTTCCATAGGGTACAGTGTACTGTACCCTGCATGGAAAACAGCTGCGGAACCGCAGCGGCAAAACCGCTGCGGTTCCGCAGTAAAAAACGCACTGTGTGAACATGGCCTAACACTTTTTTTTTTTCCTTTTTAATACAGTAGAAAGCAGCATCATGGCAGCACAATAGTTTTTACAAAACATAAATCTAAAACCACAGTCAGTTAGAGATGATATGCTTGCTTGTCATAAGCAACTGTACTGAGTTTTTGCATTTTTATTAAGGGAATGATCTTTTTTTAAAATGCAAAATAAAATACAAATACAAAAGAAAACTCCTTAAAATGCAGGAAATTACCTGTGATTGCCTACCTCATCAAGTGTGTGTGTCGCAAACATATATCAAACATATATATTTTTTGCACATTTGTTTTACTAGTAGTGTTGAGCGATACCGTCCGATACTTGAAAGTATCGGTATCGGATAGTATCGGCCGATACCCGAAAAGTATCGGATATCGCCGATACCGATATCCGATACCAATACAAGTCAATGGGACACCAAGTATCGGAAGGTATCCTCATGGTTCCCAGGGTCTGAAGGAGAGGAAACTCTCCTTCAGGCCCTGGGATCCATATTAAAGTGTAAAATAAAGAATTAAAATAAAAAATATTGTTATATTCACCTCTCCGGCGGCCCCTGGACATCAGCGCGAGGAACCGGCATCCGGCACGGCTTCTTTGTTCAAAATGAGCGCCTTTAGGACCTGCGGAATGACGTCGCGGCTTCTGATTGGTCGCGTGCCGCCCATGTGACCGCCACGCGACCAATCAGAAGCCGCGACGTCATTCCTCAGGTCCTTAAGGCGATCATTCTAGGAATTTATCTGAGGAATGACGTCGCGGCTTCTGATTGGTCGCGTGGCGGTCACATGGGCGGCACGCGACCAATCAGAAGCCGCGATGTCATTCCGCAGGTCCTAAAGGCGCTCATTTTGAACAAAGAAGCCGTGCCGGACGCCGGTTCCTCGCGCTGATGTCCAGGGGCCGCCAGAGAGGTGAATATAACAATATTTTTTATTTTAATTCTTTATTTTACACTTTCGATACCGATACCCGATATCACAAAAATATCGGATCTCGGTATCGGAATTCCGATACCGCAAGTATCGGCCGATACCCGATACTTGCGGTATCGGAATGCTCAACACTATTTACTAGTCAAATTTTACAACTGTGCATGCCACACCAATACAGCGCCTTTTTTCAGTTGCTGGCTTTTTTGGTGTTTATCTACCTAGCATTTCTTATCATGTTATTTGCCGCAGGGGGGATACATTTTGGCATTTCACTTTCCTCAGTCACAACAGGAGGATGTAACCTCTTACACAGACACAATCAGTCAGGGTTGTGCACAGAATGATATGATAGATCACAGATGAATAAGAGGGATAATAGTTGCGCTGCTTAGGCCGCCGTCACACTTGCGAGTTTTACGGACGTATGAGCGCAGAAAATACGTCTGTAAAACTCGCACAACAAACGGCACAATTATTCTCTATGCCCCAGCTCCTATCTGCCGTATTTTACTGATCCATATTATACGGCTTTCTACGGCCGTAGAAAATCGCAGCATGCTGCGTTTGTCACCGTACTGCGCAAAAAATACGCCAATGAAAGTCTATGGAAGCGTGAAAAATACGGATCACACACGGACCAGCAGTGTGACTTGCGAGAAATACGCAGCGCTGTTAGAGAGAAAAGCCGGCAATTCAGTGCGGTGTACAGTAAAATCACACTGACAGCTTCCAGTAGAATAGGTAGAATAAATGTGGACGCATAGAATAGGTATATATATATATATATATGTCAGTAGACACATATATGTATAAATATTAATATTTCATACAGCGCTAGATAGCTTTAAAGCTGGTAATTCAATTGCCGGCTTTTGCTCTCTCCTTCCTAAACCCGACATGATGTGAGACATGGTTTACATACAATAAACCATGTCATATCCCCCTTTTTTTTGCATATTCCACACTACTAATGTTAGTAGTGTGTATGTGCAAAATTTGGCCGTTCTATCGACTAAATTAAAGGGTTAAATGGCGGAAAAAATTGGCGTGGGCTCCCGCACAATTTTCTCCGCCAGAGTAGTAAAGCCAGTGACTGAGGGCAGATATTAATAGCCTGGAGAGGGTCCACGGTTATTGGCCCCCCTGGCTAAAAACCTCTGTCCCCAGCCACCCCAGAACAGGCACATCTGTAAGATGCGCCTATTCTGGCACTTGGCCACTCTCTTCCCATTCCCGTGTAGCGGTGGGATATGGGGTAATGAAGGGTTAATGCCACCTTGCTATTGTAAGGTGACATTAAGCCTAATTAATAATGGAGAGGCGTCAATTATGACACCTATCCATTATTAATCCAATACTTGTAAAGGGTTAAAAAAATACACAAACACATTATTAAAAATTATTTTAATGAAATAAAAACAAAGGTTGTTGCAATATTTTATTGAACGCCCAATCCAATCACTGAAGACCCTCGTTCTGTAACAAAAAAACATAATAAACCAACAATATCCTTACCTTCCGCAGATCTGTAAAGTCCAACGATGTAAATCCATCTGAAGGGGTTAAAAAATTTTGCAGCCACGAGCTTTGCTAATGCAACATTGTTCGTGGCGGCAAAACCCCGGGGAATGAAGGTAAAGTAGGTCAATGACCTATATTTACCTTCATTTGCGGTGAGGCGCCCTCTGCTGGTTGTCCCTAGATCGTGGGAACTTTCCCAGAAAGCTCCCAGGCTCCAGTTCATAAGAGGCGCCCTCTGCTGGTTGTCACTAGATCGTGGGAACTTTCCTAGAAAGCTCCCAGGCTCGAGTTCATATGAGGACAACCAGCAGAGGGCGCCTCTTATGAACTCGAGCCTGGGAGCTTTCTAGGAAAATTCCCACGATCTAGGAACAACCAGCAGAGGGCGCCTCACCGCAAATGAAGGTAAATATAGGTCATTGACCTACTTTACCTTCATTCTCCGGGGTTTTGCAGCCACGAACAACGTTGCATTAGCAAAGCTCGTGGCTGCAAAATATTTTAACCCCTTCAGATGGATTTACCTCGTTGGACTTTACAGATCTGCGGAAGGTAAGGATATTGTTGGTTTATTATGTTATTTTTATTACAGAACGAGGGTCTTCAGTGATTGGATTGGGTGTTGAATAAAATATTATAACAACCTTTGTTTTTATTTCATTAAAATAATTTTTAATAATGTGTTTGTGTATATTTTTAACCCTTTACTAGTATTGGATTAATAATGGATAGGTGTCATAATTGACGCCTCTCCATTATTAATTTGGCTTAATGTCACCTTACAATAGCAAGGTGGCATTGACCCTTCATTACCCCATATCCCACCGCTACACGGGAATGGGAAGAGAGTGGCCAAGTGCCAGAATAGGCGCATCTTCCAGATGTGCCTTTTCTGGGGTGGCTGGGGGCAGGTGTTTTTAGCCGGGGGGGGGGGGGCAATAACCGTGGACCCTCTCCAGGCTATTAATATCTGCCCTCAGTCACTGGCTTTACTACTCTGGTGGAGAAAATTGCGCGGGAGCCCACGCCAATTCTTTCCGCCATTTAACCCTTTAATTTAGACGATAGAACGGCCAAATTTTTCATATACACACTACTGACATTAGTAGTGTGGAATATGCAAAAAAAAGGGGGATATGACATGGTTTAGTGTATGTAACCATGTGTCTTATCATGTCGGGTTTAGGAAGGAGATAGCAAAAGCCGGTAATTGAATTACCGGCTTTAAAGCTATCTCGCGCTGGAAGAAATATTAATATATATATATATATATATATATATATGTGTCTACTGACATATATATATATATATATATATAGACAGTATATATATATATTTTTTTTTTTACACATGGATCCCTTGTATATCCGTATGTTGGTTTTGCAAGCCTGCGAGAAAAACACGCAGTACGGCTGCCATACGGATTACATACGGAGGATGCCATGCGCAAAATACGCTGACACACCCTGCCTACGGAGGAGCTACGGACCACTATTTTGGGGACTTTTCAGCGTATTACGGCCGTAATATACGGACCGTATTGTCTTACGCTGTGTGTGACGCCGGCCTTATAATTAAAAAAAATCCATCTGCGTGCTGTTATTAAATGGCTGTTGGAATGCCAGGTTACTATCAGCTTCTATGAAGAGGTCACTTTCACTTTAGCAAAGATGTGTTTCTGTTAGTCAGCTGAAAGAGTTTGCATTCAGTCCTTATACACGTCATTACAGGGAAATTTACAGTATTTTTTGCAAATTTAAAAAAAAAAAATCAGAATTCCTGGAGAATTAACATTTCAAAACAATTGATCATCTCTACCAACTAATATTATTGTGTGCGAACTGCAGACATGTATGAAGTGTCCCTGATCTCTAAGACATATAACTGTTTGTATGTGTGCAGATTAGAGATCAATAAAGTGGCATTTCATGATTAAAAAACATGATTATTTTCATCCAAAAACTATGCAACTTTTGTCTACAGGTAGTGTCGGATATTGAAATTCTGACCTAAAATACCAGATATCACTTGTAGACAGGTATCTCTCTTTTTGGTAGAAAGCAGTAATAATAATAATAATAATAATTTTTATTTATATAGCGCCAACATATTCCGCAGCGCTTTACAAATTATAGAGGGGACTTGTACAGACAATAGACATTACAGCATAACAGCAGTCATGTTTGTTTCTTTTTCTGGGCTACCCTTTTAGGACATGGATTCTGTTGTTGGTTGATTTGGAGCAACTACAGGTAGGAAAGAAATATCTTTAATGAACAATCTAAAAATCAACATACATAACCTCTATGTCACAGGTTTACCGCAACGGTTAGGAGCCAGAAGACATCAGCGTCTGATTTCTCCTACTCCTGCACTGATTAGAAACACTCCACCTTCATATTAAATGGTGCTGGTTTCTTTTAGCAGTGCAGGGGTTAATCTGCTGAGTTGAGAGCTCCTGGAAGCTTTCCTTCATTAAGTCTCTCAGCTGTGCACTGTTAGTCCCTCCCATCTAAGGTATAATCTCGGTCCTGGCTAGCACTCATTGTCAGAGTTAGCTTATGCTGCATGGCTGGAGGTTGCTGGTGGTTGGAGAAAGGCATTTGGTGGATTTATCAGTGACTGTTGCTAGGTTTTGGTTGTTTGATAATTCCCTTTCCTTCTCCTACTTTGATTTTACTCCATCCTCTACTCCCCAGTACATACCTCTGTTGTATGTGAGATGTATATTTGTATGATTGGTATTTTCCTTTATCCTTGTTTGTATTACCTTGTTAGTCTTGTTAGTGTATTACGGTACACTCTCTTCCCTGGGTGAGGGAAGGGTACAGACTGATTCAGGAACTAAGGCAATGTTCGTGGCCCCAGCGAATTCACCATCAAATATAATCCAGGGAACAGGGGAAGCTAGGGTGCTCCTAGCATTATGGACAGGAAAGGAGTCCCTGGTCCAGAGACACTCGACAACAGAATCGTGGAGCTTTATGAGAATTTTCTCTGTGTGTTAACTGTAATACGAAGTTACAGTGAATCGAATCTTCAGGATAGATTACTACCGATTATAATATTATCTACTGTAATTTGCTATAACCTTCTGTTATGCCAGCCACTCACACGTCTTCTAAGTGCCGCCCCAATCACCGCATGTTTCACTCTGTACTTGACCATCACTCTGAGCTGCCTTGTACTTCACTTCTAGCTCTGCTTTTTGTGAGTCATAGGGGTGCACAGCCGAACTCTGTAGAAATATCCATTTTGTCCTATAGAGATCTGCTTCCCTGGCTTGTCACCTGCCAGTAGTAGATATATCAAAGCGACTCCACCCTCCATTCCTTGCCTGAAAGTAGGTTCCTAGTAGCTTAGTCTCTAGCTTCCTGTATTGGCATACTTTTCAATCGACCCAGCTTCTCATTTATCCTGATCTTTTTTGCTACTGACCTCGGCTATGAAATCTGAACCTGTGCTGCCTGCCCCAGCCTCAGACCATCTGACTATGCTTTTGTTTCGCCCACCTGTACTCGAGTCTCAGTCCCTACGACTGCCCTGGGATGGTACCTGGTGTCTACCAGCAACACTTTGTCACCCCTCTGCAGGGTAAGCCCGGCCCGGGCACAGTGGGTCCACACACGCCAGCGTTACACCTTCATTTGCCGCTTACAATGGGATGGGGTATTATTTTACAGGATACATTGAAACTTTTTTTTAAAGTTTTAATGTTTTTCCAGAAAATATGGTTTTCACTCACCGATATTTGCAGATGGTAGAATCTTCACTCATGGGCAATCACAGTCATAACGGCTGAAATATTTGTTTCCATACAACTTCTAAAAGTGAGAATTATCACTTGTTCCTAACAGATTGGTGAATTTTATTGTTATCTTTCGAATATTGCGTCAGATTATAATCATAATTATGTAGTGTGAGCCTATTCTAGGCAGGATAAAAGTGCTCCAAAGTTATCACATTTAATCCTGATAACTTTGGTGAATGTATAGACTTTGTAGTGAAGCAGTCAAATATACATTATTCCCTTTATGATTGGGTCCCAATAATTGTGCATCTCTTATTATATTTGGCACATTTACTCCAGCAGGCTTTTGGTTCAAGACTGGCGTTTAAAACAGCCATGCTGATAACTTCAGTGTAGCATTATACCAACTTTTGCAGGACAACAATTTACACCATCACCTTTGAAAAGTGTCACATCTTACCCCTCCTACACATCAAGCCATGGCTGTAATGCAACTACGGAGCAGTTGCGCTCAGTCACCACCAGGGGTGATGTTATGGGGAAAAGAGTTGCACTTACTGTGTAGCACTTCGGTGCAAAAGTGCAGGACGCCACCAGGAGGCGGCAGAGTAGTTAGACAGGCCGAAGTCAGCAACAAACAGGGAGATGAAGTACCAGAGGTAACAGTAAAGAACGAGGTCAGAGACGAGCCAAAAGTCAGAGCCAGACGTAAGCGCGGTATCCAAAATGTGAGACGGAAAGAGGAGTCAAGGTACAAGCCAGAGGGTCAAAAGCCGGTCGGGGAACGCAGTACCAGAGACAGAAAAAATGTAGGCCGGTTTCAGAGTTCAAGCCGAGTCATACACTGTAGGGAAATCACCAAACGTACACAGAGTCAGGGATAGGGAACAGGTCAGACACACACGGGAAGTCAGAGGCAGAAGGATCACTAGGGTATATGGGTCAGCTGCTCTAGCCTGGAAGCATGAACTATCACTGACAAAGGCTACCTAAAATAGCACCAATAAATAGCCACCCAAAAACCAAAGAGAGGCAGGAAAAGATAACCCCTCCATGACCAGGTCGGGGAAAGAGAAGCAAGAGCAAACCCCGAACTGGATCATGACAATGGCCTTTTGTCATGCAAGTTGCATAAAATTATACAAACTGCATAATTAAAGTAGTGCAAGGCATTTAGCTTTATAAATTTACTATTTTTTTATGAGCTGGGATAAATTTCTGGTGCCCATAGTCTACAAAAAAGTTACTGACCTAATCTCATAATATATAAACTCTATAAATTTCTTTAATACTCGAGAAAAAGTTCAACAAGTACATAAATAACAAGATGGAAAAAGAGTTGCGTCTCATTAATGATTATAATTAATAAGAGCGTAAACTCCCCCTTGTATAGTAAAGTGTTAACAAGTGCTAATTGTTGGGAGAAATATAATAATCTATATCATGCTACCTTTATCCCTAGTGTTTAGAAGTAATGGATTTTTCGGCATTGTAACATTGAGCCCTTCATCCATCAATACAGACAGGGACAAATGGGATCCAGATGTCCTCTTCAGTCTATGTGTACAGTCTTTACTCTAAACCACCCCATAATTAGTAATAGCCTAATGAATCAATGAGAAGTCTAATTACTGTTTGGACAGGATACATTCCATCAAGAACAGGAGTCAAAAAATGGTCCCTCCACTCGACAGATGTATGTGTGGCTGGGAGCCCTAGGAACGGTCAACAACTTACTTTACGAGTTCAGTTGTGTTTCTCACCATTTAGAGCCAACGTGATTGATGTCATTATCAGCCGTCCGGAATCCAGTCAAATAAGAAGAAATCGTTACAATGTGGCAGCTTTCTACATGTATAATATGTGTTTAGCAACAGGAGGAGTAACGGCAAACCACAAAAAGACAAAGCAAACAGTTACATCCAATAATCATGGTGACATAGGTTGGATCAATCTTTCTCCTCCAGTTCTATGTTCTCTATCGCTAGATTATTTATAACCCAGAATAACATTTGACGTAAGTTAAGTATCCGGCCTCATTATAAATGCTGATATAGTATTTGTCATTACCGCCTCTTGTGGCCGACACTCATTAGTCTGCCTGCTCTCGCTCTAAGCAAGCCTTTCCTGTTTAGATACCTGAGATGCATTTCCTCCACATATAATAAATGTCCCCTGGTCTTCTGAAAGGTCCTTGGAAGGAATACATTTATATTGACCACACATGAAATTAAACATTTACGTGAGATCTCCTCTGACATGTCTTTTTTTCGAAGTTAAACAACTTTTCTAACTTTTCATCATGGAGAGGTCTCCATCCCGTGTAATAAAGGAGAGGTCTCCATCCTGTGTAATATAGGAGAGGCCTCCATCCCATGTAATATAGGAGAGGTCTCCATCCTGTGTAATAAAGGAGAGGTCTCCATCCTGTGTAATATAGGAGAGGCCTCCATCCTGTGTAATAAAGGAGAGGTCTCCATCCCGTGTAATAAAGGAGAGGTCTCCATCCTGTGTAATATAGGAGAGGCCTCCATCCTGTGTAATATAGGAGAGGTCTCCATCCTGTGTAATATAGGAGAGGCCTCCATCCCATGTAATAAAGGAGAGGGCTCCATCCCGTGTAATACAGGAGAGGCCTCCTTCCCGTGTAATACAGGAGAGGCCTCCTTCCCGTGTAATACAGGAGAGGGCTCCATCCCATCTAATATAGGAGATGCCTCAATCCTGTGTAATATAGGAGAGGCCTCCATCCCGTGTAAAATAAGAGAGGCCTCCATTTTGTGTAATATAGAAGAGGGCTCCATCCCGTGCTATAAATGAGAGGCCTCAATCCCGTGTAACATAGGAGAGGGCTCCATCCTGTGTAATAAAGGAGAGGGCTCCATCCCGTGTAATACAGGAGAGGCCTCCTTCCCGTGTAATACAGGAGAGGTCTCCATCCCGTGTAATAAAGGAGAGGGCTCCATCCCGTGTAATGCAGGAGAGGCCTCCTTCCCGTGTAATACAGGAGAGGGCTCCATCCCATCTAATATAGGAGATGCCTCAATCCTGTGTAATATAGGAGAGGCCTCCATCCCATGTAAAATAAGAGAGGCCTCAATCCCGTGTAACATAGGAGAGGGCTCCATCCTGTGTAATTAAGAGGAAGGCTCCATACTATGTAATATTAATGCGCAATTATTACAGATGAGCGAACTTGTTCAGAAAACGTTCACCAATCTCAGATTCGACACAAACATAGCTCATTCAGATTCATGCTCAGTTTCTCAAGCATTTTCCCTAAAGGTTGGCAGAATTCCAGCACATTTCGGTAAATAATAGTATTTTCATTAATGCTTTTATTAGGACTTTGTCTGTGATAGTGGTGCTGTATGCGCAGTGGGTGCGGAAAGTATTCAGACCCTGTTAGGTCTCGAGTTTCCTCTGCTGCACAAGGGGAATCTCGATCCGTCTCCGCTGCGGTCTCCCATTCTCCTCCAGCCGCAGTGGAGTCTGCTCAGCAGGGACGTCGGTCCCAGCGTCTTGCTCGCTCTCACTCTGTACAGAGAGTTACTGCTGCTTTTTCAGCTCCTGCCATTAAAGTCAGTGCTGGTCAGCGGCGAGCGGACTTCCATGGGACTAAGTCCTTGTTTGCGCACACTGAGCATGCCCAGAGCAAGATCTCCCGTTGGAGATCGAGGGTCATGTGCTCTGGCTCTGCAGCGCATTCCATTGGTCCTCTTGGCAGGCCCTGGAAGGGCAAAGTTTCTGTGGCCACTTCCTGTCCTGCAATTATATAAACTGCGCATGACCGCACGGCCATGCCCTAGTGTACAATTGAATACGTGTGTTTGTTGTGAGTGCAAGTCGTTCATTAAATACCCCTACCCTATTGTATGACTGTTCGCGTATGGAGTATGGCTGCTATCTAGCGCCCGACAAATCACTCAACGTGTCACACACGTATCAGCGTCTATTGCTGTGACCGCCAGTGCGGCGCCACGCGCCAGTAGTGCGCTTCCTGACCCACGTCTGGGTGCTTAGTGGTGCCTGCCAGCACGGCACAGTTCGCACTTCGGTGCTCTAATTATAAGAGTTGCCTAACACACCGTGTTGCGGTGTTGTGCCAGCAAGTGGTCTAATCGGACTTCAATCCTAGTTGGGGTTAAGTTCGCTGACTGCTTGCTCGCCTTCTATGTGCGGTACCGCGATCCTGTGACGCAACAGGATCGCTTCCTTCACGTTGGGTGAAGTTTAACCCACGCGAGTATACTTACGAGTACCGCCATAAAGTCCGTCATTACTCAGCAGCAGGTTCCATCTCTGCACGGTGGACCCCGGGCTACGAACGCACCGTACACTATCAGTCTTATTATTTGGTGCGTTCCGCTAGCCCTAACATTACACTAGCGCCAGGGTCTGGCTAGTGATGACGGACAAACAGCAATCCCTGCGGTATATCCAGCAGCTGGAGGGTAGGTTGGCGGCTCTCGAGAGCGCAACCTCAGCTGTGGATGTTACCGCAGTTGCTGTACAGGCTGCCAGCGTGGCTGCAGCAACTTTGTCCATTGCCACCCCTGTTCCGACATTTTCTCGCCTCCCGCTGCCAGAAAAATTTTCTGGTAATAGCAAATTTTGTAGGGGATTCGTGAGTCAGTGCTCTATTCATCTCGAGCTTCTGGCTGCACGTTTCCCCACAGAGCGGGCTAAGGTGGGATTTATTGTGTCTCTATTGTCGGACAGGGCATTGGAATGGGCTACGCCGCTGTGGGAGCGTGGCGATCATGTGGTGCAGAGTGCTCCTCTGTTTTTGAGCACTTTAAAACAGGTCTTTTTAGGACCTCAAGTCACCCATGACACTGCGCTCCAACTGCTGGCATTAACTCAGGGTGAGTCCTTGGTCAGTCATTTTGCCGTCCAATTCCGCACTTTAGCATCTGAGCTGGAATGGTCGGATAAAGCTCTTATCCCCATATTTTGGAGGGGCTTGGCTGACCATGTAAAGGACGCTGTCACGATTCCCACCGTGACCGTCACCCCTACGTCCCAGATTGAGGTGACTTGAGGCCAACAGACGGCTATCACATGTGCAGGGGGGCTTATCTTAGTTATCCCTCCACTGCTACAATGTGATGAAACAACACACACAAGGCTATTGACCTCTTAGTTTACAGCAGGGGCTTATTCTAGGTATCCCACTGCTTTTCTGTATACCACGAACTGCAGGGATTTATGTATATCCCACTTACAGTACCACTTAACACTAGCAGCTCTCTGGCGCCCCCCTTACTCTCAGGTCAGATTAGGTACTGCACCCTGGGTAATTAGTCGCCAGAAAGGCTGCCTGCTATGTACTGGCTATTGGGCACGCTGCAGCGACGCGATAACTACTCCCACTCAGGCAGGAACAATAATTATTAACCCCGCAGCCGCTTCAGCATCACCCAAAAGTCTGCACACTATCGGTATCACTGCCATCAGCTTCGATTAAACGGGTCCGAAGCTAACCCAACACAACAATAACAGTAGCGTATTTCCCTTCAGAGACTTAGGGTACGGTTTAGAACAGGAGAACGAACTAATATATAATAGTATATTCCATTAGAAATAATTAGGCAATGCTTTATCAAAAATAGTTTATAAAGAGGTTATAAATGAGACAATTGCAAATATGTACAAGGGTAATTATGAAATAAACAGGGAGTAAATAAGAAAAGGTAACACTCACATGTTCTCAGTTCAGGTCAGGCAAAACCATTGGAATCTTGGGCTGAAAGGTGGCAGATGAGGTTTAACAATGATAAATGTAAGGTTATACACATGGGAAGAGGGAATCAATATCACCATTACACACTGAACGGGAAACCACTGGGTAAATCTGACAGGGAGAAGGACTTGGGGATCCTAGTTAATGATAAACTTACCTGGAGCAGCCAGTGCCAGGCAGCAGCTGCCAAGGCAAACAGGATCATGGGGTGCATTAAAAGAGGTCTGGATACACATGATGAGAGCATTATACTGCCTCTGTACAAATCCCTAGTTAGACCGCACATGGAGTACTGTGTCCAGTTTTGGGCACCGGTGCTCAGGAAGGATATAATGGAACTAGAGAGAGTACAAAGGAGGGCAACAAAATTAATAAAGGGGATGGGAGAACTACAATACCCAGATAGATTAGCGAAATTAGGATTATTTAGTCTAGAAAAAAGACGACTGAGGGGCGATCTAATAACCATGTATAAGTATATAAGGGGACAATACAAATATCTCGCTGAGGATCTGTTTATACCAAGGAAGGTGACGGGCACAAGGGGGCATTCTTTGCGTCTGGAGGAGAGAAGGTTTTTCCACCAACATAGAAGAGGATTCTTTACTGTTAGGGCAGTGAGAATCTGGAATTGCTTGCCTGAGGAGGTGGTGATGGCGAACTCAGTCGAGGGGTTCAAGAGAGGCCTGGATGTCTTCCTGGAGCAGAACAATATTGTATCATACAATTATTAGGTTCTGTAGAAGGACGTAGATCTGGGTATTTTTTATGATGGAATATAGGCTGAACTGGATGGACAAATGTCTTTTTTCGGCCTTACTAACTATGTTACTATGTTACTATGTTACTATGCTGCAGGCAGACCCCCAGATGTCCCAATGCATAGTACAGATCAAGTCCTCAGGCAACAAAACTCCAACTGCTGGCTGGGTTAAGTGTGGGGGCTTATATACTCCAGCCTTGGGGCATCACTAATGATATTCACTGAGGTCTCCGAGATATTTACGTTGTGAGACTCTCAGGACAAAAACATTCCTGACTAAGAAGGGAGAGACCACCGGTGGCTTTGCATGATTGGTCACCTGCAGTGTAAGGCCACACCCTGCTCACACACAGCTTCAGGTTACCCAGTGTTTGTCTAATATCTAACAAAAACTAAACAAAGAATCTTTCATGAATTTTTGGAGCCACTTTTCCTTATAGCTGAACAAGAGCTTACACAGGAAATGCTAGTCGTAAATTCCATTCGGCAATAAAACCTCTCTTCCCCCATACTCTCAGAGAAGGAAAGCCAGGAATTTGCAGCTACAAACTGTTACTCCAAGAAGGGGGGCTTAGCCCACTCAGGCTAGCAAGAGAACTACTTATGATATTTCATACCATATCGTGACAGACGCTCTGGCCACTAGGGAGATTCCTGCCACACTGGAGGAGTTAATAACAGTCTCCACTCGAATTGACCTCCGTTTTAACGAGCGGACGTTAGAGCGAGCCCAGTGTAGGCAGAGGTTTCGGCTGGCTCCTACTTTCGCCAAACCTCTGGAATCTCCGGTCCTGGTTCCTGAGTCACATGAGGCCAGGGAAGTGTCACAAGCGGGACCTAAATCCCGGACCGCTTGTGCACTCAGGGTCTGTCATGTTTGCCAGCAGTCTGGACATTTAGCCACCAGATGTCCTCAGCGGTCGAAGAAACGTCAGCGTCTAGTGGTCGTAGGTGGAGGTACACTAGACACGGCGACGTTTGCCTCTAAATTGTCCTTTAAGGGGACAATTACTTTAGGCTCATTCTCCCACTCGGTAGAGCTCTGCGTGGATTCTGGGGCGGAGGGCAATTTTATGTCTTCTGCCTTCGCCCAACGCCACGCAATACCTCTGGTTATGCTAGCTCAACCTGTAATGGTACGAGTGGTGAATGGGTCGACTCTGCCCTCACAGATAACTCACCAGACCATCCCTTTTACTCTGTCCATGTCGCCATCTCATCAGGAGATTATTTCACTGCTCGTCATTCCAGAGGGAATTGATGAAGTCCTGTTGGGAATACCTTGGCTACGGTACCACTCTCCTCATATCGAGTGGTCCTCAGGCAGAATTCTGGGATGGGGTGAATCTTGTGAGGGTAGGTGTCAGAGGGAGTGCGTTCAGGTAGCTACAACTGAGGTACCCGCAGATCTTTCCTCTCTCCCCAAGCAGTATTGGTCGTATGCAGACGTATTCTCCAAAAAGGCGGCGGAGATTCTTCCGCCCCATCGCCCCTATGACTGTCCTATTGACCTCTTGCCTGGTGCTGAGCCTCCCCGGGGTCGAGTCTATCCGCTATCTCTCCCGGAGACGGAGGCAATGTCACAGTACATCCAGGAAAATCTGGCAAGAGGGTTCATCAGGAAGTCAGTGTCACCTGCTGGGGCAGGGTTCTTCTTCGTGCAGAAGAAGAGTGGGGAATTGCGTCCATGCATAGACTACAGGGGTCTTAACGCCATCACCGTTAAGAATAAATACCCTTTGCCTTTGATATCTGAACTGTTTGATAGGCTTCGGGGAGCAAGGGTATTTACTAAATTAGATCTGCGGGGTGCTTACAACCTGATTCGCATCCGTGAGGGGGACGAATGGAAGACGGCTTTTAACCCTCCGTCACATACAATATTCGGACTAACGAGTTCACATACAATGTGCCTGTCAGGCGCCTGCTGGAAAAATACCTATAATATCTAATGTTTGCAATTTCAGTGCTCTAAAAGTGATCAGTGACCTTCATAGGGATGTAATAAAAGAGACTACACATAATCAGTTGCAAAAAAATACATTTACTTAACATAAAACTAATAACTATGAAATACAAACTTTTCAAAACTCCCGCCAAATAGTCCCCAGTTCGACTCTCTCAAAAAAATGTACAAAGAAAATTTTTGAACACAAACTTAATTTTAAGGTACCTTAAGTACTATTAAAAACATATTCAATCAGAAGTAGATGCTGAGGTTTCCCCAGAAAAGTCACACTTGCAGAGCAAATAGCAAGAATTACACACCATTTTTGCATGTGTCAGGCAAATTGCTTTATGACATTTGAGACATTCATAATTTGAAAGCCTTCTGGTTCTGCTTTCCGTTTGGCAGGTGGTGCATCTCCTTCTTTTGTGAGGTGGTGCAGATGGTGACTTTTCACCATCATCTTCTGGGCGGAACCTTTTGAGCTGAACTTGAAGGCGAGAGGGGATACCGATTGTTTTCACGCTTCTCCTGCGTAGCTCTCCAAGTACTAGTTCATGGGCCAATTTTTTCAGATACAATCGTCTACGGAGCAGTTCAAGCTTGTTTTCAAGATAAATTACTTGTGAATTTATACCACCCAAATTCAACATAGCAAAAAATATGACCATTGGCCAGCGTTTGATGTTTCTGCTGACGTTGAAAGTGGAGCACATCTGATCTGCTGTATCCACACCCCCTTTGGTGGCATTGTAAAATGTAATTATCTCCGGTTTTTTTTCTGCCCCAGTCCCAGGATCGATGGCAGCATCATCATGAAGTGTTGATAGAAGAAGTACGATTTTTTTGGCATGTGGTACATAGGAAACTAAAGCCTTTCCATTATGGAATGCAAACATACTGCTGTACTGTTGTCTCTCTTTCACACTTACAAACTGTGGCGGCAATTCCCTTTTGTTTTTTCTTAAGGTACCGTCACACTTAGCGACGCTGCAGCGATACCGACAATGATCCGGATCGCTGCAGCGTCGCTGTTTGGTCGCTGGAGAGCTGTCACACAGACCGCTCTCCAGCGACCAACGATGCCGGTAACCAGGGTAAACATCGGGTAACTAAGCGCAGGGCCGCGCTTAGTAACCCGATGTTTACCCTGGTTACCATCCTAAAGGTAAAATAAACAAACACTACATACTTACCTACACCCGTCTGTCCTCCAGCGCTGCGCTCTGCTTCTCTGCTCTCCTCCTGTACTGTCTGTGTGAGCACAGCGGCCGGAAAGCAGAGCGGTGACGTCACCGCTCTGCTTTCCGGCTGACCGACGCTCACAGACAGTACAGGAGGAAAGCAGAGCACAGCGCTGGAGGACAGACAGCTGTAGGTAAGTATGTACTGTTTTTTTTTTTACTTTTAGGATGGTAACCAGGGTAAACATCGGGTTACTAAGCGCGGCCCTGCGCTTAGTTACCCGATGTTTACCCTGGTTACCAGTGAAGACATCGCTGAATCGGTGTCACACACGCCGATTCAGCGATGTCTGCGGGGAGTCCAGCGACGAAATAAAGTTCTGGACTTTCTTCCCCGACCAGTGACAGCACAGCAGGGGCCTGATCGCTGCTGCCTGTCACACTGGACGATATCGCTAGCGAGGACGCTGCAACGTCACGGATCGCTAGCGATATCGTCTAGTGTGACGGTACCTTTACAGTTCCCACATATGACAGCTTCTGAATTTTCAGATAATCAATCAGATCACAACTTGTAAACCACTTTCCTCTCCTAAATCCTCATTCAGTGTGAGGTCTCTATCATCTAACAGCATGTTTGTTACTTCCTCAACATCAAGTTGTTTGGATAAATTGTACATTTTCCTCTCCATTTCAGCAGATAATCTGAAGCAAGAGAAGGAATATGTTAGGGAACTACTGTATATGCCTGAGCAGCACACTTTCTTTTATAAAATCTCCCTTATTTCTATGAAATATCCTCACATTTTGTGCTATATATTCATAAAACAAGCTAAATAAACGATTGTGATGAATAAAAACATAAAATACCAACCTCACTGAATGTGACGTATTCACATACAATGAGCCTGAGAGATCTGTGCAGCTATATCCTCTCCCCTGAAGCTCTGAAATCCAACTGTGATATCAGGTTTCACAGACCTTCAAGAGACAGGAGACTACCTGGAGGGAGGGGGTTTCCTCACAATCTGGTGAGGAAGGAGAAATGAAAGTAAAAGAGAAGCGCCTGTCAGATCAGTTGTATGTGACGGAGGGTTAACACCAGCGATGGGCACTATGAATATCTGGTGATGCCCTTTGAGCTCTGTAATGCCCCAGCCGTTTTCCAAGACTTTGTGAATGATATCTTCCGGGATATGCTTTCCATCTCGGTCGTAGTCTATCTGGATGATATTCTCATCTACTCTCCAGATATTGACTCCCACCGGAGAGATGTTTGCAAAGTCTTCGACCTCCTACGGGCAAACTCCCTCTATGCCAAGTTGGAGAAGTGTATGTTTGAGCAGGAGTCCTTACCTTTCCTAGGCTACATCATCTCAGCCCAGGGATTGGCTATGGATCCTGCCAAACTACAGGCTGTGATGGACTGGCAGGAACCCCATTCTCTTAAAGCGGTGCAGCGCTTTATGGGGTTCATCAATTATTATCGCCAGTTCATCCCGCATTTCTCAACTTTGGTAGCTCCCTTGGTTGCCCTCACCAAGAAGGGGGCGAATCCCAAATTGTGGTCTGAGGAGGTCTCCAAGGCTTTTATCTCTATAAAGTCACACTTCGCTAGCGCTCCCATTCTTCATCGCCCCGATGTTGATAAGCCATTTATCATGGAGGTGGATGCCTCTTCTGTTGGTGCTGGAGCAGTCCTCTTCCAAAAGGATGCTCAAGGTCGGAAGCATCCTTGCTTCTTTTTCTCCAAGACCTTCGCACCAGCAGAGAGGAATTATTCCATCGGGGACAGGGAGTTGCTAGCCATGAAGTTGGCTTTCTCGGAGTGGAGACATCTCTTGGAGGGAGCACGTTTTCCCTTCCAAGTCTTCACAGATCACAAAAATTTGGTGTATCTGCAGACAGCTCAGCGGTTGAATTCTCGCCAGGCCAGATGGTCCTTGTTCTTCTCCTGGTTTCATTTCACCCTCCATTTCCTTTCTGGGGAGAAGAACATTCGGGCCGACGCTCTCTCTCGCTCCGTTGTGTCATCTGCGGAGGAGGAGGAGGAGCCTCGGCTTATTGTCCCCACCGAGAGTTTGAGAACTGTGGCCCCGGTTTCGCTGGAGTCTGTGCCCCGGGGCAAGACTTTTGTTCCATCTAGTTTGCGACCGGAGGTTCTCTCTTGGGCGCACTCGTCCAGGGTGGGTGGACATTTTGGTACTAAAAGGACATCAGAGTTACTGGCGAGGACATACTGGTGGCCGCATATGGCTCGTGATGTCGCGGAGTACGTTCGGGCGTGTGTCTCTTGCGCCAGGAACAAGACTCCTCGGCAACGGCCTGCTGGTTTGCTATATCCTCTGCCCGTGGCTGACAGGCCCTGGGAGATGGTCGGGATGGACTTTGTGGTTGGCTTACCCAAGTCTCGTAATTGCACCATTATCTGGGTGATCACCGATCATTTTTCCAAAATGGTGCATTTGGTGCCTCTTCCACGGCTACCATCTACACGGGCGTTGGCTGTCTTGTTTATCAAGCATATCTTTCGCTTACACGGTATGCCAGACAAAATTGTTAGTGACCGGGGTCCCCAGTTTGCGTCTCGATTCTGGAGGGAGCTATGACGTCTACTCAGTATTGAGTTAAATCTCTCTTCGGCATATCATCCCGAGACGAATGGGTTGGTAGAAAGGGCCAACCAGACCTTGGTCACATATCTGCGACATTTTGTTTCTGCCAGACAGGATGACTGGGCATCCTTGCTACCGTGGGCAGAGTTTGCACTTAACAATGCCGTAGCCGACTCCACCGGTCAGACTCTATTCCTCTTAAATTACGGCCAGCATCCGCGTGTTCCTGTGCCCATGCCTGTGTCTTCCGCTGATCCCAGGGTGGCAGACTGGGCTGTGGAGGCACGGCACATTTGGGATCGCACGCAGGATGCCATTCGGGCCTCCAAGGAGAGAATGAGGTCCTCCGCCGATGTTCATCGGCGCCCCGCTCCGACTTTTGCCCCTGGCGACTTGGTGTGGCTCTCCGCCCGTAACATCAGTCTGCGAGTTGAGTCCACTAAGTTTGCTCCTCGCTACTTGGGTCCCTTCAAGGTTCTCGAACAGGTTAATCCTGTGGTCTACCGCCTGGCTCTTCCTCCACGCTTGGGTATCACCGACACCTTTCATGTGTCCCTCTTGAAACCCGTATACATGTCCCGGTTTTCCGAGTCATCTGCCGGGACATCGGGTTCGTCTACGGACGATTACGAGGTGAACGCTATTTTGGGGTGCAAGGTGGTACGCGGCAAAAAGTTTTATTTGTTGGATTGGAAGGGTTATGGTCCAGAGGACAGGTCTTGGGAGCCTGCTGAAAACATTCGGGCCCCACAGCTCATTGCTGCCTTCGAGCGTAGCGAGGCCCAAGGAGGGGGGGCCCTAGGAGGGGGGGTAATGTTAGGAGTCGAGTTTCCTCTGCTGCACAGGGGGAATCTCGATCCGTCTCCGCTGCGGTCTCCCATTCTCCTCCAGCCGCAGTGGAGTCTGCTCAGCAGGGACGTCGCTCCCAGTGTCTTGCTCGCTCTCACTCTGTACAGAGAGTTACTGCTGCTTCTTCAGCTCCTGCCATTAAAGTCAGTGCTGGTCAGCGGCGAGCGGACTTCCATGGGACTAAGTCCTTGTTTGCGCACACTGAGCATGCCCAGAGCAAGATCTCCCGTTAGAGATCGAGGGTCATGTGCTCTGGCTCTGCAGCGCATTCCATTGGTCCTCTTGGCAGGCCCTGGAAGGGCAAAGTTTCTGTGGCCACTTCCTGTCCTGCAATTATATAAACTGCGCATGACCACACGGCCATGCGCTAGTGTACAATTGAATACGTGTGTTTGTTGTGAGTGCAAGTCGTTCATTAAATACCCCTACCCTATTGTATGACTGTTCGCGTATGGAGTATGGCTGCTATCTAGCGCCCGACAAATCACTCAACGTGTCACACACGTATCAGCGTCTATTGCTGTGACCGCCAGTGCGGCGCCACGCGCCAGTAGTGTGCTTCCTGACCCACGTCTGGGTGCTTAGTGGTGCCTGCCAGCACGGCACAGTTCGCACTTCGGTGCTCTAATTATAAGAGTTGCCTAACACACCCTGTTGCGGTGTTGTGCCAGCAAGTGGTCTAATCGGACTTCAATCCTAGTTGGGGTTAAGTTCGCTGACTGCTTGCTCGCCTTCTATGTGCGGTACCGCGATCCTGTGACGCAACAGGATCGCTTCCTTCACGTTGGGTGAAGTTTAACCCACGCGAGTATACTTATGAGTACCGCCATATAGTCCGTCATTACTCAGCAGCAGGTTCCATCTCTGCACGGTGGACCCCGGGCTACGAACGCACCGTACACTATCAGTCTTATTATTTGGTGCGTTCCGCTAGCCCTAACAGACCCCGTTAAATATTTCACTCTTTGTTTCATTGCAGCCATTTGGTAAATTCAAATAATTTCATTTTTTCCCATTAATGTGCACTCTGCACCCCATCTTGACTGAAAAATAATGGAAATGTAGACATTTTTGCAAATGTATTAAAGAAGAAAAACTGAAATATCACATGGTCATAAGTCTTCAAACCCTTTGCTCAGTTTTGAGTAGAGGCACCATTTGAGCTCGTACAGGTGTAGAAGTAGGCCACGGCCATAGTCATGGCTGAGCTACTCAGGCTTTGTATGCCCTGGCCTCCCTCCACATACAAATCATGTTCCCTTGTCAGCTCACCTGCGACTCCTCTCTCTGCGCTGGCAGGTCTTCTACTCGGCTCCAGTCGGACTGCTCCAGTCCCTTTGGGAATAACTGAGACACAGTCCAAGTATAACTTCAAGTGCAACACTTTACTTTTAGATCTTCGCAGCTCATCCAGTTCCATTAAAGCAGTTACATCAGGTTTCACAGTGTACGTCATCCCAGCTTTAGCTTTGATCCTTTTCTCCTCACACGGATCGAGCCCAAGTCCTACCATCTCATACGGCATTTTAGCGTCCTCCCTGTCCAGATTCCTTGCCTTAAGTAGGGGTTCCCTCAGCCACCGTTTCGCCCCGGCTCTCAAGGCATCAGCCCACGCAAACATCTGCCACATGGCGAGCGATCTGCCCCTCTTTCCTGCCATAACTACTTGTAAATTAAGCTTCAATCCAGAAGCTGCTGACACTTATATGGCTTTGGCCAAGCTGGTAATTGGGTGCTGAATAGCTGGGCACTATGCTTAGGCACCAACATTGTGAGGTATCTATGTTGTTCCTGGGCACTTAAGCCCTTCTGAGCTTTATGGGCACCCAGGCCCTTCCGACTACAACCAGGAAGATCTCCTTCCCTTATCACAGTGACACCTCCTACAGTAAACTAATAACACTAAAATGCCCCATCTCATGGTCTATTCCGAACACTGCACTTTCCGTACATACAATGCAGTCACAGGAATAATAAAGGCATTACTTATGTACATTTAGCAACAGTACGGGGCAGAGATATATATATGTATATATATATATATATATATATGTATATATATATATATATATATATATATACTCTTACACATGTGTTAAACTGGGGAAAGGCACAGGGGTTCTGAGTAGCCAACACAACCCCCCTACACAGCCATGAGTCTTCTTGGGAATGATGCAGCAAGTTTTTCACTCCTGGATTTGGGGATCCTCGGCCATTCTTCCTTGCAGATCCTCTCCAGTTCCATCAGGTTGGATGGTGAACGTTGGTGGGCAGCCATTGACAGGTCTCTCCAGACATGCTCCATTGGGTTTAGGTCAGGGCTCTGGCTAGGCCAGTCAAATATAGTCACAGAGTTGTTCTGAAGCCGCTCCTTTGTTATTTTAGCTGTGTGCTTAGGGTCATTGTCTGGTTGGAAGGTGAACCTTCGGCCAAGTCTGAGGTCCAGAGCACTCTGGCAGAGGTTTTCATCAAGGATATCTCTATACTTGGCTGTATTCATGTTACCTTCAGTGACAACCAGTCGTCCTGTCCCTGCAGCTGAAAAATACCCCCATAGCATAATGTTGCCTCCACCATGTTTCACTGTTGGGATTGTATTGCAGAGGAGATGAGCAGTGCCTGGTTTTCTCCATAAATACCGCTTAGAATTATCACCAAAAAGGTCTATGTTTGTCTCATCAGACCAGACAATCTTATTTCTCATAATCTGGGAGTCCTTCATGTATTTTTTTAGCAAACTCTATGCGGGCTTTCATATGTCTTGCACTGAGGAGAGGCTTCCGTCGGGCCACTCTGCCATAAGGGCCCGACTGGTGGAGGGCTGCAGTGATAGGTGACTTTGTGCAACTTTCTCCCATCTTCCTACTGCATCTCTGGAGCTCAGCCACAGTGATCTTGGGATTCTTCTTTACCTCTCTCACCAAGGCTTTTCTCCCACGATTGCTCTGTTTGGCTGGACGGCCAGTTCTAGGAAGACTTCTGCTGGCCCAAACTTCTTCCATTTAAGGCTACTTTCACACTAGCGTCGTACGACGCACGACGCAATGCGTCGTGGCGACGTACCGACGCATGCTGTGAAAGCGCAGCACAACGGGGGCAGCAGATGCAGTTTTACATTGCATCCGCTGCCCCATTGTGAGCTCCGGGGAGGAGGGGGCGGAGTTCCGGCCACGCATGCGCGGTCGGAAATGGAGGACACAACGCACCAAAAAACGTTACATGCAACTTTTTTGGTGCCGACGGTCCGCTACAACATGATGCAACCGTCGCTAATACAAACCTATGGAGAAAAACCGCATCCTGCAGACAACTTTGCAGGATGCGTTCTTTCTGCAAAACGACGCATTGCGTCGTGCGTCGTACGACGCTAGTGTGAAAGTAGCCTAAGGATTATGGAGGCCACTGTGCTCTTAGGAACCTTGAGTCCTGCAGAAATTCTGTTGTAACCTTGGCCAGTTCTGTGCCTTGCCACAATTCTGTCTGAGCTCCTCGGCCGGTTCCTTTGACCTCATGATTCTCATTTGGTCTGACATGCACTGTGAGCTGTGAGGTCTTATATAGACAGGTGTGCGCCGCCTCAAATTAAGTCCTATCAGTTTAATTACACACAGCTGGACTCCAATGAAGGAGTAGAACCATGGCAAGGAGGATCATAAATGGACAGCATGTGACTTACATATGAGTGTCTGAGCAAAGGGTCTGAAGACTTATGACCATGTGATATTTCAGCTTTTTGTTTTTAATAAATTTGCAAAAATGTCTACATTTCTGTTTTTTTTCAGTCAAGATGGGGTGCAGAGTGTACATTAATGTGAAAAAAATGAACTTTTTCGAATTTACCAAATGACTGAAATGAAACAAAGAGTGAAAAATTTAAAGTGGTCTGAATACTTTCCATACCCACTGTATGTATGCCCCTCCCCACATGTAAAGCGCCATGGAATAAATGGTGCTATATTAATAAATAATATTAATAATAATAATAAATATATATGTGGGTGCATACACTTTTCTACTCTGCTGGTTAAACTCTTTAGAAACAGCCATGAAATATGTTCTTTAAACTCAATATTTTTCCTGACAATCAGATTTTTCGGATACATTTTTCCTATCACACATTTAGCATTTTTATGAAGAGTTCTGTTTCGTAAAATATTATTCAATGCAGCAGATTAAACTCCATTATTACAATACAGACTGACCTAGAAAGGAGAATTCAGTGTAAATCCGAAGATTACCTTATTTTACCCAGAAATGTTCTATTGTGTCACGGTAACAAGCTAAAATACTACTTGGCATATGCAAATTGTGGCTGCAGCTGTGTACAGCAGCCTGTCATGTGCTGCTAAGCCATGTATCTAATCCTATCCTGCGTGATACTGTCTGCTGAGCCGTGTATAGTAACATAGCTAGCAAGGCCTAAATAGCCACGTGTCCATCCAGTTCAGCCTATATTCCAACAGAATAAATCCCCTACATCCTTCTAAAGAACCTAATAACTGTATGATACAATGTTGTTCTGCTCCAGGAAGACATCCAGGCCTCTCTTGAACCCCTCGACTGAGTTCGCCATCACCACCTCCTCAGGCAAGCAATTCCAGATTCTCACTGCCCTAACAGTAAAGAATCCTCTTCTATGTTGGTGGAAAAACCTTCTCTCCTCCAGACGCAAAGAATGCCCCCTTGTGCCCGTCACCTTCCTTGGTATAAACAGATCCTCAGCGAGATATTTGTATTGTCCCCTTATATACTTATACATGGTTATTAGATCGCCCCTCAGTCGTCTTTTTTCTAGACTAAATAATCCTAATTTCGCTAATCTATCTGGGTATTGTAGTTCTCCCATCCCCTTTATTAATTTTGTTGCCCTCCTTTGTACTCTCTCTAGTTCCATTATATCCTTCCTGAGCACCGGTGCCCAAAACTGGACACAGTACTCCATGTGCGGTCTAACTAGGGATTTGTACAGAGGCAGTATAATGCTCTCATCATGTGTATCCAGACCTCTTTTAATGCACCCCATGATCCTGTTTGCCTTGGCAGCTGCTGCCTGGCACTGGCTGCTCCAGGTAAGTTTATCATTAACTAGGATCCCCAAGTCCTTCTCCCTGTCAGATTTACCCAGTGGTTTCCCATTCAGTGTGTAATGGTGATATTGATTCCCTCTTCCCATGTGTATAACCTTACATTTATCATTGTTAAACCTCATCTGCCACCTTTCAGCCCAAGTTTCCAACTTATCCAGATCCATCTGTAGCAGAATACTATCTTCTCTTGTATTAACTGCTTTACATAGTTTTGTATCATCTGCAAATATCGATATTTAACTGTGTAAACCTTCTACCAGATCATTAATGAATATGTTGAAGAGAACAGGTCCCAATACCGACCCCTGCGGTCCCCACTGGTCACAGCGACCCAGTTAGAGACTATACCATTTATAACCACCCTCTGCTTTCTATCACAATCTAATCCTCTCCTGTGTGATACTGTCTGCTGATCTGTGTATCTAATCCAATCCCATGTGATACTGTCTGCTGAGTCGTGTATCTTATCCTATCCTGTGAGATACTCTCTGCTGAGCTGTGTATCTAATCCTCTCCTGTGTGATACTGTCTGCTGAGCCGTGTATCTAATCCTCTCCTGTGTGATACTGTCTGCTGAGCTGTGTATCTAATCCTCTCCTGTGTGATACTGTCTGCTGAGCCGTGTATCTAATCCTCTCCTGTGTGATACTGTCTGCTGAGCTGTGTATCTAATCCTCTCCTGTGTGATACTGTCTGCTGAGCCGTGTATCTAATCCTCTCCTGTGAGATACTCTCTGCTGAGCTGTGTATCTAATCCTATTCTGTGTGATACTGTCTGCTGAGCTGTGTATCTAATCCTCTCCTGTGTGATACTGTCTGCTGAGCCATGCATCTAATCCTCTCCTGTGTGATACTGTCTGCAGAGCTTTGTATCTAATCCTCTCCTGTGAGATACTCTCTGCTGAGCTGTGTATCTAATCCTATTCTGTGTGATACTGTCTGCTGAGCTGTGTATCTAATCCTCTCCTGTGTGATACTGTCTGCTGAGCCATGCATCTAATCCTCTCCTGTGTGATACTGTCTGCAGAGCTGTGTATCTAATCCTCTCCTGTGTGATACTGTCTGCTGAGCTGTGTATCTAATCCTCTCCTGTGTGATACTGTCTGCTGAGCCATGTATCTAATCCTCTCCTGTGTGATACTGTCTGCAGAGCTGTATATCTAATCCTCTCCTGTGTGATACTGTCTGCTGAGCTGTGTATCTAATTGTATCCTGTGTGATACTGTCTGCTGAGCCGTGTATCTAATCCTATCCTTTGTGATACTGTCTGCAGAGCAGTGTATCTAATCCTCTCCTGTGTGATACTGTCTGCTGAGCTGTGTATCTAATTGTATCCTGTGTGATACCGACTACTGAACTGTGTATCTAATCTTATTATGTGTGGTACTGACTTTTGAGATGTGTATCTAATCCTATCATGAGTGATACCATCTGCTGAGCTGTATCCAATCTTATCCTGTGTGACACTGCCTGCTGGCGCGGTGTTGTCAGGTGCTCTGTTTGGCTGCAGACTGCTGCAGTGTGTGATGTGCACGCTGTCACGATTCCCCTGTGTCCCATGCTGGTTGCCGGTCACATGACTGCATGTATGAGATTTGCACGCTCGTGGTCACATGCAGACTAGTCTCCTGCATTTCTATAAATTCTATTACATTAACCCCTTCCCGACCCATGACGCCATGTAGGCGTCATGAAAGTCGGTGCCAATCCGACCCATGACGCCTATGCGGCGTCATGGAAAGATCGCGTCCCTGCAGGCCGGGTGAAAGGGTTAACTCCCATTTCACCCGATCTGCAGGGACAGGGGGAGTGGTAGTTTAGCCCAGGGGGGGTGTCTTCACCCCCTCGTGGCTACGATCGCTCTGATTGGCTGTTGAAAGTGAAACTGCCAATCAGAGCGATTTGTAATATTTCACCTATTATAACGGGTGAAATATTACAATCCAGCCATGGCCGATGCTGAAATATCATCGGCCATGGCTGGAAATACTAATGTACCCCCACCCCACCCCACCGATCGCCCCCCCAGCCCCCCGATCTGGCCGGTACACTGCTCCGGCTCCCCTCCGTCCTGTGCTCCGCTCCCCCCGTGCTCTTGTCCGCTCCCCCCGTGCTCCAATCACCCCCCCGTGCTCCAATCACCCCCCCTGCACTCCGATCCACCCCCCCGGTGCTCCGTTCCACCCCCCCCGTGCTCCATTCCAGCCCCCCCGTGCTCCGTTCCACGCCCCCCGTGCTCCGTTCCACCCCTCCCGCGCTCCGATTCCCCCCCCCGTGCTCCGATCCACCCCCCGTGGTCCCCCCCCCCAGCCCATCATACTTACCGATCCAGCCGGGGTCCCGTCCGTCTTCTCCCTGGGCGCCGCCATCTTCCAAAATGGCAGGCGCATGCGCAGGGCGCCCGCCGAATCTGCCGGCCGGCAGATTCGTTCCAAAGTGCATTTTGATCACTGAGATATAATCTATCTCAGTGATCAAAATAAAAAAAATAATAAATGACCCCCCCCCTTTGTCACCCCCATAGGTAGGGACAATAAAAAAATAAAGAAATTTTTTTTTTCCACTAATGTTAGAATAGGGTTAGGGTTAGGGGTAGGGTTAGGGGTAGGGTTAGGGTTAGGGTTAGGGCTAGGGTTAGGGCTAGGGTTAGGGTTTCGGTATGTGCACACGTATTCTGGTCCTCTGCGGATTTTTCTGCTGCGGATTTGATAAATCCGCAGTGCTAAACCGCTGCGGATTTATGGCGGATTTACCGCGTTTTTTTCTGCGCATTTCACTGCGGTTTTACAACTGCGATTTTATATTGGAGCAGTTGTAAAACCGCTGCGGAATCCGCACAAAGAAGTGACATGCTGCGGAATGTAAACCGCTGCGTTTCCGTGCAGTTTTTCCGCAGCATGTGTACAGCGATTTTTGTTTCCCATAGGTTTACATTGAACTGTAAACTCATGGGAAACTGCTGCGGATCCGCAGCGTTTTCCGCAGCATGTGCACATACCTTTAGAATTAGGCTATGTGCACACGGTGCAGATTTGGCTGCGGATTCGCAGCAGTGTTCCATCAGGTTTACAGTACCATGTAAACATATGAAAAACCAAATCCGCTGTGCCCATGGTGCGGAAAATACCGCGCGGGAACGCTGCGTTGTATTTTCCGCAGCATGTCAATTCTTTGTGCGGATTCCGCAGCGTTTTACACCTGTTCCTCAATAGGAATCCGCAGGTGAAATCCGCACAAAAAACACTGGAAATCCGCTGAAAATCCGCAGGTAAAACGCAGTGCCTTTTACCCGCGGATTTTTCAAAAATGGTGCGGAAATATCTCACACGAATCCGCAACGTTGGCTCATAGCCTTAGGGTTAGGGTTGGAATTAGGGTTGTGGTTAGGGTTAGGGGTGTGTTGGGGTTAGGGGTGTGTTGGAGTTAGGGTTGTGATTAGGGTTATGGCTACAGTTGGGATTAGGGTTAGGGGTGTGTTGGGGTTAGTGTTGGAGGTAGAATTGAGGGGTTACCACTGTTTAGGCACATCAGGGGTCTCCAAACGCAACATGGCGCCACCATTGATTCCAGCCAATCTCGTATTCAAAAAGTCAAATGGTGCTCCCTCACTTCCGAGCCCTGAAGTGTGCCCAAACAGTGGTTTACCCCCACATATGGGGTACCAGCATACTCAAGACAAACTGCGCAACAATTACTGGGGTCCAATTTCTCCTGTTACCCTTGTGAATCTAAAAAAATGCTTGCTAAAACATAATTTTTGAGGAAAGAAAAATGATTTTTTATTTTCACGGCTCTGCGTTGTAAACGTCTGTGAAGCACTTGGGGGTTCAAAGTGCTCAACACATATTTAGATAAGTTCCTTGCGGGGTCTAGTTTCTAAAATGGTGTCATTTCTGGGGGTTTCTACTGTTTAGGCACACCAGGGGCTCTGCAAACGCAACGTGACACCCGTAGACCATTCCATCAAAGTCTGCATTTCAAAAGTCACTACTTCCCTTCTGAGCCCCGACGTGTGCCCAAACAGTGGTTTACCCC
The DNA here is from genome assembly GCF_032444005.1 of Ranitomeya imitator. Taxonomy (NCBI): domain Eukaryota; kingdom Metazoa; phylum Chordata; class Amphibia; order Anura; family Dendrobatidae; genus Ranitomeya; species Ranitomeya imitator. The sequence goes on from NC_091283.1 coordinate 15,638,927, forward strand.
CACTCATGGGGTATCAGCGTACTCAGGAGAAACTGGACAACAACGTTTGGGGTCCAATTTCTCCTGTAACCCTTGGGAAAATAAAAAATTCTGGGCTAAATAATTATTTTTGGAGAAAGAAAACGTATTTATTATTTTCACGGCTCTGCATTATAAACTTCTATGAAGCACTTGGAGGTCCAAAGTGCTCACCACACATCTAGATAAGTTCCTTTCGGGGTCTAGTTTCCAAAATGGGGTCACTTGTGGGGGGTTTCTACTGTTTAGGCACATCAGGGGCTCTGCAAACGCAACGTGACGCCCGCAGAGCATTCCATCAAAGTCTGCATTTCAAAACGTCACTACTTCAATTCCAAGCCCCGGCATGTGCCCAAACAGTAGTTTACCCCCACATATGGGGTATCACCGTACTCAGGAGAAACTGGACAACAAATATTGGGGTCAAATTTCTCCTGTTACCCTTGGGAAAATTAAAAAATTCTGGGCTAAATAATTACTTTTGAGGAAAGAAAACGTATTTATTATTTTCACGGCTCTGCATTATAAACTTCTATGAAGCACTTGGGGGTTTAAAGTGCTCACCACACATCTAGATAAGTTCCTTTGGGGGTCTAGTTTCCAAAATGGGGTCACTTGTGGGGGGTTTCTACTGTTAAGCCACATCAGGGGCTCTGCAAACGCAACGTGACGCCCACAGAGCATTCCATCAAAGTCTGCTTTTCCAAACGTCACTACTTCACTTCCGAGCCTCGGCATGTGCCCAAACAGTGGTTTACCCCCACATATGGGGTATCAGCATACTCAGGACAAACTGGACAACAATATTTGGGGTCCAATTTCTCCTATTATCCTTGGCAAAATAGGAAATTCCAGGCTAAAAAATCATTTTTGAGGAAAGAAAAATTATTTTTTATTTTCATGGCTCTGCGTTATAAACTTCTGTGAAGCACCTGGGGGTTTAAAGTGCTCAATATGCATCCAGATAAGTTCCTTGGGGGGTCTAGTTTCCAAAATGGGGTCACTTGTGGGGGAGCTCCAATGTTTAGGCACACAGGGGCTCTCCAAACGCGACATGGTGTCCGCTAACAATTGGAGCTAATTTTCCATTCAAAAAGTCAAATGGCGCGCCTTCCCTTCCGAGCCCTGCCGAGTGCCCAAACAGTGGTTTACCCCCACATATGAGGTATCGACGTACTCGGGAGAAATTGCCCAACAAATTTTATGATCCATTTTATCCTACTGCCCATGTGAAAATGAAAAAATTGAGGTGAAAAGAATTTTTTTGTGAAAAAAAAGTACTTTTTCATTTTTACAGATCAATTTGTGAAGCACCTGAGGGATTAAAGTGCTCACTAGGCATCTAAATAAGTTCCTTGGGGGGTCTAGTTTCCAAAATGGGTTCACTTGTGGGGGAGTGCCAATGTTTAGGCACACAGGAGCTATCCAAACGCGACATGGTGTCCGCTAACGATGGAAATAATTTTTCATTCAAAAAGTCAAATGGCGCTCCTTCCCTTCCGAGCCTTACCATGTGCCCAAACAGTGGTTTACCCCCACATGTGAGGTATTGGTGTACTCAGGAGAAATTGCCTAACACATTTTAGGATCCATTTTATCCTGTTGCCCATGTGAAAATGAAAAAATTGAGGCTAAAAGAATTTTTTTGTGAAAAAAAAGTACTTTTTCATTTTTACGGATCAATTTGTGAAGCACCTGGGGGTTCAAAGTGCTCACTATGCATCTAGATAAGTTCCTTGGGATGTCTAGTTTCCGAAATGGGGTCACTTGTGGGGGAGCTCCAATTTTTAGGCACACGGGGGCTCTCCAAACGTGACATGGTGTCCGCTAAAGAGTGGAGCCAATTTTTGATTCAAAAAGTCAAATGGCGCTCCTTCCCTTCCAAGCCCTGCCGTGCGCCCAAACAGTGGTTTACCCCCACATATGAGGTATCAGCGTACTCAGGACAAATTGGACAACAACTTTCGTGGTTCAGTTTCTCCTTTTACCATTGGGAAAATAAAAAAATTGTTGCTAAAAGATAATTTTTGGGACTAAAAAGTTAAATGTTCATTTTTTCCTTCCATGTTGCTTCTGCTGCTGTGAAGCACCTGAAGGGTTAATAAACTTCTTGAATGTGGTTTTGAGTACCTTGAGGGGTGCAGTTTTTAGAATGTTGTCACTTTTGGGTATTTTCAGCCACATAGACCCCTCAAACTGACTTCAAATGTGAGGTGGTCCCTAAAAAAAATGGTTTTGTAAATTTCGTTGTAAAAATGACAAATCGCTGGTCAAATTTTAACCCTTATAACTTCCTAACAAAAAAAAATTTTGTTTCCAAAATTGTGCTGATGTAAAGTAAACATGTGGGAAATGTTATTTATTAACTATTTTGTGTCACATATCTCTCTGGTTTAACAGAATAAAAATTCAAAATGTGAAAATTGCGAAATTTTCAAAATTTTCGCCAAATTTCCGTTTTTATCACAAATAAACGCAGAATTTATTGACCTAAATTTACCACTAACATGAAGCCCAATATGTCACGAAAAAACAGTCTCAGAACCGCTAGGATCCGTTGAAGCGTTCCTGAGTTATTACCTCATAAAGGGACACTGGTCAGAATTGCAAAAAACGGCAAGGTCTTTAAGGTCAAAATAGGCTGGGTCATGAAGGGGTTAAAAGAATCCAAGTGACTGTAAGAATTTAATCAACGCTTGATGAAGATTTCACATCCTAAACATTATTTATTTTATTCTTTTGATTTTATTGTATCACATTGTAGCAAACTGTTAACTGAAGTAATAATATTTATGCATCATCTTCCTTCCCCTCATATCCTCATTGCTCAGTGTTAAGCCCACCCATAGTCACACTCCTTCTGTAACATACACCTCTGGGTGCAGACACTCAAGCAGAGACATGAAATAGTCTGTATGAGTGATGTCATGGCGCAGAGAATGAAGAATGTCGTATTTCTATGATGTCATTAATGAGGAAGGTCCAGGCAGGGCACTAACTGGATAAATCCTGGTAAATCAGTAGAACTAAAGGTCCCGTCACACTGAGCAACTTTATAACGATAACGATAGCGATCCGTGACGTTGCAGCGTCCTGGATAGCGATATCTTTGTGTTTGACACGCAGCAGCTATCAGGATCCTGCAGTGCCATCGTTGGTCGGAGCAGAAAGTCCAGAACTTTATTTCGTCGCTGGATCACCCGCTGTCATCGCTGAATCGGCGTGTGTGATGCCGATCCAGCGATGTCTTCACTTGTAACCAGGGTAAACATTGGGTTACTAAGTGCAGGGCTGCGCTTAGTAACCCGATATTTACCCTGGTTACCATTGTAAATGTAAAAAAAAAAAAAAAAAACACTACACACTTACATTCCAGGGTCTGTCGCGTCCCCCGGCGTCAGCTTCCCTGCACTGTGTCAGCGCACAACTAATAAATCACAACTAATATCCCACGGAGGTCTGAAGTTGGAATGATGCACAAAATCAAAGTGGAAAATGAAGTTACAGGCTGATCCAACTTCAGTGGAAATGCCTCAAGACGAGGAAATGATGCTCAGTAGTGTGTGTGGCCTCCACGTGCCTGTATGACCTCCCTACAATAGTATACCAGCGAAAAAGGGAGCTTAGACACCAGGGCATATAAAAAAATATAAATATTTTGTTTTGTTCACATTATCAAAAAAAGGACAAATACCATACATATAAATAAACACATGACAAAAAATATATATAAAAAATTCCAATACGTGGAAAGGAGGAAAAACCAACCAGTACACTAGATGGTAAGGTACACGTCCATAAGACAACCTGGGTTAGTAGCACAGTGTTCCTGAATATACCTGATCCTACAATGAGGACTCAGTCCTAAGGAACCACAACCTCATATCCTCATGTGAGTCATATACATATATAGCATAGAGGAGAATTGCACCTACCCATAATAAGTCCGGACTCCTGTGTGACCTTGCCACAACCCCTGACGCGCGTTTCGCCAAGTTGCTTTCTCAAAGGGGAGTGACCTCCCTACAACGCCTGGGCATGCTCCTGATGAGGTGTCAGATGGTCTCCTGAGGGATCTCCTCCCAGACCTGGACTAAAGCATCCGCCAACTCCTGGACACAGGGCCGGTTTTAGGCAAAGTGGGGCCCTAGGCAAAGTTTAAAATGGGGCCCCAATTGCTAACATATTGCACATCACACAGAAGCATTTTGGTTGTACTTACATGCACTGATCTCAGGCCGCTAAACGAGTGTGATCGACAATACTGAAGTCGTTGGACGCTTGTTTCCCGGCCTCTTTCCACCGTCTGAGAAATAATGATGGGGACAGAACCATCACTAATAGATCACTAACAGATCACCATACAGTATCATGTTATCAGCAGCACATCTACTGTTTATACCGGCGATGTGCTGCTAAGAACAAGGATTTTTATTCTGGCATAAACAATCCAATCACCCAATGAATATGCTGCATTTTGCTTGTTTGGTAAAATACACCCCATACTCCTCCATATATTATAATGTGCACCACAGTCCTCCATATTGTAAAATGTATAATACACTCCTCATAATCCTCCATATAGTATTATACACTTCCCATAGTCCTCCATATAGTATAATACACTCCTCATAGTCCTCCATATATTAAAATATACTCTTCAGTCCTCCATATAGTATAATACACTCCCTATAGTCCTCCATATATTAAAATACACTCCTCATAGTCCTCCATATATTAAAATATACTCTTCAGTCCTCCATATAGCACAATACACTCCTCATAGTGCTCCATATAGTATAATGCACCTCCATAGTCATCCATGTAGTACAGTTCACTTCCCATAGTATATTGCACCCCATAGTTCTTCTTATAGTATAACGTATTCCCCATAGTCCTCGATACAGTATAATGCAGCCCACATATAGTATAATGCAGCCACCACCCCACAGAGTATAATGCAGCCCCCCACAGAGTATAATGAAACCTCTCTATAGAATACAATGCAGCCCCCCACAGTAGTATACAGCAGAGCCCACAGTAGTATACAGCACTGCCCACAGTAGTATATAACACAGCCCACAGTAGTATACAGCAGAGCCCACAGTAGTATACAGCACTGCCCACAGTAGTAGTATACAGCAGAGCCCACAGTGGTATACAGCACTGCCCACAGTAGTATACAGCAGAGCCCACAGTAGTATACAGCAGAGCCCACAGTAGTATACAGCAGAGCCCACAGTAATATACAGCAGAGCACACAGGAGTATACTGCATAGCTCACATCCCCCCTTCCCTCCCCGCCTCTCTCCTCCCAAGAAAGGCCGCACAGTCCAGTAAAAAAAAAACAAAAAACACAAGCTCCTTATCTCTCCCCGAGTCCGCGCTGCTCCCTGATCCTGTGTCAGCGGCTGCTGCTGCACTGCCTGGGTCACAGTGAGTGCACGCGCACCCGCTGTGTCAGAGCGGGGAATGATGGGAGAGGGAGCGTCAGGTATAGTTCAATGCGGCAGGGGAGTCGGCGCTGCCTCACAGGGGCCCCATAGCGGCTGTGTGACTTGCCTCTAGCTGGGGGCCCCTGGGGGAGTGGGGGTCCCAGGCAGCTGCCTGGTCTGCCTGCCCCTAATGCCGGCCCTGCCTGGACAGTCTGTGGTGCAACGTGACGTTGGTGGATGGTGCGAGACATGATGTCCCAGATGTGCTTAATCAGATTCAGGTCTGGGGAACGGGCGGCCAGTTCATAGGTTCAATGCCTTCATCTTGCAGGAACTGCTGACACTGCAGCCACATGAGGTCTAGCATTGTCTTGCAATAGGAGCAACCCAGGGCCAACCGCACCAGCATATGGTCTCACAAGGGGTCTGAGGATCTCATCTCGATACCTAATGGCAGTCAGGATACCTCTGGTGAGCACATGGAGGGCTGTGCGGCCCTCCAAAGAAATGCCACCCCACACCATTACTGACCCACTGCCAAACCGGTCATGCTGAAGGATGTTGCAGGCAGCAGATCGCTCTCCACGGCGTCTCCAGACTCTGCCACGTCTATCACATGTGCTCAGGGTGAACCTGCTTTCATCTGTGAAGAGCACAGGGCGCCAGTGGCGAATTTGCCAATCCTGGTGTTCTGTGGCAAATGCCAAGAGTCCTGCACTGTGTTGGGCTGTGAGCACAACCCCCATTTGTGGACATTAGGCACTCATACCATCCTCATGGAAGCAGTTTCTAACCATTTGTGCAGACACATGCACATTTGTGGCCTGCTGGAGGTCATTTTGCTGGGCTCTGGCAGTGCTCCTTCTGTTCCTCCTTGCAGAATGGCTAAGGTAGCGGTCCTGCTGCTGGGTTGTTGCCCTCCTACGGACCCCTCCACGTCTCCTGGTGTACTGGCCTGTCTCCTGGTAGCACTTCCAGCCTCTGGACACTACGCTGACAGACACAGCAAACCTTTTTGCCACAGCTCGCATTGATGTGCCATCCTGGATGAGCTGCACTACCTGAGCCACTTGTGTGGGTTGTAGATTCCGTCTCATGCTACCGCGAGTGTGAAAGCACAACCAACATTCAAAAGTGACCAAAACATCACCCAGAAAGCATTGGTACTGAGATGTGGTCTGTGGTTCCCCACCTGCAGAACTACTCCTTTATTGAGGGGGTCTTAATAATTGCCAATAATTTCCATCTGTTGTCTAATCCATTTGCACAACAACATGTGAAATTGATTGTCAATCAGTGTTGCTTCCTAAGCGGACAGTCTGATTTCACAGAAGTTTGACTTACTTGGAGTTAGATTCTGTTGTTTAAGTGTTCCCTTTATTTTTTTGAGCAGTGTATATATATATATATATATATATATATATATATAAATATATATATATATATACTGTATATATATAAAATTATCTTTTTTTTTCTTTTAACCTATTAGATATTTTGTAGCCGAAACAGTGCTACTGAAAAATACAACTTGCCTCTCAAAATACAGATCTGAATATGTTGATACAACTATAAAAAAGTTTTTTTTTCTAGGAATGAAGTGAAGTGATAACAGCAACAGTTAAATTTCTGTCGCCTCAAGGGAATAAAGAGTTCAAAAGCTGCAGCTTGGTTTGTGTGAGTTCATTTTATCATTAATTATCTTTTTAGAGACAACATGTTCACATATCTAGGTGTTACATCTGTAGGTAATTTTTTTTTTTTTTTTTTTACAAATTATAGATATTTGTGTAGATAAGTGGCGACGAGAGCAGATTTTTTCATCGGGTTTTGTATCCAATGAGAATGACTGGATTGTGATAATCTGCTCTGGGGCTCTACAATGTTCCTTGTGAATGTGGTGACTAACAGGTAGCAAAAAATAAGAATCTCACAGATCTCAAAAAGAACCCATCTAGTTGTAACATTGTGTGCAAGTCTTGTATGTTTAAATCTTACATTTGCTACACCTGCCATCGAATAAATAGTAATGGGCAATGTCTGTCACTTTAAGAAGAGTCCCTCAGCTGTACATCCAGGTGTATCTTGGTTTTCTAGCACCCAGGAATACAATTCAGTTTGCTCCCCCCCACACCCCTAGCACACATGTGATTTGCACACATATAGTCAAGTTCCGAAAATAAGCTCATTATCGCGTGTCTGTAAGTATGAAGATCGCATACGAATGACGTGGCCATGTGATGACTGATGGGACCAACGAGCAGAGCTGAATCCTGACAGTGAGTATATTACACACTGCAGGGGCAGACACTGACAGCTTGGTTTCCTAGTGCAAGAAATGTGTCTGGGCCCCATCCTTTGACTTTCCATTAAGTAATAAAAAAAGCCTTAAAACATTCTCTCTCTCATTATCCTGGCATTTGCAAATATTAATTATTATGGTAATCCTAATTGACTTAAAATGGGAAAGATTTTTTCTGATTTCATGTCAAATATTGAGAAAAACATGCAGATGTGTCTTTATATATAGTGGTTGTAACTTCTGGTTTCAACTGTATATAGGCACACACACATACATATATACAGGTGCTTCTCACAAAATTAGAATGTCATCAAAAGGTTAATTTATTTCAGTTCTTCAATACAAAAAGTGAATCTCCTATATTCCATAGAGTCATTACACACAGAGTGATCTATTTTGTTTTTATTTCTGTTAATGTTGATGATTATGGCTTACAGCCAATGAAAACCCAAAAGTCATTATCTCAGTAAATTAGAATAATTAACAATAAACACCTGCAAAGGCTTCCTAAGTGTTTATAAGTGTATATAAAGGTCCCTTAGTCTGTTTCAGTAGCTCCACAATCATGGGGAAGACTGCTGACCTGACAAATGTCCAGAAGGCGTCATTGACACACTCCACAAGGAGGGGAAGCCACAAAAGGTCATTGGTAAAGAAGCCGGCTGTTCACAGAGTGCTGTATCCAAGGATATTAATGGAAAGTGGAGTGGAAGGAAAAAGTGTGGTAGAGAAAGAAGCACAAGCAACCGGGATAACCGCAGCCTGGACAGGATTGTTAAGAAAAGGCCATTCAGTAATGTGGGGGAGATTCACAAGGAGCGGACTGCTGCTGGAGTCTTTGCTTCACCACACACAGACGTCTCCAGGACATGGACTACAAGTGTCACATTCCTTGTGTCCGGCCACTCATGACCAAGAGACAACGCCAGAAGCGTCTTACCTGGGCCAAGAAGAAAAAGAACTGGACTGTTGTCAGTGGTCCAAGGTGTTGTGTTCAGATGAAAGTAAATTTTGCATTATATTTGGAAATCAAGGTCCCAGAGTCTGGAGGAAGAGTGGAGGCCACAATCCAAGCTGCTGGAGGTCTGGTGTGAAGTCTCCACAATCAGTGATGGTTTGGAGAGCCATGTCATCTGCTGGTGTAGGTCCACTGTGTTTTATCAAGACCAAAGTCAGCGCAGCCGTCTACCTGGAGATTTTAAAGCACTTCATGCTTCCCTCTGCCGACAAGCTTTTTGGAGATGGAAATGTCATTCTCCAGCAGGACTTGGCCCCTGTCCACACGGCCAAAAGTACCAATACCTGGTGTACAAACAACAGTACCACTGGGCTTGATTGGCCGAAAACTCACCTGACCTTAACCCCTTAAGAATCTATGGAGTATTGTCAAGAGGAAGATGAGAGACACCAGACCCAACAATGTAGATGAGCTGAAGGCTGCTATGAAAGCAACCTGGGCTTCCATAACCCCTCAGCAGCGCCACAGGCTGATCGCCTCCATGCCACGCCACATTGATGCAGTAATTGATGCAAACAGAGCCCCAACCAAGAATTGAGTGCATTTCCTGAACATACATTTCTGTAGCCAACATTTCGGATTTTAAAATCATATTTCAAGCTGGTGTTATGAAGTATTCTAATGTACTGTGATAATGACCTTTGAGTTTTCATTGGCTCTAAGCCATAATCATCAACATTAACATAATGACTCTATATATGAGTTTCACTTTTTGTATTGAACAACTAAAAGCAATTAACTTTTTGATGATATTCTAATTTAGTGAGACGCAACTGTAAGTATCTTACATAGTCTTCTTTATTATGTATATTGCCGTCCCTTATTACACAGCACCCTTTCATGTTATGTACAGGTCCATCCCTTATATATCAAATTATATAGAGCCCTGTCATTATTACATACCGTCCTCTCTTGTTAGATGATATAAAGCAATGACGGCTGATTGAGCATGGGAAAGCTTCTTTTCTAATGGAGGAGCTGATGGACTGGTCAACTGGTCTCCAGCTGCTCCATCAGCAGTCATTTCATATTCTAGCAAGAAAGGACTGTGTAATAAAAAGATGGCGCTGTGAATAAAAAAAATAACAAGAATGCACTTTGTAAGAAACAGCACTGTACATAACAGCAGAGGAAGATATATAATAAGGGACGGCACCATATACATATACCGTATTTTTCGGCATACAAGATGACTGGGCATATAAGATAAGACGGCCCCCAACTTTTCGAAGGCCATCTTATACACCGGGTGTTGTCTTATACGGTGTGTGAAGGGAGCGGTCCCGGATGGTTCCCAGGGTCTGGACGAGCGGAGACTCTCCTTCAGGCCCTGGGATCCATATTCGAGGAAAAAAAAGAATACAAATAAAAAATATGGATATACTTACCTTCCGACGGCCCCCGGAGTTCTCCCGGTTCTCAGCGGTGCATGTGGCGGCTTCTGTTCCCAGTGATGCATTGCGAGCCGCATAGGACCTTTGTCCTTTATATAAGAATAAAATATTTTTATTCTTTTTTGTTAACACGAATATGGATGCCAGGGCCTGAAGGAGAGTCTCCTCTCCTCCAGACCTTGTGAACCATCCGGGACCGCTCCCTGCACCATATACAGCGACCCCAGAGATCCACACATACCATACCTGGCATATAAGACAACCCTTGACTTTTGAGATTTTCAGGGGTTAAAAAGTCATCTTATACTCCGGAAAATATGGTAATTAAAGAGGATGGTACGTAATAAGGGACTGTGTTATACATAGTAAAAGAGGAAACTATGTAACTAAGAATGGCGCTATACATAATAATTGAATACACTATATACTAGGGAACTGTGCTATACATAATAAGTGAGTACACTATACTGTAGACTGAGGGACTATGCTATACATAATAATTGACTACCCTATATTCTAAGGGACTGTGCAATACATAATAAGGATACATTCCTGTATCCATGTGCAGTGTCGGTGTGCTGTGAGCTTTTACAGAGATGCGTTGAGCATGTCCCATTCTGAAACTCAAAACCGGATCAAAAGAAGACATTCTCTGACCCTCACGGATCTCAATCTCAGATCCATGATTTTCACGGATGTGTGAATGAACATGTAAAACTCTACTAGTCCGTGCGTTGTCCAATAAAAAATTCTGGCATCACACAGACATATTACCGAAATGTGAGATTGTGACCTAAGGGATTTTACAGATCACATTGTCACACCGATACAGAAATATATTTACATCCATGAACTTACCGTTGACATCTCATCTGATAAGAGCCATTTTCTGCTGTTTCTTCTCCATCTGGTCAGACCTTCATGTTGACAGCTTCCAACCACGACTCGTTTTGTCACAACAATCGTCGCAGCCCTGAAAATAACAAGGTCACATACATTGTATGTGCCTCCCCCTCGAACACAAATATGTACCCCACCATTAAAAATACAGTATAAAGTGATAAGCAGTAATCTGCCCTCCATTAACTATATTCTCAGTCACGCAATAATATAAATTAATCAGTTCTGACTCTCCATGTGAGCATGTGCACATAACCTTTGTCCATGTCCTGTGTCCCTTCATCATTCATTATAAGTTCTTCTTAACCATCTCAATCATTGCCATCTCCACCACCCCAATTATTATTCTCCGCTACCACCCCCATCATTGCCCTCTCCCCCACCTCCAACCTTGGCCTCTCCACCACCTCTGTCATTGCCCTCTCCACCACCTCTGTCATTGCCCTCTCCACCATTCCAATCATTGTTCTCTTCCACCACCCCAATCATTGTTCTCCCCCACCACTCCAATCATTGTTCTCCCCCACTACCTCCATCATTGCCCTCTCCCCCACCTCCATCATTGACATCTCCACTACCTCCATCATTCCCCTTTCCATCTACCCAATCATTATTCCCCCACACCTCACCTCAAAGTATTGTTAAAAAAATATACACCACCACTCACCTCTCTGCACATTCACCTGCAGCATCATCATCACCAGCAGCCTTCTCTCTGACACGGGCGCGCGCTGAATGCTGACGTCATCCAGTTTGTGCTCCAGTGTCAGACAGGAAGCGCTGGGCAGGAAACAGAGGACTGATCACTGCATCTCGGCTCTACTGCCATTTTCTCCTGTAGGCAGCGGAGCTGCAGGGATCAATCCCTGCCCACTGCACATGAGGGCAGTCTGGCCAGGGCCCCCCCAGAGCCTTGGCACTGGAGAAACAGGCCAGATTGCCCTCAGTATTAGGTGCCCTGCAGTGGTCCCCTCCACCTCCGGGCCCTGGTGCAGCTGCACCGATGGTATGTCTGCCCCTGACGTGCTGTTAGTATTGGCTACAGAGCTTTAATTTGTAATTAAATGGTGCGTCCAGGTTTGAGATGAAAGTCTGTAGTCACTATAGGTGGATGCAGGCCTCTGAATTCTCACAGTGCAGTCACTGCACACTTTTAGGATTCTGCCATGCACAAGTATGTGACTTGTATATTGCTGGCCATATAAAAACCGCATGTATGCAAATCGCCAGCACTAGAGAATCCTGACAGAGTGCAATGCACACTGTGAGGATTCAGAAGTCTGCAGTCATATACTATAGAATGACTGCAGATTAATCATAAACCTAGACAATCCCTTAATGCTCTTAATATAAATAAAAACATGAGCATTAGTCACTATCACAAAACATTTCCATCCAGATTCCTAATAGACGATATTGTCTCTGGAGTAGTTCTCTTTCTTCTTCATCTTGTCCAGATGCCTTTTCTCATCCACAGCTCGTCTCTACAGACTTCCATTGTCTCCAGTCTTCTACAGCAAATCCCCACATGATGCCCTAAAAGGTAACAGTGTCATTATAATGCTTCTGATTAAAAATATCTTCCCTACTCTGAGCCACAGAATAAATAATTGTCCCTCATTATATTCCCTGCACAAAATATTACCCCCACACTGTCCCTCTTTATGGTACATGCCCTCCTACTGCCCTCTCTTTTCCATTCTGGGCCCCCTCTTCACATTGTCCTTTCACATTGTGGCCCCACGTTACTGCCCAGTCTCCATACTGTGCACCCACACCACCCCCCCTCCTTGCCTTACTTTCCCTTCCTTTCTGTGACTTTACACTGTTCTCCCATGCTACCCTCCCACAATACTCAGTCTTTATTCTGTGCCCACTGATGATTTTCTCCCCCATACTGTCTTCTCGCACTATTCCCCTTAATAGTCTCCTCACACATTTACCCTCTCACTCTCCATACTGCCTACTCTCACATCCCCCTGACTCCCCATACCGTGTCCGCACCCATCCCATCACCCTCGCTCCCCATACTGTAAGCATACATTTTCCCCTCACTCCTCATACTGTGTCTGCACCCATCCTCCCATACTGTTTCCTCATACATGCCCCCGTTTCTCCACTGCTCCTCATATTGTATCTTCAAATTTCTCCTGCTCCCCATATTGTGTCTGCACCTGTCTGTTTTTTGCTCCTCAAACTTGTGTCCTCAAATCATCTCCCGTTACACTAAATCTCCCCCACCACACAGTATATCTCCCCTAGGCCCATTACAGTAAATATACCACACACAGTAAATTTCCTCCATCACACTCAGTAAATTTCCCTCACACAGTAAATCTCCCAAAACACAGTACATATTCCCCCACACACAGTAAATCTCCCTCAGCCCCTTTACACTAAATCTGTCACGACCTTTACTCCTCGTTCCCCCTGTTGCATTCAATCTTTGGTGTCTTCAGCTCTACTAGTGTGGAGCACTTACCACCAATGTGCACCTCTGTGTGCTGGTGAGTGACATCAGCAGCGTGATCACATGACCTGATCAAGCTCCTAAAATCACTATGACCTACTCACGTACAATTCAACACTGGGAGCCGGCGCGATGCACCTTCCCTGAGCCGGCTGTCATCTTGACTTGATAAATTGCTGACTCCCAGTCCATGGGACAGCAAAATGCATCTGCCAGGGAGACACTTCGGACCCCTGTATCCGGTGGTCCCCGGATGCACCCCTCCTGTGTACATCTATCATTAATCAACCAAAGGCCAACTGATTTTGTCTTTTGGCCATTTTATTCCCTCTTCACCAATGTGTGCATCCTCATTCACAGAGCTCATTGGACTACATTTCCCAGCAGCACACTGCCTCCATTTTGGTCTGCTGTCACCTCTCTCTCTCTCTCTCTTTTTTGATGTGTACTGTGCAATGGTTGATTGTGACTGTGCCTGAACATGGTCTGATCATATCACATCTCCTGGGCAGGGGAGGAAGCAAAAGAGAGTATACAGACATTACAGCACAGGATCACAGCCGATTCTTTCTTTGAGGTAAAACATTGATTAAAAACAGGCAGTAAAATGTTTTGCCTTAGGGCAGAGACCGACTGCCGTATTTCTCGTGCGAGAATCACATCGCACTGCACAGATTGGCCTGGCACCTCCCCTGACCTGAGCAAGACAGTATGATGTATTCCTATGCAGCTATCAAGCTCAGGTCAGGAGAGCCGACAGCCAGTACGAGGTTTGCAATGCGATTCTCGCAGGAGAAATACGGCAGTCTGTCTCTGCCCTCAGAGAAAGAATCAGCTGTGAGCCCTGCTGTAATGTCTGTATACCCTTTTGTGTCCCCCCTGCCCAGGAGATGTTGTATGATCAAAAATCATGTTCCTGTACGGTCAGACACAACCATTACACAGTACACAGCAGGGGCTCATTTATTAGATTATCTCAGCACAGGAACATTTGTTTCTAACACATCCAATTGTAAAAGTTATTATTATTCCAAGCTCTATTGCATAAAATGTACTTTGTTAGTGGGACAGCCACTTGAAGATGATTATGGTGCAGTGTCTACAAAACGTCGCTTTGTTTCTTTGTTTCCCTGTTTACACAAACTTCTTTTTTTACGCGCAGATGTCTTATGTTATCATGCAAAATCCAACCTAAGTCAACTCACGAATTGTGCTTTCACTACACGGCGATATTACCTGAAGCGCTTTTGTACATTTGTCAGGAGTCATATAGAAAATGTAACGCTGCGCTGTGTAAACTGTGAGTCTATAGAAGCCGAGAGCCACGCCAGCTGTGGAGGAACCACAGGTGTCAGCCGGCTCAGACTTGTCGCTCAATATCACCTATCAAGACACAAGCCAGAATCTCTTACCTATAAGCGTGCAAAAAAAGTCGTATCAGATGGACGGAAAGATGGCAATCAATTTAGGAAGTTCATTTAAAGCAAATTACGAAGTTGTAATTAGGAAATCCTCCAGCAATAAAAATCAGCAATTATCTAATAAACCTTTTGTTCTAGTTCTTCCCCATTTAAAGTTTCTCTTCTTTCTGTCAATGAATGCAAGATTTTTTTTTATCTGCTCCTCCTGAGATGAGTCAATTATGATACTTTATTCCCGCTTTTGTGGAATTATTCCTTTTTTTTTATCCAAAACATAAAACAGTGCTAGAACAAAAGTTAAATCAGAAACAAAGAAAAAAGTCTTTGCTGGAAACCTCTAAGTCTCTGGAGGTTGTAAAATTCTGTTCTAATAACAATAAAACTGCCAACAAACCATAATAGACAAGAGGTTACACCCTGCAATAATCTTAGATAATAGAAAGAATATAAAGGAAAGCCCAAGAGGAACGCAGGAAAACCACCAAACCTTTAAAAAAAAGAATTTTTATGTCAAGGAAATAAAGCCAAGTGAGGTCTGTGCAATTCTGCGTAAAATTAATTAAGAAAAATCTGCAAAATGCAAATAGTGGATTATAAAAAAGGGCATACAGAATACTGTGGGCCTAAGCCTGCAAGTCTAGAGACCATGGTGGCATGACTGGATCCTAGATGGCAGCCCACCAGCCCATATCCACAAGTGCTGGAGTTTGGCAAACTCGAAACGAGCCTTACAATTTTGGGTTCTAAGTAAAGGCTTTTTTCTGCCCACTCTTCACTAAAAACCACCTCTATGGAGCGTATGGCTTATCATGGTCATATGTACAGATACTCCAGTGTCTGCTTGGAACTCTGCAGCTCCTTCTTGGCTACCATTGGTCTCTGTGATGCCCCTCTGGTTAATGCTCTCCTTACCCGGGCTGAGATTTTGGTGGATGACTTCTTCTGGCAGGTTTCTTGTGGTACCATGTTCTTTACATGTGATGATAATGGATTTGATGGTGCGCCGGGGGATCGTCAGAGATTGGGATATTTTTTATAACCCAACCCTGACTTGCACTTCTCAACAACTTTGTCCCTGCCTTGTTTGGAGATCTCATTGGTCTTCATGATGTGATTTGGAGATCTCCTTGGTCTTCATGGTGGTATTTAGAGTTCTCCTTGGTCTTCATGGTGCTGTTTGGAGATCTCATTGGTCCTCATGGTGGTGTTTGGAGATCTCCTTGGTCTTCATTGTGTGGTTTGGAGATCTCCTTGGTCTTCATGGTGTTGTTTGGAGATCTCCTTGGTCTTCATTGTGATGTTTGGAGATGTCCTTAGTCTTCAAGGAGGTATTTGGAGTTGTCCTTGGTCTTCATGGTGTTGATTGGATATGTCCTTGGTCCTCATGGTGGTATTTGGAGTTCTCCATGGTCTTCAATGTGTGGTTTGGAGATCTCCTTGGTCTTCCTGGCATTGTTTAGAGATCTCCTTGGTCTTCCTGGCATTGTTTGGAGCTCTCATTGGTCTTCATGGTGTTTTTTTTAGTTCTCCTTGGTCTTCATGGTGTTTGGTTAGTAGTGCCTCTTGTTAATGGTGTTGCCGCCTCTGTGGCTTTTCAGAAAAGGTAAAGTGTATATACTGACAGACATGTGACACTTAGATTGCACACAGGGGGATGTCCTGTCACTAAGCATGGGACTTATGAAGGGAATTGCTTGCACCAGAAATTTTTAGGGACTTCATAGCAAAAGAGGTGAATACATATGCACATGATAATTTTTAATTATATAATCAAACAAATTTAATTTATGCTTATATTCTTCTCACTTCACTTCATCAAATTAGACTATCTAGTGCTGATGCATCGCACGCAAATCGGATTACATAAATATTTGCACACAGGATGTAATGTAACAAAATAGGTAAAAAGCCAGGGAGGGTGAATACTTTTGAAAGCCACTCTTCACTTAATCAGTGCCACAAACTATTTGTACAAAAAGGACATATTTGTAAGTATTAGAGCATGTGAACACAATGTCTTTTTTCAGGTGGATTCCACCAGAAAAAGATATTAATAAATGTTAAAAGTACATGCATATCAATGTTAAATCGATTTGCTGCACACATGCTCCATCTTTTTTATTTCTTTTAACCATTTCAGGCTTTGAAAGCCGTGAAGCAGATAAAAAAAGTGACCGACCCATTCGTCTGGCAGCATCCGCTGCAAAACCTGCATTTTCCTGATACGCTTTCTTCTTCACAAAAAATGGTGGTATGTATAAAAGATGCCATGTGCACATATCCTTGTAACCAATGTAAACGGTTGATCTTGGTACAGTAAGAAGCACTAGTAATCTATATATAATCTATATATAGTAGGTGAAATAAGTATTGAACACGTCACCAATTTTCTAAGTAAATCTATTTCTAAAGGTGCTATTGACTTGAAATTCTTCCCTGATGTCTGTAACGAACCATCCAATCCACACAGGCAGATAAATGACCATAGATATCCATAAATTATCTTAATAATGAGAAATGACACAGGGAAAAGTATTTAACACATTTGTTGAAATGTATTTAATAGGGTTGAGCGAAACGGGTCGAACATTTTCAAAAGTCGCCGACTTTTGGCTAAGTCGGGGTTTCATGAAACCCGATCCGACCCCTGTGCGGGGTCGGCCATGCGGTACGCGACTTTCGCGCCAAAGTCGCGTTTCAATGACGCGAAAAGCGCCATTTCTCAGCCAATGAAGGTAAACGCAGAGTGTGGGCAGCGTGATGACATAGGTCCTGGTCCCCACCATCTTAGAGAAGGGCATTGCAGTGATTGGCTTGCTGTCTGCGACGTCACAGGGGCTATAAAGAGGCGTTCCCGCCGACCGCCATCTTACTGCTGCTGATCTGAGCTTAGGGAGAGGTTGCTGCCGCTTTGTCAGAAGCAGGGATAGCGTTAGGCAGGGTCCATTAACCACAAAACCGCTTGTGCTGCAGCGATTTGCACTGTCCAACACCACCCTCGGTGTGCAGGGACAGTGGAAGTTTTTTTTTTTTTTTTTTTCCCCTCAGCGCTGTAGCTCATTGGGCTGCCCTAGAAGGCTCCCTGATAGCTGCATTGCTGTGTGTACGCCGCTGTGCAAACCAACTGCTTTTTTCAAAGCACAAATCCTCTTGTTCCTTCCTTTCTGCACAGCTATCTTTTTTGTTTGTCCACACTTTTTATTTCATTTGTGCATCAGTCCACTCCTTATTGCTGCCTGCCATACCTGGCTGAGATTACTGCAGGCAGGGAGATAGTAGCTGCCTGCCATACCTGGCTGAGATTACTGCAGGCAGGGAGATAGTAATTGTAGGACATTCCCTGTTTTTTTTTTTTTTTTTTTTTTGGTGGGAGATTAAGATTGGCAATTTGGCATTTCTGCTAGAGTGCCATCCCTGTGTGTGCCATCTCTCTCACATAGTGGGCCATAGAAAGCCTTTTCATTTTTCTGTATTTTTTTTTGTGGGGTGTATAAATTCTCCCTGATAAAAATACAGTGGGAGATTAATATTGGCCTTTGGGCTTGTGTGCCAGTCCTGAGTGTGCCATCTCTCTCACAAATAGTGGGCCATAGAAAGCCTATTTTTTTTTTTTTTTTGTTTTATAAATTCTCCCTGAAAAAAAGGGAGATTAATATTGGCCTCTGGGCTTGTGTGCCAGTCCTGAGCGTGCCATCTGTGCCAGCCCTGAGCGTGCCATCTCTCTCACAAATAGTGGGCCATAGAAAGCCTATTTAATTTTTTTTTTTGTTTTATAAATTTTCCCTGAAAAAAGGGAGATTAATATTGGCCTCTGGGCTTGTGTGCCAGTTGTGAGCGTGCCATCTGTGCCAGTCCTGAGCGTGCCATCTCTCTCACAAATAGTGGGCCATAGAAAGCCTATTTAAATATTTTTTTGGTTTTATAAATTCTCCCAGAAAAAAAGGGAGATTAATATTGGCCTCTGGGCTTGTGTGCCAGTCCTGAGCGTGCCATCTGTGCCAGCCAGCCCTGAGCGTGCCATCTCTCTCACAAATAGTGGGCCATAGAAAGCCTATTTAATTTTTTTTTTTGTTTTATCAATTTTCCCTGAAAAAAGGGAGATTAATATTGGCCTCTGGGCTTCTGTGCCAGTCCTGAGCGTGCCATCTGTGCCAGTCCTGAGCGTCCCATCTCTCTCACAAATAGTGGGCCATAGAAAGCCTATTTTATTTTTTTTTTGGGTTTCAGAAATTCTCCCTGGAAAAAAAAAGGGAGATTAATATTGCCCTTTGGGCTTGTGTGCCAGTACTAAGCGTTCCATCTCTCTCTCTCTCTCAGTCAGTGGGCCATAGAACGCATATTTTTGGTTTTATTTGTTTTCTAAATTCTCCCTGAAAAAATCATTTTATTTTATTTGGTTTCTAAATTCTTCCTGATAAAATCATATTTTTTTTATTATTTTTATTTCTAAAGTCTCCCTGAAAAAAAAAAAAAAAAACAACCAAAAAAACAGTGGGAGATTAATATTGGCCTTTCTGCTTGTGTGCCAGTCTTGACTCCTGGGTGTGCCATCTCTCTCTCTCTCTCTCTCTCTCTCTCTCTCTCTCCAATTGTGGTCCATAGAAAGCCTATATTTTTTTTCCTTGATTTGGGTTCTAAAATCTACCAGAGAAAATAACTACATCAATCATTGGTAGAAAAATATTGGCCTCTGGGTTTGTGTGCCACTCCTGACTCCTGTGTGCGTCATCTCTCAGTCAGTGGGCCATAGAACGCCTATTTTTGGTTTTATTTGTTTTCTAAATTCTCCCTGAAAAAATCATTTTATTTTATTTGGTTTCTAAATTCTTCCTGATAAAATCATATTTTTTTTATTATTTTTTTTTCTAAAGTCTCCCTGAAAAAAAAAAAAAAAACAGTGGGAGATTAATATTGGCCTTTCTGCTTGTGTGCCAGTCTTGACTCCTGGGTGCGTCATCTCTCAGTCAGTGGGCCATAGAACGCCTATTTTTGGTTTTATTTGTTTTATAAATTCTCCCTGAAAAAATCATTTTATTTTATTTGGTTTCTAAATTCTTCCTGATAAAATCATATTTTTTTTATTATTTTTTTTTCTAAAGTCTCCCTGAAAAAAAAAAAAAAAAAACAACCAAAAAAAACAGTGGGAGATTAATATTGGCCTTTCTGCTTGTGTGCCAGTCTTGACTCCTGGGTGCGTCATCTCTCAGTCAGTGGGCCATAGAACGCCTATTTTTGGTTTTATTTGTTTTATAAATTCTCCCTGAAAAAATCATTTTATTTTATTTGGTTTCTAAATTCTTCCTGATAAAATCATATTTTTTTTATTATTTTTTTTTCTAAAGTCTCCCTGAAAAAAAAAAAAAAAAAAAAACAACCAAAAAAAACAGTGGGAGATTAATATTGGCCTTTCTGCTTGTGTGCCAGTCTTGACTCCTGGGTGTGCCATCTCTCTCTCTCTCTCTCTCTCTCTCTCTCTCTCTCTCTCTCTCTCTCTCTCTCTCTCTCCAATTGTGGTCCATAGAAAGCCTATATTTTTTTTCCTTGATTTGGGTTCTAAAATCTACCAGAGAAAATAACTACATCAATCATTGGTAGAAAAATATTGGCCTCTGGGTTTGTGTGCCACTCCTGACTCCTGTGTGCGTCATCTCTCAGTCAGTGGGCCATAGAACGCCTATTTTTGTTTTTATTTGTTTTATAAATTCTCCCTGAAAAAATCATTTTATTTTATTTGGTTTCTAAATTCTTCCTGATAAAATCATATTTTTTTTATTATTTTTTTTTCTAAAGTCTCCCTGAAAAAAAAAAAAAAAAAAAAAAAAAAAAAAAAAACAGTGGGAGATTAATATTGGCCTTTCTGCTTGTGTGCCAGTCTTGACTCCTGGGTGTGCCATCTCTCTCTCTCTCTCTCTCCAATTGTGGTCCATAGAAAGCCTACATTTTTTTTCCTTGATTTGGGTTCCAAAATCTACCAGAGAAAATAACTCCATCAATCATTGGTAGAAAAATATTGGCCTCTGGGCTTGTGTGCCACTCCTGATTCCTGTGTGCGTCATCTCTCACTCAGTGGCCCATAGAAAGCATATAGTTTGTTACATTTGTTTTCTAAATTCTCCCTGCAAAAATCTATTTTTTTTTTTTTGGGGGGTTTCTAAAGTGTTCCTGAAAAAAATAAAAATAAAAAAAAAATAATAGTGTGACATTAATATTAACATTTGTGCTTCAGTGACAGTCCTGCGTGTGGGGCATCTCTCTAATTTGCAGCCACCAAAAAAAGAGTGTGTAACATTGGGCCTGATTTTCGCTGTGGTCTCACCAACCTGTAAAGGGGTAGCTAAATCATACTGAAGTTATAGCTCACCGTGTAAGTTGTGTGACTGCAACAAATAACGTTAGTTTGGTTACGTTTTTAAAACAATGAGGAAGTCTAGTGGAAGAGGTCGTGGCCGGGGGCGTTCATTGTCAGCTGGTAATGAGGGTAGTGGTAGTGGTGGAGCATCAGGTGGTCGTGGGGGAAAAAATATTGCACCTAAGTCTGGAGCTGTGGAGCCAGGTTCGTCGTCCGGCTACACAAGGCCTCGAACGCTCCCTTTTCTGGGATTAGGAAAACCGCTTTTAAAGCCGGAGCAGCAAGAGCAAGTTTTGGCTTATCTTGCTGACTCAGCCTCTAGCTCTTTTGCCTCATCTCGTGAAACTGGTAAAAGTAAAAGCAGCGCGTCGTTAGTGGATGTTCACGGTCAGGGACAAGTCACTTCCTTGTCCTCTTCAGCAAAAACAACAACAGAGAAGAATGCAGCAGGCGACACAACGGGTTACTCCATGGAGCTCTTTACACATACCGTCCCTGGCTTAGAAAGTGAAGCAGTTAACAGTCCATGCCCATTACAAATTGAATCTGACATGGAGTGCACTGACGCACAGCCACAGCCAGACTACTATGCTGGTCCTTTGACTCAGACCACAACATTGCCCTCGCAGGGTGCTGATCAAGAATCAGACCCTGATGAGACTATGTTGCCCCATCACGAACGCTATACCACCGAACGACACGGTGACACAGACGAAGTTGCGCAGGAGGTACAAGAAGAGTTATTAGATGACCCAGTTCTTGACCCCGATTGGCAGCCATTGGGGGAACAGGGTGCAGGCGGCAGCAGTTCTGAAGCAGAGGAGGAGGAGGGGCCGCAGCAGGCATCAACATCGCCACAGGTTCCATCTGCCGGGCCCGTATCTTGCCCAAAACGCGTGGCAAAGCCAAAACCTGGTGGAGGACAGCGTGGCCATCCGGTTAAAGCTCAGTCTGCAATGCCTGAAAAGGTATCCGATGCTAGAAAGAGTGCAGTCTGGCATTTTTTTAAACAACATCCAATTGATCAGCGCAAAGTCATCTGTCAAAAATGTTCTACTTCCTTAAGCAGAGGTCAGAATCTGAAAAGTCTCAATACTAGTTGCATGCATAGACATTTAACCACCATGCATTTGAAAGCTTGGACTAACTACCAAACGTCCCTTAAGGTTGTTGCACCCTCGGCCAATGAAGCTAGTCATCAACGCAACATCCCTTCCGGCAGTGTAGGACCACCATTTAGCGCACCACCTGCTGTATCTGTGCAGGTATCTTTGCCAGGCCAAAGCAGTCAGGGTCAGGGAATCACCAGTTTCGTAGTAGGAAACACTGCATCTAGGGCACCGGCGGCAACAATACCATCTCCCACCGTCTCTCAGTCTGCCATGTCCACCGGCACCCCCGCTAGTTCCACGATCTCCAGCTCTCCAGTCCAGCTCACCCTACATGAGACTATGGTTAGAAAAAGGAAATACTTAGCCTCGCATCCGCGTACACAGGGTTTGAACGCCCACATAGCTAGACTAATCTCGTTAGAGATGATGCCCTACCGGTTAGTTGAAAGCGAAGCTTTCAAAGACCTGATGGACTACGCTGTACCACGCTACGAGCTACCCAGTCGACACTTTTTTTCCAGAAAAGCCATCCCAGCCCTCCACCAGCATGTTAAAGAGCGCATCGTCCATGCACTCAGGCAATCAGTGAGCACAAAGGTGCACCTGACAACAGATGCATGGACCAGTAGGCATGGCCAGGGACGTTACGTGTCCATCACGGCACACTGGGTAAATGTGGTGGATTCAGGGTCCACAGGGGACAGCAAGTTTGGGACAGTTCTGCCTAGCCCACGGTCTAGTAAACAGTTGTCTGTAGCCGTTCGCACCCCCTCCTCCTCCTCCTCCTCGTCCTCCTGCAGAAGCAAGAGCTCGTCCACAGACCGCAGTCGCACAAACACTCCATCCGCACCTGCCACTGTTGCACACCAGGTCTCCCATTATGGGGCAGCTACTGGCATACGTCAGCAGGCTGTATTGGCTATGAAGTGTTTGGGCGACAATAGACACACCGCGGAAGTTCTGTCCGAGTTCTTGCAGCAAGAAACGCAGTCGTGGCTGGGCACTGTAGATCTTGAGGCAGGCAAGGTAGTGAGTGATAACGGAAGGAATTTCATGGCTGCCATCTCCCTTTCCCAACTGAAACACATTCCTTGCCTGGCTCACACCTTAAACCTGGTGGTGCAGTGCTTCCTGAAAAGTTATCCGGGGTTATCCGACCTGCTCCTCAAAGTGCGTGGACTTTGCGCACATATCCGCCGTTCGCCTGTACACTCCAGCCGTATGCAGACCTATCAGCGTTCTTTGAACCTTCCCCAGCATCGCCTAATCATAGACGTTGCAACAAGGTGGAACTCAACACTGCACATGCTTCAGAGACTGTGCGAACAGAGGCGGGCTGTTATGTTTTTGTGGGAGGATACACATACACGGGCAGGCAGTAGGATGGCAGACATGGAGTTGTCAGGTGTGCAGTGGTCGAAGATTCAAGACATGTGTCAAGTCCTTCAGTGTTTTGAGGAATGCACACGGCTGGTTAGTGCAGACAACGCCATAATAAGCATGAGCATCCCCCTAATGCGTCTGCTGATGCAAAGTTTGACGCACATAAAGGATCAGGCGTCTGCACCAGAGGAAGAGGAAAGCCTTGATGACAGTCAGCGATTGTCTGGTCAGGGCAGTGTACATGACGAGGTACCGGGCGAAGAGGAGGTGGAGGATGAGGAGGATGATGGGGATGAGTATATTTTTAATGAGGAAGCTTTCCCGGGGGCACGGGAAATTGGTGGCGTGGCAAGGCCGGGTTCTGGTTTTTTGAGGGACACAAGTGACGTAGATTTGCCTGCAACTGCCCCTCAACCAAGCACAACCGCAGATTTGACAACGGGAACTTTGGCCCACATGGCGGATTATGCCTTGCGTATCCTCAAAAGGGACACACGCATTACAAAAATGATGAACGATGACGATTACTGGTTGGCCTGCCTCCTTGATCCTCGCTATAAAGGCAAATTGCAAAATATTATGCCACATGAGAACTTGGAACTAATATTAGCAACAAAACAATCAACTCTTGTTGACCGTTTGCTTCTGGCATTCCCTGCACACAGCGCCCGTGATCGTTCTCACACGAGCTCCAGGGGCCAGCAGACCAGAGGTGTTAGAGGGGCAGAAATCAGAAGTGGCGTTGGACAGAGGGGTTTTCTGACCAGGTTGTGGAGTGATTTTTCTATGACCGCAGACAGGACAGGTACTGCAGCATCAATTCAAAGTGACAGGAGACAACATTTGTCCAGTATGGTTACAAACTATTTTTCATCCCTTATCGACGTTCTCCCTCAACCGTCATTCCCATTTGATTACTGGGCATCCAAATTAGACACCTGGCCAGAATTGGCAGAATATGCATTGCAGGAGCTTGCTTGCCCGGCAGCTAGTGTCCTATCAGAAAGAGTATTCAGTGCTGCAGGTTCAATACTAACAGAAAAAAGGACTCGTCTGGCTACCCAAAATGTAGATGATCTAACCTTCATTAAAATGAACCACAACTGGATTTCAAAATCTTTTGCCCCACCCTGCCCGGCTGACACCTAGCTTTCCTATGAAAAGGTCTTGCCTGTGGACTATTCTGAATGACTTTTCCAATCTCGTAATTTTCTTCACCTGATTGTCCAGCATACGACATGTTTCCACCTCACGAAATGGCCAAACTCCCCACACGGGGCCGTGCTATCGCCACTTTGCGCTTGGACCCTTGAGAGTGCTGTTTGTCTGAAGAGGTGGGTGTGGCCGCTTTTGGTCGACGGCACTGCCACTGGGTCCCTCATAGTACAATAAAGTGTCTCTGGCGGTGGTGGTGCGCACCCAACGTCAGACACACCGTTGTAATATGAGGGGCCCTGTGCCTGTACCGCCGGCCACAAGACAGTTCCCCCCCCCAGCTCAAACAGTGCTCTACCACTAGCAAAATTATCTCTCACAGCTTCACCAATGTGTAGTCTAGCCGCTGACATCCTTCAATGCCTGGCACTGACAATACCATTGTTTTGACATTTTTGTTATGTTAGGCCTTCGAAGCCTGTCTGCGGTCCCTTCTTTCTACAACTACTACACTGACCAGGCCACTGCTGGCCGTGTTACCCTGGAACCAATTTAAAAGTGCCTACAGTCAGCCCAATTTTGTTATGTTAGGCCTTCGAAGACTGTCTGCCGTCACTCCTTCCACTAGACTTCCACTGACCATACACTGCTGCCCATGTACCCCTGGAACCAATTTAAAGTGCCTACAGCCAGCCCAAGTTTGTTATGTTAGGCCTTGGAAGCCTGTCTGCGGTCACTCCTTCCACTAGACTTCCACTGACCAGACCACTGCTGCCCGTGTACCCCTGGAACCAATTTAAAAGTGCCTACAGCCAGCCCAAGTTTGTTATGTTAGGCCTTGGAAGCCTGTCTGCGGTCACTCCTTCCACTAGACTTCCACTGACCAGACCACTGCTGCCCGTGTACCCCTGGAACCAATTTAAAAGTGCCTACAGCCAGCCCAAGTTTGTTATGTTAGGCCTTGGAAGCCTGTCTGCGGTCACTCCTTCCACTAGACTTCCACTGACCAGACCACTGCTGCCCGTGTACCCCTGGAACCAATTTAAAAGTGCCTACAGCCAGCCCAAGTTTGTTATGTTAGGCCTTGGAAGCCTGTCTGCGGTCACTCCTTCCACTAGACTTCCACTGACCAGACCACTGCTGCCCGTGTACCCCTGGAACCAATTTAAAAGTGCCTACAGCCAGCCCAAGTTTGTTATGTTAGGCCTTCTAAGCCTGTCTGCGGTCCATTCTTTCAACTACTACTACACTGACCAGGTCACTGCTGCCCGTGTACCCCTGGAACCAATTTAAAATTGCCTACAGCCAGCCCAATTTTTTTATTTTAGGCCTTCGATGCCTGTCTGCGGTCCATTCTTTCAACTACTACTACACTGACCAGGTCACTGCTGTCCGTGTACCCCTGGAACCAATTTAAAATTGCCTACAGCCATGTGTTATTATTTTAGGCCTTCGATGCCTGTCTGCGGTCACTCCTTCCACTAGGCCTCCACTGACCACACCACTGCTGTCCGTGTACCCCTGGAACCAATTTAAAATTGCCTACAGCCAGCCCAATTTTTTTATTTTAGGCCTTCGATGCCTGTCTGCGGTCCATTCTTTCAACTACTACTACACTGACCAGGTCACTGCTGTCCGTGTACCCCTGTAACCAATTTAAAATTGCCTACAGCCATGTGTTATTATTTTAGGCATTCGATGCCTGTCTGCGGTCCATTTTTTCAACTACTACTACACTGACCAGGTCACTGCTGCCCGTGTACCCCTGGAACCAATTTAAAATTGCCTACAGCCATGTGTTATTATTTTAGGCCTTCGATGCCTGTCTGCGGTCACTCCTTCCACTAGGCCTCCACTGACCACACCACTGCTGCCCGTGTACCCCTGGAACCAATTTAAAATTGCCTACAGCCAGCCCAATTTTTTTATTTTAGGCCTTCGATGCCTGTCTGCGGTCCATTCTTTCAACTACTACTACACTGACCAGGTCACTGCTGTCCGTGTACCCCTGGAACCAATTTAAAATTGCCTACAGCCATGTGTTATTATTTTAGGCCTTCGATGCCTGTCTGCGGTCACTCCTTCCACTAGGCCTCCACTGACCACACCACTGCTGTCCGTGTACCCCTGGAACCAATTTAAAATTGCCTACAGCCATGTGTTATTATTTTAGGCCTTCGATGCCTGTCTGCGGTCACTCCTTCCACTAGGCCTCCACTGACCACACCACTGCTGTCCGTGTACCCCTGGAACCAATTTAAAATTGCCTACAGCCAGCCCAATTTTTTTATTTTAGGCCTTCGATGCCTGTCTGCGGTCCATTCTTTCAACTACTACTACACTGACCAGGTCACTGCTGTCCGTGTACCCCTGGAACCAATTTAAAATTGCCTACAGCCATGTGTTATTATTTTAGGCCTTCGATGCCTGTCTGCGGTCACTCCTTCCACTAGGCCTCCACTGACCACACCACTGCTGTCCGTGTACCCCTGGAACCAATTTAAAATTGCCTACAGCCATGTGTTATTATTTTAGGCCTTCGATGCCTGTCTGCGGTCACTCCTTCCACTAGGCCTCCACTGACCACACCACTGCTGCCCGTGTACCCCTGGAACCAATTTAAAATTGCCTACAGCCAGCCCAATTTTTTTATTTTAGGCCTTCGATGCCTGTCTGCGGTCCATTCTTTCAACTACTACTACACTGACCAGGTCACTGCTGTCCGTGTACCCCTGGAACCAATTTAAAATTGCCTACAGCCATGTGTTATTATTTTAGGCCTTCGATGCCTGTCTGCGGTCACTCCTTCCACTAGGCCTCCACTGACCACACCACTGCTGTCCGTGTACCCCTGGAACCAATTTAAAATTGCCTACAGCCATGTGTTATTATTTTAGGCCTTCGATGCCTGTCTGCGGTCACTCCTTCCACTAGGCCTCCACTGACCACACCACTGCTGTCCGTGTACCCCTGGAACCAATTTAAAATTGCCTACAGCCAGCCCAATTTTTTTATTTTAGGCCTTCGATGCCTGTCTGCGGTCCATTCTTTCAACTACTACTACACTGACCAGGTCACTGCTGTCCGTGTACCCCTGTAACCAATTTAAAATTGCCTACAGCCATGTGTTATTATTTTAGGCATTCGATGCCTGTCTGCGGTCCATTTTTTCAACTACTACTACACTGACCAGGTCACTGCTGCCCGTGTACCCCTGGAACCAATTTAAAATTGCCTACAGCCATGTGTTATTATTTTAGGCCTTCGATGCCTGTCTGCGGTCACTCCTTCCACTAGGCCTCCACTGACCACACCACTGCTGCCCGTGTACCCCTGGAACCAATTTAAAATTGCCTACAGCCAGCCCAATTTTTTTATTTTAGGCCTTCGATGCCTGTCTGCGGTCCATTCTTTCAACTACTACTACACTGACCAGGTCACTGCTGCCCGTGTACCCCTGGAACCAATTTAAAATTGCCTACAGCCATGTGTTATTATTTTAGGCCTTCGATGCCTGTCTGCGGTCACTCCTTCCACTAGGCCTCCACTGACCACACCACTGCTGTCCGTGTACCCCTGGAACCAATTTAAAATTGCCTACAGCCATGTGTTATTATTTTAGGCCTTCGATGCCTGTCTGCGGTCCATTCTTTCAACTACTACTACACTGACCAGGGCACTGCTGGCCGTGTACCCCTGGAACCAACATCAGAAAATATAAAAATAAGTATTTTGCTTATAAAAAAGAAAATACTGGTGAGATATCAAATGCAGACATTTTAACATTAAAAACAAACACACAACTCTAATCTGGTACAGTACTAAAAATGGCCACCAGCTACAATTACTTTCTCCTGCAAGTAGTTAACTGAAAGTTTTTTTAAATTGAAAACACACATATGGCATCCACCGAGTGTTGTCCTGTCGCGTCTTCTTTATATTATTGCCGAGAAGATGCAAAATAATGAAAATAATAAAATCATTAATTACCAAAATAATAGAGAAAGTCAACACCACATTGCAAATAAACATTCATTCCAAATAAAGAAGCAGGGCGCGTCCGAGGGTGAGTATATACCTAATAAGAATATAATCACCCTCGGACGCGCAATGCTTATTTCCAACAGCCTTCCTTCCTAAGAATCAGCCCTTCCGTCGTGTAGAGAGACGTTGTGTTACACTCCAAGGTGTTCCCCAGGTTGCCTTTCCTGAGCTTCGATCTTCCGGCTCTCGTTTAGTAGTTCTTGGAAACTACTCTGCATTAGGCCTTCAAATTGGGTATGGGGTGTAGAGAGATGGTGTGTTCCACTCCAAGGTGTTCCCCAGGTTGCCTTTCCTGAGCTTCGATCTTCCGGCTCTCGTTTAGTAGTTGTTGGAAACTACGCTGCATTAGGCCTTCAAATTGGGTATGGGGTGTAGCGAGAGGGTGTGTTACACTCCAAGGTGTTCCCCAGGTTGCCTTTCCTGAGCTTCGATCTTCCGGCTCTCGTTTAGTAGTTCTTGGAAACTACACTGCATTAGGCCTTCAAATTGGGTATGGGGTGTAGAGAGAGGGTGTGTTACACTCCAAGGTGTTCCCCAGGTTGCCTTTCCTGAGCTTCGATATTCCGGCTCTCGTTTAGTAGTTGTCGGAAACTACGCTGCATTAGGCCTACAAATTGGGTATGGGGCGTAGAGAGAGGGTGTGTTACACTCCAAGGTGTTCCCCAGGTTGCCTTTCCTGAGCTTCGATATTCCGGCTCTCGTTTAGTAGTTGTCGGAAACTACGCTGCATTAGGCCTACAAATTGGGTATGGGGTGTAGAGAGAGGGTGTGTTACACTCCAAGGTGTTCCCCAGGTTGCCTTTCCTGAGCTTCGATCTTCATGCTCTCGTTTAGTAGTTGTCGGAAACTACGCTGCATTAGGCCTACAAATTGGGTATGGGGTGTAGAGAGAGGGTTTGTTACACTCCAAGGTGTTCCCCAGGTTGCCTTTCCTGAGCTTCGATCTTCCGGCTCTCGTTTAGTAGTTGTTGGAAACTACGCTGCATTAGGCCTTCAAATTGGGTATGGGGTGTAGCGAGAGGGTGTGTTACACTCCAAGGTGTTCCCCAGGTTGCCTTTCCTGAGCTTCGATCTTCCGGCTCTCGTTTAGTAGTTCTTGGAAACTACACTGCATTAGGCCTTCAAATTGGGTATGGGGTGTAGAGAGAGGGTGTGTTACACTCTAAGGTGTTCCCCAGGTTTCCTTGCCATTGCTTCGGTCTTCCGACTCTCGTTTAGTAGTTGTAGAAAAGTACACTGCATTAGGCCATACAAAATGGGTATGGGGTGGAGAGAGATGGTGTGTTACACTCCAAGGTGTTCCCCAGGTTGCCTTTCCTGAGCTTCTATCTTCAGGCTCTCATTAAATTGTGGTTAAATGGAACAACTGCATTTGGCGTACTAGTTGGTTTGGGGCCTACTATCGGTGTCTGCCACTCCTTGCTGTTCTCCTCCACTGAACAAAGCTGTGCCGCCTGTTTACTACGGTTGCCAATTTTGAACTGCATTTCGACTACTTACTGATTTGGCCCTACTCTCTGTGTCAGCCTCTCATTCCAGTTGTCCTCCACTGCAATGCCCCCTGGTTATTCCTGTGTTACCAATTTTGAACTGCATTTAGCCCACTTTCTTCTTTGGGCCTATATCTGTGTTTCCACTTCATCGTGCCCATTGCCCAGCCAGTGATAGATGAGTCTGCTGGTACATTGACCCATAACGCAACATTCCCCGTGCACGCTACACAACAACATTGTGACCCTGCTGAAAGTCAGGTTGCTCTTCCCGCATACCATACCACCTTACACGGGGACAAAGAGGAAGGTGCAGATGAAAGTGCAGGTTCCTTCATCAGGTGGGGGGAGGAATACTAGTTGGCGACGTCACTGGCACAGGGCCTCTCATAGTACGCAAAAGTGTTGCTGCCGGTGGGAGGCGCCCCCGCCGTGCAAACACACCGCTGTACTTTGAGGGGCCCTGTGCCAGTGCCAATGCCAACGAGTGGGCCCCCCCTGCTTGCTCAGGTTCACAGCACTTGCAAAGTTGAAATACTTACCTCTCCCTGCTCCACTGCCGTGACGTGGTCCAGATTTCCTGGGCCCACTAATTACTTGAACCAGCCCTACCCCCCACAACTTTAGCCAAATGACCCCCAATTTCAAATGCCTTCCAATTATTATAAGGTAAATTACGCTTGACAAGCTTCATTAAGAAGAATGGATGGTTTTGACATTAAAATGGCCACTCTAGGTGTTTTCCTGGCCCCCACTCACTGCCGACTATGCTGCCCCATTGACTTGCATTGGGTTTCGTGTTTCGGTCGATCCCGACTTTACGTCATAATCGGCCGATTTCACTCGACCCGACTTTGGACATAGTCGGATTTCGCAAAACCCGGCTCGACTCTAAAAAGGTCAAGGTCGCTCAACTCTAGTATTTAATGCTTCATACAAAAGCTTCTGTTGGTGATGAAACTTGAAGACACCTCATGTGTGGAGAAACTAGAAGACACAAAAGAGCACAGTGAGGTCAAAAATACTCTGTTGTAAAAAAAAAATCACAGTAATAAGCAAGTACTAGTCAAAAGATGGAAAAAACAGGGTATTTAATTGATACTTTTTTGCAAAAAAATGTATACTAAGCTGCTCCACCAATCGTCAAGGTATACCCATGTAGAGCAGTCCTACCTAATGTATATAATCCCTATCTGATGTATTTAAAAATCTGATCATCTGTATAGTACCTGTATAAGCAGGGTTCAGAGAGGGAATTTCCATGTGGACATGCTGGATGGAACAGCTACAATGCAAATGACCCACAGAGGAGTGGTGGACTCCCCAGTCTTGTAGAAACAAGAGAACAATTATAGAACCAGAAACACATGGGCTACTTGCACACTGAACAAGTCTGTAGGAACCTGTTCACACACCACCAAGAAACTTGAAGACAAAGAGCACAGTGAGGTAAAAAAATACTCTGTTGCAAAAAAATCACAGTAATAAGCAAGTGCAAGTCAAAAGATAGAAACAAAAAACAGGGTATTTAGTTGATACTTTTTTTGCAAACAAAGTATACTAAGCTGCTCCACCAATCGTCAAGGTATACCCATATAGAGCAGTCCTACCTAATGTATATAATCCCTATCTGATGTATTTAAAAACCTGATCATCTGTATAGTACCTGTATAAGCAGGTTTTTGGGGTGATTTGCAGTATCCTTTGGCCTCCAAACATGGTGTTTATTATGGCATCTGACCAATCTGTGGATTGGATGGTTTGGTACTGACATCTGGGGAAAATTTCATGCCAACAGCACCTTTAGAAATAGATTTACTTGGAAAATTGGTGACAAGTTCATTAGTTATTTCACCTGCTGTAAATCATTCGTTTTAAGGATTATTCTGTCCTCATACTGTAGCGTATTATCGGCAGCACATTACCGTATACACTGGGCGATATGCTACCAATTATGATTTGTATGCTGGCATAAATGACATGCTTATCAATTCAAATTGTTTGCTTGTAGTTGGAAACGTTTGTCGCCAATTATTGGCTCGTCTAAATGTGTCCGTATACTGTACGTTTTGCGTTGCTGGCGGTCTCATCCTTAGTTTTGCTAAGTAGCAGTTGCATGAATGCTCATTCACATGTTTACTGCCACTCATTCCTTGTATACTGCCCCTATTGGACAAATAATCAGTATATTCGGTTTTCGGTATCATCTCTATGCTGATGACACCCAATTATACTCATCGTCTCCTGACATCGTGCCTGCATTGTTACAAAATACCAGTGATTGTCTTTCCGCTGTCTTTAACATCATGTCCTCCCTCTATGTGAAACTGAACCTGTAAAAAACTGAACTCTTTGTGTTTCTTCCCTCCACTAATCTACCTGTGCCCAACATTGCCATTTCCATGTGTGGTTCTATCATTACTCCCCAGCACTACGTCCGCTGTCTTGGGGTCATATTTGATTCAGATCTTTCCTTCACCCCCCACATTCGATCACTCGCCCACTAATGCCATCTACACTGCAAAAGCATTTCTAATAGTCAACCTTTTCCTACCTTTCGACTCTGCAAAAACTCTTGCTGTAGCTTTTATTCATTATTGTCTGGACTATTGCAACTCTCTACTGATCGATCTCCCTTTCACTAAACTGTCCCCTCTCCTGATTGCAGCAGCCAGGATCAAATTCCTCACCAACCCCTACACTGATGCCTCCACCCTGTGCCAGACATTGCACTGGTTGCCCATCCACTACAGGGTTCAATATAAACTTGTCTCTCTCACCCACAAAGCGCTCCATGGTTCAGCACCACCCTACATCTCCTCGTTTCAGTCTACCATCCTACCCATGCCCGCCGTTCTGCTAATGACCTGAGGATAACATCCTCAATAATCAGAACCTCCCACTCCCGTCTCCAAGATTTATCACGAGCTGCCCTAAGGGTACCGTAACACTATAACATTTCGATCGCTACGACGGTACGATTCGTGACGTTCCAGCGATATCGTTACAATATCGCTGTGTCTGACACGTAGCAGCGATCAGGGATCCTGCTGAGAATCGTACGTCGTAGCAGATCGTATGGAACTTTCTTTCATCGCTGGATCTCCCGCTGTCATCGCTAGATCGGTGTGTGTGACACCGATCTAGCGATCTAGCGATGCGATCCAGCGATGCGTTCGCTTGTAACTAGGGTAAACATCGGGTAACTAAGCACAGGACCGCGCTTAGTTACCCGATGTTTACCCTGGTTACAAGCGTTAAACTAAAAAAAAACAAACAGCACATACTTACATTCTGGTGTCCGTCAGGTCCCTTGCCGTCTCTGCTTCCCGCACTGTGACTGCCGGCCGTAAAGTGAAAGCAGAGCACAGCGGCTGTGCTTTCACTTTCACTTTACGGCCGGCAGTCACTGTGCGGGAAGCAGAGACTGCAAGGGACCTGACGGACACCAGAATGTAAGTATGTGCTGTTTGTTTTTTTTTAGTTTAACGCTTGTAACCAGGGTAAACATCGGGTAACTAAGCGCGGTCCTGCGCTTAGTTACCCGATGTTTACCCTGGTTACCCAGGGACCTCGGCATCGTTGGTCGCTGGAGAGCTGTCTGTGTGACAGCTCCCCAGCGACCACACTACGATTTACCTACGATCACGGCCAGGTCATATCGCTGGTCGTGATCGTAGGTAAATCGTATAGTGTGACAGTACCCTAATTCTTTGGAATGCACTACCTGGGACAATTAGATTAACTCCCCAATACCCGCAGTTTTAAGCGTGCCCTAAAAATGTACTTCTTCAGACTGGCATACCGCCTCAACATACTTATCTAACTATGCCTGTTTTGCCCATACAAAATGTATATTGAATAAAATGAGTAGCGTAGAAAGCTGTGGAGCAAAAATATAAAATGGTGAGAAACAAATAGGGTGCTAACTTACCCGATGGGGTTGCAAAATAGCAACTTGGACAGAGACTTAAATCAGCTGCAGCAGAACAGAAGAGATTCGACCAGTTTAAGAAAGTACGTGTCAAACCTGTGCTGCTGAAAGATCTAGTTTGTCAGCTTTCTTCTTTAAAATCATTTATGCTCAACAGGTTTAGCAGTCAACGCGTTTCAAGGTCACACAGGACCCCTTCTTCAGGACAAAAACCTTATCTTATAAGCCGACATCCTGGATCTTTCAGCAGCGCAGGTTTGAAACGCATTTTCTTCCACTGGTTGATTATTGAATAAAATGAGTCACATAAAAAGAAGGTTTAAAATCTGTCCCCAAAGAACCTTCCAACTTACCTATCTTAATTCCTTCCCTCCTCTCCCCCTTGTTTCCGTGGCTTCTCATCTCTTCTTTTTTTCCTCACTTATTTCTTCTCATTCCTTCTTTCCTTTTATGAAAATTAATTTTCTATCCTTAGTAATGGTCATCAATATCAGATTGGTGGAGGTCGACATCCAGAAATCCCAATCAATCAGTTGTCCTTCCTTTACCACCTCTTATCATTCCTTCAGAGATTTCATGGCTTGCTTCCTCCTTCTGTTCCATTTTCACTTCCTTATTCCATCCACTTCTATGGCCCGGATTCCTCCGTTCTTCCTCCTCACTCCTGTCTTCGCCTCTTTCATCTCCTCTTCCTCACTTCCTTCATCTCACTTCCTTCACCTCCTTTTCCTTCTTTCTTTCCTTCCACAATTTCCTCTTCCTTTCGTCCTTCCTTCCTTTACTTTTTTTTCAGTTCTTCCTTTATTCCTTTCCCTTCCTTCCTGCCTTTCCCCTCTTTTCCTTCCTCCCTCTTCTGTTCTGTGCTCAATGCTTTCTTTCCATCTTTCCTTCCTTCATGATCTCAGTTTAGTGAATAGTTTAGTTTTACAGTAAATGCAGTAAGACATTGCGAGATAAAAAGATCTTTATGTGATGAAAAAAATGAATTTACTCTACAAGTGACAAGAGAATGAGGTGATGAGATGATGTATGTTAATTAAGACACTTTCCTTGGAGTCATGTCACTTGTAGAAGTTCAAAAATGTGAAATATTGAGGAAGTGTAATGTCGTGATACGTGACATTATTACTCCAGGTAATGTGTTACTTAGTTTTTTCTTTCCCTCTTTCCTCCTGCCCACAACACTCCACAGAAATATCTCCATACAATTCACTGAGATCAGCCGTTTCCAGAGAGTTGGAGGCTCGATGTAAATTTTGCTTATTCCCTTCGTCATCATAGACCTTCTTCATCTCCAGGGCCGTATAACTAAGGGTCACCAATGAGTCGAAAGGAATAGAAGAACAGGTTATGTGTAAAAACTATTTGCTGGATTAAGACATGTGAGGTTTAAGAGCGAAAAAAAGAACAGAATCTTGATCAATCCTTTATGTCATAAAATATTACTAAAGTTTGGACCATGATATCTCCAATGCTGCCCTAGAGGAAGAGGAAGTCCTGGCATTGGCTTACAGACCAGATTTCTGTATATCATTATATTCAGAACCGATGTAAACAAAAATATGGAACAGGATGGAGAAATCAAAACCAAAGGGGTTCCAGCCCTGGACGCAAAGCAAGAGCCTTAGGGTAATTTTAGAAAATCTGAGTTTCTGCTTCCAATGATGTAGATGGGAAAATGTAAGAAATTTGTCTGTGCATCTTGGAAAGATGCTTAACTTGACTCTTCGATTGCAAATCCTTAGCACTTCCACTATATTTGATTTATTTTTGGAGGTGATTGCTTAATGTAGGATCTCCAATGCCCTTATGGATTTTCCTTTCTTGCTCTCACAATATTCCTGGTCTAGTGCTAGAAAAGCTGCCAGCTTCCATCTGGCATTGAGAGCCAGCCAGTCCTTCTTTAGAAGACACTCAGGGATCTGCTGATTCCTCCCATTCCCTACTGCTACAGACAATTAAAACATTTTTTAACTAAGGCTAGGTTCACATTGAGTTAATGGGTTAACGCTAGCGGACTCCGTTACATGGCGAAATTGTTGCACTTAACGCCATGCAACGGATCCGTTAGCGCACCCATTGACGTGCTAACAGATCTCTAGCACATCGCTAGAGCATGCCATTTTTGGCACGTGCTAGCAATGTCCTGTTAGTTTCGGACGGACCGCGGACGCTGCTTGCAGCGTCCGAGGTCCGTTCCTCGCTAGTGCAGATCGGGTGTCTGCGCTAGCGGTATCGCCAAACGTGATCCCTTTTGGGACATTGCATTAGCGCAGTCCGTAGCGCTATGCGCTAAACGGACTGCCCTAACGCAATGTGAACCTAGCCCAATCCAACTTCTTACAAATTTCCGATAACGTTTAAATTCCCCAAAATTAGTTGGAATTCAATTCCATCAGCCAGCCGGATGTCGCTTTGCTGGATTCTTTTGAAAACCTGAAAGAGGCTAACATGATCCAGCAATATACAGGTGAACATTTTCACCTGTCTTGTGCCCCCCAACCCTTACTTGTCCTTCCACAGCAGCTTCTAGTGTGCTTTAGACTTCATGAAGTCACATGGTGCCCAATTTAGATTATTGACATCAAAGACATTTGATGCACCCCATGTAACTGCAGGAGGCTCATTCTGCACCGAAAGTGAGAGAAGGATTGGAAAGGGAAGTGCTTCTTTATTATTTCTTAACCCATTCCCAACCATCTATTTATTTTTCTTTAGGGTTGGAGGGGGGCGTTGGGACCATAACAAATGTATTTTAGGGCATATATCATTCCGATTAAATTTTTTTCAGACCAAGAATGAATTGCAGGAATCAAATTTTGAGGTATTCGATCTCTACCTGCTCGTAAAATACAGCTTGAACATATTTAGGCTTCACTTACAAGAAGCAGTAGTTCCTAAATCACTCCCTGGAGGAATGGTGCTTTTGTATTTGACTCTCATCAGCCTCCAGGGGAAATCTGTAATCTTGGATCTCCTCCCTTGTCCAGCAAATGTTCGTACAGAACCAGCAAAGCTGCCAAAACAATGTGTAACGTATGTCAGAAGAATAAAGCGCTGTCAATATGCAATCCCCAGGAAACACATAACATAAGAATGAAGATGTCAGATTTATCACTTTTGTTCCAAAAGCAAAAAATAAAATCAAGTCACCGTCTTCTGAATCAGCGGCACGCAGACACTTGTTTAAGTTATTGATATGAATTCCACCGGCGCGGATATCGAGGCCGAGAGCTCTGGGGTGAAGGATTCGGCAACACATACTATACACAGAAAGGAACTGATGCTCAATGTTACCGAAATTGGTCACAGTGTATCTGTAGGAAGACGACTGTAAATCATTAATGGAGGACTGATACAGAGTCGGCTTAGCGGCTGAAACAAGGCAACTTTGTACTGTCAGAGCTGTCTAGTGCAAGGATGGCCAACGTGTCCTTTTCCTTGCCCGAGGCATATCCGAGTGTAATGTTATTTGCTGTAGGGTATGTGTCCAGTTTGCTGCATTGTTCTAAGGTCAGGGGGAGATTTCTCCTGTAATTGGCGGCAGGCGGTTGTCTCTGATTAGTTGCGCAGCCCGGTATCCTGGGGAATAAGCTCTAGAACCTTGCTGATGTAGACAGCAATTAGAGAAAAAAATCAGTATGAAGCAGATGGAATTTGCCTCAATTTTACAAAAAATTTGGACTCTCCTAGAACCAAACTTTTTCTGATTTGCTTTATGTAAATCAGGAACAATGGCAGCTGGCAGGCAGTTGTTGTTAAGGACTGGCGGAACGCACCAAGTATAGATGATATGAAACTAGGTGCGTTCGCAGTCCGAGGTCCACCGTGCAGGTAAAAACCCTGCTGCTAGTAAGATGGACTATATGGCACTACTATAAGTATACACGCACGGGTTAACTTCACCCTGCGTGAAGGAAGCAATCCTGTTGAGTCACAGGACCGCGGTACCGCACATAGAGCGCGAGCAAGAAGTCAGCGAACACAACCCCAACACAGGATTGAAGTCCGATTAGACCACTTGCTGGCACAACACCGCAACTGGGTGTGTAAGGAAACTATTAAAATAGTATATAAAGGCACGAGAGTGCATGCAGTGCCGCACTGACGGACGCCACTAACCACCCAGGCTTGGGTAAGGAAAGTGCAGAGGAAGCGCACGGCGCCGTACAGGCGGTCACAGCAACTAGACGCTGTTATGTGTGTAACGTGCTGTTGGATAAGTCGGGCGCTAGATAGCAAACATACACCTTCCGCGAACAGTCATCCAATAGGGAGGGTATTTTAAAGAGCGACTTTCACTCACAACACACACACATATTTACAAGACAATACTAACACATGGCCGTGCGGTCATGCGCAGTTTATATAGTTGCAGCACAGGAAGCTGCTACCGAAGTTTTGCCCTTTCAGGACCTTCCTGGAGGACCAATGGAATGTGCTGCAGTACCTGAGCATGTGACCCTTGATCTCCAACGGGAGATCTTGCCCTGGGCATGCTCAGTGTGTGAAAATAAGGACTTAGTCCCAGAGAAGCCTGCTCGCAGCAGATCAGTGCAGGGTACAACAGGAGAGCCAGAAAAGGCAGTAGTAACCCTCTGCACAGAATCAGTCACAGCAAGACGCTGGGAGCGACGCCTCCGCTGAGCAGACCCCACTGCGGCCGATGCAGAATGGGAGACCGCAGCAGACACGGATCGAGATTCCTCCTGTGCAGCAGAGGAAACTCGACTCCTAACATTACCCCCCCTCCTAGGGCCCCCCCTCCTTGAGCCTCACTACGCTCAAAAGCTGCAATAAGCAGTGGAGCCCGAATGTGCTCTACAGGCTCCCAGGTTCTATCCTCTGGGCCGTGACCCTTCCAGTCCACCAGATAAAATTTCTTGCCAAGTACCACCTTGCACCCCACAATTAGCATTCACCTCAAACTCATCCGTGGATGAACCCGATGTCCCAGCAGATGACTCAGAAAACTGGGACAAACGAACGGGCTTTAAGCGGGAAACGTGAAATGTATCGGTGATACCAAGGCGTGGAGGAATAGCCAAACGGTAGACCACAGGGTTGACCTGTTCCAGAACCTTAAACGGGCCAATGTAGCGAGGAGCAAACTTAGTGGACTCAACTCGCAGCCTGATGTTACGGGCGGAGAGCCACACTAAGTCGCCAGGAGCAAAGACCGGAGCGGGGCGCCGGTGTGTATCAGCCGAAACCCTCATTCTCTCCTTGGAGGCCCGGATAGCATCCTGTGTGCGGTCCCAAATGTCACGTGCCTCCACCGCCCAGTCTGCCACCCTAGAATCGGTGGATGACACGGGCATGGGCACAGGGACACGCGGATGCTGGCCGTAATTAAGGAGAAAAGGAGTCTGACCAGTGGAATCGCTACGGCGTTGTTCAAGGCAAATTCCGCCAAAGGTAGCAAAGATGCCCAGTCGTCCTGC
This sequence comes from Ranitomeya imitator, assembly GCF_032444005.1. Lineage (NCBI taxonomy): Eukaryota > Metazoa > Chordata > Amphibia > Anura > Dendrobatidae > Ranitomeya > Ranitomeya imitator. The sequence continues at coordinate 15,678,796 of NC_091283.1, forward strand.
CTAGCAGAGACGAAATGACGCAAATATGTCACCAGAGTCTGGTTGGTTCTCTCCACCAACCCATTCGTCTCGGGATGGTATGCAGAGGAGAGGTTTAACTCTATGCTGAGTAAACGGCAGAGCTCTCTCCAAAACCGAGATGCGAACTGGGGACCCCGATCGCTGACAATCTTATCAGGCATACCATGCAATCGGAAAACGTGCTTAATGAACAACACCGCCAAGGCCCGTGCTGAAGGTAACCGAGGAAGCGGCACCAAATGCACCATCTTAGAGAAATGGTCAGTGACAACCCAAATAATGGAACAGCCACGCGACTTGGGTAAGCCCACCACAAAGTCCATCCCGACCATCTCCCAGGGCCTGTCTGCCACCGGTAGAGCGTAAAGCAACCCAGCAGGCTGTTGCCGAGGAGACCGATTCTGGGCGCATGAAACACACGCCTGAATATAGTCCCTGACATCTCGGGCCATATGCGGCCACCAGTATGTTCTCGCCAAAAGCTCAGATGTCCTCTTGGTCCCAAAATGCCCACCCACTCTGGAGGAGTGAGCCCAAGAGAGAACCTCCGGTTGCAAGTTAGCTGGCACGAAAGTCTTGCCCGGGGGCACAGACTCTAGCGAAACCACAGTTACAGTTCTCAGGCTCTCAGAAGGGACAATAAGCCGAGGCTCCTCCTCCTCCTCCTCAGATGACACTATGGAGCGGGAGAGAGCGTCGGCACGAACGTTCTTCTCCCCGGAGAGAAAGTGGAGAGTAAAATGGAACCGGGAGAAGAACAGGGACCATCTAGCCTGGCGAGAATTCAGCCGCTGGGCCGTTTGTAGATATACCAAGTTCTTGTGGTCAGTGAAGACTTGGAAGGGAAAGCGAGCTCCCTCCAAGAGATGTCTCCACTCTGAAAAAGCCAACTTAATGGCTAGCAACTCCCTGTCCCCGATGGAATAATTCCTCTCCGCTGGTGTGAAGGTCTTGGAGAAGAAGAAGCAAGGATGCTTCCGACCTTGAGCATCCTTTTGGAAAAGGACTGCTCCAGCACCAACAGATGAGGCATCCACCTCCAAGATAAATGGTTTATCAACATCGGGGCGATGTAGGATGGGAGCGCTAGCGAAATGAGACTTGATCGAGAGAAAGGCTTTGGAGACCTCCTCTGACCACAACTTGGGATTTGCTCCCTTTTTGGTGAGGGCAACCAAGGGAGCTACCAAAGTTGAGAAGTGTGGAATGAACTGGCGATAGTAATTAATGAACCCCATAAAGCGCTGAACCGCTTTAAGAGAATGGGGTTGCTGCCAGTCCATTACAGCCTGTAGCTTGGCAGGATCCATAGCCAAACCCTGGGCAGAGATGATGTAACCAAGGAATAGCAAGGACTCCTGCTCAAACACACACTTCTCCAACTTGGCGTAGAGGGAGTTTGCCCGTAAGAGGTCGAAGACTTTGCGAACATCTCTCCGATGGGAGTCAATATCTGGAGAGAAGATGAGAATATCATCCAGATAGACTACGACCGAGGTGGTGAGCATATCTCGGAAGATGACGTTCACAAAGTCTTGGAAAATGGCTGGGGCATTACAGAGCCCGAAGGGCATCACCAGATATTCATAGTGCCCATCCCTAGTGTTAAAAGCCGTCCTCCATTCATCCCCCTCACGGATGCGAATTAGGTTGTAAGCACCCCGCAGATCTAACTTTGTAAATACTCTCGCTCCCCGTAGCCTATCAAACAGCTCAGATATCAGGGGTAATGGGTATTTGTTCTTAATGGTGATGGCATTAAGACCCCTGTAGTCTATGCATGGACGTAAGTCTCCAGTCTTCTTCGGTACGAAGAAGAACCCAGCCCCTGCCGGTGACACTGACTTCCTAATGAATCCTCTTGCCAGATTCTCTTGGATATACTGAGACATTGCCTCCGTCTCAGGGAGAGATAACGGATAGACTCGACCCCGGGGAGGCTCAGCACCAGGCAAGAGGTCAATAGGACAGTCATAGGGGCGGTGAGGCGGAAGGGTCTCCGCAGCTCTTTTGGAGAACACGTCTGCATAGGGCCAATAGTGCTTGGGGAGAGAGGAAAGATCTGCGGGTACCTGTGTAGTAGCAACCTGAATGCACTCCCTCTGACATCTACCCTTGCAGGATTTACTCCATCCCAAAATTCTCCCAGAGGACCACTCAATATGAGGAGAATGGTAGCGAAGCCATGGTATCCCCAACAGGACCTCATCAATTCCCTCAGGAATGACTAATAGGGAGATTATCTCCTGATGTGATGGAGACACAGAAAGCGTGAAAGGAATGGTTTGGTGGGTAATCTGTGAGGGTAGTGTTGACCCATTTACCACTCGAACGGTTACTGGCTTGGCGAGCATCACCAAGGGTATTGCGTGACGCTGGACAAAAGCAGAAGACATAAAGTTACCCTCTGCCCCAGAATCCACGCATAGCTCGACCATAAGAGTGGATGGGCCTATGGTAATTGTCCCCTTGAAGGACAACTTTGAGGCAAACGTCGCCGTGTCTAGTGTACCTCCTCCAACTGCCACTAGACGCTGACGTTTCCCCGACCGCTGAGGACCCTTGGAGGCAAGATGTCCTGACTGCTGGCAAACATGACGGACCTTATGTGCACGGGCGGACAGAGATTTGGATCCCGCTCGTGTCACCTCTAAGGCCTCATGTGATTTGGATGCCTGGATTGGAGATTCCAAAGGTTTGGCGAAGGTGGGAGCCAGCCGAAACCTCTGCCTACACTGGGCTCGCTCTAACCTCCGCTCGTTAAAACGGAGGTCAATACGAGTAGAGACAGTTATTAATTCCTCCAGTGTGGTCAGGAATCTCCCTAGTGGCCAGAGCGTCCTTAACGTGATCAGCCAGGCCCCTCCAAAATATGGGAATAAGGGCTTTATCCGACCACTCCAGCTCGGAAGCTAAAGTACGGAAGCGGATGGAAAAATGGCTGACCAAGGACTCACCCTGAGTTAAAGCCAGTAGTTGGAGCGCTGTGTCATGGGTGACTTGAGGTCCTAAAAAGACCTTTTTCAGAGTGCTCAGGAACAACGGAGCACTCTGCATCACATGATCACCACGCTCCCACAGCGGCGTAGCCCACTCCAACGCCCTGTCCGACAAGAGAGAGACAATAAATCCCACCTTAGCCCGCTCTGTAGGAAAACGTGCAGCCAGGAGCTCGAGATGGATAGAGCACTGACTCACAAATCCCCTACAAGTTTTGCAATCTCCAGAAAATTTTTCTGGCAACGGGAGGCGGGATAATGTCGGAACTGGGGTGGCAGTGGACAAGGTTGCTGCAGCCACGCTAGCAGCCTGTACAGCAACTGCGGTAACATCCACAGCTGAGGTTGAGCTCTCGAGAGCCGTCAACCTACCCTCCAGCTGCTGGATATACTGCAAAGATTGCTAATGTCCGCCATTTACTTGCCAGACCTTGGCGCTAGTATTATGTTAAGGACTGGCGGAACGCACCAAGTATAGATGATATGAAACTAGGTGCGTTCGCAGTCCGAGGTCCACCGTGCAGGTAAAAACCCTGCTGCTAGTAAGACGGACTATATGGCGGTACTATAAGTATACACGCACGGGTTAACTTCACCCTGCGTGAAGGAAGCGATCCTGTTGAGTCACAGGACCGCGGTACCGCACATAGAGCGCGAGCAAGAAGTCAGCGAACACAACCCCAACACAGGATTGAAGTCCGATTAGACCACTTGCTGGCACAACACCGCAACTGGGTGTGTAAGGAAACTATTAAAATAGTATATAAAGGCACGAGAGTGCATGCAGTGCCGCACTGACGGACGCCACTAACCACCCAGGCTTGGGTAAGGAAAGCGCAGAGGAAGCGCACGGCGCCGTACAGGCGGTCACAGCAACTAGACGCTGTTATGTGTGTAACGTGCTGTTGGATAAGTCGGGCGCTAGATAGCAAACATACACCTTCCGCGAACAGTCATCCAATAGGGAGGGTATTTTAAAGAGCGACTTTCACTCACAACACACACACATATTATCAAGACAATACTAGCGCATGGCCGTGCGGTCATGCGCAGTTTATATAGTTGCAGCACAGGAAGCTGCTACCGAAGTTTTGCCCTTTCAGGACCTTCCTGGAGGACCAATGGAATGTGCTGCAGTACCTGAGCATGTGACCCTTGATCTCCAACGGGAGATCTTGCCCTGGGCATGCTCAGTGTGTGAAAATAAGGACTTAGTCCCAGAGAAGCCTGCTCGCCGCAGATCAGTGCAGGGTACAACAGGAGAGCCAGAAAAGGCAGTAGTAACCCTCTGCACAGAATCAGTCCCAGCAAGACGCTGGGAGCGACGCCTCCGCTGAGCAGAGCCCACTGCGGCCGGTACAGAATGGGAGACCGCAGCAGACACGGATCGAGATTCCTCCTGTGCAGCAGAGGAAACTCGACTCCTAACTATGTTACCCTCAGATTACCACTATAACTGCAGGTAAATATTTATTTTGTAGCTGACAGGTACTTTTTAAGGGTCCATTTAGACAGACAGATATTGGCTTGTAATGAACACTGATAGATAATATGGGATCATGTTTCTTCTCTCTCCCCATAGAGTACAGATGAATACTTGGTCAAACATTCATGTTTATGGAGGATTCGGGAGAGGCAGCAACCTCCAGTATAATTGTAGGTTTATGGTAACATCACCAATTATATGTCTATGCCTGGGCCAGGACTGTTCTTGAATAATGAATAATTGGATTCCATACATTGCATACCCTGGAGTGAACGGCGTCAAAATTATGTCTATTGTTCAGTGACCACCTCAAGTCGCCGACTAGCACCCCATCTTCATGTGACAGAGTATTGGACACTCATATTTTACCAATTGTGTCTAAAGAAATGCTCTGGAGTCAGTGCTATTAGGTGGTGTCCGTCTCACACACTCCCTGACAGCTACATGCAGAGGGGAGGAGCCGTATGGTCGCATATTAGGAAGTCACAGCATTGGCGCAAATACATGATTAGATAAGCCCAGGCAATTTTCTGCTTTCTGGTATAATCTACTCTTGGTTGTGTCTTTGATGCAATTACTTTACAACAGGTTATTTTTTAAAGCTCTGTCTGGTTCAGTATATTAAATAGGTTACTTAAAATATATATTAATAACCAGAGCCATGATGGATATTATATAAAACACTAAACGAGATAGCTTTTCCCATGAGGTTTGTTATGTATCTTTGATGATCTATCATCTCAATCTGTTCTTAAACCCATATTGCAGATGCACAGTAGTAGTGTAGCATACCTATTGCCCATCAGGTCTAATCTGACAGGTGCCCCACCTCTATCAAGATACCCAGATAGATTCGCGAAATTAGGATTATTTAGTCTAGAAAAAAGACGACTGAGGGGCGATCTAATAACCATGTATAAGTATATAAGGGGACAATACAAATATCTCGCTGAGGATCTGTTTATACCAAGGAAGGTGACGGGCACAAGGGGGCATTCGTTGCGTCTGGAAGAGAGAAGGTTTTTCCACCAACATAGAAGAGGATTCTTTACTGTTAGGGCAGTGAGAATCTGGAATTGCTTGCCTGAGGAGGTGGTGATGGCGAACTCAGTCGAGGGGTTCAAGAGAGGCCTGGATGTCTTCCTGGAGCAGAATATTGTATCATACAATTATTAGGTTCTGTAGAAGGACGTAGATCTGGGGATTTATTATGATGGAATATAGGCTGAACTGGATGGACAAATGTCTTTTTTCGGCCTTACTAACTATGTTACTATGTTACTAACAGTTGTTTTGCCGATTTGCAAAGGGCCCTGGAAAGTTGTGAAAAAAAGTACAGAAAATAATGCTGATCATGCCATGCCCTTGTCCTGCTTCCACCTAGTACTTGATGCAGCTCGCTTTATCTTCTCACTTTCTTTTCTACCCAACATCTTTTTTCATCTTCAGAAGCTTCCGATATCGAGTCGCACTAATCAGCACCAGAAACCCAGTGCAGAGTGAAGATGTAGAAAGCGAATGTTATGTGAGGAGTAAAGAAGCCGGAGGAAGCTGATCAAAGGACTATACAGGTCTGGGGCAGTGGGACAGGTGAGCGGTGAAGTCTTAGTTCTTGTTTTCTCACCCTATATTTTTTATGGTCTGGGGAGATTCTAAAATAAACTACGGCTCATTCAATTGTTGCATGAATCCTACGTGAATTAAATTTAATATCCTGGCCTAATTCGGACGAAGAGTCAAATTGGAATTTGGACAATTTTGCTTTTAATTCGCTTTATTAGAGCAGGGCACATTGCAACATTGCATAATGCACTTTTAGCAATACCAGAAGGTTTTCAGTTAAAGAAAAACATATCAGTTTGGGTGCACATTTTGTGACATGACATAATTGGTTAAAGAGCAGCTCAGATAGCGCATATTTCATGATGCGTCAGAGGTTTAATCAAATCTCCCTATCACCACGCGACCAATCAGAAGCCGCGACGTCATTCCTCAGATAAATTCCTAGAATGAGCGCCTTTAGGACCTGTGGAATGACGTCGCGGCTTCTGATTGGTCGCGTGGCGGTCACATGGGCGGCACGCGACCAATCAGAAGCAGCGACGTCATTCCTCAGATAAATTCCTAGAATGAGCGCCTTTAGGACCTGTGGAATGATGTCGCGGCTTCTGATTGGTCGCGTGGCGGTCACATGGGCGGCACGCGACCAATCAGAAGCCGCGACGTCATTCCGCAGGTCCTAAAGGCACTCATTTTGAACAAAGAAGCCTGCCGGACGCCGGTTCCTCGCGGTGATGTTCCAGGGGCCGCCGGAGAGGTGAATATAACAATATTTTTTATTTTAATTCTTTATTTTACACCTCACTATGGATCCCAGGGCCTGAAGGAGAGTTTCCTCTCCTTCAGACCCTGGGATCCATCAGGATACCTTCCGATACTTGATGTCCCATTGACTTGTATTGGTGTCGGATATCAGTATCGGCGATATCCGATACTTTTCGGGTATCGGCCGATACTATCCGATACCGATACTTTCAAGTATCGGACGGTATCGCTCAACACTAATAGGGAGTAGTAATACTAATCACAAGCGCCTTTGGTTTTGTAATATTGTAAATAAAGTAAAATGGCAAAAATTTTCCATGGCCCATTCATAGGTGAAAACCATCCACTTTTGTGCTTCTTCGAGGAAAAAGTAGTGGATTTTCAAATTTAAAGATCGTCTGCAACACTTGTCCATATCACTTTGTCTGTTGGTGCACACGTATCTGGTGTGTTACATGGACACATATATATATATATAGGGGGGGACAGAATGTGTCTTTTAAAAAAATTGGAACTACGTTGGATTTATGAGTTAGACACACTAAAGCCGAAAGGCTTAAATGTAGAGTTTAAAATCCATCCACAAATGGTCCTTTCCTAAAGGGAGATGTTCATTTGAATTGGTTGTATATACACTCCGGTTGTTATTATGGATCATGCAGAATGAAGACTGTTCTACTGCTCCTATTTTAATAAGTGTTATGTTTGTATTTTTTTAGATACAATTCCACTCCCAATGAAAAGGTTCTTGCCCTGCTACCAATGGATTGGAAGTTCACAGAGGAGGACACAGTTATCAATATACTTTAATATTTATACATATTTTAGTCCCAAAATATTTTTCCCATATTTACTTGTTGTTGATTTGCTGGCCAGTTGAGATTGTCTATATATGTGTTAATAAACATGAAATTAGCAATTACCTGTGTGCATATTGGAAGTTAGTTTCTTCCTATCAGAGATACTGGGCAGAGTAAGAGTACACTTATGTGGGTCTTACTACGGAGACTGTGTGATCTGAGAAGGTCACAGGTCAAGGTAGAAGCCCATTGGCAGCGGGAGACAGCCTGAATAAGGTGCCGTCCTGCTAGCTGAAAGTGGATTAGAGTGATGACTAGTGTTGAGCGAAACCTTCCGATATCGGAAAGTATCGGTATCGGTTGGGATCGGCCGATATTCAAAAAATATCGGATATCGCCGATACCGATACCCGATCCCAATGCAAGTCAATGGGACCAAAATATCGGAATTAAAATAAACCCTTTCTTTCCTTGTAGGTTCATTCTACAACTAAGGAAAACAACTAAGAATAATGCCGGATGTATAGTGGGAGGTGGCGGAGACATTAAAGGCAATGAGGTTTAGCCCAATCAAATAGAATAGCATGTTTTTTTTTTTTTTAAAGACGTTCGGAGTGAAAAATATATTGAGTATGTAAATTTTTTTTTATTTTGTCAGATATTGATGTTTCACTATTCCACGCCCTTCCCCTTCTTTTTTTTCTTTTTTTTTTTTTACTTTTCCCACACTTTCATCTTCATTATCATCAGCATCTTTGACATCAACTTCTTCTTCACCTTATTCATCTTCTTCTTCATCTTCTACCTATTTTTTTTTTTTATTACATTCTTCATATTCATTTTATTCAACTATTATTATTCTTCCTATTCTTTTTATTCCACTGTTATTATTCTTCCTATTCTACTTCTTCATCATATTCTCATTTGTGACAGGCATTCCCGTAGTTGTTATCTATAAAAGTTGGAAGATTACACCTTCCGTTCTGCCAGTCACAAAAGTTACATTTGTCCGCGTTCAGTTTGGCCTGCAGCATCAGGCTTTATCCAGGGGCACCACGAGGAGGAACGGACTCACCCCCATACACTGCTTAGTCTTCTTCTGCATATAATTTAGATAATATCTTTTGCTCTGATATTAAGTCTTATGCTTAATGTTCTTCTGCTCTTTTTTATGCAGCCTCTTGTTCTTCTGCTTCTCGGTCTTCCATGTCGTCGTCTCCAGGGTCGTCGTCTCCAGTGTCGTCATCTCCGCCGTCGTCGTCTCAGCCGTCGTCGTCTCCGCCGTCGTCGTCTCCGCCGTCGTCATCGGGGTGGTCTTCCGGGTCGTCGTCGTCGTCATCGGGGTGGTCTTCCGGGTCGTCGTCATCGGGGTGGTCTTCCGGGTCGTCGAATTTAGGGTCTTAAACTTGGAAATGTAGCAGAAGGTACAAGAAGGCTGAGAAAATGCCAAGAACCAGCTGATGGAACTGGAACTCGGATGGCTACCCGAAGGTTCAAGAGCCTATGGAACTACCGAGGACCAGCTGACGTTACTGGAACCCGGTTACTAAGCAGGAGGTACCCGTGCTAAAAAGCACTACCAAGGACCGCCTGGCGTTGGCGGAACTCGGATACCCAGAAGGAGGCACCTAAGCCAAAGGCTCTGCCCGGAACCAGCTGACGTTACTGGAACCAGGATGGGGAGCAGAAGGTACAAGAGCAAAAGACACTGCCGAGAACCAGCTGACGGTACTGGAACCCGGATGGGTAGCCGAAGGTCCAAGAGCCAATGGAACTACCGAGGACCAGCTGACGTTACTGGAACCCGGTTACTAAGCAGGAGGTACCCGTGCCTGAAAGCACTACCAAGGACCACCAGAAGGTACAAGAGCAAAAGACACTGCCGAGAACCAGCTGACGGTGCTGGAACCAGGTGGTGGACCCGAAGGCCCACAGGAGAGGAGAGAACAGCTAGGCCGCGAGGCAGCCGCAGTTACCGAACCCCAACAGTCCTACAGGGGGAGCTGGGCCTACTGGCACTACAGAACCAGCCTTGACTACCAGTTCACGCAGCCCACATAGGAAGCTCCTAAACTGGAGGCACCCTGGAGTTGGCTAACCCGACTGCAACACGACGGGGCAAACATAGGCGTCTCAGCGAGTTTGACACACCCCGGAAACAGCTGACGGTGCTGAAACCAGGTTTGGCACGAGGGAGTACCTGTGACAAAAACACTGCCGAGAACCAGCTGGCGGTGCTGGAACCCAGATGCATTGCCCCAGTGTGCAAGAGCCAATGGCACGACCGAGGACCATCTGACGGTGCTGGAACCCAGTTACTAAGCTGTAGGTGCCCGCGCTTAAAAGCACTACCAAGGACCGCCTGACGTTGGCGGAACTCGGATACCCAGGAGGAGGCACCTAAGCCAAAGGCTCGGCCCGGAACCAGCTGACGGTGCTGGAACCAGGTGGTGGACCCCAAGGCCCACAGGAGAGGAGAGAACAGCTAGGCCGCGAGGCAGCCGCAGTTACCGAACCCCAACAGTCCTACAGGGGGAGCTGGGCCTACTGGTACTACAGAACCAGCCTTGACTACCAGTTCACGCAGCCCACATAGGAAGCTCCTAAACTGGAGGCACCCTGGAGTTGGCTAACCCGACCGCACCACGACGGGGCAAGCATAGGCGTCTCAGTGAGCTTGACACAACCCGGAAACAGCTGACGGTGCTGAAACCAGGCTTGGCACGAGGGAGTACCTGTGACAAGAACACTGCCGAGAACCAGCTGGCGGTGCTGGAACCCAGATGCGTTGCCCCAGTGTGCAAGAGCCAATGGCACGACCGAGGACCAGCTGGCGGTGCTGGAACCCGGTTACTAAGCTGTAGGTGCCCGCGCTTAAAAGCACTACCAAGGACCGCCTGACGTTGGCGGAACTCGGATACCCAGGAGGAGGCACCTAAGCCAAAGGCTCGGCCCGGAACCAGCTGACGGTGCTGGAACCAGGTGGTGGACCCCAAGGCCCACAGGAGAGGAGAGAACAGCTAGGCCGCGAGGCAGCCGCAGTTACCGAACCCCAACAGTCCTACAGGGGGAGCTGGGCCTATTGGCACTACAGAACCAGCCTTGACTACCAGTTCACGCAGCCCACATAGGAAGCTCCTAAACTGGAGGCACCCTGGAGTTGGCTAACCCGACCGCACCACGACGGGGCAAGCATAGGCGTCCCAGTGAGCTTGACACAACCCGGAAACAGCTGACGGTGCTGAAACCAGGCTTGGCACGAGGGAGTACCTGTGACAAGAACACTGCCGAGAACCAGCTGGCGGTGCTGGAACCCAGATGCGTTGCCCCAGTGTGCAAGAGCCAATGGCACGACCGAGGACCAGCTGGCGGTGCTGGAACCCGGTTACTAAGCTGTAGGTGCCCGCGCTTAAAAGCACTACCAAGGACCGCCTGACGTTGGCGGAACTCGGATACCCAGGAGGAGGCACCTAAGCCAAAGGCTCGGCCTGGAACCAGCTGACGGTGCTGGAACCAGGTGGTGGACCCCAAGGCCTACAGGAGAGGAGAGAACAGCTAGGCCGCGAGGCAGCCGCAGTTACCGAACCCCAACAGTCCTACAGGGGGAGCTGGGCCTACTGGCACTACAGTACCAGCCTTGACTACCAGTTCACGCAGCCCACATAGGAAGCTCCTAAACTGGAGGCACCCTGGAGTTGGCTAACCCAACCGCACCACGACGGGGCAAGCATAGGCGTCTCAGTGAGCTTGACACAACCCGGAAACAGCTGACGGTGCTGAAACCAGGCTTGGCACGAGGGAGTACCTGTGACAAGAACACTGCCGAGAACCAGCTGGCGGTGCTGGAACCCAGATGCGTTGCCCCAGTGTGCAAGAGCCAATGGCACGACCGAGGACCAGCTGGCGGTGCTGGAACCCGGTTACTAAGCTGTAGGTGCCCGCGCTTAAAAGCACTACCAAGGACCGCCTGACGTTGGCGGAACTCGGATACCCAGGAGGAGGCACCTAAGCCAAAGGCTCGGCCTGGAACCAGCTGACGGTGCTGGAACCAGGTGGTGGACCCCAAGGCCCACAGGAGAGGAGAGAACAGCTAGGCTGCGAGGCAGCCGCAGTTACCGAACCCCAACAGTCCTACAGGGGGAGCTGGGCCTACTGGCACTACAGAACCAGCCTTGACTACCAGTTCACGCAGCCCACATAGGAAGCTCCTAAACTGGAGGCACCCTGGAGTTGGCTAACCCGGCCGCACCACGACGGGGCAAGCATAGGCGTCTCAGTGAGCTTGACACAACCCGGAAACAGCTGACGGTGCTGAAACCAGGCTTGGCACGAGGGAGTACCTGTGACAAGAACACTGCCGAGAACCAGCTGGCGGTGCTGGAACCCAGATGCGTTGCCCCAGTGTGCAAGAGCCAATGGCACGACCGAGGACCAGCTGGCGGTGCTGGAACCCGGTTACTAAGCTGTAGGTGCCCGCGCTTAAAAGCACTACCAAGGACCGCCTGACGTTGGCGGAACTCGGATACCCAGGAGGAGGCACCTAAGCCAAAGGCTCGGCCCGGAACCAGCTGACGGTGCTGGAACCAGGTGGTGGACCCCAAGGCCCACAGGAGAGGAGAGAACAGCTAGGCCGCGAGGCAGCCGCAGTTACCGAACCCCAACAGTCCTACAGGGGGAGCTGGGCCTACTGGCACTACAGAACCAGCCTTGACTACCAGTTCACGCAGCCCACATAGGAAGCTCCTAAACTGGAGGCACCCTGGAGTTGGCTAACCCGACCGCACCACGACGGGGCAAGCATAGGCGTCTCAGTGAGCTTGACACAACCCGGAAACAGCTGACGGTGCTGAAACCAGGCTTGGAACGAGGGAGTACCTGTGACAAGAACACTGCCGAGAACCAGCTGGCGGTGCTGGAACCCAGATGCGTTGCCCGAGTGTGCAAGAGCCAATGGCACGACCGAGGACCAGCTGGCGGTGCTGGAACCCTGTTACTAAGCTGTAGGTGCCCGCGCTTAAAAGCACTACCAAGGACCGCCTGACGTTGGCGGAACTCGGATACCCAGGAGGAGGCACTTAAGCCAAAGGCTCGGCCTGGAACCAGCTGACGGTGCTGGAACCAGGTGGTGGACCCCAAGGCCCACAGGAGAGGAGAGAACAGCTAGGCCGCGAGGCAGCCGCAGTTACCGAACCCCAACAGTCCTACAGGGGGAGCTGGGCCTACTGGCACTACAGAACCAGCCTTGACTACCAGTTCACGCAGCCCACATAGGAAGCTCCTAAACTGGAGGCACCCTGGAGTTGGCTAACCCGACCGCACCACGACGGGGCAAGCATAGGCGTCTCAGTGAGCTTGACACAACCCGGAAACAGCTGACGGTGCTGAAACCAGGCTTGGCACGAGGGAGTACCTGTGTCAAAAACACTGCCGAGAACCAGCTGGCGTTGCTGGAACCCAGATGCGTTGCCCCAGTGTGCAAGAGCCAATGGCACGACCGAGGACCAGCTGGCGGTGCTGGAACCCGGTTACTAAGCTGTAGGTGCCCGCGCTTAAAAGCACTACCAAGGACCGCCTGACGTTGGCGGAACTCGGATACCCAGGAGGAGGCACCTAAGCCAAAGGCTCGGCACGGAACCAGCTGACGGTGCTGGAACCAGGTGGTGGACCCCAAGGCCCACAGGAGAGGAGAGAACAGCTAGGCCGCGAGGCAGCCGCAGTTACCGAACCCCAACAGTCCTACAGGGGGAGCTGGGCCTACTGGCACTACAGAACCAGCCTTGACTACCAGTTCACGCAGCCCACATAGGAAGCTCCTAAACTGGAGGCACCCTGGAGTTGGCTAACCCGACTGCAACACGACGGGGCAAACATAGGCGTCTCAGCGAGTTTGACACACCCCGGAAACAGCTGACGGTGCTGAAACCAGGTTTGGCACGAGGGAGTACCTGTGACAAAAACACTGCCGAGAACCAGCTGGCGGTGCTGGAACCCAGATGCATTGCCCCAGTGTGCAAGAGCCAATGGCACGACCGAGGACCAGCTGACGGTGCTGGAACCCGGTTACTAAGCTGTAGGTGCCCGCGCTTAAAAGCACTACCAAGGACCGCCTGACGTTGGCGGAACTCGGATACCCAGGAGGAGGCACCTAAGCCAAAGGCTCGGCCCGGAACCAGCTGACGGTGCTGGAACCAGGTGGTGGACCCCAAGGCCCACAGGAGAGGAGAGAACAGCTAGGCCGCGAGGCAGCCGCAGTTACCGAACCCCAACAGTCCTACAGGGGGAGCTGGGCCTACTGGCACTACAGAACCAGCCTTGACTACCAGTTCACGCAGCCCACATAGGAAGCTCCTAAACTGGAGGCACCCTGGAGTTGGCTAACCCGACCGCACCACGACGGGGCAAGCATAGGCGTCTCAGTGAGCTTGACACAACCCGGAAACAGCTGACGGTGCTGAAACCAGGCTTGGCACGAGGGAGTACCTGTGACAAGAACACTGCCGAGAACCAGCTGGCGGTGCTGGAACCCAGATGCGTTGCCCCAGTGTGCAAGAGCCAATGGCACGACCGAGGACCAGCTGGCGGTGCTGGAACCCGGTTACTAAGCTGTAGGTGCCCGCGCTTAAAAGCACTACCAAGGACCGCCTGACGTTGGCGGAACTCGGATACCCAGGAGGAGGCACCTAAGCCAAAGGCTCGGCCCGGAACCAGCTGACGGTGCTGGAACCAGGTGGTGGACCCCAAGGCCCACAGGAGAGGAGAGAACAGCTAGGCCGCGAGGCAGCCGCAGTTACCGAACCCCAACAGTCCTACAGGGGGAGCTGGGCCTATTGGCACTACAGAACCAGCCTTGACTACCAGTTCACGCAGCCCACATAGGAAGCTCCTAAACTGGAGGCACCCTGGAGTTGGCTAACCCGACCGCACCACGACGGGGCAAGCATAGGCGTCCCGGTGACCTTGACACAACCCGGAAACAGCTGACGGTGCTGAAACCAGGCTTGGCACGAGGGAGTACCTGTGACAAGAACACTGCCGAGAACCAGCTGGCGGTGCTGGAACCCAGATGCATTGCCCCAGTGTGCAAGAGCCAATGGCACGACCGAGGACCAGCTGGCGGTGCTGGAACCCGGTTACTAAGCTGTAGGTGCCCGCGCTTAAAAGCACTACCAAGGACCGCCTGACGTTGGCGGAACTCGGATACCCAAGAGGAGGCACCTAAGCCAAAGGCTCGGCCCGGAACCAGCTGACGGTGCTGGAACCAGGTGGTGGACCCCAAGGCCCACAGGAGAGGAGAGAACAGCTAGGCTGCGAGGCAGCCGCAGTTACCGAACCCCAACAGTCCTACAGGGGGAGCTGGGCCTACTGGCACTACAGAACCAGCCTTGACTACCAGTTCACGCAGCCCACATAGGAAGCTCCTAAACTGGAGGCACCCTGGAGTTGGCTAACCCGTCCACACCACGACGGGGCAAGCATAGGCGTCTCAGTGAGCTTGACACAACCCGGAAACAGCTGACGGTGCTGAAACCAGGCTTGGCACGAGGGAGTACCTGTGACAAGAACACTGCCGAGAACCAGCTGGCGGTGCTGGAACCCAGATGCGTTGCCCCAGTGTGCAAGAGCCAATGGCACGACCGAGGACCAGCTGGCGGTGCTGGAACCCGGTTACTAAGCTGTAGGTGCCCGCGCTTAAAAGCACTACCAAGGACCGCCTGACGTTGGCGGAACTCGGATACCCAGGAGGAGGCACCTAAGCCAAAGGCTCGGCCCGGAACCAGCTGACGGTGCTGGAACCAGGTGGTGGACCCCAAGGCCTACAGGAGAGGAGAGAACAGCTAGGCCGCGAGGCAGCCGCAGTTACCGAACCCCAACAGTCCTACAGGGGGAGTTGGGCCTACTGGCACTACAGTACCAGCCTTGACTACCAGTTCACGCAGCCCACATAGGAAGCTCCTAAACTGGAGGCACCCTGGAGTTGGCTAACCCGACCGCACCACGACGGGGCAAGCATAGGCGTCTCAGTGAGCTTGACACAACCCGGAAACAGCTGACGGTGCTGAAACCAGGCTTGGCACGAGGGAGTACCTGTGTCAAAAACACTGCCGAGAACCAGCTGGCGTTGCTGGAACCCAGATGCGTTGCCCCAGTGTGCAAGAGCCAATGGCACGACCGAGGACCAGCTGGCGGTGCTGGAACCCGGTTACTAAGCTGTAGGTGCCCGCGCTTAAAAGCACTACCAAGGACCGCCTGACGTTGGCGGAACTCGGATACCCAGGAGGAGGCACCTAAGCCAAAGGCTCGGCCCGGAACCAGCTGACGGTGCTGGAACCAGGTGGTGGACCCCAAGGCCCACAGGAGAGGAGAGAACAGCTAGGCCGCGAGGCAGCCGCAGTTACCGAACCCCAACAGTCCTACAGGGGGAGCTGGGCCTACTGGCACTACAGAACCAGCCTTGACTACCAGTTCACGCAGCCCACATAGGAAGCTCCTAAACTGGAGGCACCCTGGAGTTGGCTAACCCGACCACACCACGACGGGGCAAGCATAGGCGTCTCAGTGAGCTTGACACAACCCGGAAACAGCTGACGGTGCTGAAACCAGGCTTGGCACGAGGGAGTACCTGTGACAAGAACACTGCCGAGAACCAGCTGGCGGTGCTGGAACCCAGATGCGTTGCCTATTAAAGATTGTCTTCCTAGAGCCCCAACTAGCGGTGTTGGAGCTAAGGGTAAGCAGGGGGAGCAGAGTGTAGGCCGAAGCCTGCACTGGAGGCAGCTTTGTGTCTGCGTTGCGTTTGCAGTACACTTTGCCGGCTACACAGTGTGGGAACAGCTGGCGTTGCTGAATCCCACTAACACAATGGCGTGTGTTTTTCTCTGTGCAGCTAGCACTTGCGGTCAAAAACTAGCGATGTTAGAGCCCGTGTTGAAGCAGGAGGAGGAGGAGAGGAGCAGAGTGTAGGCCGAAGCCTATTTGAACCAATTTCAAAGGAAACCTTTAACCCCCCCTCAGGTGTTACAAAGTACAAGAGACACACTTTGTGCAGTATTAATGCTGCACAAGTGAAAGGTTGCTCTATTAATTTGTCTACTTGCACACGCTGAATGAAAGACGTACACAATTTAGCCCATTCTACAGTCAAACTGTAGTGGATGCGTGACTTGGCTTTTTAAGGAGACGCAGCACAGGTGTCCCAAATAACGCCTTGGTGCTTGGCGCAGCTTCCTGAGCGTTGTTATTTGCTGTACAGGAGTCTGCGCTCTTGTGTTATCCCTTGGCAATGCCCTGTTAGAGCTGCCCGTCTTATGACCTCATTTCATGTTGGCCGGTGCGGTTAACGATGGCCATAAATCCCAGACCCACAGTGCCTTTTCATAAAGTCACACTGCGGTGCTGTGATTCGTGGCCTTGAGCAGTAAATATTTTGGCCGCTCACACACGTCCTTACACCTGCTTCAGACTGGGCGGCCTCTGCTGATCCCTTCTCGCATGCCGCGGCCATGAGGCTGCACAGTCTGAAGAAGGCGGAAGGAGATGAGTTAAGACAGGTGAAGATATGCACTGCTCGTGCCCATCAATCACACCCTCGCAGTCAAAATAAGACAACGAGGAGCATAGTTTCAGGCAGGGCGGACGCACAGGCGCAACAAGCCAACCAATGATGTCAGAAGACGGGAAGCGCTACCAAGGGGGGTGCTGCGTATCATTAGAAAGGAAAGTCACACCTCAGGGACAGTGGAATGGTCTCAATGAGACACATTTTGTACGTTTTGAGTTCCACGTGGGCAAGGACATAAAGTCAGCCACCTTGTACAAATGCAGCAGTACTGCTGTACAAGGTGGCTGTTATACATAGAAACACCTGGGGGTGGGGGGCAGGCTCCCTTCAATTTCAGTTCATGTGCCTGCGTGGCGTTTGCAAGACACGTTGCCAGCTACACAGCAGGGGAACAGCTGGCGGTGCTGAACCCCACTAACACATTGGCTGGTGTTTTTCTCTGTGCAGCTAGCATGTCCGGGCAGAAACTGGTGTTGTTTGAGCCCAGGGTCAGCAGGAGGAGGAGAGGAGCAAAGTGTAGGCCGAAGCCTGCACTGGTGGCAGCTTTTGGTCGGTTGTGCCAGCGTGGCTTGTGCTGGACACGTTGCCGACTACACAGCAGGGGAACAGCTGGCGGTGCTGAACCCCACTAACACATTGGCTGGTGTTTTTCTCTGTGCAGCTAGCATGTCCGGGCAGAAACAGGCGTTGTTTGAGCCCAGGGTCAGCAGGAGGAGGAGAGGAGCAAAGTGTAGGCCGAAGCCTGCACTGGTGGCAGCTTTTGTTCTGTTGTGCCAGCGTGGCTTGTGCTGGACACGTTGCCGACTACACAGCAGGGGAACAGTTGGCGTTGCTGAACCCCACTAACACATTGACTGGTGTTTTTCTCTGTGCAGCTAGCAGTTCCGGGCAAAAACTAGTGGTGTTTGAGCCCAGGGTCAGCAGGAGGAGGAGAGGAGCAGAGTGTAGGCCGAAGCCTAGTTGAACCAATTTCAAAGGTTACCTTTAACCCCCCCCTCAGGTGTTGCAAGGTACAAGAGCCACACCTTGAACAGCATTAATGATGCACAAGTCAAAGGTTGCTCTATTTAATTTTGCTCCTTGCACACGCTGAATTAAACACGTACACTATTTAGCCCATTATACTGTCAAACAGTAGTGGAGGCGTGACTACTAGTCTTTTTAAGGAGACGCAGCACAGGTGTACAAATTTACACCTAGGTGCTGGGCGCAGATTCCTTACCGTTGTTATTTGCAGTACAGGAAACTGCGCTCTTGTGTTATCCCTTGGCAATACCCTGTTAGTGCAGGCCGTCTCATGACCTCATTTCATGTTGGCCGGTGCGGTTAACGATGGCCATAAATCCCAGACCCACAGTGGCTTTTCCTAAAGTCACACTGCGGTGCTGGGATTCGTGGCCTTGTGCAGTAAATATGTTCGCCTCTCACACATGTCCTTACACCTGCTTCAGACTGGGCGGCCTCAGCTGATCCCTTATCGCATGCCGCGGCCATGAGGCCGCACAGTCAGAAGAAGGCGGAAGGAGGGGAGTGAAGACAGGGGAACATATGCACTGCTCGTGCCCATCAATCACACCCTCGCAGTCAAAATATATGAGACAACGGGGGGCGTTGAGTCGGGCAGGGGGGACGCACAGGCACAGCCAGCCAACCAATGATGTCAGGAGACGGGCAGCGCTAACAATGGGGGTGCTGCGTGTCATTAAAAAGGAAAGTCACACCTCAGGGACATTGTAATGGTCTGTAATGAGACACATTTTGTACTTGTTGAGTTCCACGTGTGCAAGGAGAAAAAGTCAGCCACCTTGTACAAATGCAGCAGTACTGCTGTACAAGGTGGCTGTTATACATAGAAACACCTGGGGGGGTGGGGGGCAGGCTCCCTTCAATTTCAGTTCATGTGCCTGCGTGGCGTTTGCAGGACACGTTGCCAGCTACACAGCAGGGGAACAGCTGGCGGTGCTGAACCCCACTAACACATTGGCTGGTGTTTTTCTCTGTGCAACTAGCATGTCCGGGCAGAAACTGGCGTTGTTTGAGCCCAGGGTCAGCAGGAGGAGGAGAGGAGCAAAGTGTAGGCCGAAGCCTGCACTGGTGGCAGCTTTTGGTCAGTTGTGCCAGCGTGGCTTGTGCTGGACACGATGCCGACTACACAGCAGGAGAACAGCTGGCGGTGCTGAACCCCACTAACACATTGGCTGGTGTTTTTCTCTGTGCAGCTAGCATGTCCGGGCAGAAACTGGCAGTGTTTGAGCCCGGGGTCAGCAGGAGGAGGAGAGGAGCAGAGTGTAGGCCGAAGCCTGCACTGGTGGCAGCTTTTGGTCGGTTGTGCCAGCGTGGCTTGTGCTGGACACGATGCCAACTACACAGCAGGGGAACAGCTGGCGGTGCTGAACCCCACGAACACATTGACTGGTGTTTTTCTCTGTGCAGCTAGCAGTTCCGGGCAGAAACTAGCGGTGTTTGAGCCCAGGGTCAGCAGGAGGAGTATAGGAGCAGAGTGTAGGCCGAAGCCTAGTTGAACCAATTTCAAAGGTTACCTTTAACCCCCCCCTCAGGTGTTGCAAGGTACAAGAGCCACACCTTGAACAGCATTAATGATGCACAAGTCAAAGGTTGCTCTATTTAATTTTGCTCCTTGCACACGCTGAATAAAACACGTACACTATTTAGCCCATTATACTGTCAAACAGTAGTGGAGGCGTGACTTGTCTTTTTAAGGAGATGCAGCACAGGTGTCAAAATTTACACCTAGCTGCTGTGCGCAGATTCCTGAGCGTTGTTATTTGCTGTACAGGAGTCTGCGCTATTGTGATCCCTTGGCCATGCGCTGTGAGCGCTTCCTGTCTTCTGACCTCATTTAATGTCGGCCGTTACGGTTAGCGATGGACATGAATCCCAGACCCACAGTGTGTTTTCAAAAAATCACACTGCGTGGCTGGGATTCGTGGCCTTGTTCTGTAAATATGTTTGACGCTCACACATGTCCTTACACCAGCTTCAGACTGGGCGGCCTCATCTGATCCCTTATCGCCTGCCGCGGCCATGAGGACACCCAGTCTGAAGAAGGCGGAAGGAGATGAGTGAACACAGGCAAACATATGCACTGCACATGCCCATCAATCACACCCTCGCTGTCCAAAAAAATAAGACACAGAGGGGCGTTGTTTCGAGCAGGGCAGACGCACAGGCGCAGCCAGCTAACCAATGATGTCAAAAGACGGGCAGCGCTAACAAGGGTGGTGCTGCGTATCATTAGAAAGGAAAGTCACACCTCAGGGACAGTGGAATGGTCTCAATGAGACACATTTTGTACGTGTTGAGTTCCACGTGGGCAAGGAGAAAAAGTCAGCCACCTTGTACAAATGCAGCAGTACTGCTGTACAAGGTGGCTGTTTTACATAGAAACACCTGGGGGTGGGGGGCAGGCTCCCTTCAATTTCAGTTCATGTGCCTGCGTGGCGTTTGCAGGTCACGTTGCAAGCTACACAGCAGGGGAACAGCTGGCGTTGCTGAACCCCACTGACACATTGACTGGTGTTTTTCTCTGTGCAGCTCGCATGTCCGGGCAAAAACTTGCGGTGTTAGAGCCCAGGGTCAGCAGGAGGAGGAGAGGAGCAATGTGTAGGCCGAAGCCTGCACTGGTGGCAGCTTTTGGTCAGTTGTGCCAGCGTGGCTTGTGCTGGACACGATGCCGGCTTCACAGCGGGGGAACAGCTGGCGGTGCTGAACCCCACTAACACATTGGCTGGTGTTTTTCTCTGTGCAGCTAGCACTTCCGGGCAGAAACTGGCAGTGTTTGAGCCCAGGGTCACCAGGAGGAGGAGAGGAGCAGAGTGTAGGCCGAAGCCTGCACTGGTGGCAGCTTTTGGTCAGTTGTGCCAGCGTGGCTTGTGCTGGACACGATGCCGACTACACAGCAGGGGAACAGCTGGCGGTGCTGAACCCCACTAACACATTGGCTGGTGTTTTTCTCTGTGCAGCTAGCAGTTCCGGGCAAAAACTAGCGGTGTTTGAGCCCAGGGTCAGCAGGAGAGGAGCAGAGTGTAGGCCGAAGCCTAGTTGAACCAATTTCAAAGGTTACCTTTAACCCCCCTCAGGTGTTGCAAGGTACAAGAGCCACACCTTGTGCAGCATTAATGCTGCACAAGTAAAAGGTTGCTCTATTTGGTTTGCTCCTTGCACACGCTGAATAAAACACGTACACTATTTAGCCCATTATACTGTCAAACAGTTGTGGAGGCGTGACTTGTCTTTTTAAGGAGACGCAGCACAGGTGTCAAAATTTGCACCTAGGTACTGGGCGCAGATTCCTGAGCGTTGTTATTTGCTGTACAGGAGTCTGCGCTATTGTGATCCCTTGGCCATGCGCTGTGAGCGCTTCCTGTCTTCTGACCTCATTTCATGTCGGCCGTTGCGGTTAGCGATGGACATGAATCCCAGACCCACAGTGTGTTTTCAAAAAATCACACTGCGTGGCTGGGATTCGTGGCCTTGTGCAGTAAATAGGTTTGCCGCTCACACATGTCCTTACACCTGCTCCAGACTGGGCGGCCTCAGCTGATCCCTTATCGCCTACCACGGCCAGGAGGCCGCACAGTCTGAAGAAGGCGAAAGGAGATGAGTTAAGACAGGCGAACATATGCACTGCTCGTGCCCATAAACCACACCCTCGCTGACAAAATAAATATGACAACGAGGGGCGTTGTTTCTAGCAGGGCGGATGCACAGGCGCAGCCAGCTAACCATGATGACAAAAGACGGGAAACGCTACCAAGGGGGGTGCTGCGTATCATTAGAAAGGAAAGTCACACCTCAGGGACAGTGGAATGGTCTCAATGAGACACATTTTGTACGTGTTGAGTTCCACGTGGGCAAGGAGAAAAAGTCAGCCACCTTGTACAAATGCAGCAGTACTGCTGTACTAGGTGGCTGTTATACATAGAAACACCTGGGGGGGTGGGGCCAGGTTCCCTTTAATTTCAGTTCATGTGCCTGCGTGGCGTTTGCAGGTCACGTTGCCGGCTACACAGCAGGGGAACAGCTGGCGTTGCTGAACCCCACTAACACATTGGCTGGTGTTTTTCTCTGTGCAGCTAGCACTTCCGGGCAAAAACTAGCGGTGTTTGAGCCCAGGGTCAGCAGGAGGAGGAGAGGAGCAGAGTGTAGGCCGAAGCCTGCACTGGTGGCAGCTTTTGTTCTGTTGTGCCAGCGTGGCTTGTGCTGGACACGTTGCCGACTACACAGCAGGGGAACAGCTGGCGGTGCTGAACCCCACTGACACATCACCTAGTGTTTTTTCTGTGTAGACAACACTTCCAGGTGGCAACTGACAGTGTTGAAATCCAGGGAATCAAAGAGGAGCAGAGTGTAGGCCGAAGCCTGCAGTGGAGCAAGTTGAAAGGGAACCTTTAACCCCCCCCCCAGGCATTTGTTGCTGAAAGAGCCATCTTGTACAGCAGTAATACTGCACATGGAAAATGGTGGCTCCGAAAATTATGCTCCTTGCAAACGCTGAAGTACACACTCATATAATGTGTCCCCTCACACCGCCAAACCATCCCGGAAGTGGGACTTTCCTTTGTAATGTGACACAGCACAGCCGTCATTCCAACCCCCTTGGTGCCGGGCGCCACCTCCTCAACGTTGTTTGGTTCTGTCACGGAGCCCGCGCTGTAATGTTATCCCTTGGCCATGCACAGTTAGCGGTGCCCGTCTTCTGACATCATGTAGGTGTCAGGCTGGCAGTGCCTGTGCGTCCAAGCTGCCCGAGATCCAACCTTGCAGTGTCATCTAATGTAGTCCCACTGCGGGCCAGGGATCCATGGGCATGCGCAGTGCATATCATCGCCTCTCACTCACCTCCTTCCTGCTTCTTCAGACTTTGCGGCGTCACGGCCGTGGCATGCTATTAGGGATCAGCTGACGCCGCCTAGTCTGAAGAAGCTTGAAGAAGGGGAGTGAGAGGCTAGTATATGCACTGCGCATGGCCATGGATACCAGGCCCACTGTGGGATCACATTAGACGACACTGCGAGGTGTGAATTCGGGCAGCGTGGACGCACAGGCGCAGCCAGGACGACAACAAATGATGTCAGAGGACGGGCAGCGCAAACTGTGCATGGCCAAGGGATAACATAACAGCGCAGGGTCCATGACGGAATCAAACAACGCTAAGGAGGCAGCGCACGGTGCCAAGGGGGTAGCAATGACGGCTGTGCTGCGTCACATTACAAAGGAAATTCCCACCTCCGGGACGGTTGGACGGTGTGAGGGGACACATTACATGAGTGTGTAGTTCAGCGATTGCAAGGAGCATAATTTCAAGAGCGACCTTTCCCTTGTGCAGTATTAGTGCTGCACATGGTGGCTCTTTCAGTAACAAACGCCTAGGGGGGGGGGACAGGTCCCCTTACATTTTAGTTGTGCCAGCGTGGCGGTCGCATGACACGTTGCCGGATACACAGCTGGGGATCAGCTGACGTTACTGAACCCCAATAACAGAGGAGCGACTGTTGACTGTGCACACAGCACTTCCAGGCACCAACTGGCGGTGTTAGAGCCCAGGGACAGCAGGAGGAGCAGATTGGAGGTATTGCCGCACACACAGCTGGGGATCAGCTGACGTTACTGAACCCCAATAACAGAGGAGTGACTGTTGACTGTGCACACAGCACTTCCAGGCACCAACTGGCGGTGTTAGAGCCCAGGGACAGCATGAGGAGCAGATTGGAGGTATTGCCGCACACACAGCTGGGGATCAGCTGACGTTACTGAACCCCAATAACAGAGGAGCGACTGTTGACTGTGCACACAGCACTTCCAGGCACCAACTGGCAGTGTTAGAGCCCAGGGACAGCAGGAGGAGCAGATTGGAGGTATTGCCGCACACACAGCTGGGGATCAGCTGACGTTACTGAACCCCAATAACAGAGGAGCGACTGTTGACTGTGCACACAGCACTTCCAGGCACCAACTGGCGGTGTTAGAGCCCAGGGACAGCAGGAGGAGCAGATTGGAGGTATTGCCGCACACACAGCTGGGGATCAGCTGACGTTACTGAACCCCAATAACAGAGGAGCGACTGTTGACTGTGCACACAGCACTTCCAGGCACCAACTGGCGGTGTTAGAGCCCAGGGACAGCAGGAGGAGCAGAGGAACAGAGTGTAGGTCGAAGCCTGATTGGAGCAAGTTGAAAGGGAACCTTTAACCCCCCCCCCAAGACGTTTGTAGCTGAAAGAGCCATCTTGTGCAGCACTAAGGATGCAAAAGGAAAAGGTTGCTCTTTTAATTATGCTCCTTGCAAACACCGAAGTAAACACTAAAAATGTGTCCCTTTATACCGTTAAACCGTTCCGGAGGTGCGAATTTCCTTCGTAATGGGACACAGCACAGCTGTCATTCCTATCCCCTTGATGCCGTGCGCTGCCTCCTCAGCGTTGTTTTAAGCTGTCACGGAGCCTGCGCTGTTCTGTTAGCCCTTGGCCATGCCCAATTAGCGCTGCCTGTCTTCTGACATAATTTGGTGTCAGGCTGTCAGTGCCTGTGCGTCCACGCTGCTCCAGATCCCACCTCGCAGTCTCGTCTAACGTAATCCCACTGCGGGCCTTGGAACCATGGGCATGCACAGTGCATAACCTCGACTCTCACTCCCCTCCTTCCCTCTTCTTCAGACTGTGCGGTGTCACGGCCGTGGCATGCTAGGGATCAGCTGACGGTGCACAGTCTAAAGAAGGCGGAGGGAAATGAGCGAGAGCCCGAGGGGAAGATATGCACTGCGCATGCCCATGGATCCCAGGCCCGCAGTGTGACTCAATCAGAAGACACTGCGAGACGGGATCTCGGGCAGCGCGGCCGCACAGGCGCAGCCAGCCTGACACCAAATTATGTCAGAAGACAGGCAGCGCAAATAGGGCATGCCCAAGGGATAACAGAACAGCGCAGGCTCCGTGACAGCTTAAAACAACGCTGAGGAGGCAGCGCATGGCACCAAGGGGGTAGGAATGACGGCTGTGCTGCGTCACATTACGAAGGAAAGTCCCAGCTCCGGGACGGTATAACGGTATCAGTGAACACATTTTATAAGTGTTAAGTTCTGCGTGTGCAAAGAGCTAATAAAAAAGAGCTACCTTTTCCTTGTGCAGCATTACTGCTGCACAAGATGGCTCTTTCAGTAACAACCCCCGGGGGGGGGGGGGGAGGGACAGGTTCCCTTACATTTAGGTTGTTGTGCCAGCGTGGCGGTCGCAGGACACATTGCCGGCTACACAGCTGGGGATCAGCTGACGTTACTGAAACCCAATAACACTGGGTCGTATGTTTTTACTGTGCAGCCTGCACTTCTGAGCCGCAACTGGCGGTGTTGGAGCCCAGGAATAGCAGTTCAGGTGGTAGAAAGATGAACACAGCAGGAGACCTGGATGACACCCAATTACTTAATCAGGCAGAGGAGTGGCAAATTCCTGCGAGATCCAGGCCTGGTTCATTTTCAGGAAAGTAAGCCGGTCAACGTTATCGGAGGATAGTCGCATGCGACGGTCTGTTAGTACACCACCTGCGGCACTAAAGACACGTTCCGATAAGACACTAGCCGCAGGGCAAGCCAGCACCTCCAATGCATACTGGCTTAGCTCTGGCCATGTATCCAGCTTAGAGACCCAAAACTTGAACGGGGAAGAGCCGTCTGGGAGTACAGTAAGAGGGCAAGCCATGTAGTCTGTCACCATCTGACGGAACCGTTGCCTCCTGCTGACTGGAGCCGCCGGTGATGGTGTAGACATTTGGGGCGGGCACACAAAAGTGTGCCAGAGTTGTGCCATACTGGGCTTGCCTTGGGCAGAGGCACTGCTTCTGCTCCCTCTTTGGGCAGAGCCTCCCCCACTGCCTCGACGCACTGAGCTGCTTTGTAAAGCACTAGCAGCACTCCTCTCAGTTGGACAGGAGAAGATGATGGAATTCACCAGTGTGTCGTGGTACTCCCGCAATTTACGCTCCCGGGTCAACGCAGGGATGAGGTTTTGGACGTTGTCCCGGTAGCGAGAATCGAGGAGGGTGAACACCCAATAATCAGGCATGTTGAGAATGTGGTCGATGCGGCGGTCGTTTCTCAGGCACTGCAGCATGAAATCCACCATGTGCTGCAGAGTGCCAACTGGCCCAGAAACGCTGTCCACTGCTTGAGACATGATCTCTGCCCGCTCGTCATCACCCCACCCTCGCTGTACACACTGACCACTGGACAATTGTGTCGCTCCCTCCTCTGGACGGAGCTCTTCCTCCTCCATTGACTCCTCCTCATCCTCCTCACAAATTGGCCCCTGCGTACCCCTTTGTGAGGAACCACGTGGCGCTGACTCTCCAGAAGCTGATGGAAAAGGTGACTCCTCATCCTCCACCTCTTCCACCACATCATCCCTTAACCCTTGCAAAGTTTGCTGAAGCAGGCAGATAAGGGGGACAGTCATGCTGACTAGTGCATCATCTGCACTTGCCATCCGCGTGGAATAATCAAAAGGACGCAAAACCTGGCAGACGTCCTTCATAGTGGCCCACTCTGTGGTTGTGAAGTCTGATCGGCGCTGACTGCGACTTCTTTGCGCCTGATGCAGTTGGTACTCCATAACTGCTTGCTGCTGCTCACACAACCGCTCCAACATATGTAACGTGGAATTCCACCGGGTAGGTAGGTCACATATGATGCGGTGTTCCGGAAGGCGGAATCGGCGCTGCAGAGCAGCAATGCGGGATCTGGCCAAGCTGGAACGCCGCAAGTGAGCACACTTTAGGCGGACCTTGTGCAGCAGGGCATCAAGATCCGGATAGTCCCTCAGAAAACTCTGCACAACAAAATTGAGCACATGTGCCAGACATGGGATGTGAGTGAGGTTGCCAAGGGCCAAAGCTGCCACCAGATTTCGGCCATTGTCACACACTACCATGCCTGGCTGGAGATTCGCTGGCAGTAACCACACATCGCTCTCCTGCTTGATGGCATTCCAGAGCTCCTGCGCTGTGTGGCTTCGATGCCCCAATGAAACTAGTTTCAAGACGGCCTGCTGACGTTTGGCCACGGCTGTGCTCATGTCGGTCATAGGTAAACGTTCACGGGTCCATGTGGAGGTGGACTGTGACGGATCCTGCAGAGAGGAATCAGAGGAACTGGTGTAAGAGGAGGAGTCAATGCGTACAGACTGGATTCCTGCAATCCTTGGAGTGGGCAGGACACGTCCTGCGCCACTCGCACGATCTGTACCTGGCTCAACAACATTAACCCAATGGGCAGTGA
The DNA here is from genome assembly GCF_032444005.1 of Ranitomeya imitator. Classification (NCBI taxonomy): domain Eukaryota; kingdom Metazoa; phylum Chordata; class Amphibia; order Anura; family Dendrobatidae; genus Ranitomeya; species Ranitomeya imitator. Next base: position 15,706,273 of record NC_091283.1, read on the forward strand.
GGGAAACATATCGCCCCTGTCCATGCTGACTGGTCCACGCATCGGTGGTGAGGTGAACCTTGCTACTGACGGCGTTCAGTAGCGCATGTTTTATGTTTCCCTCAACATGCCTGTGCAGGGCAGGGACAGCCTGCCTGCTGAAGTAAAAGCGGCTGGGCACCTTGTACTGTGGGACTGCCAATGCCATCAAGTCACGGAAGCTGTCAGTCTCCACCAGCCTGAACGAGAGCATTTCCAGGGACAACAGTTTGGCAATGCCTTCTTTCAGAGCCTGTGCTCGGGGGTGGTTGGCCGAGAATGCCCGCCTTTTCTCCCATGCCTGGACTACCGATGGCTGTAGAGTAGACTGGGAGTGTGAGGATGACTGGGAAGGTGGTGCTGTGGGTGGAATTACACTAGGTCTCTGGACAACAGTGGAGGAAGAGGCAACACGAGATGAAGAGGTGGTAGCTGCCGCTGTTGGTTGGCCTACGTCTTCACTGTGTTTCTGTAACTCCACCGCGTGCCTGTTCCGCACATGTTTCCACATATTTGTGGTATTGAGGTTGCTGACACTTTTACCTCTTTTTACTTTCTGATGACACAGCTTGCATTTGACAAAACAAATGTCATCTGCAACTGTGTCAAAAAAGGACCAAGCACTGCAAGTCTTGGGAGCGCCCTTTTTGGCTTTGGAAAGAGACAGGCTCCTAACGGGTGCCAAAGTGGAGGCTACAGGCTCCGCAGTCTTCCCCCTCCCTCTCCCTCTTTGGCCCGTAAGGGGAAGCTCTTCCTCAGAGCTGCTCCCACCACCTTCCTGTTCCTCACGCCACGATGGGTCAAGGACCTCATCATCTCCACTACCCTCTTCCACCAACTGCTCCTCCTGGGTAGTCTCGGCAGCACAGTACGCATCAGAAAGCGGCACCTGAGTTTCATCATCAGATGCGTACTGCGCTGTGGTCACCGGAGGCACTGGCCCACCTGCCTCTTCAGAGTCAGAGAGATAAAGCTTTTGGGCATCACTGCACACTGCCTCTTCTTCCATTTCTCCAATGCTGCTTGGCTGGCCCCCTGTTTCCAAGCCAAGAGATTCAGAGAACAGAAGTAGAGACGGCTCCTGTCCTGGGCTCTCTGACTGCCTGGCCAATTTGGCAGGTGGTGAAGAGACAGATGGCTGCTCTCCAGTGCTCTGTGCCTGAGAGGATGTGGCACTAACTGAAGTCGATGTCGAGGCGTTAGCTGCCATCCACCCGACAACGGCTTCAATTTGGTCTTCACGTAGCAGCGGTGCACGGCGCTCTCCGACAAAGCTGCGCATGAAGGACTGTTCCCTGCTGAAACTGAGTGACGACGAGTCACCGGCGCCGGCAGCAGGCACAGAATCACCACGTCCTCTCCCTGCTCCTCTCCCTGCTCCGCGCCCACGCCCACGTGCCTTACTCCCTGCCCTCTTCATCTTGGTTGACAGATAAAGATAAGCAGAAAAGTACTAAGGCCTTAGTGTGCTTATTCCTGAAATGCTCCTCCTAACAGGTGTAAGAAACACTAATGTTGTAAATTGTGGACTAAACTTTATTATTTTTCAAATGTGGCCTACACAAGTGTTAAGTTGTGTTTGGTGAACTTAACTTTTTTTTTGGTGCAGATCGGGCTACAGAGCTAGTTTAAATCACACGGAGACCGTGCAGACAGCCGTAAACGGCGCTGCAAGGCCAAAAAACCCTCCTCTCGGTTATCCTATATAGTGTTTTTCCACTATTTAGCTGGATACGAGTGGAAAGACACTAATAGGAATTTTTTTTTTCAAATTTTAAACTGGCTGCACTATTTGAAAAAAAGGAAATTGTTTTTCAAGGTATGAGGCAGTAACGCACCCTGAGCTGAATCCAACCGGCTATGGCTGCACACAGACTACAGGGCGAGCTGCGCTCACACAGAGACCGTGCAGACAGCCGTAAACGGCGCTGCAAGGCCAAAAAACCCTCCTCTAGGTTATCCTATATAGTGTTTTTCCACTATTTAGCTGGATACGAGTGGAAAGACACTAATAGGAATTTTTTTTTTCAAATTTTAAACAGGCTGCACTATTTGAAAAAAAGTAAAATTTTTCTCAAGGTATGAGCCAGTAACGAACCCTGAGCTGAATCCAACCGGCTATGGCTGCACACAGACTACAGGGCGAGCTGCGCTCACACGGAGACCGTGCAGACAGCCGTAAACGGCGCTGCAAGGCCAAAAAAACCTCCTCTAGGTTATCCTATATAGTGTTTTTCCACTATTTAGCTGGATACGAGTGGAAAGACACTAATAGGAATTTTTTTTTTCAAATTTTAAACTGGCTGCACTATTTGAAAAAAAGGAAATTGTTTTTCAAGGTATGAGGCAGTAACGCACCCTGAGCTGAATCCAACCGGCTATGGCTGCACACAGACTACAGGGCGAGCTGCGCTCACACAGAGACCGTGCAGACAGCCGTAAACGGCGCTGCAAGGTCAAAAAACCCTCCTCTAGGTTATCCTATATAGTGTTTTTCCACTATTTAGCTGGATACGAGTGGAAAGACACTAATAGGAATTTTTGTTTTTCAAATTTTAAACAGGCTGCACTATTTGAAAAAAAGTAAAATTTTTCTCTAGGTATGAGCCAGTAACGAACCCTGAGCTGAATCCAACCGGCTATGGCTGCACACAGACTACAGGGCGAGCTGGGCTCACACGGAGACCGTGCAGACAGCCGTAAACGGCGCTGCAAGGCCAAAAAACCCTCCTTTAGGTTATCCTATGTAGTGTTTTTCCACTATTTAGCTGGATACGAGTGGAAAGACACTAATAGGAATTTTTTTTTTTCAAATTTTAAACAGGCTGCACTATTTGAAAAAAAGTACAATTTTTCTCAAGGTATGAGCCAGTAACGAACCCTGAGCTGAATCCAACCGGCTATGGCTGCACACAGACTACAGGGCGAGCTGGGCTCACACGGAGACCGTGCAGACAGCCGTAAACGGCGCTGCAAGGCCCAAAAACCCCCCTCTAGGTTATCCTATGTAGTGTTTTTCCACAATAGAGCTGGAGACGGGTGGAAAAACACTAATAGGAAATTTGAGAAAAAATGTGCAGCAGGCTGCACTAAGAGCAAAAAAGGACAACTGTGTGAGGCAGTGTGAACCCCCCCTGAGCTGAATACAACCGGGTATATGGCTGCACACAGACTACAGAGTGAGCTGCACACACACACACAGAGACCTTGCAGAACGCTGTTAAAACAGCGCTGCAAGGCAAGAGCAAGGTGAACAGTGAAGAACACACAGCGTTTTGCTAAATTAGCCTTTGGAAAGGAAAATAAAGCAATTAGCTAGCTCGACTGGCCCTCAGTTAGAACACAGCGTCCTGTCCCTAACTGAAATCACAGCAGAGTGAGCGCAAAATGGCGGCAGCGTTTTTTATAGTGCAGAGTGACATCATTTCAGCAGCCAATCACAGCCTTGCCAGTACTTACATGCCCACCATGCTAAACAGGATGTGCCCACACTTCCAATCATTCCTCATTGGCTGCTGCGTGCAGTTTGAATTCTGGGAACTTCCGATTCCGGTATCCGATACGCGGGAAGTATCGGAATTCGGTATCGGAATTCCGATACCGCAAATATCGGCCGATACCCGATACTTGCGGTATCGGAATGCTCAACACTAGTGATGACCCAATTGGTATCTGCATACATAAAAAATAACATAACAGAAAAGTGCGGAGGAATGTTTATGAGAGAGCTCCGCTGTATAACATAGAGGTCGGCGCTGCCACAAGTAAGATGGATGTGTGGGGGAGATATAACTCCTATACGCACGCGCAGGCAGAAGGCAGGAGCACGTGTAATCTCACTGGCTGGTTTCACAACACGTGGGTATGGGAGGCACTGTCATGCGCAGTAAACTTTAGTGAACGCCGAATTCAGCGGCTATACAGTCCTCCATGTGACTCCATCTGTCCAGCAGGGTAAGCGCTATGCTTTATTAATATCAGAGGATACGAATTATTATATATATATCAGAGAATGAAACATAAATAGCTTTAAAAGTAGAAATATCAGTGGATATGTGGAATTAAGAGAAGTCTAAAGCACCTTAGCACATTGCACTTTATACACTAGGATAACACATGGAGCGTTTTATAAGTATAATGTATATTTATCACAGTAACTGTAAGCATATGTATGGCTATTCACTATGTAAATGATTGAAGGAAATATGTATATAAGCACTCAATTTGTTACCACCCATTGCTTGAGAAAGGCTCAGTGCGAGCCGAAACGTCGCGAGATGTGGGTCTGAAATAAACTTCACAGCTTTTTCACCCTTACAACCTATTGGAGTGCTGCCTTCTCTTTTGTTTGATATATATATATATATATATATATATATGTATATATATATATATATATATATATATATATATATATATATAAATATATATGTATGTACAGTTTTGCTCAAAAGTTTACATGCCCCAGCAGAAATTTTGCTTTCTTGGCCTTTTTTCGCAGAATATCAATGATATCACCAAAACTTTTTCTCCACTTATGGTTAGTGGTTGGGTGAAGCCATTTATTGTCAAAATACTATGTTTTCACTTTTTAAATCATAATGACAACCCAAAACTTCCAAGTGACCCTGTCCCAGATCAAAAGTTCATATACCCTGTTGATTTTGGCCTGATATCGTGCACACATATTGACACAAATGGGTTTGAATGGCTATTAAAGGTAACATCCTTACCTGTGACCTGTTTGCTTGTAATCAGCGTGTGTGCATAAAAGCTGCTGAGTGAGTTTCTGGGATCCAGACAGACATTGACGTTTCTGGATTGTGAGTCATGGGGAAAGCAAAACAATTGTCAACGGATCTACGGGAAAAGGTAGTTGAACTGTATAAAACAGGAAAGGGATACAAAAAGATATCCAAGGAATTGATAATGCCAGTCAGCATGGTTCACACTGTGATTAACAAATGGAAAATCAGGGGCTCTGTAAAAGCAAAACCACGGTCAGGTAGACCAATAAAAATGTCGCCCACAACTGCCAGGAAAATTGTTCGGAATGCAAAGAAAAAAACACAAATAACATCAGCTGAAGTACAAGACTCTCTGAAAACTAGCGGTGTGGCTGTTTCAAGATGCACAATAAGGAGGCACCTGAAAAAAATGGGCCGCATGGTTGAGTTGCCAGAAGAAAGCCATTTCTGTGCAAATGCCACAAAGTATCTCGCCTACAATATGCAAAACAACACAGAGACAAGCCTCAAAACTTCTGGAACAAGGTAATTTGGAGTGATGAGACCAAAATTGAACTTTTTGGCCACAACCATAAATGTTACATTTGGAGAGAGATCAACAAGGCCTATGATGAAAGGAACACCATTCCTACTGTAAAGGATGGCGTGGATCACTGATGTTTTGGGGATGTGTGAGTTACAAATGCACAACAAACTTGGTCACAGTTGAAGGAAAGATGAATGCAGCACGTTATCAGAAAATACTGGAGGCAAATTGGCAATCATCAGCCCGGAAGCTACGAATGGGACGTACATGGACGTTCCAACATGACAACGATTCAAAACACAAGGCCAAGTCGACCTGTCATTGGCTACAGCAGAACAAAGTGAAGGTTCTGGAGTGGCTATCTCAGTCTCCTGACCTCAATATCATTGAGCCACTCTGGGGAGATCTCAAGCGCGCAGTTCATGCTAGACATCCCAGGAATTTACAGGAACTGGAGGCTTTTACCAAGAAGAGTGGGCAGCTTTACCATCTGAGAAAATAAAGAACCTCATCCACAACTACCACAAAAGACTTCAAGCTGTCATTGATGTTAGAGGGGGCAATACACGGTATTAAGGAATGGGGTATGTGAACTTTTGATCAGGGTCATTTGGATGTTTTGGGTTGTCATTGTAATTTAAAAAGAGAAAACACAGTAGTCTGACAATAAATGGCTTCACCCAACCACTAACCATAAGTGGAGAAAAAGTGTTGGTGTTATCATTCATATTCTCTGAAAAAAGGCAAAGAAACCAAAAATTCTGCTGGGGTATGTAAACTTTTGAGCACAACTGTATGTATATATTGTGAGGAGATAACGAAATCAGCTGCCTCCCACGGTAGACACAGGGACGCTTCTTGTGGTAAAACACCTGCTGGTTTAATGAGGAAAAGCATAAACCGTAGCAGGGTTCAGCAAATAGTCATGGGCCTTTCTTGCATAATGGCATAATGAAAAGATATCATATAACAAAGTCAAATTTGTCTGAAGGATTCCCCCGCCCAGACCACAATGTGTCTTCAGCTCCACCTGGAGCCACCATTTGGAGTCTTTCCTCTCCAAGAGCAACACAATACCAAGACTGCCTCTCAAGTCCAGCCATTTAAACCCAGACAATGTGACTGATCATATGACTGTGACATCACACAGGTCCTGTTAGCACACGGATGTGCCTACTCTGCAGGTGGAGGAATGGTGGACATCTTCCCACCCACTCTATAGTTGTCCACCTAAAATGAAACCATGTATGCAACTTTAATTTAACCCGCACAACACGTAGTGAGGTGGAGGAAAATATTCTGGTTTCACCTCACTGATGCCATTATGCGCAGTGAAACATATAAAAGTACACATATTTGGCATCGCCGCGTCCGGAACGACCCAGACTATAAAACTGTCCCACTACTTCACCCCTTTATTGAACATCATAAAACATAAAATAAAATATTAGGCAAAAACTATATCATCGTGCAACCGAACAAAAGTGCAATAAAACGTTCAAAAAACAAATGTAAATAAATATCGTATCACTGACAACGTCATTTTATTCCACAAAAAAACCAAGCTGCCAAACAGCTCCAAGCACAGAAAAATAAAAAAGTTATAGCTCTCAGAATAACGCTATGGAAAAATAATAATTTTTTTCTATAAAAAAAACTATGTAAAATAGTTTTTATTGTGTAAAACTACCAAACCATGAAAACCTTTATAAATGTGTTATAGCTGTAATCATACTGACCCGAAGAATAAAGCTACGTTATCAATTTTATCACATGTGGAACGACATAAAAAACAAATCCTGAATTGTTGTTTTTTGTTCATTCTGCCTCCCAAAAATAAAAATAGAAAGCGATAAAAAAGTCATGTACCCGAAAATGGTACCAATTGAAACGTCAACTCGTCCCGCAAAAAACTAGCCCCGACATGACTTTATCAGCAGAATTATGGAAAAGTTATAGCTCTCAAAATATGGCAATGTAAAAACTAGTTTTTTTTTTTTTTTTTAAAAAAGCATCTTTTAGTGTGTGACAGCAGCCAAGCATAAAAACCAGATATAAAGCTGGTATCGCTGTAATCTCATGAACTTGAAGAATTAAGTTGCCTAATTAATTATATCGCTCTGGGAACGGCGCAAAAAATAAATAAAACTAATTCTTCACCTGCTGTTGTTGATTTGTTCACTCTGCTTCTCAAAGGTTGCAGTAAGGCTCAACTCACATTTATCCTGCGCACTGCACTGAGCGCTTACACCAGGATTTCAATATAAATCTCTGAAATGCGTGATTCACATGAAATCCCTGGTGGAAAATTACCTATAATGAGACAGATGGAGGCACTGTGGAAGCCATAGGACCTGTGATCCGCAGGTGGCTGTCTTTTTAGGCGAGCATAAAAGCAAGTCGACCACAGTTTTTTGCACTTCTGAAAAGAAGGACACCGCTGAACAGAGGCCAGATGGAGTCCACAGTAACTCTGCTGCCTCAATATAGTGAATGGATTCTGCATGGGTTTCATCTGAATTATGTCACTCAGATATTTAAAGGGAAACTCCAATGTAAGTTCTCAGCGTAGAGCGCCAGATAAATGTGATCCAAAATTTTATATAAATTGTTCAGAATAAAAGCTACAACTCAATCCACACAGAAAAGCTAGTCCCCACTCAGGTCCGTCATCTGTTAATCCCTTTCTGACCTCAGACGGGACAGTACGTTCGAGGTCAGATCCCCTGCTTTGATGTGGGCTCCGGCAGTTTTGAACAGCTGACATGTGCGATAGTGGAATTGCGATCCACCCACTGCTATTAACTAGTTAAATGCCGCTGTCAAACGCTGACAGCAGCATTTAACTACTGCTTCTGGCCATCCGGCAGGGAATATGCGCATCGCCGACCCCGTCACATGATCGGGGGTCAGCAATGCGTCGGTATAGTAACCAGAGATCTCCTTGAGACCTCTATGGTTGCTAATGCTGGCTTGAAGCATGGCAAAACTTAAAAAAAAAGTTAAAAAAAATAAATAAATAAAAAAATATAAAAGTTTAAATCACCCCCCTTTCGCCCTATTCAAAATAAAACAATAAAAATAAAATCAAACCTACACATATTTGGTATCGTTACATTCAGAATCACCCAATCTATCAATAAAAAAAGGTTAACCTGATCGCTTAACGACGTAGCAAGAAAAAAATTTGAAACGCCAGAATTACGTTTTTTTGGTCCCCGCGACATTGCATTAAAATGCAGTAACAGGCGATCAAAAGAACGTATCTGACCAAAATGGTATCAATAAAAACGTCAGCTTGACGGGCAAACAATAAGCCCTCACCCGACCCCAGATCACGAAAAGTGGAGACGCTAGTGGATCCTAGTTAATGATAAACTTACCTGGAGCAGCCAGTGCCAGGCAGCAGCTGCCAAGGCAAACAGGATCATGGGGTGCATTAAAAGAGGTCTGGATACACATGATGAGAGCATTATACTGCCTCTGTACAAATCCCTAGTTAGACCGCACATGGAGTACTGTGTCCAGTTTTGGGCACCGGTGCTCAGGAAGGATATAATGGAACTAGAGAGAGTACAAAGGAGGGCAACAAAATTAATAAAGGGGATGGGAGAACTACAATACCCAGATAGATTAGCGAAATTAGGATTATTTAGTCTAGAAAAAAGACGACTGAGGGGCGATCTAATAACCATGTATAAGTATATAAGGGGACAATACAAATATCTCGCTGAGGATCTGTTTATACCAAGGAAGGTGACGGGCACAAGGGGGCATTCTTTGCGTCTGGAGGAGAGAAGGTTTTTCCACCAACATAGAAGAGGATTCTTTACTGTTAGCGCAGTGAGAATCTGGAATTGCTTGCCTGAGGAGGTGGTGATGGCGAACTCAGTCGAGGGGTTCAAGAGAGGCCTGGATGTCTTTCTGGAGCAGAACAATATTGTATCATACAATTAGGTTCTGTAGAAGGACGTAGATCTGGGGATTTATTATGATGGAATATAGGCTGAACTGGATGGACAAATGTCTTTTTTCGGCCTTACTAACTATGTTACTATGTTACTATGTTACTATGCTATGGGTATCGGAAAATGGCGCATTTTTTTTTTTTTAGCAGCAAAGATTGGATTATTTTTTTCACCACTTAGATAAAAAAAATAACCTAGATGGTAGGGGTTGGATTCCCACCTCTGCACAGGGGTAATCTCGAGCCATCTCCGCTGCGGTCTCCCATTCTACTCAAGCCACAGTGGAGCCTGCTCAGCGGAGACGTCGGTTGCAGCGTCTGGCTCAGCCTGATACGGTGCTGATGGTTACTGCTGCCTTTCCAGGCTCAGCCATTGTAGCCAGTACTGGTCAGCAGCAAGCAGACGTCTCTGGGACTAAGTCCTGCTTTTCCCCTTCTGAGCATGCCCAGGGTAAGAACTCTCATTGGCGGTCAGGGGTCACATGCACAGATACTACAGCAGCTCCCATTGGTCCTCTAGGAAGGTCCTGAAGTGGCTCAGGTACTGTAGCAGCTCCCATTGGTCCTCTAGGAAGGTCCTGTAGTTGATGCAGCTATAAAAGGTTTGCATGGCCGCACGGCTGAAATAAGCCCCTAGAATACCGGCACCTTCGGTGAGGAGTTTTGTGTGTGCTATTCTGACTGCATGACCACTGTTCGCTCTATTTGGTAGCTGTGTTCCTCTGTGAGGTTAACATGGCACAGCGTTCTCTTTTCTTAAGTGACTCTGTGAAGTAACAGAGTTCACTTATACTGCCATATAGAACCATCAGTTACTGGCAGCGGGTTTTACTTCTGCACGGTGGACCCCGGGTTGCGAACGCACCTATTACTCTTTAAATATATATTTGGTGCGTTCCATCAAACCCTAACACTAGACATGTTTGGTGTCTATGAATTCGTAATCAAGAGAAAATAGACTTAGGCACTCAACTTTGCGGAATTTTTGATGATTTAATGTAGTCATCAAATTAAACGTTTCGGCCACAATAAACGGCCTTCTTCAGTAACAATGTGCAGGGTTAGAGATATACGTGAATGACCGCATATAAAAGTGTCCCACATCAGCACTGTAGCAGAGTGAATCTGCAGGGAAGCGAAATGTCCAAAGACCGGGTAACCGGTAATGCATGGGAGCCCAGGTGGGCGGCGTGCTACTGAAGAAGGCAGTCTATTGTGGCCGAAACGTTTAATTTGATGACTACATAAAATCATAAAATTCTGCAAATTTTAGTGCCTAAGTTTATTTTCTCTTGATATATGGTGTTGGACCCTCTTCGGGTAGTGCATACGGTGTTGTTCCTATATGAACTCGTAATGACCTGGAGAATCGTAATGGCAGATCTGTTTTAGCATTTAGTGAACCTAACAAAAAAGCCAAACAAAAAACACGCCTAGGATTGCACTTTTTTGCAATTTCAACGCACTTGGAATTTTTTTCTCATTTTCTAGTACACGACATGGTAAAACCAATGATATCGTTCTAAAGTACAACTCGTCCCTCAAAATATAAGCCCTCACATGGCTATATTGATGGAAAAATAAAAAAAGTTATGGCTCTGGGAAGGAGGGGAGCGGAAAATGAACACGGAAAAATGGAAAATCCCAAGGTCATGAAGGGATTAACTTAAATATATGGGGATTCCATGTTACTTGCAGCACAAAGGCTCTGGAAAAGCAAAATGGCCCTCACCTCCCAAAAGAAATTGAGCAAATTATGTGCTCCCAAATCCAAACGCCCTTCCCCCCCTTATGAGTACACAGTTAGTGTCCACATGTTTGATATATCTGTAATGATGCCGGCTCACTTAATTTATGGGTGCATGAGCTGAGCACAATGAATGGGCACTACAACGTACTGGTCACTACTGCATACCGGTCACTACAACAGCAGTTTGCAATTTTCACTCAGCAACATCCACTGCTGCTTGTTTCAGGAAAAAAACCCATTGAGTCAAAATCCTCACTACATCTGTAGATAAATTCAGAAAGGGGCATAATTTCCAAAATGGGGTCACTTGAGGGGGAATTCTGGTCTTCAAGCACTTAGGGGCTCTGAATATGGAGTCCGCCAACTACTATAGAAAATTCTGTGCTCTAGGATGCCTCATGTAAAACAGTACTGCTCAGCCACACAGTGAGACTCAGCGCTATTTGCCATATGGCCATATGGCTAAGCAGTACTGTACAGCCACATGTGGGGTATTTCTACATTTAGCAGGAATGGTGAGACACATTTTGGTGCTATTTTCACCAATTTTCCAGTATGAAAATGTAAAATATGGCGCTAATACAAAATTTTGGTGGTAAAAATTTAATTTTTTTTCTCTTCATTGTCCAATGGTATAAAATTATGTAACCCATCTGTGGTGTCAATATGATCACTGGAGCCCTAGATAAATTCATTGAGAGGTTCTGCTGTCCTGTCATCTCAGAGGCTTTGCCAATGTGACATGGCACCCTCAAACCAGACAAGCAAAATGTGAACTCCAATATAACACTTTGTTCCCTTCTGAGCGTTGCCCTCTGCCTCAAAAGTATTTTTCAACCTATATATGGGGTATCGTCGTACTCAGGAGAAACTGCATAACAAATTTTGGGGTCCATTTTTTCCTGCTATACTTTTGAAAATATAAAAAAATGGGGTTAAATTAATATTTTTGTGGGAAAAATTAGATTTTTTTTTATTTTCACGGATCTTTATTGTAAACTTATAGCAGCTGGGGGTTCAAGGTGCTCACCATTCATCTAGATACACTCCTTGAGAGGTCTAGCTTTCAAAATGGTGTCACTTGTGGGGTTTTTCCACTGTTTAGGAACGTCAGTGCCTCTCAAAATGAGACAAGACACAGGCAGACCATTCCATCAAAGTCTGCGTTCCAAACTGTTACTCCTTTTCTGAAGTCTGCCATAAGCCCAAACACTTTTTTACCACTACATATGGGGTATCTCCATACTCAGAAGAAATTACACAACAAATTTTGGGATTGATTTTTTTCTGCCATTCTTATAAAAATAAAAAAAACTGGGTTTAAAATAACATTTTTGTGGGAAAAATTAGATTTTATTTTCAGGGCTCAATATTATAAACTTTTGTGAAGCACCAGGGGATTCAAGGTGCTCATCACACATCTAGATAAGTTCCCTGAGTTGTCTAGTTTCCAAAATGAGGTAAATTGTGGGGGGTTTCCACTGTTTAGGCTCATCAGTGGCTCTCCAAACGAGACATGGCAACCACTAATTATTCCAGCAAATATTGCATTCAAAAAGTCAAATGGCACTCCTTTGTTTCAAAGCCCTTCTGTGCGCATAAACAGAAGGGTTGAGCGACTTTTCTTTTTATAGGATCAGGTCGGGTTTCACGAAACCCGACTTTTTCAAAAGTCGGGTCGAGTGAAATCGGCCAATCCTATAGAAAAGTCGGGGTCGGGTTCGGCCGAAACACGAAACCCAATGCAGTGCATGGCCGATGGCCGACCCCACACAGGGGTCAGGTCGGGTTTCATGAAACCCGACTTTGCCAAAAGTCGGCGACTTCTGAATCTGGCCAACTCGTTTCGCTCAACTCTAATAAACAGTAGTTTTTCCCCACATATGGGGTATCAGCATGCTCTGGAGAAATTGCTCAACAAATTGCATGGTGAACTTCCCCTATTACACTTGTGGAAATGCAAAATTAAAAAAACATTTTTGTAGGGAAAATGTGATTTTTTTTTATTTTCACAGCTTAACATTATAAACTTCTGCTGTGAAGCACTTGGGAGTTCAAGGTGCTCACCACACCTCTGCATAAGTTCCATGAGGGGTCTAGTTTCCAAAATAATGTCACTTGTGGGTGGTTTCAACTGGCACAACAGGGGCTCTTCAAATGCAACATGGCGTCCGCTAATTATTCCAGCAAATTTTACACTCAAACAGTCAAATGGTGCTCCTTCCCTTCTAAGTCCTGCTGTTTGCCCAAATAGTGGTTTCCACCCACATATGTGGTATCCACATGTTCAGGAGGAATTGCGCAACAAATTTTGGGATCTATTTATCCTGTAACCTTTGCGAAAATAAAATAAAATTGGGTCTTAAGTAACATTTTTGTAACAAAAAATTAAATGTCAATTTTTTCCTTCCACATTCTAAAAATTCCAGTGAATCACCTGGAGGGTTAATAAACTTCTTGAATGTGGTTTTGAGTACCAATGAGGGTTGCAGTTTTTTGGAATGGTGTTACTTTTGTCACATAGGTGTTATGATCAGGTGGCCTTGGAGCCGCATGAAAACTTTCTCTGGAGTAGGTGGTAACTATACTGACCGCAAACCCTGATCTTAACACCGCAACTAGAAGTAGCCGTGGGATGTACCTAACAAAACCTAGACACCTCGACACAGCCGGAGGACTAAATACCCCTAAAGATGGAAATAGGAAAACTATCTTGCCTCAGAGCAGACCCCCAAAGGATAGGCAGCCCCCCACAAATAATGACGGTGAGTAGGAGAGGAAAAGACACACGCAGGCAGAAAAACAGGATTTAGCAAATGAGGCCAATTCTACCTAAATAGAAATGGATAGGACAGAATACTAAGCGGTCAGCATAAAAATACTACAAAAATATCCACAACAGAAAATACAAAACTCCACCACCTAACTAAAGATGTGGAGAGTATATCTGCAACTCCAGAGAATCCAACCAGACTGAGAAAAACAACTGACACAGTCCAAGCTGGACAAATAGAAACAAATGAACAGCACTGAAAATAAGCACACAGCATGTGTGCATCAGAGACAAAAAACAGACACTTATCTTTGCTGAATTAACAGCTGAGCAGGAGAAGCCAGAAAGTGATCCAACACTTCAGAAGAAACATTGACAACTGGCAAGGACAAATGAATCCTGCACACCTAAATATCCCAGTCAGAACTGCAATCATCAGATACACCTGGCCAAGACTGTGACTCAGAGACAACTGCATTCCCACCTACAACCACTGGAGGGAACCCAAGAGCAGAATTCACAACAGTACCCCCCCTTGAGGAGGGGTCACCGAACCCTCACCAGGGCCTCCAGGACGATCAGGATGAGCCAGATGAAAGGTACGGACCAAATCAGCAGCATGGACATCAGAGGCAAAAACCCAAGAATTATCCTCCTGGCCATAACCCTTCCATTTGACAAGGTACTGAAGCTTCCGCCTCGAAAAACGGGAATCCAAAATCTTCTCAACAACATATTCCAACTCCCCATCGACCAATACAGGGGCCGGAGAATCAACAGAGGGAACAACGGGCTCCACATATTTCCGCAATAAAGATCTATGGAAGACATTATGGATAGCAAAAGAGGCTGGAAGCGCCAGACGAAAAGACACCGGATTAATAATCTCAGAAATCCTATATTGACCAATAAACCGAGGCTTAAACTTAGGAGAAGAAACCTTCATAGGAACATGACGGGAAGACAACCAAACCAGATCCCCAACCCGAAGCCGGGAACCAACACACCGACAACGGTTAGCAAAACGTTGAGCCTCCTCCTGAGACAACACTAAATTGTCCACCACATGAGCCCAAATCTGCTGCAACCTGTCAACCACAGAATCCACACCAGGACAGTCAGAAAGCTCAACCTGCCCAGAAAAAAAACGAGGATGAAAACCAAAATTACAAAAAAAAGGCGAAACCAAAGTAGTCGAACTAGCCCGATTATTAAGGGTAAACTCGGCCAATGGCAAAAAAGCCACCCAATCATCCTGATCAGCAGACACAAAGCATCTCAGATAAGTCTCCAAAGTCTGATTAGTTCGCTCGGTCTGGCCGTTTGTCTGAGGATGAAATGCAGAAGAAAAAGACAAATCAATGCCCAGGTTCTCACAAAAGGCCTGCCAAGACCTAGAAACAAACTGGGAACCTCTGTCAGACACAATATTCTCCGGAATACCATGCAAATGGACCACATGCTGAAAAAACAACGGAACCAAATCCGAAGAAGAAGGCAATTTAGGCAAAGGCACCAAATGAACCATCTTAGAGAATCGGTCACAAACAACCCAGATAACCGACATCCTCTGGGAAACAGGAAGATCGGAAATAAAATCCATAGAAATTTGCGTCCAGGGCCTCTTAGGGACCGGCAATGGCAAAAGCAACCCACTAGCACGGGAGCAACAAGGCTTGGACCGCGCACAAGTCCCACAGGACTGCACAAAAGAACACACGTCACGCGACAAAGAAGGCCACCAAAAGGACCTACCAACCAAGTCTCTGGTACCAAAAATGCCAGGATGACCAGCCAACACGGAACAGTGAACCTCAGAAATCACAATACTAGTCCATCTGTCAGGAACAAACAGTTTCCCCACAGGACAACGGTCAGGTTTGTCAGCCTGAAATTCCTGAAGAACCCGTCGTAAATCAGGAGAAATGGCAGAAAGGACCACCCCTTCTTTCAGAATACCGACCGGTTCCAAGACCTCAGGAGAATCAGGCAAAAAACTCCTAGAGAGGGCATCAGCCTTAATATTCTTAGAACCCGGAAGGTAAGAGACCACGAAATCAAAACGAGAAAAAAACAAGGACCATCGAGCCTGTCTAGGATTCAACCTTTTGGCAGACTCAAGGTAAATCAAATTCTTATGATCGGTCAAGACCACAATACGGTGCTTAGCTCCCTCAAGCCAATGTCGCCACTCCTCAAACGCCCACTTCATAGCCAACAACTCCCAATTGCCGACATCATAATTGCGTTCAGCAGGCGAAAACTTACGGGAAAAGAAGGCACACGGTTTCATTAAGGAACCAACAGGATCCCTCTGAAACAAAACGGCCCCTGCCCCAATCTCAGAAGCGTCAACCTCAACCTGAAACGGAAGAGAAACATCCGGTTGGCGCAACACTGGAGCAGAAGTAAAACGACATTTAAGTTCCTGAAAGGCAGAGACAGCCGCAGAGGACCAATTCGCCACATCAGCACCCTTCTTTGTCAAATCAGTCAAGGGTTTAGCCACGCTGGAAAAATTAGCAATGAAACGGCAATAAAAATTAGCAAAACCCAAAAATTTCTGAAGACTCTTCACGGATGTGGTCTGAATCCAATCATGAATGGCCTGAACCTTAGCCGGATCCATCTCTATAGACGAGGGAGAAAAAATAAAGCCCAAAAAGGAAATTCTGCACCCCAAAAAGACACTTAGACCCTTTCACAAACAAGGCATTGTCACGAAGGATTTGAAATACCATCCTGACCTGCTGCACATGAGACTCCCAATCATCAGAAAAAAATCAAAATATTGTCCAAATATACAATCAAGAATTTATCAAGATAATTCCGGAAGATATCATGCATGAAGGACTGAAAAACAGATGGAGCATTAGAGAGTCCGAATGGCATCACAAGGTATTCAAAATGGCCTTCGGGCGTGTTAAATGCAGTTTTCCATTCATCACCCTGCTTTATACGAACAAAATTATAAGCCCCCCAAAGGTCAATCTTCGTAAACCAACTAGCTCCCTTAATCCTAGCAAACAAATAGGAAAGCAAAGGTAAAGGGTATTGAAACTTGACCGTGATCTTATTCAAGAGGTGATAATCAATACAGGGTCTTAAGGAACCATCTTTTTTAGCAACAAAAAAGAACCCCGCTCCTGTTGTGAATTCTGTTGTCAGGCTCCCTCCTGTGGTCATGAATGGTACTTCGGCTGGTTCTGTCCATGGACTTTCTCTGGTGCCTGTGGGTGTTTCTGAGTTTCCTTCCACAGGTGACGAGGCTAATTCGTTAGTGGGCAGCTCTATTTAACTCCACTTAGATCTTTGCCCCATGCCAGCTGTCAATGTTGTACTATGGCTCTAGTTCGCTCCTGGATCGTTCTGAGTTCCTGTTGCTCCAGCAGAAGCTAAGTTCCTCTGTGCTATTTTGCTTGTTTGCTATTTTTTCTGTCCAGCTTGCTTTTGTCAATATTGCCTTGCTTGCTGGAAGCTCTGGGACGCAGAGGGGCGCCTCCCGCACTGTGAGTCGGTGCGGAAGGTATTTTTCCCTGCACTCTCTGCGTGGTCTTTTGTAGGTTTTTGTGCTGACCGCAAGGTAACCTTTTCTATCCTCGGTCTGTTCAGTAAGTCGGGCCTCACTTTGCTGAATCTATTTCATCTCTGTGTTTGTATTTTCATCTTTACTCACAGTCATTATATGTGGGGGGCTGCCTTTTCCTTTGGGGAATTTCTCTGAGGCAAGGTAGGCTTTATTTTTCTATCTTCAGGGCTAGCTAGTTTCTTAGGCTGTGCCGAGTTGCATAGGGAGCGATAGGCGCATCCACGGCTATTTCTAGTGTGTTTTGATAGGTTTAAGGATTGCGGTCAGCAAAGTTCCCACGTCCCAGAGCTCGTCCTTATTATCAGTAACTATCAGGTCCATTATTTTTCCAAACCACCGGATCATAACAGTACAGCTGGCCAAAAGTATTGATGCATCTCAATAGAGGGATAAGTGAAGCTCTGAGACCATTTTTTTTTCTTTGCAGCGTGTTCTGTCTCACTTTTCCCCTTTACCTCTGGGTGGTTCAGAACACAGGTGTAGACATGGACATTCAAGGTCTGTCTTCTTGGATGGATAATCTCACTACAAGGGTACAAAACATTCAAGATTTTTGTGGTTCAGAATCCGATGTCAGAGCCTAGGATTCCAATTCCTGATTTATTTTTTGGTGATAGATCTAAGTTCTTGAATTTCAAAAATAATTGTAAATTGTTTCTAGCTTTGAAAACTCGCTCCTCAGGTGATCCTGTTCAACAGGTGAGGATCATAATTTCCTTATTACCTCAAGACTGGGCATTTTCTCTTGCGCCAGGAGACCCGACATTGCGTGATGTAGATGCGTTTTTCCTGGCACTCGGATTGCTTTATGACGAACCTAATTCAGTGGATCAGGCAGAGAAAATCTTGCTGGCTCTATGTCAGGGTCAGGATGAAGCGGAGATATATTGTCAGAAGTTTAGAAAGTGGTCTGTGCTCACTCAGTGGAATGAATGTGCCCTGGCAGCAATCTTCAGAAAGGGTCTCTCTGAAACCCTTAAAGATGTCATGGTGGGATTTCCCATGCCTGCTGGTCTGAATGAGTCTATGTCTTTGGCTATTCAGATCGATCGGCGCTTGCGTGAGCGTAAAACTGTGCACCATTTGGCGGTACTATCTGAGCATGGGCCTGAGCCTATGCAGTGTGATAGGACTTTGACCAGAGCTGAACGGCAGGAACACAGACGTCAGAATGGGCTGTGTTTTTACTGTGGTGACTCCACTCATGCTATCTCCGATTGTCCTAAGCGCACTAAGCGGTTCGCTAAGTCTGCCACCATTGGTACGGTACAGTCTAAATTTCTTTTGTCTGTTACTCTAATTTGCTCTTTGTCGTCCTATTCTGTCATCGCATTTGTGGATTGAGGTGCTGCCCTGAATTTGATGGACTTGGAGTATGCTAGCCGCTGTGGTTTATTCTTGGAGCCCTTGCAGCATCCTATTCCATTGAGAGGAATTGATGCTACGCCTTTGGCCAAGAATAAGCCTCAGTACTGGACCCAATTGACCATGTGCATGGCCCCTGCACATCAGGAGGATATCCGTTTTTTGGTGTTGCATAATCTGCATGATGTGGTCGTTTTAGGGTTACCATGGCTACAGGTCCATAATCCAGTATTGGACTGGAAATCTATGTCTGTGTCCAGCTGGGGTTGCCAGGGGGTACATGGTGATGTTCCATTTTTGTCTATTTCGTCTTCTACTCCTTCTGAAGTTCCGGAGTTTTTGTCGGATTATCAGGATGTATTTGATGAGCCCAAAGCCAGTGCCCTACCTCCTCATAGGGATTGCGATTGTGCAATTAATTTGATTCCTGGTAGTAAGTTTCCTAAGGGCCGATTGTTCAATTTATCTGTGCCAGAACACGCCTCTATGCGGAGTTATATAAAGGAATCCTTGGAGAAAGGCCATATTCGCCCATCGTCATCACCGTTGGGAGCAGGGTTCTTTTTTGTGGCCAAGAAGGATGGTTCTTTGAGACCTTGTATTGATTACCGCCTTCTTAATAAAATTACTGTCAAATTTCAGTATCCTTTGCCGTTGCTGTCCGACTTGTTTGCTCGTATTAAAGGGGCTAGTTGGTTTACCAAGATAGACCTTCGAGGGGCGAATAATCTTGTGCGTATTAAACGGGGCGATGAATGGAAAACAGCATTTAATACGCCCGAGGGCCATATTGAGTACCTGGTGATGCCATTCGGGCTTTCCAATGCTCCATCAGTATTTCAGTCTTTTATGCATGACATCTTCCGAGAGTACCTGGATAAATTCCTGATTGTGTATTTGGATGATATTTTGGTCTTTTCGGATGATTGGGAGTCTCATGTGAAGCAGGTCAGAATGGTGTTCCAGGTCCTTCGTGCTAATTCCTTGTTTGTGAAGGGGTCAAAGTGTCTCTTTGGAGTTCAGAAGGTTTCATTTTTGGGGTTCATTTTTTCCCCTTCTACTGTAGAGATGGACCCTGTTAAAGTCCAGGCCATTCATGAATGGACTCAGCCGACATCTGTGAAGAGCCTGCAAAAGTTCCTGGGCTTTGCTAATTTTTATCGTCGCTTCATCGCTAATTTTTCTAGTGTTGCTAAACCGTTGACTGATTTGACCAAGAAGGGTGCTGATGTGGTCAATTGGTCTTCTGCGGCCGTGGATGCTTTTCAGGAATTGAAGCGTCGTTTTTCTTCTGCCCCTGTGTTGTGCCAGCCAGATGTTTCGCTCCCGTTTCAGGTTGAGGTTGATGCCTCTGAGATTGGGGCAGGGGCTGTTTTGTCGCAAAAAAGTTCTGATGGCTCAGGAATGAAGCCATGTGCTTTCTTTTCTAGAAAGTTTTCGCCTGCTGAGCGCAATTATGATGTTGGTAATCGAGAATTGTTGGCCATGAAGTGGGCATTCGAGGAGTGGCGTCATTGGCTTGAAGGAGCCAAGCATCGCGTGGTGGTCTTGACAGATCACAAAAATTTAACTTATCTTGAGTCTGCCAAACGGTTGAATCCGAGACAGGCTCGATGGGCGTTGTTTTTCTCCCGTTTTGATTTTGTGGTTTCGTACCTTCCGGGCTCTAAGAATGTGAAGGCTGATGCCCTGTCAAGGAATTTTGTGCCTGA
Organism: Ranitomeya imitator; assembly: GCF_032444005.1. Lineage (NCBI taxonomy): Eukaryota > Metazoa > Chordata > Amphibia > Anura > Dendrobatidae > Ranitomeya > Ranitomeya imitator. The sequence continues at coordinate 15,726,721 of NC_091283.1, forward strand.
CTCTCCGGGTGTTTCTGAGCCGACAGGTATTCTCAAAAAGGGGATAATTTTGTCTGCCAAGTCCCCTGATTTGCGGCGGGTGCTGCAACAATTTCAGGCTGATAGACCTGACCGTTGCCCAGCAGAGAAACTGTTTGTTCCTGATAAATGGACTAATAGAGTTATCTCTGAGCTTCATTGTTCGGTGTTGGCTGGGAATCCTGGAATCTTTGGTACCAGAGATTTGGTGGCTAGATCCTTTTGGTGGCCGTCTTTGTCACGGGATGTGCGTTCATTTGTGCAGTCCTGTGGGACTTGTGCTCGGGCTAAGCCCTGCTTTTCTCGTGCTAGTGGGTTGCTTTTGCCCTTGCCGGTCCCGAAGAGGTTCTGGACGCATATTTCTATGGATTTTATTTCGGATCTCCCCATCTCTCAAAAGATGTCAGTCATTTGGGTGGTTTGTGATCGCTTTTCTAAGATGGTCCATTTGGTACCCTTGTCTAAATTGCTTTCCTCCTCTGATTTGGTGCCATTGTTTTTCCAGCATGTGGTTCGTTTAATACGCACATCGTTTCTGACAGAGGTTCCCAGTTTGTTTTGAGGTTTTGGCTATCCTTTTGTGCTAGGATGGGCATTGATTTGTCTTTTTCCTCGGCTTTCCATCCTCAGACAAATGGCCAAACCGAACGAACTAATCAGACGTTGGAAACATATCTGAGATGCTTTGTTTCTGCTGATCAGGATGATTGGGTGTCCTTTTTGCCGTTGGCTGAGTTTGCCCTTAATAATCGGGCCAGCTCGGCTACTTTGGTTTCGCAGTTTTTCTGCAATTCTGGTTTCCATCCTCGTTTCTCTTCAGGGCAGGTTGAGTCTTCGGACTGTCCTGGTGTAGATACTGTGGTGGATAGGTAGCAGCAGATTTGGACTCATGTGGTGGACAATTTGACATTGTCCCAGGAGAAGGCTCAATGTTTCGCTAACCGCCGGCGCTGTGTGGGTCCCCGACTTCGTGTTGGGGATTTAGTTTGGTTGTCGTCTCATTATGTTCCTATGAAGGTTTCCTCTCCTAAATTTAAGCCTCGTTTCATTGGTCCGTATAAAATTTCTGAGGTTATCAATCCTGTGTCATTTCGTTTGGCCCTTCCAGATTCCTTTGCCATCCATAATGTGTTCCATAGGTCGTTATTGCGGAGATACGTGGCGCCTGTGGTTCCATTCGTTGACCCTCCTGCTCCGGTGTTGGTTGAGGGGGAGTTGGAGTATGTGGTCGAGAAGATTTTGGATTCTCGTATTTCGAGACGGAAACTCCAGTACTTGGTCAAGTGGAAGGGTTATGGTCAGGAGGATAATTCCTGGGTTTTTGCCTCTGATGTTCATGCGGCCGATCTGGTTCGTGCCTTTCATTTGGCTCATCCTGGTCGGCCTGGGGGCTCTGGTGAGGGTTCGGTGACCCCTCCTCAAGGGGGGGGGGTACTATTGTGAATTCTGTTGTCGAGCTCCCTCCTGTGGTCATGAATGGTACTTCGGCTGGTTCTGTCCATGGACTTTCTCTGGTGCCTGTGGGTGTTTCTGAGTTTCCTTCCACAGGTGACGAGGCTAATTCGTTAGTGGGCTATTTAACTCCACTTAGATCTTTGCCCCATGCCAGCTGTCAATGTTGTACTATGGCTCTAGTTCGCTCCTGGATCGTTCTGAGTTCCTGTTGCTCCAGCAGAAGCTAAGTTCCTCTGTGCTATTTTGCTTGTTTGCTATTTTTTCTGTCCAGCTTGCTTTTGTCAATATTGCCTTGCTTGCTGGAAGCTCTGGGACGCAAAGGGGCGCCTCCCGCACCGTGAGTCGGTGCGGAAGGTATTTTTCCCTGCACTCTCTGCGTGGTCTTTTGTAGGTTTTTGTGCTGACCGCAAGGTAACCTTTTCTATCCTCGGTCTGTTCAGTAAGTCGGGCCTCACTTTGCTGAATCTATTTCATCTCTGTGTTTTGTATTTTCATCTTTACTCACAGTCATTATATGTGGGGGGCTGCCTTTTCCTTTGGGGAATTTCTCTGAGGCAAGGTAGGCTTTATTTTTCTATCTTCAGGGCTAGCTAGTTTCTTAGGCTGTGCCGAGTTGCATAGGGAGCGTTAGGCGCAATCCACGGCTATTTCTAGTGTGTTTTGATAGGTTTAGGGATTGCGGTCAGCAGAGTTCCCACGTTCCAGAGCTCGTCCTTATTATCAGTAACTATCAGGTCCATTATTTGTCCAAACCACCGGATCATAACACGCTCCCAACTGTGAAGAAGATGGATGAATATGCCCTTTCTCCAAAGACTCCTTAATATAGCTCCGCATGGCGGTATGTTCAGGTACAGACAGGTTGAAAAGTCGACCCTTAGGAAACTTACAGCCTGGAATCAAGTCAATAGCACAATCGCAGTCCCTGTGCGGCGGAAGGAAACTGGACTTGGGCTCATCGAATACATCCTGAAAATCAGACAAAAACACCGGAATTTCAGAAGAGGAAGAAGGGGCGATTGACATCAGAGGAACATCATTATGAACCCCCAGACAACCCCAACTTGTCACAGACATGGACTTCCAATCCAAAACAGGATTATGTACCTGTAACCACGGAAAACCCAGCATGATAGCATCATGCAAATTATGCAACACCAGAAATCGACAATCTTCCTGATGGGCTGGCGCCATGCGCATGATCACCTGTGTCCAAAACTGGGGCTTATTTTTAGCCAAGGGTGTAGCATCAATACCCCTTAAAGGAATAGGGTTCTGCAAAGGCTGCAAGGGAAAACCACAACGCCTAGCAAAGTCAAAGTCCATTAAGTTCAAGGCGGCGCCTGAATCCACAAACGACATGACAGAAAATGATGACAATGAGCAGATCAAGGACACAGATAACAGAAATATAGGTTGTACAGTACTGATGGTAAATGAACTGGCGATCCTCTTTGTCCGCTTAGGGCAGACAGAAATGACATGGGAAGCGTCGCCACAAAAATAACACAATTGAGACGTCTGAAACCTTGTCGTTCCGTTTTAGACAGAATCCTATCACTCTGCATAGGCTCAGGAATTTGCTCTGAGGCTAACGCCATAGCGCGCACAGTTCTGCGCTCCCGCAAGCGCCGGTCAATCTGAATGGCCAGAGACATGGAATCACTCAGATTGGAGGGCGAGGGAAACCCCACCATAACATCTTTAACGGATTCAGAAAGACCCTTTCTGAAAATTGCCGCCAAAGCATCATTATTCCATTTAGTCAACACAGACCATTTTCTGAATTTCTGACAATACAATTCAGCCGCCTCCGGACCCTGAGACAGGGCCAACAAGGTCTTCTCAGCTTAATCCACCGAATTAGGTTCATCATACAATAATCCTAACGCCTGAAAGAAGGAGTCTACATTAAGCAAAGCCGGATCCCCAGATTCCAGGGAAAATGCCCAATCCTGTGGATCACCACGCAGCAGGGAGAAGATAATTTTAACCTGCTGAATGGAATCACCGGAGGATCGAGGTTTCAATGCAAAAAACAGTTTACAGTTGTTTTTAAAACTCAAAAATTTGGACCTGTCACCAAAAAACAAATCAGGAGTAGGAATCTTCGGTTCTAAAGCAGGAGTCTGAACAATATAATCAGAAATACCCTGTACCCTAGCAGCAAGCTGGTCTACACGAGAAGCTAATTCCTGAACATTCATGCTAGCACAAGGCTCCTCAGCCACCCAGAAATAAAGAGGGAGGAGAAGACAAAACAGACTGAAGAAAAAAAAATGGCTCAAGACCTTTCCTCCCTTCTTCTGAGATGCATTTAACTCATTGTTGGCCAGTTGTACTGTTATGATCAGGTGGCCTTGGAGCAGCATGAAAACTTTCACTGGAGTAGGTGGTAACTATACTGACCGCAAACCCTGATCTTAACACCGCAGCTAGAAGTAGCCGTGAGATGTAACTAACAAAACCTAGACACCTCGACACAGCCCGAGGACTAAATACCCCTAAAGATGGAAATAGGAAAACTATCTTGCCTCAGAGCAGACCCCCAAAGGATAGGCAGCCCCCCACAAATAATGACGGTGAGTAGGAGAGGAAAAGACACACGCAGGCAGAAAAACAGGATTTAGCAAAGGAGGCCAATTCTACCTAAATAGAAATGGATAGGACAGAATACTAAGCGGTCAGCATAAAAATACTACAAAAATATCCACAGCAGAAAATACAAAACTCCACCACCTAACTAAAGATGTGGAGAGTATATCTGCAACTCCAGAGAATCCAACCAGACTGAGAAAAACAACTGACACAGTCCAAGCTGGACAAATAGAAACAAATGAACAGCACTGAAAATAAGCACACAAGCATGTGTGCATCAGAGACAAAAAACAGACACTTATCTTTGCTGATTTGACAGCTGAGCAGGAGAAGCCAGAAAGTGATCCAACACTTCAGAAGAAACATTGACAACTGGCAAGGACAAATGAATCCTGCACACCTAAATATCCCAGTCAGAAATGCAATCATCAGATACACCTGGCCAAGACTGTGACTCAGAGACAACTGCATTCCCACCTACAACCACTGGAGGGAACCCAAGAGCAGAATTCACAACACATAGGCCCTTCAAAGTCACTTCAAATGTGATTGATCCCTTGAAAAATGGTTTTGTAAATTTTGTTTGGAAAAATGAGAAATTGCTGGTCAAATTTTAACCTTTATAACTTTCTAACAAAAATAATTATGTTTTAAAAATTGTGCTGACTTAAAGTCGACATGGAAAATGTTATTTATTAACTGTTTTGTGTGATATTACTCTCTGATTTAACGGCATAAAAAATATAAAGTTTAAAAATTGGAAGATTTTAAAAATTCTCTCCAAATTTCCATTTTTTTCAGAGATATATATGCAAGTCATATTGAAGAAATTTTACAACTATCATAAAGTACAATTTGTTACAATAAAATAATCTCAGAATCACTGGGATCCATTGAAGTGTTTCAGAGTTATTACATCGTAAAGTGACAGTGGTCAGTATTGCAAAATTTGGCCTTATCATAATGGTGCAAACAGCCTTAGGGGAAAAGGGGTTAAGTATCTATTCAGTTCATTGTTATGTAAATTTTTGATTGAGGATAATGTCAAATTTGCATGTAGTTAAAAACTGGGCACTGGAGTGGTTACTTGTGGGCCCTTGGCACCCCAGTCCGACAATGCACTCAACTCGTTAGTTCGCAAATTTACCAAAAGTCTTGGCAGTAAAGCGTTATCCTTCTGCTCTGCAGTGAATCAGTTCTTGCTCTCTTTAGAAAGCTTTTATGCCTGTTGTACATATAAGCGCCATATGCTTTGTTTTTGTCTATTATTTGAATCTTGCATCTTCAAGAGTTTTTATGTTTCCCTTCGTAATGTAACAGGACAATGAGAAGTAATAAAAGTAAAGTAAAACAATGAAAGTGAAGTAGTAGTTTTTGCTGACAACACAAAACTTTGTAGGATGCTAAAAACTCAGCTTGATTGTAAAATCGTATGGAAAGACCTTGATATGCCACAGCGGGGGAAATAACGTGGCGAATGTTAATGTTGATAAATGTAATGAACTGTGCAGGCAAACATCTTATAGATGCTTGTACAGTAAATATAATAAAACTAAGGAGGGGTCCTGTAATAACGATGCCAAGAGCCAATGCAAGACACTGTCCTGGACAGAAGATGAGGCCATATCACACCGAATAAGACCACCAGAGCGGCGGGAGGCTGCTTGGCAGGACAGGAGAAGACTTGGTGAGTATATATTTTATTTCAATTTATTTACTTCTGTTTATAATGCCCGGGGAACTAAATTAGGGCGAAATAGGGACTGAAATCCAGCCCTGTTATTGGAAAGTGAACAGACCAATTGTGCTCACTCCTCTCTTCCATCTTTCTAAGATTTACTAATCAAGCAATATTACCAATAATACTGCTATAAAAGATTAAATAACACCGCCAAGCTATGTCCATATAATACCACCAAATAGTGACAGAATAATATATCAAGACTGATCATCAACAAACATGACAGTACCAAGAGCAATATTACTATTGATAGTGAAATATACAGTTAGGTCAAGCTGTGCTGAAGCAGACAGCTGTGGGCTGGTATTCTCAGACTGGTAAGGGGCCATTGGTATTGTCCACCCCCAATCTAAAAAATAGCAGCCTGCAGCCGGTGCACAGTGCACTTCCAGCCTTGTGAATTGTGCCCGTCTAGCCTGGTGCACAGTGCATTTCCAGCCTTTTGAATTGTGCCCACCCAGCCTGGTTCACAGTCCACTTACAGAGCCCTGTATAGTGCCCGTACAGCCTACTTCACTTCCAGCATGGTGTATACTGCCCATAATAAATAGGAGGAGAGCATCAAATAAGGTACGTGTTCGTGGTGCTCCCGGTGGTGATGGTGGAGCTTCTGCAGGGAGAGGCCATGGTCGTTCGGTGTATGCTACTTGACCAATTGAAACACCTTCCTCTGGTGCACACAGGCACTAGGACATTCGGCATCTTTTCGTAGGCTGGCAAAATGGTGAGGTTACAAGATGCTAAAAAAGTTGCAGATTAGATGGTTGACAAAGGTTCCAGTTCCTTGGCATTGTCTTCCACACGCTCCTCTACAGAAAACACAGATTTGGCACCTGATGACCATGGTCATCATTCTTCCGCTTCATCCCCTTCCAAAACAGCCAAACTGTCTGAGCCCCAAGTCATGCATCAGTCTCTTCTGCTGTTTGATGGTTCCGCTGTCTGGGGTTCAGTGGCCCATCCACCTGCCACTTCCCTACAAGTGGAAGAGACTGAGTGCACACTTGTTATGTCAGAGGATGAATATATGGGAGGGTCAGTGCACACAGTAAGTGGACCACCGCAGCACATCTCTGACTATGAAGGTGCCAACTCATGCGTCTTTATGCAGTGTGGTGACCGACAAGGAGGTCAGGGGTGCAGAATTGGTGGAAGATGATGTGAGGGATGATGAGCTCCTGGAGCTCAAACAGATTGAAGGCCATCATGATGACATGCTCAGTTTGGAGGAAGAAGAGGTGGTCATGCTGCTGCAGCAAAAGAGGGAACAGAAGGGAAAGCACAGTACATCGGCTACTACTGCCCACCATGCCTAGGAAATGAGCACACCAAAACCAACTTAAAGGAGCTCCGTGGTGTCGAATTAATTCAGGCAATGTCCTGACGACAAGCAGCAGGTGGTTTGCAAGCTGTGTCATCAGAGCCTGAATCGAAAAGTAAATCTTCTGAATCTGAGCACCACCTGCATGATGAGGAATGTGAAACTGAAGCACCAGCTCCAGTGGAGTACACATGTTAAAAAGCATCATGGATGTGAGCCTCCTCCTGTTCTCTCTTCTGCAATTTCAGCCTCTTTCACCTGTTCATGATCAACAGAGCCACCTGCCTCCTCACAAAGAGAGGATGTGACATCACCACCACCAGTGTCACCAAGCATCTCCACACCATCCCATGCAAGTGTTCAAACACCAATCATCCCTTAAACCCTAGAGAGAAAAATGCAATCCCACCCTAGTGACCCATGAGCCACAGTCCTGAATGCCAGCATTTCAAAATGACTTGCCTTTGAAATGATGCAATTCTGGCTGGTGGAGAATGACAGTTTCCAAAAACTGATGGCAGTGGCTGCCCAACAGTATGTTGTCCCCAGCCGCTACTACTTTTCCAGATGGCCCATCCCTGCCTTGTTTACACATGTGATGAAGACCACATAATAACTGATATGTGGACCAAAAAGCATGACCAGGGATGTTACATCTCCCTAACTGCCCACTGGGTTCTTCTAGTGGCTGCTGGGCCAGAGGCGGAAGGCGTTCTACTTCATGTCCTACCACCAGCGAGGATTACTGGATGTTCCTCTGTCCACGTTGCCTCTTCCTTCCTTCTCCGGTTCCTCCAAACTTGATTATCCACTCATATGGGGATCAAGATCAGCATCTGTGGGCCTAGCCGAACTGACACACATACCTTGCCTGGCACATGTGCTCAATTCGGTCATGCAGGCCTTCCTCAAAAATTACCCAGATATGTTCGATCTGCTGGTGAAAGTGCGGGCAGTGTGTGCGCACTTTCAGTGTTCTCACCGTGCTGCTGCCGCCTGCCTGATTTGTGGTGCCATTTGGGTCTTCCTGCTCACCGCCTGATATGTGATGTATCAACTAGGTGGAACTAGGCTCTGCTGAACAACCCAACTTCACAATGAATGGGCCTCTATGTGGGGCATATGTGGCATTTTGTGGTGCTTTAAATATTCCAGAAACATGGCAAGCTCTGTTGACACCATCATTAGCCCTACAATACCACATGAATGGCTGCTGGAGACAACACTGCAAGCAATGATGCATGAGGTAGTAGCGCAGAAGGAGGAGGAGTAGGAGGGCCAGGGAACATTTTCAATATCATCAGGCTGGTCGTCCACATTTGACTTGGCATAATTGGAGCGTGGTTGGGGGGAGAGTGAAGACCCAGAAGATACACCTGCCACTGAGAACAGATTGTCATTGCCTCTGGGCAGACTGGCACACATGAGCCAAAATATACCGCAGTGCCTGCACAATGCCAGCCCAGTTTCCCATATTGTCACCAATGTAGATTGCTAGGTGCCCACCCTGCTGGATCCCCAGTACAAGGACAACGTACCATCATTATTTCCGTCACTGGAGTGGGATTGAAACAATGTGTCAACATAAGAACGCACTGGTCGAGAAACTAATAGTGGATTTCCCACCTGACAGCAGCAGCTCACTGGAGCAAAAAGGAAGAGGCGGAGGAGGAAGTCGCAAGCACAGCAGGTTCCACCCCTTATTGCCAAGGGGACTTCTGCAATAGTGCGTCTTGGACCATATGCTGGAATGCATAGCCGTCAGGAGGTGTACTCACTATAGGAAATCAGAAGGGGGTATTGTATCCTGTGCAAAATCAGATGGTGGGAAGGGGCTGAAAGGCGAATCTGACTGGTATAGATGGGGCCTATGGGGAGCATGAAATAATTAGACCAGACAGTAATAAAGGTATAAATACATGAAGGGAGAACGGAGGAGACGAGAGTTAGAGGCCTATATGAACTGGTTATAGCAGAAACCATAATAGGATACGATGAGGACAGAGGGAGGGAGATAAAAGAAGATTGATGAAAGTGAAGAGGTAGTGAAATAAAGTCTGCAGACGTATAAAATAGGGTCCCTGCTAGGACAGTAAGTGTCTACCAAAAATATTTCATTGTTATGTAGTTAATAAGGTGAAAGAATAATAATAAATTGATGCAAACATGAAAGTGATATTTAATGATAATCTCCAAATAGAGAGAATATGAATATAGACCTAGCAAGAATAAAGAGCACTGTGCATTGTATTACCTTATAAGAAGAACACTCCAATAAAAAAACTCCCATAATATCTCTATCCATATAAGGTGTAATGCAAAAAAAAGGGGGAGGATAAAATACAGGGAGGGGAGGGATATGTGGACATTAAGCCAGGCGAGAGAAAGTGCATAGCGCTAAGATAAAAGTGGTAGATATCGTATATTACAAATTTATTAAAGATGCTTTGTTGTCAAAAAATGTGAATAACAATAAATGTCCAATACACAATCAGATAAAAAAGAAGGAAGATATTCCATACTGTAAAGACACATATAGAGGGGGGAGAGGGGCAGGTGGAGGAATTGTTCTTCCTTGACCCAATATAGTATAGGTAAAATCCATCATCTGGAAGAACCTCCCTCAAAGGGACTCCCAAGTCCAGCTAGATGAAAATATGCAGTTCTAGCAGATTATACTAATATTAGCAATCCTATAAAAGAAGGTCCATAATAAAAGTGTAATTGTAACAGATTCTTTCCTTTTTATATCCCATCCAAATATATCCACTGGACGAGGCGCTCCAAAAATAAGGAGAAAGAGCCATCCACTGGACGAAGGGCTCCAAAAATGGGGAAGGACCATCCAGTCACCATAAGACACCAGGACAAGGGCAGCATGAAGTGCGTACGCCACCTGACCGCTATGCGCTCCAGCATGTGGTCCAGGACGCACTATCCCGGCAGTCCGCTTGGCGATAAGGGGTGGAACCTGTTTGTCATGCGCCATCCATAGTCATGACGTGAGTAACACTGGAGGATTGAGCCATCATTATATTTTAACTTCCATGAGTCCCTCCTTTAGATACACCTCCAGATCAAGCGGGCAGCGAAACGGCACACGTCGATGTGGGATGGACACAGATGTTAACCTGCATCCTTACCTGTCTCCACTGCCTCCTTTGCAGGTAATCTATTAGGAAAAACATAGGTTATCTGGTCTTCACTTGCAATGTATTTGTATTGAGACGAGTCCATGGTAGACACGTCAGGAGTGCTCTGGCTTCCTTTGTATCCCCTAGATCTTATACTATTGGTATGATGTGATCTGGGGACACAATTTATTATGGTATTTATGGACCATTTGATCTACACCTATATATTGTAGTGTCCTGTTTATCCCCTCATCATCCCTCTATTACCTTATGGGGAACCATAATCCTTAAAATAGGCAGATGGGTCTATAGGGATTAGGATTGCACTCTGCAGTTTATTGATTTACAACCCTCATAACTCGCTATGGCTGTTTCGATTTGCTTTGTTACGGGCATTCCTCTTTAGTTCTGATATATAATATACTTTTTGCTCTGTCTGTTCTTTTGTTCTGTCTTTTATCCTTATCTTCAAGAAAATATAATAATTTTTAATTTGGGAATCTCTTTTTGTCCGATGGCTACAGTCATCTTTGGACTATAACGTGTGATCTATATTGAAGTGCTCACTACGTTTTGTTGGTCGGGACATATTGTAGTAATGTATATATATTCTAGCAGTATATATACTACAATACTGTTGCTTATGTATATGGGTATATACAGTTGTGTGAAAAAGTGTTCCCCCCTTCTTGATTTCCTATTGTTTTGCATGTTTGACACATTTAAATGTTTCAGATCACCAAACAAATGTAAATATTAGACAAAGATAACAGAAGTAATCACAAAATGCAGTATTTCAATGAAGGTCTTTATTATTAAGAGAAAAATAAATCCAAACCTACAGAGCCCTGTGTGAAAAAGTGATAGCCCCTTCCCCACATTAAAATATAAATTAGCTGTGGCTAGGGATTCTGAGTTCAAATTCCCTAGCCACACCCAGGCCTGATTACTTCTAGACCAGTTCTTAATCAAGAAATCACTTAAATAGAACCTGTTTGACCAAGAGAAGTAGACCAAAACATCCACAAAAGTTAGACATCACGATGCAATCCAAAGAAATTCTGGAACAAATTAGAAACAAAGTAATTGAGATCTGTCAGCATGGAAAAGGTTATACAGTAAAGCCATTTCTAAAGCTTTGGGACTCCAGCAAACCACGGTGAGCCATTATTCGCAAATGGCAAAAACATGGAACAGTGGTGAACCTTCCCAGGAAAATCGTCCTACCAAAATTACCCCAAGATCGCAGCGACAACTCATCCAAAAGTCACAAAAGACCCTACAACAACATCCAAAGAACTGTAGGCGTCACTTGCCTCAGTTAAGGTCAGTGTTCATGGCTCCACTATAAGAAAGAGACTGAGCAAAAATGGCCGCCATGGCAAATCTCGAAGATGAAAGCCATTGCTGAGCAATAAGAACACAAAGGCTCGTCTCAGTTTTGCCAGAAAACATCGTGATGATCCCCAAGACTTTCAGGAGAATATTCTGTAGACTAACGAGACAACATTTTAACTCTTTGAAAGGTGTATGTCCCATTACATTTGGTGTAAAAGTGACACAGCATTTTAGAAAAAAACATGACACCATCAATAAAATATGGTGGTGGTAGGGTGATAGTCTGGGTCTATTTTGCGGCTTCAGGACCTGGAAGACTTGCTATGGTAAATGGAACGATGAATTCTGCTGTCTACCAAACAATCCTGAAGGAGAATATCCGGCCATCTGTTTGTGACCTCAAGGTAAAGCGCACTTGGATTATGCAGCAGGACAATGATCCAAAACACCCCAACAAGTCCACCTCTGAATAGCTTAAGTAAAACACTGAATAGCTTAAGTAAAACAAAGTTAAGACTTTGGAGTGGCCTAGTCAAAATCCTAAGCTTACTCCAATTGCTGTGGCATGATCTTAAAAAGGAGGTTCTTGATCAGAAACCCTCCAATTTGTCTGAGTTTTGACAATTCTACAAAGATGAGTGGATCAAAATTCCTCCAGAGTGTTGGAAAAGACTCATTGCCAGTTATGGCCAAAGCTTGATTGCTGCTGTTGACTTTCATTTATCAACTGGATTTTATGATTACTTGTCTTATCTTTGTTTAATATTTACATTTATTTGGTGAACTGAAACATTCAAGTGTGACAAACATGCCAACGTATATGAAACAGATAGGGAGGTAACACATTTTCACACAACTGTATAATATAATACTGCCCCCTATCCATTTGCTTGGAATTTCTCTTCGTTTATTTACTGAGCTAAACTCCATAAATTCTAGCAAACAGATAATAACTTGGATTTTTCTGGATGATAAAATATGTCACTTTCTTTAATTATCTAATTATTTGTTCCAACAAAACATCTGAAGCGACGTCCCCCTGATACATGGACGAACTCGCAAATTCTATAGACTCCAGTCTAACCTTAATTATGGAAGGATTTAGCAGACACTGCAGTGCAAAACTTTTGCTTAGTCAGATTTATTCCAAATTGCTGGGATAAGAAAATACCCTCGAAATTACAAAACGCCACTTTTGGGAACTCAGGTTTTTTTTTTCCTTCGCTTCTTAATTAGCATCCAGCATAACGGTTCAATAAGGCTTTTAATGTTTAAGTAGTTTTGATAATATTAATAAAAATATCTTCTGTGCACAAGTGATGACACAATCTGAATTTCCGTATGCCCGTCAGCATTATTTTCCGCTTTAAGTCTGAAAGCATTTTATTGTTTGGTTCCCTTGGACATATAAAGCTTACTTTAATCATTAAGCATAATTTCAGCTTTATGGACTGCTCATTAACTTTATATTTAGATTTATTTTTTAGTATTTATTTTATTATATTTTTAAATGCCTTTTCAGCTGATAAATGAGAAGATAATCTCAAGTTCCGTGGCTGTTCGACGATAATCAGATTCTTTATTGTGCAGTTTATTTTGGCCGCGTATTTTGGGTTATAGGCTCAGCACAATTTCCCGTTCTGATAGTGGTTGAGAATGCTTCATAGGACATTTGGGTTAGAAACTTGCATCGTTGTTGTTTGCACTGCCAAAACCTTTCAGCCTTCTGCATCCTAAAAAAAATCATCCTCACAACTTGTAGAAATACTGAAATACATAGCACCTCGGGGACGACATTCTCTGCCTTTAGCAATCAGCATAACTTATCCTCCTGCAACCGGTGAAGAAAAAAAGAAGAATCTTAATATTTGTATGTATTCGCTGTGGATAACTTACGTCGGAAACTTTTCTGTTTGGTTATTTTGCACTAACATCACATAAAACAAAAGTTGCAAGATTAAAGTTTTGTTTTTACTTTACATTTTGATATTTTTTGCTAATTAACATGGACACAGTTCAGCCATTATAATACTTGGCAGTTGTATAGGTGTGTTGAAGAACTTATTTATTGAGTGAAGAATTTCCAGAAATAAATGAAACGTTACGGTCAATAGCTGAACTTCATCAGTCATCTGGATAGAGGAGATCGATGTGGCAGCGCGCTGTGTGGGAGCCTGCAGTGATCATGGCTAAGACAGGAAGTTATTCTTCATTGTCGTAATGTAGCAAAAAAATATATATTTTAAGACAAGCGATTTTATTGAGATTTTATTAAGCTCGCAAAATCAACAGACAGCCCTGGCACCCCAGCCTGACCAAAAAACTGAGGCGAGCTTCCAGGGCTGCAGAGCGGAGATGGAAAAGATCCCACTCCAACGAGCACTTCATCGCATTCAAACAGTCCCTCACTACTTTCAAGACCACACTCGCCACGGCTAAACAACCCTACTTCTCATCTCTCATATCCTCCCTGTCTCACAACCCTAAACAGTTATTCAACACCTTCAACTCTCTCCTCCGTCCCCCAGCACCTCCTCTCTCCCCACTCATCTCAGCTGAAGACTTCGCCTCATTTTTCAAGCAGAACATTGAGAACATCAGAGAGTTTTAGTCGACAACCCCCAGAGCCCTTCCTCCCAACTACCCAGCCCTCCACCTCGAAAACCAACTTCTCCACCATTACAGAAGATCGACTCTCCACTCTACTCTCAAGATCGCATCTCACCACCTGTGCACTTGACCCAATCCCTTCCCACTTCATCCCAAACCTCGCCACAGTCTTCATCCCAACTCTAACCCATCTTTTCAACCTATCACTAACAACTGGTGTTTTCCCCTCAAGCTTTAAACATGCCTCAATCACACCTATCCTCAAAATGCCCTCTCTTGACCCATCCTCTGTATCTAGCTATCGCCCTATATCACTTCTCCCCTATGCCTCAAAACTGCTGGAACAACACGTCCATCTTGAACTGTCCTCCCATCCATCTTCCTGCTCCCTTTTCGACTGCTTACAATCAGGCTTCCGGTCACACCACTCCACTGAAATTGCCCTAACTAAGGTCACCAGTGACCTATTAACCCCCAAGAGCAAGCGACACTACTCTGTCCTCCTCTTCCTGGACCTGTCCTCTGCCTTTGACACAGTGGACCATTCCCTATTATTACAGACCCTCTCATCCCTTGGCATCACAGACTTGGCCCTATCCTGGATCTCATCATATCTAACTGACCAAACATTCAGCGTCTCCCATTCACACATCACCTCCTCACCTTGTCCTCTATCTGTCGGAGTCCCACAAGGTTCAGTCCTAGGGCCCCTGCTCTTCTCCATTTACACTTTTGGCCTGGGACAGCTCATAGAATCTCACGGTTTTCAGTTTCATCTCTATGCTGATGACACCCAGATCTACATCTCTGGGCCAGATATCACCACCCTACTAACTAGAATCCCTCAATGTCTATCCGCTATTTCATCCTTCTTCTCCGCTAAATTTCTAAAATGTAACATGGACAAAACAGAATTCATTGTCTTTCCCCCATCTCACGCAACCCCACAGCGAACATATCCATTGCAGTAAACGGCTGCCCATTCTCGCCAGTTCCACAAGCTCGCTGTCTCGGGGTAATACTTGACACTGATCTCTCCTTCAAACAGCCTATCCAAGCCCTTTCCACTTCCTGCCACCTTCAACTTAAAAATATTTCATGGATCCGTACATTCCTAAACCAAGAATCTGCAAAAACCCTAGTCCATGCCCTAATCATCTCCCGCCTCGACTACTATTACCTCCTGCTCTGTGGCCTCCCCTCTAACACTCTCGCACCCCTCCAATCTATTCTAAACTCAGCTGCCCGACTAATCCACCTGTTCCCCCGCTATTCCCCGGCCTCTCCCCTCTGTCAATCCCTTCACTGGCTCCCCATTACCCAGAGACTCCAGTAAAAAACCCTAACCATGATGTACAAAGCCATCCACAACCTGTCTCCTCCATACATCTGTGATCTCGTCTCCCGGTACTTACCTACCCGCAACCTCCGATCCTCACAAGATCTCCTTCTCTACTCCCCTCTCATCTCCTCTTCCCACAATCGTATACAAGATTTCTCTCGCGTATCACCCCTACTCTGGAACTCTCTACCACAACACATCAGACTCTCGCCTACCATCGAAACCTTCAAAAAGAACCTGAAGACCCACCTCTTCCGACAAGCCTACAACCTGCAGTAACCACCGATCGACCAAACCGCTGCATAACCAGCTCTACCCTCGCCTACTGTATCCTCACCCATCCCTTGTAGATTGTGAACCCTCGCGGGCAGAGTCCTCTTTCCTCCTGTACCAGTTGTGACTTGTATTGTTCAAGATTATTGTACCTGTTTTATTATTTATACGCACTGGTGGACGCCACTATCCACCCTAATTAGGGTCAGGAAAGAGCACTAGCTGCACACGGCGCCGCACTAACGGTCGCTGATGATTTGACGAATTAAAGTCGTACTTCTATGCAGGATGGCACTGTCAGGTGCTAGATAACTCCTTCATTCGTAAACATTCAACATCACTATGAATGGGTATGATAAAAGAGCATTCACCAGAACAGGCATACAATTAAACACACACGATAACAGGTTTATACTAGCGCATGGCCGTGCGGCCATGCAAACCTTTTACAGCGGAAGCTTTCGGAGACCTTACTAGTGGTCCAATAGGAGCTTCTACAGGACCTGAGCATGTGACCCCCGACCACGAATGGGAGTTTGTCCCTTGGGCAAGCTCAGAAGAAGAAAAGCAGGACTTAATCCCAGGAGCACCCGCTCGTCGCTGATCAGTACTGGTTACAATGGCTGAGCCTGGAAGGACAGCAGTAGCCAGCTGCACAGTATCAGCTTGAGCCAGACGCTGGGACCGACATCTCTGCTGAGCAGGCTCCACTGCGGCTGGAGGAGAATGGGAAACCGCAGCGGAGATGGTTCGAGATTCCCCCTGTGCAGCGGCAGGAACTCGACACCTAACACTTGTCTGTATCAATTTTCGTGTTTGCCTGATAGGTCCTCTCTCATTTATACTGTTTTTAACAATGACTAAAGAAGGGAGGTCCAATTTTTGATTAATGGAGATATTGAAAAAATGAGAGTTTGATATCTAAACTATTATCTATTCTGTACATTGTACATAAATCTCTCATATATGTCTTCATGATATATTTAAATGGTCTTTCTTTATCTCACATTTTGAATACAATTTATGTATAGAGAGCCTCAATTCTAGTCTCTCTAAGACTATAGACCATTGATAGAGACTATACAGTGGGGCAAAAAAGTATTTAGTCAGTTAGCAATAGTGCAAGTTCCACCACTTAAAAAGATGAGAGGCGTCTGTAATTTACATCATAGGTAGACCTCAACTATGGGAGACAAACTGAGAAAAAAAAATCAAGAAAATCACATTGTCTGTTTTTTTAACAATTTATTTGCATATTATGGTGGAAAATAAGTATTTGGTCAGAAACAAACAATCAAGATTTCTGGCTCTCACAGACCTGTAACTTCTTCTTTAAGAGTCTCCTCTTTCCTCCACTCATTACCTGTAGTAATGGCACCTGTATAAACTTGTTATCAGTATAAAAAGACACCTGTGCACACCCTCAAACAGTCTGACTCCAAACTCCACTATGGTGAAGACCAAAGAGCTGTCAAAGGACACCAGAAACAAAGTTGTAGCCCTGCACCAGGCTGGGAAGACTGAATCTGCAATAGCCAACCAGCTTGGAGTGAAGAAATCAACAGTGGGTGCAATAATTAGAAAATGGAAGACATACAAGACCACTGATAATCTCCCTCGATCTGGGACTCCACGCAAAATCCCACCCCGTGGGGTCAGAATGATCACAAGAACGGTGCGCAAAAATCCCAGAACCACGCGGGGGGACCTAGTGAATGAATTGCAGAGAGCTGGGACCAATGTAACAAGGCCTACCATAAGTAACGCACTACGCCACCATGGACTCAGATCCTGCAGTGCCAGACTTGTCCCACTGCTTAAGCCAGTACATGTCCGGGCCCGTCTGAAGTTTGCTAGAGAGCATTTGGATGATCCAGAGGAGTTTTGGGAGAATGTCCTATGGTCTGATGAAACCAAACTGGAACTGTTTGGTAGAAACACAACTTGTCGTGTTTGGAGGAAAAAGAATACTGAGTTGCATCCATCAAACACCATACCTACTGTAAAGCATGGTGGTGGAAACATCATGCTTTGGGGCTGTTTCTCTGCAAAGGGGCCAGGACGACTGATCCGGGTACATGAAAGAATGAATGGGGCCATGTATCGTGAGATTTTGAGTGCAAACCTCTTTCCATCAGCAAGGGCATTGAAGATGAAACGTGGCTGGGTCTTTCAACATGACAATGATCCAAAGCACACCGCCAGGGCTATGAAGGAGTGGCTTCGTAAGAAGCATTTCAAGGTCCTGGAGTGGCCTAGCCAGTCTCCAGATCTCAACTCTATAGAAAACCTTTGGAGGGAGTTGAAAGTCCGTGTTGCCAAGCGAAAAGCCAAAAACATCACTGCTCTAGAGGAGATCTGCATGGAGGAATGGGCCAACATACCAACAACAGTGTGTGGCAACCTTGTGAAGACTTACAGAAAACGTTTGACCTCTGTTATTGCCAACAAAGGATATATTACAAAGTATTGAGATGAAATTTTGTTTCTGACCAAATACTTATTTTCCACCATAATATGCAAATAAATTGTTAAAAAACAGACAATGTGATTTTCTGGATTTTTTTTTCTCAGTTTGTCTCCCATAGTTGAGGTCTACCTATGATGTAAATTACAGACGCCTCTCATCTTTTTAAGTGGTGGAACTTGCACTATTGCTGACTGACTAAATACTTTTTTGCCCCACTGTATGTTTGCACTTTATTGCACTGTAGCACTTTATAGTTATTGGTGTTTTTGATTTTTTTTCTGTTAGTCACCTCCCTCTAGGGTCAAAACGGAGAGCAGATGTTGAGTGGGGACACCATGTCGAATTTAGGGTGCCAACCTCCGTGGTAACCCTTCTATATGGATAATTTTACCTTTGTTTGATTAAAAGTTATATTTTAGGAGTATTTTTTCGTCCTCTTTGGTTTACATGTTTATGTATACTCCGTAATTCATAATCCAAGGTTGAGAATAAAACCAATTACAGTTATAACTTATCCCACATATAAGAAGACACACCTCAGAGAAAAGAATACAAAAATTATGATTTTTGGCATCCAATTATGATGGTTGGAAAGAAAAGGTTTGTTCTTCTTAGGCTAGTTTCAAACTAGGATTTTGCTGAGCTGCAGAGGGCTGCGGACTTCCTCTGTGAAGCCCTGCCCACGGCCGCACCTCTGGCACTCAGCTCCACCTACGTCCGCATGCAGCCTGTGTACCTATCTTTAACATTAAAAGAAAAAGCCAAGAAGCCAGCGCTGCCTATGGTCAGCACGCAATACATGAAGTGCATATGCACATATTAATTTCTAACTGTACTTTAAACTGAGACTTTTAGCAAACAATTGATCAATTCTTTGAGCCACCCCGCCACGTCACAGCATTCTCAGATAGTGGCAGTCCTACTCTACGTTTTTTTATATACACTGTGCCATTACGGCCTCCTAAATGAATTAAAAGCAAGACTATATTAAAATGCAAATGTACCCAAAGCATTTCTGAAACACTCCCATGGTGCCAAAAGGGCAAGCGCAGATAATGGCCGACCAGGATCCCTACTGTAACTAATTTGTCACGTGCCCGCTCTCAGCATGTGACTTGGGGTTGTGCCTGCAAGGGTTAATCTATCTCCCCTCTCTCAGTCCAGCATTCAACCTCTGTCCTATGCTGTAATGGGAGCATTAATCACACACTGACCCAGGCCACACACCCGCTCATACACGCTGCCACCACTCACCAAATACACAGGCGATGAGTCCCAGAAATATTAATACTAATAATGTCTACCACTCATAAGGCTCACACACCTTAGGCTATGGATTCTTTTAGAACATTCAATGTTCAACTTGTTAAAGTTTTATACTTTAATACAAAAAGTTCAATGCTTACAGTAAGAAAAGGTATAAAAATATGATAATAAAAAGATATACAACTTATGCAAAACAGTACAAAATAACAGGAGAAAACTTACAGAAATCATCTAACTGGTAGTTTGCTTTCTGCTCCCTGTGGGGGGTGCATGGGGTTGGTGGAACACATCAGCGTCGGCTGCCCTCACATGTAAACACTTATTCTCTGTATACAGCCCTAATTATAGCTTGGTCTGGAGGTCAGGTTTCTAGACCAGCCCCTCAGGTTAATATCATAACTGTTGGCCCTTGATTGGACCACGGCCGCACTACTAATGAATATATTATTTTTCTCTTGAGACACCCTGTGTAAAAGTTCCCACAGATAGATACCATCCTCCTCATCCTCTCACCTTCCCCTTACTGTAGGGGTTCCTCAAGGATCAGTCCAAGGCCCCCTCCTCTTCCCTTTGTATACTGCCCCTATTGGACAAACAATCAGTAGATTTGGTTTCCAGTACCATCTCTATGCTGATGACACCCAATTATACACTTCTTCTCCTGATATCACGCCGACCTTTTTAGAAAACACCAGTGATTGTCTTACCGCTGTCTCTAACATCATGTCCTCCCTCCATCTGAAACTGAACCTGTCAAAAACTGAACTCCTTGTGTTCTCTCCCTCTACTAACCTACCTTTGCCTGACATTGACATTTCCGAGTGCAGTTCCACCATTACTCCAAAGCAACATGCCCGCTGCCTTGGGGTCGTACATGATTCCGAGCTTTCATTCACCCCCCGCATCCGATTACTGGCTTGCTCTTCTTATCTGCATCTCAAAAACATTTCTAGAATTCGCCCTTTTCTTACTTTCGACTCTGCAAAAACTCTTACTGTTTCACTTATTCATTCTCGTCTGGACTATTGTAACTCTCTACTAATCGGCCTCCCTCTTACCAAACTCTCCCCGCTCCAATCTGTCCTGAATGCTGCAGCCAGGATCATATTCCTCACCAACCGTTACACCGATGCCTCTACCTTGTGCCAGTCATTACACTGGCTACCCATCCACTCCAGAATCCAGTACAAAACTACTACCCTCATCCACATAGCACTCCATGGCTCAGCACCACCCTACATCTCCTCTCTGGTCTCAGCCTACCACCCTACCCGTGCCCTCTGCTCTGCTAATGACCTGAGGTTAGCATCCTCAGAAATCAGAACCTCCCACTCCCGTCTCCAAGACTTTTCATGTGCTGCGCCGATTCTTTGGAATGCACCACCCAGGTTAATATGATTAATCCCCAATCCCCAACATTTTAAGCGTGCCCTAAAAACTCATTTGCTCAGATTGGACTACCTCCTCAACGCATTAACCTAACGATCCCTGTGTGGCTCATTCAACAAAAAAAAAAAAAAAAACTTAAACCATAATCAGGTTCCTCGCATCATGTTCTCATACACTTTATGCAGTTAATAGCCCTCTGTGTCTGTACTGCTACATACTTAGGTAGTTAAATGGTTCATGCAGCTTTACATGAACACCCGATCCTTACACTATGGCCAGTCCGAATACCTAAAGCAATTGTTACCATCCACCTGTCGTGTCTCCCCTTTTCCTCATAGTTTGTAGCTTGCGAGCAGCAGGGCCCTCACTCCTCTTGGTATCTATTTTGAACTGTGATTTCTGTTATGCTGTAATGTCTATTGTCTGTACAAGTCCCCTCTATAATTTGTAAAGCGCTGCGGAATATGTTGGCGCAATATAAATCAAATTATTATTATTATCATTATCAGGCTGCAATTAACATCTCCCCTCCAAGAGCTAGGAGGTTTCAAATGTTACCTTTATTCTTGGATCTCAGCACAACCCCTGGTGAGATTTAGGGACAGAAGTCTGCTGTCTCAGGAAGATACACATTAACACCTGACCTGGGTGAGACCTGCATTCAGGACAGATGTTACATTATCATTAGTCACACATATAACCCTAGACATATGTCACTACACACATATAGATATATATACTGTACATATTTCACCACAGTCCAGATAAGACGTCCGGACATTTCAGACCTGACCTCCACACTGCCAGACCAGCAACCATAGATGAAGGGTGGACCAGGCTCAGACACAGATGCATGAATTAAGTGAAGCCTATGGGGGAGGGTAGGGCTGCTGCAAGTGTGTACAACAGCCTAGGTCAATCACAATAAAGAGAGATAAAATGGCGTGCACAACCCGCTGCGCACGGCCAAAGTGGTGGTCAGCCACAAACCAATTGTTAAGGACCGGCGGAACGCACCAAGTATAGATGATATGACACTAGGTGCGTTCGCAGTCCGAGGTCCACCGTGCAGGTAAAAGACCCTGCTGCTAGTAAGACGGACTATATGGCGGTACTAAGAATACACACATGGGTTAACTTCACCCTGCGTGAAGGAAGCGATCCTGTTGCGTCACAGGAGCGCAGTACCGCACATAGAGCGCGAGCAAGAAGTCAGCGAACTCAACCCCTACACAGGAATGAAGTCCGATTAGACCCTTGCTGGCACAACACCGCAACTGGGTGTGTAAGGAAACTTATAAAGTAGAATCTATAGGCACGAGAGTGCGTGCGGTGCCGCACTGACGGACGCCACTAACCACCCAGGCTTGGGTAAGGAAAGCGCAGAGGAAGCGCACGGCGCCGTACTGGCGGACACAGCAACAGGATGCTGTGATGTGTGCTACGTGCAGATGGCTAGTCGGGCGCTAGATAGCTACCATCATCCGCAAGCAGTCAACAACTCTAGGGAGGGATACTTAGGAGCTTTCATCCATCGACATACATCCATCTACACACACACATAATATCAAGACAATACTAGCGCATGGCCGTGCGGTCATGCGCAGTTTATATAGTTGCTGCACAGGAAGCAGCTACAGAAGTTTTGCCCTTTCAGGACCTTCCAAGAGGACCAATGGCATGTGCTGCACTGCCTGAGCATGTGACCCTCGATCTCCAACGGGAGATCTTGCCCTGGGCATGCTCAGTGTGTACAAATAAGGACTTAGTCCCAGAGAAGCCCGCTCGCCGCAGATCAGTGCAGGGTACAACAGGAGAGCCAGAAAAGGCAGCAGTAACCTCCTGCACAGAATCAGTCCCAGCAAGACGCTGGGAGCGACGCCTCCGCTGAGCAGAGCCCACTGCGGCCGAAGCAGAATGGGAGACCACAGCAGACACGGATCGAGATTCCCCCTGTGCAGCAGAGGAAACTCGACTCCTAACATTACCCCCCTCCTAGGACCCCCCCTCCTTGGGCCTCGCTACGCTTGAATGCAGCAATAAGCTGCGGAGCCCGAATGTGCTCAGCAGGCTCCCAGGACCTATCCTCAGGACCGTAACCCTTCCAGTCCACCCCAAAAAATTTTTTGCCACGTACCACCTTGCACGCCAAGATAGCGTTTACCTCGTAATCGTCCGTAGACGAACCCGATATCTCGGCAGATGACTCAGAAAACCGGGACATGTATACGGGCTTAAGAAGGGACACATGAAAGGTGTCGGTGATACCAAGGCGTGGAGGAAGGGCCAGACGGCAGACCACAGGATTAACCTGTTCGAGGACCTTGAAGGGGCCCAAGTAGCGAGGAGCAAACTTAGTGGACTCAACACACAGCCTGATGTTACGGGCGGAGAGCCACACTAAGTCGCCAGGAGCAAAGGTCGGAGCGGGGCGCCGATGTGCATCAGCGGAGGACCTCATTCTTTCCTTAGAGGCCCGAATGGCATCCTGAGTGCGGTCCCAAATATCCCGTGCCTCCACAGCCCAGTCTGCCACCCTGGAGTCTGCGGAAGACACGGGCATAGGCACAGGTACCCGTGGATGCTGACCATAGTTGAGGAGGAATGGGGTTTGTCCAGTGGAGTCGGCAACGGCGTTGTTCAGCGCAAACTCTGCCCATGATAGCAAGGATGCCCAGTCATCCTGCCTGGCTGAAACAAAATGTTGCAGGTATGTGACCAAGGTCTGGTTGGCCCTCTCTACCAACCCATTCGTCTCGGGATGATAAGCGGAAGAGAGATTCAACTCAATACTGAGAAGATGACACAGCTCTCTCCAGAACCGAGACGCAAACTGGGGACCCCGGTCACTGACAATTTTGTCAGGCAAACTGGGGACCCCGGTCACTGACAATTTTGTCAGGCATATCATTTTTGAGAAATGATCGGTGATGACCCAAATGATGGTACAGCCGCGAGACTTGGGTAAACCCACGACAAAGTCCATCCCGACCATCTTCCAGGACCTATCTGCCATCGGCAAGGGATAGAGCAACCCAGCTGGCCTTTGACGCGGAGATTTATTTTTGGCGCAGGAGACACACGCCAGAATATAATCCCTGACATCCCGGACCATATGCGGCCACCAGTACGTCCTCGCCAGTAGCTCAGATGTCCTTTTTGTCCCAAAGTGTCCACCCACCATGGACCAATGAGCCCAAGAGAGAACCTCCGGTCGCAAATTAATGGGCACAAAAGTCTTGCCCGGAGGCACAGACTCTAGCGAAACCGGCGCGATGGTTCTCAGGCTCTCAGAAGGGACAATAAGCTGAGGCTCCTCTTCCTCCTCCTCAGTTGACATAAGGGAGCGAGAGAGAGCGTCGGCACGAATATTCTTCTCCCCGGCGAGATAATGCAAAGTAAAATGGAACCGGGAGAAAAATAAGGACCATCTGGCCTGACGAGAATTCAGCCGCTGGGCGGTGTGTAAATACACCAAATTTTTGTGGTCCGTGAAAACCTGGAAGGGAAACCGTGCACCTTCCAGAAGATGTCTCCACTCTGAAAAGGCCAACTTCATTGCTAGCAACTTCCTATCCCCGATGGAGTAATTTCTCTCCGCTGATGTGAAGGTCTTAGAGAAGAAGAAGCATGGATGCTTCCGACCTTGAGCGTCCTTTTGATAGAGGACTGCTCCAGGACCAACGGATGAGGCATCCACCTCCATTAGGAATGGCTTATCCACATCGGGGCGATGTAAGATGGGAGCGCTAGCATAATGAGACTTAACAGAAGTGAAGGCCTTGGAGACCTCTTCCGACCACAATTTGGGATTCGCTCCCTTCTTGGTGAGGGCCACCAAGGGAGCTACCAGAGTTGAGAAGTGGGGAATGAACTGGCGGTAATAATTAATAAACCCCATAAAGCGCTGCACCGCCTTAAGAGAATGGGGCTCTTGCCAGTCCATCACGGCCTGTAGTTTGGCAGGATCCATAGCCAATCCCTGGGCGGAGATGATATAGCCCACGAACGGTAAATACGCCTGCTCAAACATACACTTCTCCAACTTTGCATAGAGAGAGTTTGCCTGTAAGAGGTCGAAGACTCTGCCAACATCTCTCCGGTGGGAGTCAATATCTGGAGAAAAGATGAGAATATCATCCAGATAGACTACAACCGAGGTGGAAAGCATATCCCGGAAGATGTCGTTGACAAAGTCTTGGAAAACGGCTGGGGCATTACAGAGCCCGAAGGGCATCACCAGATACTCATAGTGCTCATCTCTGGTGTTAAACGCCGTTTTCCATTCGTCCCCCTCACGGATGCGAATCAGGTTGTAAGCACCCCGCAGATCTAATTTAGTAAACACTCTAGCTCCCCGAAGCCTATCGAAGAGCTCGGATATCAAGGGCAAAGGATACTTGTTCTTAACGGTTATAGCGTTAAGACCCCTGTAGTCTATGCATGGACGTAGTTCCCCATTCTTCTTCTGCACGAAGAAGAACCCTGCCCCAGCAGGTGACACTGACTTCCTGATGAACCCTCTTGCCAGATTCTCTTGAATGTACTGAGACATGGCCTCCGTCTCCGGGAGAGATAATGGATAAACTCGACCCCGGGGAGGCTCTGCACCAGGCAAGAGATCGAGAGGACAGTCATAAGGGCGATGGGGCGGAAGGGTCTCCGCCGCCTTTTTGGAGAACACGTCTACATAAGACCAGTATTGCTTGGGGAGAGAGGAAAGATCTGCGGGTACCTCAGTAGTAGCAACCTGAATGCACTCTCGGTGACACCTACCCCCACATGATTCACCCCATCCCAGAATTCTGCCTGAGGACCACTCGATGTGAGGAGAGTGGAACCGTAACCAAGGTATCCCCAACAGGACCTCATCAATCCCCTCGGGAGTGATGAGCAGAGATATAATCTCCTGATGGGATGGTGACATGGACAGAGTAAAAGGGATGGTCTGATGTGTTATCTGTGCGGGGAGTGTCGACACATTCACCACTCGTACCGTTTCTGGTTGAGGTAGCATAACCAGGGGTATTGCGTGACGTTGGGCGAAGGCAGAAGACATAAAATTGCCTTCCGCCCCAGAATCCACGCAGAGCTCTACCGAGTGGGAGGATGAGCCAAAAGTTATTGTCCCCTTAAAGGACAATTTGGAGGCAAACGTCGCCGTGTCTAGTGCACCTCCACCTACTATCACTAGACGCTGACGTTTCCTCGACCGCTGGTGACATCTGGTGGCAAGATGTCCTGACTGTTGGCAAACATGGCAAACCTGGAGTGCACGAGCGGTCCGGGATTTAGATCCCGCACGAGACACTACCTTAGGTTCATGGGACTCAAGAGCCTGGTCTGGAGATTCCACAGGTTTGGCGAAGGTGGGAGCCAGCCGAAACCTCTGCCTACACTGGGCTCGCTCTAACCTCCGCTCGTGAAAACGGAGGTCAATACGAGTAGACACTGTTATTAATTCTTCCAGTGTGGCGGGAATCTCCCTAGTGGCCAGGGCGTCCTTAATGTGGTCAGCCAGCCCCCTCCAAAGTATAGGAATAAGAGGTTTATCCGACCACTCCAGCTCAGATGCTAGAGTGCGGAAGTGGACGGCAAAATGGCTGACCAAGGACGAGCCCTGAGTCAATGCCAACAGTTGGAGCGCCGTATCATGGGTGACACGAGGTCCTACAAAGACCTGTTTCAGAGTGCTCAGGAATAACGGAGCACTCTGCACCACATGATCGCCACGCTCCCACAGCGGCGTAGCCCACTGCAACGCCCTGTCCGACAATAAAGATACGATAAAGCCCACCTTAGCCCGCTCTGTAGGGAAACGAGAGGCCAGAAGCTCGAGATGTATTGAGCACTGACTCACGAAACCCCTACAGGACTTACTGTCACCAGAAAATTTCTCTGGTAGCGGGAGGCGAGATAGCGTCGGTACAGGGGCGGCAGTGGACAAGGTAGCTGCAGCCACACTTGCAGCCTGAACAGCGACAGCAGTAACATCCACAGCTGAGGTTGAACGCTCAAGAGCCGCCAACCTTCCCTCCAGCTGCTGGATGTACCGCTGTAAACGCTGATCGTCCGTCATTACTAGCCAGACCTTGGCGCTAGTATTATGATAAGGACCGGCGGAACGCACCAAGTATAGATGATATGACACTAGGTGCGTTCGCAGTCCGAGGTCCACCGTGCAGGTAAAAGACCCTGCTGCTAGTAAGACGGACTATATGGCGGTACTAAGAATACACACATGGGTTAACTTCACCCTGCGTGAAGGAAGCGATCCTGTTGCGTCACAGGAGCGCAGTACCGCACATAGAGCGCGAGCAAGAAGTCAGCGAACTCAACCCCTACACAGGAATGAAGTCCGATTAGACCCTTGCTGGCACAACACCGCAACTGGGTGTGTAAGGAAACTTATAAAGTAGAATCTATAGGCACGAGAGTGCGTGCGGTGCCGCACTGACGGACGCCACTAACCACCCAGGCTTGGGTAAGGAAAGCGCAGAGGAAGCGCACGGCGCCGTACTGGCGGACACAGCAACAGGACGCTGTGATGTGTGTTACGTGCAGATGGCTAGTCGGGCGCTAGATAGCTACCATCATCCGCGAGCAGTCAACAACTCTAGGGAGGGATACTTAGGAGCTTTCATCCATCGACTTACATCCATCTACACACACACATAATATCAAGACAATATTAGCGCATGGCCGTGCGGTCATGCGCAGTTTATATAGTTGCTGCACAGGAAGCAGCTACAGAAGTTTTGCCCTTTCAGGACCTGCCAAGAGGACCAATGGCATGTGCTGCACTGCCTGAGCATGTGACCCTCGATCTCCAACGGGAGATTTTGCCCTGGGCATGCTCAGTGTGTGCAAATAAGGACTTAGTCCCAGAGAAGCCCACTCGCCGCAGATCAGTGCAGGGTACAACAGGAGAGCCAGAAAAGGCAGCAGTATCCTCCTGCACAGAATCAGTCCCAGCAAGACGCTGGGAGCGACGCCTCCGCTGAGCAGAGCCCACTGCGGCCGAAGCAGAATGGGAGACCGCAGCAGACACGGATCAAGATTCCCCCTGTGCAGCAGAGGAAACTCGACTCCTAACACCAATATGAAAAAAAAAAAGCCAAGAAGCCAGCTTTAACATTAGGTACGCAGGTCGTGCGGATGCCTCCGCATGCGTCGTTTTGACGATGCAGAAAAAAAGAAATTCCAACCAGCCAGCTGCATTTGACGCGGGTTGCTGCATCGTCAAATGACACATGCGGAGGCATCCACACGACCTGCATACCTAATGTTAAAGATAGGTACGCAGGCCGCATGTGGACGTAGGCAGGGGTGCGGCCGTGGGCATATTATGCAGGTGGAGGGAGAAAAGAGGGAATCACCGCAAGAGGCTAGGCAAAATGAGCAGCGCCAAGGAGAGATATTGCCGAGGAGCCATTTAGCTTTTACAGAGCATTTGTACTACCAGTACCATGGAAGCCCCTTATATTTCCATTAACAGATGACACACCGGAATGGGGACTTGCTTTTTTTAGTGGATCAAGTTGAAGCTTTTATTGGCAATATTTTACATAAAGTTTGGGATCACAGTTATCCGGCGCTCCACACTGAGCACTTACTTTGTGGTTTCCATCTAATTCTCTGAGTGACTTGATTCAGATGAAACCCCCGAGGGAGCCATTCACTATAATGAGGAAGCAGAGTTACTCTGAAGTCCATCTGGCCTCTCTTCGACGGTGTCCTTTTCAGAAGTGCACAAAACTGTTGCCGATGGCACTTTTATGCAATCCTAAAAAGAGGGCCATCACTGGATCACAGGTCCTATAGTGTCCACAGTGCCTCCATCTATCTCATTGTAGAGAATCTTCCTCCAGAGGTTATGTCTGAATCATGTATTTCAGAGATTTACACAGAAACCCCGGTGCAAGCGCTCAGCGCAGTGTGCAGGATAAATGCGAGCTGTGCCTTACTGCGATCTTTGGGAGGCAGAATGAAAAAATCAACAGCAGGTAAAGCATTGGTTTTATTTATTTTTATGCCATTCCTTGTGCAGTATAAGTGATTAGGCGACTTTATTCTTCGGGTCAGTGCGATTACAGCAATACCTGATTTATACCAGGTTTTATGTTAGGCTGCTGTCACACACTGAAAGACGCTTTTTATTGCTTTTTTATTTTGAGAGCTATAATTTTTCCATATTTTGGCCCACAGAGTCATGTTGGCTTGTTTTATGCAAGACGAGTTGACATTTTTATTTGGACTATTTTCTAGCACCTGACATTTTTTGATCACTTTCTATTCTGATTTTTAGGAGGCAAAATGAACAAAAACCAGCAATTAAGGATATTTATTCTTTTTTTGGTGAGAGGCGGTTTATGCAGTTCCGAGTATGGTAAAATTGATAAGGCAGTTTTATTCTTCGGGTCAGTACGATTACAACGATACCTCATTTATAACTTTTTTTATGTTTTGGCACTTTTACATAATAAAAACTATTTTGTAAACAAAATATTTTTTCAGCGCTTTAATCTGAGAGCTATAACTTTTTTATTTTTCCTCTTGTGGAGCTGTATGGCGGCTGGTTTTTTGAGGGACAAGATGATGTTTTCAGCTGTACCATTTCTATTTACATCCGTCTTTTTGATCGCGTTTTATTTAACTTTTTGTTTGGCGGCCTGATGGTAAAGCATTGTTTTTTTTGCCTTGTTTGTTATTTCTCTATAGAGAAAATATATTTTAAAATGTATTCTTGGGTTTATTTAGTGTCATTTTTTTTTTTTTTAATTCAAACATATAAAATAAAAAAATAAAAAATACTACAATACTTTTTTTCTACAGGGATTAAGGACTCTATTCATTAGTACATTTTTTTGTTTTAGTTTTCCAGTGTGCAACATTTTCGCTAGGGTTGAGCGAAACGGGTCGAACATTTTCAAAAGTCGCCGACTTTTGGCGAAGTCGAGTTTCATGAAACCCGATCCGACCCCTGTGCGTGGTCGGCCATGCGGTACGCGACTTTTGCGCCAAAGTCGCGTTTCAATGACGCGAAAAGCGCCATTTCTCAGCCAATGAAGGTAAACGCAGAGTGTGGGCAGCGTGATGACATAGGTCCTGGTCCCCACCATCTTAGAGAAGGGCATTGCAGTGATTGGCTTGCTGTCTGCGGCGTCACAGGGGCTATAAAGGGGAGTTCCCGCCGACCGCCATGTTACTGCTGCTGATCTGAGCTTAGGGAGAGGTTGCTGCCGCTTCGTCAGAAGCAGGGATAGCGTTAGGCAGGGTCCATTAACCACAAAACCGCTTGTGCTGTAGCGATTTCCACTGCCCAACACCACCTTCGGTGTGCAGGGACAGTGGAAGCTCCTTTTTTTTCCTCAGCGCTGTAGCTCATTCGGCTGCCCTAGAAGGCTCCCTGATAGCTGCAGTGCTGTGTGTACGCCGCTGTGCAAACCAACTGCTTTTTTCAAAGCACAAATCCTCTTGTTCCTTCCTTTCTGCACAGCTATCTTGTTTGTTTGTCCACACTTTTTATTTAATTTGTGCATCAGTCCACTCCTTATTGCTGCCTGCCATACCTGGCTGAGATTACTGCAGGGAGATAGTAATTGAAGGACAGTTCCTTTTTTTTTTTTTTTTTTTTTGTGGGAGATTAAGATTGACATTTCTGCTAGAGTGCCATCTCTGTCTGTGTCATCTCTCACTCAGTGGGCCATAGAAAGCCTATTTATTTTTTTGCTTGATTTGGGTTCCAAAATCTACCAGAAAAAATCACAACATCAATCAGTGGGAGAAAAATATTGGCCTCAGGGCTTGTGTGCCACTCCTTACTCCTGTGTGTGCCATCTCTCACTCAGTGGGCCATAGAAAGCCTATTAATTTTTTTGCTTGATTTGGGTTCTAAATTCTACCTGAAAAAATCAATAAATCAATCAGTGGGAGATTAATATTGGCCTTTGGGCTTGTGTGCCAGTCCTAAGCGTGCCATCTCTCTCTCTCTCAGATAGTGGGCCATAGAAAGCCTATTTTTTTATTATTTTATTGGGTTTATAAATTTTCCCTGGAAAAAAAAAAAGTGGGAGATTAATATTGGCCTCTGGGCTTGTGTGCCAGTCCTGAGCGTGCCATCTCTCTCACAAATAGTGGGCCATAGAAAGCCTATTTATTTTTTTGGTTGATTTGGGTTCATAATTCTACCTGAAAAAATCAATCAATCAATCAGTGGGAGATTAGTATTGGCCTTTGGGCTTGTGTGCCAGTCCTAAGCGTGCCATCTCTCTCTCTCAGATAGTGGGCCATAGAAAGCCTATTTATTATTATTTTTTTTATTGGGTTTATAAATTTTCCCTGGGAAAAAAAAAAAAGTGGGAGATTAATATTGGCCTCTGGGCTTGTGTGCCAGTCCTGAGCGTGCCATCTCTCTCACAAATAGTGGGCCATAGAAAGCCTATTTATTTTTTGGGTTGATTTGGGTTCCTAATTCTACCTGAAAAAATCAATCAATCAATCAGTGGGAGAAAAATATTGGCCTCAGGGCTTGTGTGCCACTCCTTACTCCTGTGTGTGCCATCTCTCACTCAGTGGGCCATAGAAAGCCTATTAATTTTTTTGCTTGATTTGGGTTCTAAATTCTACCTGAAAAAATCATTAAATCAATCAGTGGGAGATTAATATTGGGCTTTGGGCTTGTGTGCCAGTCCTAAGCGTGCCATCTCTCTCTCTCAGATAGTGGGCCATAGAAAGCCTATTTATTATTATTTTTTTTATTGGGTTTATAAATTTTCCCTGGAAAAAAAAAATGGGAGATTAATATTGGCCTCTGGGCTTGTGTGCCAGTCCTGAGCGTGCCATCTCTCTCACAAATAGTGGGCCATAGAAAGCCTATTAATTTTTTTGCTTGATTTGGGTTCCAAAATCTACCTGAAAAAAATCACTAAATCAATCAGTGGGAGATTAATATTGGCCTCTGGGCTTGTGTGCCACTCCTGACTCCTGTGTGCGTCATCTGTCACTCAGTGGGCCCTAGAAAGCCTATTTTTTGTTTTATTTGTTTTCTAAATTCTCCCTGAAACAATCATTTTATTTTCTTTGGTTTCTAAATTATTCCTGAAAAAAATCATTTTTTTGGTATTTTTTTTTCTCTCAAGTCTCCCTGAAAAAAAAAAAAAAAATCTGTGGGAGATTCATATTGCCCCTTCTGCTTGTATGCCAGTCTTGACTCCTGGGTGTGCCATCTCTCTCTCTCTCCCCAATTGTGGGCCATAGAAAGCCTATTAATTTTTTTGCTTGATTTGGGTTCCAAAATCTACCAAAAAAAATCACTAAATCAATCAGTGGGAGATTAATATTGGCCTCTGGGCTTGTGTGCCACTCCTGACTCCTGTGTGCGTCATCTGTCACTCAGTGGGCCCTAGAAAGCCTATTTTTTGTTTTATTTGTTTTCTAAATTCTCCCTGAAACAATCATTTTATTTTCTTTGGTTTCTAAATTATTCCTGAAAAAAATCATTTTTTTTGTTTTTTTTTTTCTCTCAAGTCTCCCTGAAAAAAAAAAAAAAAAAAAAATCTGTGGGAGATTCATATTGCCCCTTCTGCTTGTGTGCCAGTCTTGACTCCTGGGTGTGCCATCTCTCTCTCTCTCCCCAATTGTGGGCCATAGAAAGCCTATTAATTTTTTTGCTTGATTTGGGTTCCAAAATCTACCAAAAAAAATAACTAAATCAATCGGTGGGAGATTAATATTGGCCTCTGGGCTTGTGTGCCACTCCTGACTCCTGTGTGCGTCCTCTCTCACTCAGTGGGCCCTACAAAGCCTTTTTTTTTTTTTTTTTCCTAAATTCTCCCTGAAACAATCATTTCATTTTATTTGTTTTATAAATTCTTCTGTAAAAATTAATTTTTTTTAAATTTTTTTTTTTTCTGAAGTCTCCCTTTTAAAAAAAACAAACACAAATCAGTGGGAGATAAATATTTACATTTGCGCTTCAGTGACAGTCCTGCATGTGTGCCATCTCATTTGTTGCCAACAACAACAGAGTGTGTAACATTGTGGCTGATTTTCGTTGTGGTCTCACCCACCTGTAAAGGGGTAGCTAAATCATACTGAAGTTATAGCTCACCGTGTAAGTTGTGTGACAGCAACAAATACCGTTCGTTTGGTAACGTTTTTAAAACAATGAGGAAGTCTGGTGGAAGAGGTCGTGGCCGGGGGCGTTCATTGTCAGCTGGTAATGAGGGTAGTGGTAGTGGTGGAGCATCAGCTGGTCGTGGGAAAAAAAATATTGCACCTAAGTCTGGAGCTGTGGAGCCAGGTTCGTCGTCTGGCTACACAAGGCCTCGAACGCTCCCTTTTCTGGGAGTAGGAAAACCGCTTTTAAAGCCGGAGCAGCAAGAGCAAGTTTTGGCTTATCTTGCTGACTCAGCCTCTAGCTCTTTTGCCTCCTCTCGTGAAACTGGTAAATGTCAAAGCAGCGCGTCGTTAGTGGATGTTCACGGTCAGGGACAAGTGGCTTCCTTGTCCTCTTCAGCAAAAACAACAACAGAGAAGAATGCAGCAGGCGACACAACGGGTTACTCCATGGAGCTCTTTACACATACCGTCCCTGGCTTAGAAAGTGAAGCAGTTAACAGTCCATGCCCATTACAAGTTGAATCTGACATGGAGTGCACTGATGCACAGCCACAGCCAGACTACTATCCTGGTCCTTTGACTCAGACCACAACATTGCCCTCGCAGGGTGCTGATCAAGAATCAGACCCTGATGAGACTATGTTGCCCCATCACGAACGCTATACCACCGACCGACACGGTGACACAGACGAAGTTGCACACGAGCTACAAGAAGAGGTAATAGATGACCCAGTTCTTGACCCCGATTGGCAGCCATTGGGGGAACAGGGTGCAGGCGGCAGCAGTTCTGAAGCGGAGGAGGAGGGGCCGCAGCAGGCATCAACATCGCAACAGGTTCCATCTGCCGGGCCCGTATCTTGCCCAAAACGCGTGGCAAAGCTAAAACCTGTTGGAGGACAGCGTGGCCATCCGGTTAAAGCTCAGTCTGCAATGCCTGAAAAGGTATCCGATGCTAGAAAGAGTGCAGTCTGGCATTTTTTTAAACAACATCCAATTGATCAGCGCAAAGTCATCTGTCAAAAATGTTCAACTACCTTAAGCAGAGGACAGAATCTGAAAAGTCTCAATACAAGTTGCATGCATAGACATTTAACCACCATGCATTTGCAAGCCTGGACTAACTACCAAACGTCCCTTAAGGTTGTAGCACCCTCGGCCAATGAAGCTAGTCAGCAACGCAACATCCCTTCCGGCAGTGTAGGGCCACCATTTTCCGCACCACCTGCAGTATCTGTGCAGGTTTCTTTGCCAGGCCAAAGCCGTCAGGGTCAGGGAATCACCAGTTTCGTAGTAGGAAACACTGCATCTAGGGCACCGGTGGCAACAATACCATCTCCCACCGTCTCTCAGTCTGCCATGTCCACCGGCACCCCCGCTAGTTCCACGATCTCCAGCTCTCCAGTCCAGCTCACCCTACATGAGACTATGGTTAGAAAAAGGAAGTACTTAGCCTCGCATCCGCGTACACAGGGTTTGAACGCACACATAGCTAGACTAATCTCGTTAGAGATGATGACCTACCGGTTAGTTGAAAGCGAAGCTTTCAAAGCCCTGATGGACTACGCTGTACCACGCTACGAGCTACCCAGTCGACACTTTTTTTTCCAGAAAAGCCATCCCAGCCCTCCACCAGCATGTTAAAGAGCGCATCGTCCATGCACTCAGGCAATCTGTGAGCACAAAGGTGCACCTGACAACAGATGCATGGACCAGTAGGCATGGCCAGGGACGTTACGTGTCCATCACGGCACACTGGGTAAATGTGGTGGATGCAGGGTCCACAGTGGACAGCAAGTTTGGGACAGTTCTGCCTAGCCCACGGTCTAGGAAACAATTGGCTGTAGCCGTTCGCACCCCCTCCTCCTCCTCTTCGTCCTCCTGCAGAAGCGAGAGCTCGTCCACAGACCGCAGTCGCACAACCACTCCATCCGCAGCTGCCACTGTTGCACACCAGGTCTCCCATTATGGGGCAGCTACTGGCAAACGTCAGCAGGCTGTATTGGCTATGAAGTGTTTGGGCGACAACAGACACACCGCGGAAGTTCTGTCCGAGTTCTTGCAGAAAGAAATGCAGTCGTGGCTGGGCACTGTAGATCTTGAGGCAGGCAAGGTAGTGAGTGATAACGGAAGGAATTTCATGGCTGCCATCTCCCTTTCCCAACTGAAACACATTCCTTGCCTGGCTCACACCTTAAACCTGGTGGTGCAGTGCTTCCTGAAAAGTTATCCGGGGTTATCCGACCTGCTCCTCAAAGTGCGTGGACTTTGCTCACATATCCGCCGTTCGCCCGTACACTCCAGCCGTATGCAGACCTATCAGCGTTCTTTGAACCTTCCCCAGCATCGCCTAATCATAGACGTTGCAACAAGGTGGAACTCAACACTGCACATGCTTCAGAGACTGTGTGAACAGAGGCGGGCTGTTATGTTTTTTTGGGAGTATACACATACACGGGCAGGCAGTAGGATGGCAGACATGGAGTTGTCAGGTGTGCAGTGGTCGAAGATTCAAGACATGTGTCAAGTCCTTCAGTGTTTTGAGGAATGCACACGGCTGGTTAGTGCAGACAACGCCATAATAAGCATGAGCATCCCCCTAATGCGTCTGCTGATGCAAAGTTTGACGCACATAAAGGATCAGGCGTCTGCAGCTGAGGAAGAGGAAAGCCTTGATGACAGTCAGCCATTGTCTGGCCAGGGCAGTGTACAGGACGAGGTAGCGGGCAAAGAGGAGGAGGAGGACGAGGAGGATGATGGGGATGATTATATTTTTAATGAGGAAGCTTTTCCGGGGCCACTGGAAATTGGTGGCGCTGCAAGGCCGGGTTCTGGTTTTTTGAGGGACACAAGTGACGTGGATTTGCCTGAAACTGCCCCTCAACCAAGCACAACCGCAGATTTGAGAACTGGAACTTTGGCCCACATGGCGGATTATGCCTTACGTATCCTCAAAAGGGACACACGCATAACTAAAATGATGAATGATGACGATTACTGGTTGGCCTGCCTCCTTGATCCTCGCTATAAAGGCAAATTGCAAAATATAATGCCACATGAGAACTTGGAACTAATATTAGCAACCAAACAATCAACTCTTGTTGACCGTTTGCTTCTGGCATTCCCTGCACACAGCGCCCGTGATCGTTCTCACACGAGCTGCAGGGGCCAGCAGACCAGAGGAGTTAGAGGGGCAGAAATCAGAAGTGGCGTTGGCCAGAGGGGTTTTCTGACCAGGTTGTGGAGTGATTTTGCTATGACCGCAGACAGGACAGGTACTGCAGCATCAATTCAAAGTGACAGGAGACAACATTTGTCCAGTATGGTTACAAACTATTTTTCATCCCTTATCGATGTTCTCCCTCAACCGTCATTCCCATTTGATTACTGGGCATCAAAATTAGACACCTGGCCAGAATTGGCAGAATATGCATTGCAGGAGCTTGCTTGCCCGGCAGCTAGTGTCCTATCAGAAAGAGTATTCAGTGCTGCAGGTTCAATACTAACAGAAAAAAGGACTCGTCTGGCTACCCAAAATGTAGATGATCTAGCCTTCATTAAAATGAACCACAACTGGATTTCGAAATCTTTTGCCCCACCTTGCCCGGCTGACACCTAGCTTTCCTATGAAAAGGTCTTGCCTGTGGACTATTCTGAATGCCTTTTCCAATCTCGTAATTTTCAGCACCTGATTGTCCAGCATACGACATGTTTACACCTCACTAAATGGCCAAACTCCCCACACGGGGCCGTGGTATCGACACTTGGCGACAGCACCCGTGAGAGTGCAGTTTGTCTGAAGAGGTGGGTGAGCCCGCTTTTGGTCGACGGCACTGCCACTGGGCCCCTCCTAGTACAATAAAGTGTCTCTGGCGGTGGTGGTGCGCACCCAACGTCAGACACACCGTTGTAATATGAGGGGCCCTGGGCCTGTACCGCCGGCCACAAGACAGTTTCCCTCCACCCCAGCTCAAACAGTGCTCTACCACTTGCAAAATTATCTCACAGCTCCACCAATGTTTAGTCTATGCGCTGACATCCTTCAATGCCTGCCACTGACAATACCATTGTATTGACATTTTTGTTATGTTAGGCCTTCGATGCCTGTCTGTGGTCACTCCTTCCACTAGGCCTCCACTGACCACACCACTGCTGCCCGTGTACCCCTGGAACCAATTTAAAATTGCCTACAGCCATGTGTTATTATTTTAGGCCTTCGATGCCTGTCTGCGGTCACTCCTTCCACTAGGCCTCTACTGACCACACCACTGCTGCCAGTGTACCCCTGGAACCAATTTAAAATCGCCTACAGCCAGCCCAATTTTTTTATTTTAGGCCTTCGATGCCTGTCTGCGGTCCATTCTTTCAACTACTACTACACTGACCAGGTCACTGCTGCCCGTGTACCCCTGGAACCAATTTAAAATTGCCTACAGCCATGTGTTATTATTTTAGGCCTTCGATGCCTGTCTGCGGTCACTCCTTCCACTAGGCCTCCACTGACCACACCACTGCTGCCCGTGTACCCCTGGAACCAATTTAAAATTGCCTACAGCCATGTGTTATTATTTTAGGCCTTCGATGCCTGTCTGCGGTCACTCCTTCCACTAGGCCTCCACTGACCACACCACTGCTGCCCGTGTACCCCTGGAACCAATTTAAAATTGCCTACAGCCATGTGTTATTATTTTAGGCCTTCGATGCCTGTCTGCGGTCACTCCTTCCACTAGGCCTCCACTGACCACACCACTGCTGCCCGTGTACCCCTGGAACCAATTTAAAATTGCCTACAGCCATGTGTTATTATTTTAGGCCTTCGATGCCTGTCTGCGGTCCATTCTTTCAACTACTACTACACTGACCAGGGCACTGCTGCCCGTGTACCCCTGGAACCAATTTAAAATTGCCTACAGCCATGTGTTATTATTTTAGGCCTTCGATGCCTGTCTGCGGTCACTCCTTCCACTAGGCCTCCACTGACCACACCACTGCTGCCCGTGTACCCCTGGAACCAATTTAAAATTGCCTACAGCCAGCCCAATTTTTTTATTTTAGGCCTTCGATGCCTGTCTACGGTCCATTCTTTCAACTACTACTACAGTGACCAGGTCACTGCTGCCCGTGTACCCCTGGAACCAATTTAAAATTGCCTACAGCCATGTGTTATTATTTTAGGCCTTCGATGCCTGTCTGCGGTCACTCCTTCCACTAGGCCTCCACTGACCACACCACTGCTGCCCGTGTACCCCTGGAACCAATTTAAAATTGCCTACAGCCATGTGTTATTATTTTAGGCCTTCGATGCCTGTCTGCGGTCACTCCTTCCACTAGGCCTCCACTGACCACACCACTGCTGCCCGTGTACCCCTGGAACCAATTTAAAATTGCCTACAGCCATGTGTTATTATTTTAGGCCCTCGATGCCTGTCTGCGGTCACTCCTTCCACTAGGCCTCCACTGACCACACCACTGCTGCACGTGTACCCCTGGAACCAATTTAAAATTGCCTACAGCCATGTGTTATTATTTTAGGCCTTCGATGCCTGTCTGCGGTCACTCCTTCCACTAGGCCTCCACTGACCACACCACTGCTGCCCGTGTACCCCTGGAACCAATTTAAAATTGCCTACAGCCAGCCCAATTTTTTTATTTTAGGCCTTCGATGCCTGTCTGCGGTCCATTCTTTCAACTACTACACTGACCAGGGCACTGCTGCCCGTGTACCCCTGGAACCAACATCAGAAAATATAAAAATAAGTATTTTGCTTACAAAAAAGAAAATACTGGAGAGATATCAAATGCAGACATTTTAACATTAAAAACAAACACACAACTAAAATCTGGTACAGTACTAAAAATGGCCACCAGCTACAATTACTTTCTCCTGCAAGTAGTTAACTGAAAGGTTTTTTAAATTGAAAACACAGATATGGCATCCACCGAGTGTTGTCCTGTCGCGTCTTCTTTATATTATTGCCGAGAAGATGCAAAACAATGAAAATAATAAAATCATTAATTACCAAAATAATAGAGAAAGTCAACACCACATTGCAAATAAACATTCATTCCAAATAAAGAAGCAGGGCGCGTCCGAGGGTGAGTATATACCTAATAAGAATATAATCACCCTCGGACGCGCAATGCTTATTTCCAACAGCCTTCCTTCCTAAGAATCAGCCCTTCCGTGGTGTAGAGAGACGTTGTGTTACACTCCAAGGTGTTCCCCAGGTTGCCTTTCCTGAGCTTCGATCTTCCGGCTCTCGTTTAGTAGTTCTTGGAAACTACACTGCATTAGGCCTTCAAATTGGGTATGGGGTGTAGAGAGAGGGTGTGTTACACTCCAAGGTGTTCCCCAGGTTGCCTTTCCTGAGCTTCGATCTTCATGCTCTCGTTTAGTAGTTGTCGGAAACTACGCTGCATTAGGCCTACAAATTGGGTATGGGGTGTAGAGAGAGGGTGTGTTCCACTCCAAGGTGTTCCCCAGGTTGCCTTTCCTGAGCTTCGATCTTCCGGCTCTCGTTTAGTAGTTCTTGGAAACTACACTGCATTAGGCCTTCAAATTGGGTATGGGGTGTAGAGAGAGGGTGTGTTACACTCCAAGGTGTTCCCCAGGTTGCCTTTCCTGAGCTTCGATCTTCCGGCTCTCGTTTAGTAGTTCTTGGAAACTACACTGCATTAGGCCTACAAATTGGGTATGGGGTGGAGAGAGATGGTGTGTTACACTCCAAGGTGTTCCCCAGGTTTCCTTGCCATTGCTTCGGTCTTCCGACTCTCGTTTAGTAGTTGTAGAAAAGTACACTGCATTAGGCCTACAAAATGGGTATGGGGTGGAGAGAGATGGTGTGTTACACTCCAAGGTGTTCCCCAGGTTGCCTTTCCTGAGCTTCTATCTTCAGGCTCTCATTAAATTGTGGTTAAATGGAACAACTGCATTTGGCGTACTAGTTGGTTTGGGGCCTACTATCGGTGTCTGCCACTCCTTGCTGTTCTCCTGGTTTCCTGTCCTGAAATTCCATTTTCAGGCTCTCGTTAAGTAGTTGTTAATGTTAGACTGCATTTGGCCTACTAGTTGGGTTGGGGCCTACTATCGGTGTCTGCCACTCCTTGCTGTTCTCCTCCACTGAACAAAGCTGTGCCGCCTGTTTACTACGGTTGCCAATTTTGAACTGCATTTCGACTACTTACTGATTTGGCCCTACTCTATGTGTCAGCCTCTCATTCCAGTTGTCCTCCACTGCAATGCCGCCTGGTTATTCCTGTGTTACCAATTTTGAACTGCATTTAGCCCACTTTATTCTTTGGGCCTATATCTGTGTTTCCACTTCATCGTGCCCATTGCCCAGCCAGTGATAGATGAGTCTGCTGGTACATTGACCCATAACGCAACATTCCCCGTGCATGCTACACAACAACATTGTGACCCTGCTGAAAGTCAGGTTGCTCTTCCCGCATACCATACCACCTTACACGGGGACAAAGAGGAAGGTGCAGATGAAAGTGCAGGTTCCTTCATCAGGTGGGGGGAGGAATACTAGTTGGCGACGTCACTGGCACAGGGCCTCTCATAGTACGCAAAAGTGTTGCTGCCGGTGGGAGGCGCCCCCGCCGTGCAAACACACCGCTGTACTTTGAGGGGCCCTGTGCCAGTGCCAATGCCAACAAGTGGGCCCCCCCTGCTTGCTCAGGATCACAGCACTTGCAAAGTTGAAATACTTACCTCTCCCGGCTCCACTGCCGTGACGTGGTCCAGATTTCCTGGGCCCACTAATTACTTGAACCAGCCCTACCCCACACAACTTTAGCCAAATGACCCCCAATTTCAAATGCCTTCCAATTATTATAAGGTAAATTACGCTTGACAAGCTTCATTAAGAAGAATGGATGGTTTTGACATTAAAATGGGCACTCTAGGTGTTTTCCTGGCCCCCACTCACTGCCGACTATGCTGCCCCATTGACTTGCATTGGGTTTCGTGTTTCGGTCGATCCCGACTTTACGTCATAATCGGCCGATTTCACTCGACCCGACTTTTGAGATAGTCGGGTTTCGCGAAACCCAGCTCGACTCTAAAAAGGTCAAGGTCGCTCAACTCTAATTTTCGCATATCATTCAACTTTAGGCTGAAAAAAGTGCTAAAAAAAAAAAGCCAAAAAATAAAGTGCAGTTTTGATTTTGTGTAAAATGCATTCATTCAAATGCGCCATTTTGAAAAATTTGGCCAGAAATGGCAACAAAAGCCACAAGACCCTAAAAGAAAGATACTAAAAACCCCAGAAAGTAATGATGAATAAGGTCTTAAATGTTAATGTATGAGTTACTCAATTAGTCAATTAATTACTGGTAACTTATTTGATTTTGTTACATAGTATTAAAAACTCAATAAAAATAATCATCAATCACTCCTGTTTTTTTCTGGAAGATTTTCACTAGAAACTGTGATTTTAAAACTCAAGAGTAAAACTTCTGCAACGTTTTAATATATTATTAAGTTGATGTGTGAATGCACTTAGTAATTTCAGTCATTGAACATTTTGAGCTGTTAACGCGTTTTACTCATTTCTGGCTCTAAAAATTAAGGTTCTCGCTAAAATGATATCAAGTATTTCTCTGCAAGTTTCCTCTGATCATTAAATCTGTCATCTGCTTAAATATGTGTAATTTTATTGATATTTCAAAGCCGTATGCTGCAAGTCGGAGCGAGCAGAGGGCGGGAGACGCGCGCTAACTGCAGCGTAATCAGAAAATTGATGGCAAAGTACTAAATATATAAAAATCAGATAAACAGTGGGAATTTTTTTTTCTTTAATGACGACAGCTGAGAAGTGTAGAAATTAGCGACATATTAGGTTGGTGTTATTAGGAGGAGGCAGAAACAGCTGCCAAGTGGGTGCAAAACCTTGGTTGTGTAGACCGAGACAGTAAATTATGGACTAGTATCTATGTTCCTAGAAGGCATAATTGTGTAATTATAGGAATAATATCCATTCTGTAGGGGGGATCACTGATAACTCAGAACAGACATCTCTACACAAGAAAAAATAAGCAATCTGAATTGTGAAAACTTAGTGAAATCTCAATAATGAGGAAACGATACAGGCTGAGGGAGAGGAGGAATGTTCTGCAAGTAACTTTATTACCGACAGTCAAAATTAATAAAAAATAATACAGGAAAAATATATATCTTGGTACCGTGTTAGCCAGTAGATAGAAAAATATTTAGAATTGAGAGTCCTCAGTAGTGTTGAGCGATACCGTCCGATACTTGAAAGTATCGGTATCGGATAGTATCGGCCGATACCCGAAAAGTATCGGATATCGCCGATACCGATACCCGATACCAATACAAGTCAATGGGACACCAAGTATCGGAAGGTATCCTGATGGTTCCCAGGGTCTGAAAGAGAGGAAACTCTCCTTCAGGCCCTGGGATCCATATTAATGTGTAAAATAAAGAATTAAAATAAAAAATATTGATATACTTACCTCTCCGGAGGCCCCTGGACATCACCGCTGGTAACCGGCAGCCTTCTTTGCTTAAAATGAGCGCGTTTAGGGCCTTCCATGACGTCACGGCTTCTGATTGGTCGCATGGAGGTCACATGAGCGGCACGCGACCAATCAGAAGCCGTGACGTCATAGAAGGCCCTAAACGCGCTCATTTTAAGCAAAGAAGGCTGCCGGTTACCAG
Organism: Ranitomeya imitator; assembly: GCF_032444005.1. Lineage (NCBI taxonomy): Eukaryota > Metazoa > Chordata > Amphibia > Anura > Dendrobatidae > Ranitomeya > Ranitomeya imitator. The sequence continues at coordinate 15,769,484 of NC_091283.1, forward strand.
CTGTGATGTCCTGGGGCCTCTGGAGAGGTAAGTATATCAATATTTTTTATTTTAATTCTTTATTTTACACATTAATATGGATCCGATACCGATTCCCGATACCACAAAAGTATCGGACCGCAAGTATCGGCCGATACCCGATACCTGCGGTATCGGAATGCTCAACACTAGTCCTCAGTGGTTGATACCTTTTAATGGCTAACTGAAAAGATGGTAACCAATTGCAGCTTTCGAGACCACACAGGTCTCTTCATCAGGCAAAGCTTGTTTTAGTCTCTGCCTGATGAAGACACCTGTGTAGTCTCGAAAGCTGCAATTTGTTACCATCTTTTCAGTTAGCCATTAAAAGGTATCAACCACTGAGGACTCTCAATTTTAAATATTTTTCTAAAAAATAATAGCAATTCAAGAGACTATCCCACAACAAGAAACCCTGCAGAAATAATTCTCTTATGATAAATGCACATTATGTCTTTTTCTGGCCCTTCATAAAATACTGACATTTATTTAACATTTTTGACAACCTGCAGAGTTGTTTATTTGAGCGTTTTTCCAGCTCCTTGGAGTTGTCTTTTGTACTGAAATTTTAATGTAGGTTTTGAAAGGGAAAATGCTAAAAAAAAAAAAAACAGCAGAAAAGACGCCAAAGTCTTCGAGTCTTCCCATTCACTAGTAATGTAATAATAGACAATCTTATGGGCATTGGCATTTTTTTTAAATAGCAATTCCAAGACCTCTCAAAACACGTCATTTATTAGCAATTGGAGGGTTTACATTATTCTGAATATATTTGCTTGAAATCAAATTTTTGGGAGAAAAAATTTGTCGGGACCTTGTGAAAACAAATTTGAAAACATTCAATCATGTTTACTTATGACTTTTTCTACAATCGGAAATAAAAGATTATCACTAGTGTTGAGCGATACCGTCCGATACTTGAAAGTATCGGTATCGGATAGTATCGGCCGATATCCGAAAAATATCGGATATCGCCGATACCGATATCCGGTACCAATACAAGTCAATGGGACATCAAGTATCGGAAGGTATTCTCATGGTTCCCAGGGTCTGAAGGAGAGGAAACTCTCCTTCAGGCCATGGGATCCATAGGGATGTGTAAAATAAAGAATTAAAATAAAAAATATTGATATATTTACCTCTCCGGCGGCCCCTGAACTCAGCGCGGGTAACCGGCAGGCTTCGTTGTTCAAAATCAGCGCTTTTAGGACCTGAGAATCACGTCCCGGCTTCTGATTGGTCGCGGGCCGCCCATGTGACCGCCACGCGACCAATCACAAGCCGCGACGTCACCGCAAGCTATTAACGCGCTCATTTTTAAAAATGAGCGCGGTAATGACTTTCAAAGACGTAGCGGCTTGTGATTGGTCGCGGCCACTTTTAAAAATGAGCGCGTTAATAGCTTGCGGTGACGTCGCGGCTTGTGATTGGTCGCGTGGCCGCGACCAATCACAAGCCGCTACGTCTTTGAAAGCCATTAACGCGCTCATTTTTAAAAATGAGCGCGTTAATAGCTTGCGGTGACGTCGCGGCTTGTGATTGGTCGCGTGGCCGCGACCAATCACAAGCCGCTATGTCTTTGAAAGCCATTAACGCGCTCATTTTTAAAAATGAGCGCGTTAATAGCTTGCGGTGACATCGCGGCTTGTGATTGGTCGCGTGGCGGTCACATGGGCGGCCCGCGACCAATCAGAAGCCGGGACGTGATTCTCAGATCCTAAAAGCGCTGATTTTGAACAACGAAGCCTGCCGGTTACCCGCGCTGAGTCCAGGGGCCGCCGGAGAGGTAAATATATCAATATTTTTTATTTTAATTCTTTATTTTACACATCTCTATGTATCCGATACCGATACCCGATACCACAAAAGTATCGGATCTCGGTATCGGAATTCCGATACCGCAAGTATCGGCCGATACCCGATACTTGCGGTATCGGAATGCTCAACACTAATTATCACAGAAGTAGAATACTGATGCAGCATCCAACAGAAGAAAAACTTCTGCCGCAATCCGGTGCAAAAAGGAATTACGACACCAGTTGACAGATATTACCCAGATTCATGTTAAGAAAGGTCAGCAGCATAAGGTCCAGATTGCCCCCAAATACAGTATAATTATGCGCAGGGTAAAAATTATTATTCCATTTTCCATGAATAATGTTGTTTCAAAAGTGGTGAAAAAATTTAACTCTAAAATTGGAGGGAGGCCTTTCTTTTTGAACAAGTTTAAAGCAAACTGAGAAAATTCTTACTTGATTCTCAGATGATTCCCCAAAAACATGTCTACAAAATTCTGCCATCAACGTGTTATCGACCCCAAAAAACTTTTTAAAATAACTTTAAGATACTTATTATGTACATACCTACTATCAACTGTGTTTCTAAGAAGTGCACCATAATGTACTGGCAGTATTATAGTATATTCTTCCCGCTGCTCGCGACGCTCCGGTCCCAAGAATGCATTGCGGCAATGACAGGAGATGACGTAGCGGTCTCGCGAGACCACTACAGCCTCACGTGTTATTGCCACAATTCATTCTTAGGACCGGACCGTCGCGAGGAGCATCGCTAAATGCCTGGGCTGGATCCAGGGGCCGCCGAAGCGTGACTATATAACTATTTTTAATTTTAATTCTTTTTTTAACAAGGATATGGTGCCCACATTGCAATATACTACATGGGCTGTGTTATATACTGCATGGCCTGTGTTATATACTGCGTGGCCTGTGTTATATAGTTCATTGCTGTGCTATATACTACTTTGCTGTGCTATATACTATGTGGGCTGTGCTATATACTACGTCTCTGTGCTATATACTACATGGGCTGTGCTATATACTACGTGGCTGTGCAACATACTGCGTGGCTGGGCAATATATTACGTGGGCTGTGTTATATACTACTTGGCTGGGTTATATACTACGCGGGCTGTGTTATATACTACGTGGGCTGTGTTATATACTGCATGGGCTGTGCTATATGCTACTATACATATTCTAGAATACCGGATGCATTAGATTATGGCCACCATCTAGTAGTAGTTATATTCTTGTACATAGGAGCAGTATTATAGTAGGTATATTCTTGCACAGAGGAGTATTGCAGTAGTTATATTCTTGTACCCAGGGCAGTATTATAGTAGTTATATTCTTGTACATGGGGGCAGTATTATAGTAGTTATAGTCTTGCATATAGGACCAGTATTATAGTAGTTATATTCTTGTATATAGGAGCAGTATTATAGTATATTCTTGTACATAGTGGGCAGTATTATGGTAGTTATATTCTTGCACATAGGAGCAGTATTATAGTAGTTATATCCTTGTACATAGGAGAAATATTATAGTAGTTATATTCTTGTACATAGGGGCAGTATTATAGTAGTTATATTCTTGTAAATAGGGGTAGTACTATAGTAGTTATATTCTTGTACATAGGAGAAATATTATAGTAGTTATATTCTTATACATAGGAGCAGTATTATAGTAGTTATATTCTTGTACATAGGAGCAGTATTATAGTAGTTATATTCTTGTACATAGGAGCAGTATTATAGTTGTTATATTCTTGTACATAGGAGCAGTATTACAGTAAATATATTCTTGTACATAGGAGCAGTATTACAGTAGTTATATTCTTGTACATAGGGGCAGTATTATAGTAGTTATATTCTTGTACATAGGAGCAGTATTATAGTAGTTATATTCTTATACATAGGAGCAGTATTGTAGTAGTTATATTCTTGTACATAGGAGGAGTATTATAGTAGTTATATTCTTGTACATAGGGGCAGTATTATAGTAGTAATATTCTTGTGCATAGGGGCAGTATTATAGTAGTTATATTCTTGTAAATGGGGAGGTATTATAGTAGTTACATTCTTGTACATAGGAGCAGTATTATAGTAGTTATATTCTTGTACATAGGAGCAGTAATATAGTAGTTATATTTTTGTACATAGGTGCAATGTTATAATAGTTATATTCTTGTACATAGGGGCAGTATTATAGTAGTTATATTCTTGTACATAGGAGCAGTATTATAGTAGTTATATTTCTGTACATAGTGAGCAGTATTATAGTAGTTATATTCTTGTACATAAGAGCAGTATTATAGTAGATATATTCTTGTACATAAGAGCAGTATTATAGTAGATATATTCTTGTACATAGGGGCAGTATTAAAGTAGTTATATTGTTGTACATAAGAGCAGTATTATAGTAGTTATATTCTTGTACATAGGGGACTGTATTATAGTAGTTATATTCTTGTACATAGAAGCAGTATTACAGTCGTTATATTCTTGCACATGGGGGAGTTTATGCTGCTGCACAGGGGGAACCTTGAGCCATGTCCGCTGCGGTCTCCCATTCTTCTCCAGCCACAGTGGAGCCTGCTCAGCAGAGACACCGATCTCAGCACCTGGCCAGGACAGATACTGCATGTTTGATTACTGCTGCCCTTCCAGGTTCATCCATTATAACTAGTGCTGTTTGGCGGCGAGCAGGTGCTCCTGGGACTAAGTCCTGCTTTTCCCCTCCTGAGCATGCCCAGGGGAAGACCTCTCATTGGAAGTCAGGGTCACACGCTCAGGTCCTGTAACAGCTCCTATTGGTCCACTAGGGAGGTCCTGAACTGCTACAGCTATAAAAGGTTCATTTCTAGTATCATTTGTGTTTGGCAGTTGCCAGTGGATACTCTGCCACACTGTATATAAGTGGTGTGAGTCTGTTTAGCCTTGGGGCTGTACACTCAGGCAGGCATCTAGCGCCTGTTGGAGAAGTGTGTGTTTGAGGGGAAGTCTTTGCCTTTCCTGGGCTATATCATCTCAGTCCAAGGATTGGCTATGGGTCCCACTAAGCAACAGGCTGTGATGGACTGGCAGGAACCCCATTCTCTCAAAGCGGTGCAGAGCTTTATGGGATTCATCAACTATTATCGCCAGTTCATTCCCCACTTCTCAACTTTGGTAGCTCCTCTTGTTGCCCTCACCAAGTAGGGAGCTAATCCAAATTGTGGCTGTAGGAGGTCTCCAAGGCATTCCTGTTGTGAGTTCTGTTTTTGGGCTCCCTCTGGTGGTTACTGATGGTACTGGGTGACTTGTCTTTCCTGGGTCTCTGGGTTCCACCTGTTCCATCAGGATATGGGAGTTTCCTATTTAACCTGGCTTTGCTGGCATTTCCTCGCCGGTTATCAATGTGTCCAGTGTGTCTTGTTACCTCTGCTCCCTGCTCCTAGAACCTTCTGGTCAAGCTAAGTTTGGATTTTCCTGTTTTGGTGTTTTGCTTTATTTGGTTTTTAGTCCAGCCTGCAGATATGTGATTCTTGCTGCTGGTTGCTCTAGTGGGCTGAAATTGCTCCTCATGTACCATGAGTTGGCACATGAGTTCAAGTAATTTCAGGATGGTTTTTTGAAGGGTTTTTCGCTGACCGCGCAGTTCACTTTTGTATCCTCTGCTATCTAGCTTTAGCGGGCCTCATTTTTGCTGAAACTGTTTTCATACTGCGTATGTGCTTTCCTCTCATTTCACCGTCATTATATGTGGGGGGCTGCTATTTCTGTGGGGGATTTCTCTGGAGGCAAGAGAGGTCTGTGTTTCTTCTAATAGGGGAAGTTAGATCTTCGGCTGGAGCGAGACGTCTAGGATCATCGTAGGCACGTTCCCCGGCTACTTTTATTTGTGTGTTAGGTTCAGGGTCGCGGTCAGCTCAGGTTCCATCGCCCTAGAGCTTGTTTGTATCTGTGCTTGTCCTTTAGTGATCTCCTGCCATTGGGATCATGACAGTATAACCGGCCAACAAAGTGTTAATTGTATTGGCTGAAGTAGGAGGATAAGTAGTCTGAGGAAGTTTTTTTTTTTTTTTTCTCTTTCCCTCAGAGTTTGCTGCCTAGCCTTATTGCAGCCTGGCTACTTCCTCCTCCTCTTAATCTTTGAATGGCTCTGATCCCAGCTGTTTATCATGGACGTCCAGAGTTTGGCTTCCAGCCTGATTAATCTTGCCACTAAGGTTCAAAATATACAGGATTTTGTTGTACATGCTCCTATGTCTGAACCTAGAATTCCTGTCCCAGAGTTTTTTTCTGGAGATAGATCTCGTTTTCTGAATTTTAGGAACAATTGCAAGTTGTTTCTTTCTTTGAAATCTCGCTCCTCTGGAGACCCTGCTCAGCAAGTCAAGATAATTATATCTTTCCTGCGGGGTGACCCTCAGGATTGGGCATTTGCATTGGCACCAGGGGACCCTGCGTTGCTTAATGCGGATGCGTTTTTTCTGGCATTGGGTTTGCTCTATAAGGAACCTAACCAAGAGATTCAGGCTGAAAAAGCTTTGTTGGCCCTCTCTCAGGGGCAAGATGAAGCAGAAATTTATTGTCAAAAATTTCGAAAGTGGTCGGTACTTACTCAGTGGAATGAGTGCGCTCTGGCTGCAAAGTTCAGAGATGGCCTTTCTGAGGCCATTAAAGATGTTATGGTGGGGTTCCCTGCGCCTGCTGGTCTGAATGAGTCTATGACTATGGCTGTTCAGATTGATCGGCGTTTACGGGAGCGCAAACCTGTGCATCATTTGGCGATGTCGTCTGAACCGTCACCTGAGATAATGCAATGTGATAGAATTCAGTCCAGAAGTGAACGGCAAAAGTATAGGTGGAAAAAAGGGTTGTGCTTTTATTGTGGTGATTCAGCTCATGTTATATCAGCATGCTCTAAACGCACAAAAAAGGTTGATAAGTCTGTTGCCATTAGTACTTTACAGTCTAAGTTCATTCTGTCTGTGACTCTGATTTGTTCATTATCATCCATTTCCGTCGATGCCTATGTGGATTCAGGCGCTGCCCTGAATCTTATGGATTGGTCATTTGCTAATCGCTGTGGGTTTAGTCTGGAGCCTCTGGAAGTCCCTATTCCTTTGAAGGGAATTGACTCTACACCTTTGGCTATGAATAAACCTCAGTACTGGACACAAGTGACCATGCGTATGACTCCCGTTCATCAGGAGGTGATTCGCTTCCTGGTACTGTATAATTTGCATGATGTTCTAGTACTTGGTCTGCCATGGTTACAAACTCATAATCCAGTCCTTGACTGGAAATCAATGTCTGTGTTAAGCTGGGGTTGTCAGGGGGTTCATGATGATGCACCTCCGATTTCTATCGCTTCATCTACTCCTTCTGAGATTCCTGTGTTTTTGTCTGACTATCGGGATGTTTTTGAGGAGCCTAAGCTCAGTTCGCTTCCTCCTCACAGGGATTGCGATTGTGCTATAAATTTAATTCCAGGCAGTAAATTTCCTAAAGGTCGTTTGTTCAATCTGTCAGTGCCAGAGCATACTGCTATGCGGTATTATGTTAAGGAGTCCTTGGAAAAGGGACATATCCGTCCATCTTTGTCCCCTTTGGGAGCAGGTTTTTTTTTTCGTGGCCAAAAAAGATGGTTCCTTGAGGCCTTGTATAGATTATCGTCTTTTGAATAAGATTACCGTAAAATATCAGTATCCTTTGCCATTGTTGACTGATTTGTTTGCTCGCATTAAGGGGGCTAAATGGTTCACTAAGATTGATCTTCGGGTGCGTATAATCTTATACGAATAAAGCAAGGTGATGAGTGGAAAACCGCATTTAATACGCCTGAGGGCCATTTTGAGTATTTGGTAATGCCTTTTGGACTTTCTAATGCTCCTTCAGTCTTCCAGTCCTTTATGCACGATATTTTCCGTGAAAATCTGGATAAATTTATGATTGTGTATTTGGATGATATTTTGGTTTTTTCTGATGACTGGGAGTCTCATGTTCAGCAGGTCAGGAAGGTGTTTCAGGTTCTGCGGGCCAATTCCTTGTTTGTAAAGGGCTCAAAGTGTCTCTTTGGAGTCCAGAAGATTTCTTTCTTGGGGTATATTTTTTCCCCTTCTACTATTGAGATGGATCCCGTCAAGGTTCAGGCTATTTGTGACTGGACGCAGCCTACATCTCTTAAGAGTCTACAGAAGTTCTTGGGCTTTGCTAATTTCTATCGTCGTTTTATAACTAATTTTTCTAGTGTTGTTAAGCCTTTGACGGATTTGACTAAGAAGGGTGCTGATGTTGCTAATTGGTCTCCTGCGGCTGTGGAGGCCTTTCGGGAACTTAAGCGCCGGTTTTCTTCTGCTCCTGTGTTGTGTCAGCCAGATGTTTCGCTCCCTTTTCAGGTTGAGGTTGATGCTTCCGAGATTGGAGCGGGGGTGGTTTTGTCACAGAGAAGCTCCGATGGTTCAGTGATGAAGCCATGCGCGTTTTTTTCTAGAAAGTTTTCGCCGGCTGAGCGGAATTATGATGTTGGTAATCGGGAACTTTTGGCCATGAAGTGGGCATTTGAGGAGTGGCGTCATTGGCTAGAGGGTGCTAGACATCGTGTGGTGGTCTTGACTGATCACAAAAATTTGATTTACCTTGAGTCTGCCAGGCGTCTGAATCCTAGACAGGCTCGTTGGTCACTGTTTTTCTCTCGTTTCAATTTTGTGGTTTCATACCTGCCAGGTTCAAAGAATGTGAAGGCGGATGCTCTTTCTAGGAGTTTTGTGCCTGACTCCCTTGGAAATTCTGAGCCCTCTGGTATCCTTAGGGATGGGGTGATTTTGTCTGCTGTCTCCCCAGACTTGCGACGTGCTTTGCAGGAGTTTCAGGCGGGTAAACCTGATCGTTGTCCGCCTGAGAGACTGTTTGTTCCGGATAATTGGACCAGTAGAGTCATCTCCGAGGTCCATTCTTCTGCGTTGGCAGGTCATCCTGGAATATTTGGTACTAGAGACTTGGTGGCCAGGTCTTTTTGGTGGCCTTCCTTGTCGATGGATGTGCGTTCTTTTGTGCAGTCTTGTGAGGTTTGTGCTCGGGCTAAGCCTTGCTGTTCTCGGGCCAGTGGATTGTTGTCACCTTTGCCTATCCCGAAGAGGCCTTGGACGCACATTTCCATGGACTTTATTTCGGATCTCCCTGTCTCTCAAAAAATGTCAGTCATCTGGGTTGTGTGTGATCGCTTTTCTAAAATGGTTCATCTGGTACCCTTGCCTAAGTTGCCTTCCTCCTCTGAGTTGGCCCCTCTGTTTTTTCAGAATGTGGTTCGTTTGCATGGGATTCCTGAGAACATCGTTTCTGACAGGGGATCCCAGTTTGTGTCCAGATTTTGGCGGACGTTCTGTGCTAAGATGGGCATTGATTTGTCCTTTTCGTCTGCATTCCATCCTCAGACGAATGGCCAGACTGAATGAACTAATCAGACCTTGGAAACTTATTTAAGGTGTTTTGTTTCTGCTGATCAGGATGACTGGGTTACCTTTTTGCCGCTGGCCGAGTTTGCCCTTAATAATCGGGCTAGTTCTGCTACCTTGGTTTCTCCTTTCTTTTGTAATTCGGGGTTTCATCCTCGTTTTTCCTCTGGTCAGGTGGAGCCTTCTGATTGTCCTGGAGTGGACATGGTGGTGGATAGGTTGCATCGGATTTGGAGTCATGTGGTGGACAATTTGAAGTTGTCCCAGGAGAAGGCTCAGCAGTTTGCTAATCGCCGTCGCCGCGTGGGTCCTCGACTTCTTGTTGGTGACTTGGTGTGGTTGTCTTCTCGTTTTGTTCCTATGAAGGTCTCTTCTCTTAAGTTCAAGCCTCGGTTCATCGGTCCCTATAGGATCTTGGAAATTCTTAACCCTGTGTCGTTTCGTTTAGATCTCCCGGCATCGTTTGCTATTCATAATGTGTTCCATCGGTCGTTGTTGCGGAAGTATGAGGTACCTGTTGTTCCTTCGCTTGAGCCTCCTGCTCCAGTGCTGGTGGAGGGAGAATTGGAGTATGTTGTGGAGAAGATCTTGGATTCTCGTGTTTCCAGACGGAAACTCCAGTATTTGGTCAAGTGGAAGGGTTATGGTCAGGAGGATAATTCTTGGGTGGTTGCCTCGGATGTTCATGCTGATGATTTGGTTCGCGCTTTTCATAGGGCTCATCCTGGTCGCCCTGGTGGTTCTCGTGAGGGTTCGGTGACCCCTCCTCAAGGGGGGGGTACTGTTGTGAGTTCTGTTTTTGGGCTCCCTCTGGTGGTTACTGATGGTACTGGGTGACTTGTCTTTCCTGGGTCTCTGGGTTCCACCTGTTCCATCAGGATATGGGAGTTTCCTATTTAACCTGGCTTTGCTGGCATTTCCTCGCCGGTTATCAATGTATCCAGTGTGTCTTGTTACCTCTGCTCCCTGCTCCTAGAACCTTCTGGTCAAGCTAAGTTTGGATTTTCCTGTTTTGGTGTTTTGCTTTATTTGGTTTTTAGTCCAGCCTGCAGATATGTGATTCTTGCTGCTGGTTGCTCTAGTGGGCTGAAATTGCTCCTCATGTACCATGAGTTGGCACATGAGTTCAAGTAATTTCAGGATGGTTTTTTGAAGGGTTTTTCGCTGACCGCGCAGTTCACTTTTGTATCCTCTGCTATCTAGCTTTAGCGGGCCTCATTTTGCTGAAACTGTTTTCATACTGCGTATGTGCTTTCCTCTCATTTCACCGTCATTATATGTGGGGGGCTGCTATTTCTGTGGGGGATTTCTCTGGAGGCAAGAGAGGTCTGTGTTTCTTCTAATAGGGGAAGTTAGATCTTCGGCTGGAGCGAGACGTCTAGGATCATCGTAGGCACGTTCCCCGGCTACTTTTATTTGTGTGTTAGGTTCAGGGTCGCGGTCAGCTCAGGTTCCATCGCCCTAGAGCTTGTTTGTATCTGTGCTTGTCCTTTAGTGATCCCCTGCCATTGGGATCATGACACATTCCTCTCTATCAAGTCACATTTTGCTAGCGCTCCCATTCTACATTGCCCCGATGTTGATAAACCATTTATCATGGAGGTGGATGCCTCTTCTGTCGGTGCTGGAGCAGTCCTCTTCCAGAAAGATGCTCAAGGCCAGAAGCATCCTTGCTTCTTCTTCTCCAAGACCTTCACACTGGTGGAGAGGAATTATTCCATTGGAGATAGGGAGTTGCTAGCCATCAACTTGGCCTTTTCGGAGTGGAGACACCTACTGGAGCGGGCTCGTTTTCCCTTCCAAGTTTTCACCGACCACAAAAATTTGGTGCATTTGCAAACCATTCAGCAGCTAAACTCTCGCCAAGCCAGATGGTCCCTGTTCTTCTCCCGGTTCCACTTTACCCTCCATTTTCTCTCCGGGGAGAAGAATACTCGTGCCGACGCTCTCTCCGGCTCCTTAGTGTCATCAGAGGAGGAGGAGCCTCGGCTTATTGCCCCTTCAGAGAGCCTGAGAACTGTGGTTCCGGTTTCGATAGAGTCTGTGCCCTAGGCAAGACTTTTGTTCCATCTGATTTGCGACCGGAGGTTCTCTCTTACGCTCACTCGTCCAGGGTGGGTGGACATTTTGCCACCAAGAGGACATCTAAGCTTTTGGCGAGAACGTACTGGTGGCTGCATATGGCTCATGACGTTGGGGACTCTATTCGGGTTTGTGTCTCCTGCGCCAAGAATCGGTCTCCTCGGCAACGGCCTGCTTGGCTACTTTACCCTCTGCCGGTGGCAGACAGGCCTGAGAGATGGTTGGGATGGACTTCGTGGTAGGCTTACCCAAGTCTTGTAGCTCCACAGTTATCTGGGTAGTCACCGACCATTTTTCTAAAATGGTGCACTTGGTTCCGCTTCCACGGTTACCTTCTGCACGGGCCTTAGCGGCGTTGTTCATTAAACATGTTTTCCATCTGCATGGCATGCCAGACAAAATTGTCAGTGACCCGGGTCCTCAGTTTGCATCTCGGTTCCGGAGAGAGCTCTGTCATTTACTCAGCGTTGAGCTGAATCTCTTCTGCATACCATCCGGAGACGAATGGGTTGGTAGAGAGGGCCAACCAGACTCTGGTGACATACTTGCAACATTTTGTATCCGCCAGGCAGGATGACTGGGCATCTTTGTTGCCTTGGGTGGAATTTGCTTTGAACAACGCCATAGCCGACTCTACTGGGCAGACTCCATTTCTCCTTAATTACGGCCAGCATCCGCGTGTCCCTGTGCCCATGTCCGTGTCATCCTTCGATTCTAGGGTGGCAGACTGAGTGGTGGAGGCACGTGACATTTGGGACCGCACACAGGATGCCATCCAGGCCTCCACGGAGAGAATGAGGGTTTCTGCTGATGAACACCGGTGCCCTGCTCCGACCTTTGCTCCTGGCGACTTAGTGTGTCTCTCCTCCCAAAACATCAGGCTGCGAGTTGAGTCCACTAAGTTTGCGCCTCGCTACATAGGCCCTTTCAAGGTTCTGGAACAGGTCAACCCTATCGTCTACCGTTTGGCTATTTCTCCATGCCCTAGGTATCACCAACACTTTCCATGTAACCCTCTTAAAGCCCGTCTACACGTTTGTTTTGAATTCTGTTGTCGTGAATGGTACTTCGGCGAGTTCTGTCTATGGACTCCCTCTGGTGGCTGTGAGTGGAGCTGCTGCTTCTGAGGTTCCTTACACAGGTGACGTGGTTTATCCTGTGGTTGGCTGCTCTATTTAACTTCACTCAGATCATTTACTCCTTGCCAGCTGTCAATGTTCCTGCATTAGTTCAGTTCGCTCTTGGATCTTTCTGGTGACCTGTCTTCTCCAGCAGAAGCTAAGTTCCTGATAGTTATTATTTGTTCTTTGTTTACTTGTCCAGCTGGTTATCATGATTTTGTCTTGCTAGCTGGAAGCTTTGGGATGCAGAGTGGCATCTCCGCACCGTCAGTCGGTGCGGAGGTCTTTTTGCACACTCTGCATGGTCTTTTGTAGTTTTTTGTGCTGACCGCAAAGATACCTTTCCTATCCTCTGTCTGTTTAGTAAGTCTGGCCTCCCTTTGCTGAAATCTGTTTCATTTCTATGTTTGTGACTTCATCTTAACTCACAGTCAATATATGTGGGGAGCTTCCTTTACCTTTGGGGAATTTCTCTGAGGCAAGGTAGGCTTTATTTTCTATCTCTAGGGCTAGCTAGCTCTTAGGCTGTGAAGAGACATCTAGGGAGTGTCAGGAACGTTGCACGGATATTTCTAGTGTGTGTGATAGGATTAGGGGTTGCGGTCAGCAGAGATCCCACATCCCAGAGCTTGTCTTGTGTCAGTTTAACTATCAGGTCGTGCCGGGTGCTCCTAACCACCAGGTCATAACAGTACAGCTGGCCCAAAGTATTAATGCATCTCAATAGAGGGATAAGAGAAGTTCTGAGACCATTTTTTTTTCTTTGCACTGTGTTTTGTCTTTCTTTTCCCCTAAACCTTTGGGTGGTTCAGGACACAGGTGTAGATATGGACATTCAAGGTCTGTCCTCTTGTGTGGATCATCTCACTGCAAGAGTACAAAACATTCAAGATTTTGTGGTTCAGAATCCGATGTTAGAGCCTAGAATTCCTATTCCTGATTTATTTTCTGGGGATAGATCTAAGTTCTTGAATTTCAAAAATAATTGTAAACTGTTTCTAGCTTTGAAACCCCGCTCCTCTGGTGGTGTCCAACAAGTAAAAATCATTATTTCTTTGTTGCGTGGTGACCCTCAAGACTGGGCATTTTCCCTTGCGCCAGGAGATCCTGCATTGCGGAATGTAGATGCGTTTTTTCTGGCGCTTGGATTGCTTTATGATGAACCAAATTCAGTGGATCAGGCAGAGAAAATCTTGCTGGCTTTCTGTCAGGGTCAGGATGAAGTGGAGGTGTACTGTCAGAAGTTTAGAAAGTGGTCTGTGCTTACTCAGTGGAATGACTGTGCTCTGGCAGCAATTTTCAGAAAGGGTCTTTCTGAAGCCCTTAAGGATGTCATGGTGGGATTTCCCACGCCTGCTGGTCTGAATGAGTCTATGTCCTTGGCCATTCAGATCGATCGGCGCTTGCGTGAGCGCAAAGCTGTGCACCATTTGGCGGTATTCTCTGAGCATAGGCCTGAGCCTATGCAGTGTGATAGGACTTTGACCAGAGCTGAACGGCAAGAACACAGACGTCAGAATGGGCTGTGTTTTTACTGTGGTGAATCCACTCATGCTATCTCCGATTGTCCTAAGCGCACTAAGCGGTTCGCTAGGACTGCCACCATTGGTACGGTACAGTCTAAATTTATTTTGTCCGTTACTCTGATTTGCTCTCTGTTGTCCTATTCTGTTATGGCATTTGTGGATTCAGGCACTGCCCTGAATTTGATGGACTTGGAATTTGCCAGGCGCTGTGGTTTTTTCTTGGAGCCCTTGCAGTCTCCTATTCCATTGAGAGGAATTGATGCTACGCCTTTGGCCAAGAATAAGCCTCAGTACTGGACTCAATTGACCATGTGCATGGCTCCTGCACACCAGGAGGATATTCGCTTTTTGGTGTTGCATAATCTGCATGATGTGGTCGTTTTGGGGTTGCCATGGCTACAGGTCCATAATCCAGTGTTGGATTGGAAATCTATGTCTGTGTCCGGCTGGGGTTGTCAGGGGGTACATGGTAATGTTCCATTGTTGTCAATTTCGCCTTCCACTCCTTCTGAAGTCCCTGAGTTTTTATCTGATTACCGGGATGTATTTGAAGAGCCCAAATCCGGTGCCCTACCTCCTCATAGGGATTGCGATTGTGCTATTAATTTGATTCCTGGTAATAAGTTTCCAAAGGGCCGACTGTTTAATTTATCTGTGCCTGAGCACGCCGCTATGCGGAGTTATATAAAGGAGTCCTTGGAGAAGGGTCATATTCGCCCGTCGTCGTCACCATTGTGAGCAGGGTTCTTTTTTGTGGCCAAGAAGGATGGCTCTCTGAGACCTTGTATTGATTACCGCCTTCTTAATAAGATCACAGTCAAATTTCAGTATCCTTTGCCGTTGCTGTCTGATTTGTTTGCTCGGATTAAGGGGGCTAGTTGGTTCACCAAGATAGATCTTCGAGGGGCGTAAAATCTTGTGCGAATTAAACAGGGCGATGAATGGAAAACATCCTTTAATACGCCCAAGGGCCATTTTGAGTACCTGGTTATGCCATTCGGCCTTTCTAATGCTCCATCTGTGTTTCAGTCCTTTATGCATGACATCTTCCGAGAGTACCTGGATAGATTCATGATTGTATATTTGGATGACATTTTGGTCTTTTCGGATGATTGGGAGTCTCATGTGAAGCAGGTCAGAATGGTGTTCAAGGTCCTTCGTGCGAATTCCTTGTTTGTGAAGGGGTCAAAGTGTCTCTTTGGAGTTCAGAAGGTTTCATTTTTGGGTTTCATTTTTTCCCCTTCTACTATCGAGATGGACCATGTTAAAGTTCAGGCCATTTATGATTGTACTCAGCTGACATCTGTGAAGAGCCTGCAGAAGTTCCTGGGCTTTGCTAATTTTTACCGTCGCTTCATCGCTAATTTTTCTAGTATTGACAAACCGTTGACTGATTTGACCAAGAAAGGTGCTGATGTGGTCAATTTGTCCTCTGCGGCTGTAGAGGCTTTTCAGGAGTTGAAGCGTCGTTTTTCTTCTGCCCCTGTGTTGTGCCAGCCAGATGTTTCGCTCCCATTTCAGGTCGAGGTTGATGCTTCTGAGATTGGAGCAGGGGCTGTTTTGTCGCAAAGAAGTTCTGATGGTTCGGTGATGAAACCATGTGCCTTCTTTTCTAGAAAATTCTCGCCTGCTGAGCGCAATTATGATGTTGGCAATCGAGAACTGTTGGCCATGGAGTGGGCTTTCGAGGAGTGGCGACATTGGCTTGAAGGAGCTAAACATCGCGTGGTGGTCTTGACGGATCACAAGAATTTGACTTATCTCGAGTTTGCCAAACGGTTGAATCCTAGACTGGCTCGATGGTCGCTCTTTTTCTCCTGTTTTGATTTTGTGGCTTCATACCTTCCGGGATCTAAGAATGTGAAGGCTGATGCCCTGTCAAGGAGTTTTGTGCCTGACTCTCCTGGTGTTCCGGAGCCGGCGGGTATTTTTAAAGAGGGGGTAATTTTGTCTGCCATCTCCCCTGATTTGCGGCGCGTGCTGCAGAAGTTTCAGGCTGATAGACCTGACCGTTGTCCAACGGAGAAACTGTTTGTTCCTGATAGATGGACTAGTAGAGTTATCTCTGAGGTTCATTGTTCGGTGTTGGCTGGTCATCCTGGAATCTTTGGTACCAGAGATTTGGTGGCTAGATCCTTTTGGTGGCCTTCTTTGTCACGGGATGTGCGTTCTTTTGTGCAGTCCTGTGGGACTTGTGCTCGGGCTAAGCCCTGCTGTTCTCGTGCCAGTGGGTTGCTTTTGCCTTTGCCGGTCCCGAAGAGGCCCTGGACGCATATTTCCATGGATTTTATTTCTCATCTCCCTGTTTCTCAAAGGATGTCGGTCATTTGGGTGGTTTGTGATCGCTTCTCTAAGATGGTCCATTTGGTACCATTGTCTAAATTGCCTTCCTCCTCTGATTTGGTGCCATTGTTTTTCCAGCATGTGGTTCGTTTGCATGGCATTCCGGAGAACATCGTCTCGGACAGAGGTTCCCAGTTTGTTTCGAGGTTTTGGCGGTCCTTTTGTGCTAAGATAGGCATTGATTTGTCTTTTTCTTCGGCTTTCCATCCTCAGACTAATGGCCAAACCGAACGAACTAATCACACTTTGGAAACATATCTGAGATGCTTTGTTTCTGCTGATCAGGATGATTGGGTGTCCTTCTTGCCTTTGGCTGAGTTCGCCCTTAATAATCGGGCCAGCTCGGCTACTTTAGTTTCTCCCTTTTTCTGTAATTCGGGTTTCCATTCTCGTTTCTCTTCAGGGCAGGTTGAGCCTTCGGACTGTCCTGGTGTGGATACTGTGGTGGACAGGTTGCAGCAAATTTGGACTCATGTGGTGGACAATTTGACATTGTCCCAGGAGAAGGCTCAACTTTTCGCTAACCAGCGGCGCTGTGTTGGTCCCCGACTTCGTGTTGGGGATTTGGTTTGGTTGTCATCTCGTCATGTTCCTATGAAGGTTTCCTCTCCTAAGTTTAAGCCTCGTTTCATTGGGCCATATAAGATTTCTGAAGTTCTTAATCCTGTGTCATTTCGTTTGGACCTTCCAGCTTCTTTTGCCATCCATAATGTGTTCCATAGGTCGTTATTGCGGAGATACGTGGCGCCTATGGTTCCCTCCGTTGATCCTCCTGCCCCGGTGTTGGTCGAGGGGGAGTTGGAGTATGTGGTGGAGAAGATTTTGGATTCTCGTGTTTCGAGACGGAAACTCCAGTACCTGGTCAAGTGGAAGGGTTATGGTCAGGAAGATAATTCCTGGGTTTTTGCCTCTGATGTTCATGTTGCCGATCTGGTTCATGCCTTTCATTTGGCTCATCCTGATCGGCCTGGGGGCTCTGGTGAGGGTTCGGTGACCCCTCCTCAAGGGGGGGGTACTGTTGTGAATTCTGTTGTCGAGCTCCCTCCTGTGGTCGTGAATGGTACTTCGGCGAGTTCTGTCTATGGACTCCCTCTGGTGGCTGTGAGTGGAGCTGCTGCTTCTGAGGTTCCTTACACAGGTGACGTGGCTTATCCTGTGGTTGGCTGCTCTATTTAACTCCACTCAGATTGTTACTCCTTGCCAGCTGTCAATGTTCCTGCATTAGTTCAGTTCGCTCTTGGATCTTTCTGGTGACCTGTCTTCTCCAGCAGAAGCTAAGTTCCTGATAGTTATTATTTGTTCTTTGTTTCCTTGTCCAGCTGGTTATCATGATTTTGTCTTGCTAGCTGGAAGCTCTGGGATGCAGAGTGGCATCTCCGCACTGTTAGTCGGTGCGGAGGTCTTTTTGCACACTCTGCGTGGTCTTTTGTAGTTTTTTGTGCTGACCGCAAAGATACCTTTCCTATCCTCTGTCTGTTTAGTAAGTCTGGCCTCCCTTTGCTGACATCTGTTTCATTTCTATGTTTGTGACTTCATCTTAACTCACAGTCAATATATGTGGGGGCTTCCTTTACCTTTGGGGAATTTCTCTGAGGCAAGGTAGGCTTTATTTTCTATCTCTAGGGCTAGCTAGCTCTTAGGCTGTGAAGAGACGTCTAGGGAGTGTCAGGAACGTTCCACGGCTATTTCTAGTGTGTGTGATAGGATCAGGGGTTGTGTTCAGCAGAGCTCCCACATCCCAGAGCTTGTCTTGTGTCAGTTTAACTATGAGGTCGTGCCGGGTGCTCCTAACCACCAGGTCATAACACACGTCCCGGTATTCTGAGTCATCTGTCGGGACATCGGGTTCATCCACGGATGAGTATGAGGTGAACTCTGTCTTAATGTGCAAGTTGGAACGTGGCAAAAAATACTATCTGGTGGACTGGAAGGGCCACGACCCAGAGGATAGGACCTGGGAGCCTGTGGAGCACATTTGGGCTCCACTGCTCATTGCAGCCTTTGAGCGTAGCGAGGCCCAAGGAGGGGGGGGTAATGTTAGGTGTCAAGTTCCTGCCGCTGCAAAGGGGGAATCTCGAGCCATGTCCGCTGTGGTCTCTCATTCTTCTCCAACCGCAGTGGAGCCTGCTCAGCGGAGACGGCGGTCCCAGCGACTCGCCAGGACAGATACTGCACGTTTGATTACTGCTGCCCTTCCAGGTTTAGCCATTATAACTAGTGCTGTTCAGCAGCGAGCAAGTGCTCCTGGGACTAAGTCATGCTTTTCCCCTCCTGAGCATGCCAAGGGGAAAACCTCTCATTGGAGGTCGGGTGTCACATGCTCAGGTCCTGTAGCAGCTTCTATTGGTCCACTAGGAAGGTCATGAACTGCTACAGCTATAAAAGGTTCACATGGCCGCACGACCATGCGCTAGTATCATTTGTGTTTGGCAGTTGCCAATGGATACTCTGCCGCACTGTATATAAGTGGTGTGAGTCTGTCTAGCCTTGGGGCTGTACACTCAGGCAGGCAGCTAGCGCCTGTTGGAGAAGTGTCAGTGGGGGCATTTAGCCTTGGTTTAGCATCTGGTTCCTTCATGTGTGCGGTTAGCACAGAAGAGTTCCTGTGTACAGCGTGACTCTGAGAGGCAACAGAGCTCGCTTTCATTTCACATGGGGTGAAGTTTAACCCACGTGTGAGCTCAGTGTCCATCCGCCATTACTTGCAGCAGGTATCTCTGCACTGTGGACCCCGGTCTGCGAACGCACCTCGTATCTATCACCCTATTACTTGGTGCGTTCTGCTAGCCCTAACAGTGGGCAGTATTATAGTGCTTATATTCTTGTACATAGGAGCAGTATTATATTAGTTATATTCTTGTGCATAGGAGCAGTATTATAGTAGTTATATTCTTGTACATAGGGGCAGTATTATAGTAGTTATATTCTTGTACATAGGGATCAGTATTATAGTAGTTTTATATTGTTGTTCATAGAGGCAGTATTGTTGTAGTTATATTCTTGTACATAGGGAACAGTATTATAGTAGTTTTATATTGTTGTTCATAGAGGCAGTATTGTTGTAGTTATATTCTTGTACATAGGAGCAGTATTATAGTAGTTATATTCTTGTACATAGGGGCAGTATTATAGTAGCTATATTCTTGTACATAGGGGCAGCATTATAGTAGTTATATTCTTGTACATAGGGAACAGTATTATAGTAGTTTTATATTCTTGTACATAGGGACAGTATTATAGTAGTTATATTCTTGTACATAGGGGCAGTATTATAGTAGTTTTATATTGTTGTACATAGAGGCAGTATTATAATAGTTATATTCTTGTACATAGGAGCAGTATTATAGTAGTTATATTCTTGTACATAGGGGGCAGTATTATAGTAGTTATATTCTTGTACATAGGAGCAGTATTATAGTAGTTATATTCTTGTACATAGGGGCAGTATTATAGCATATATATTCGTGTATGCAGGGGACAATATTATAGCAGTCTTAAGTCTTGGGCCAGACTGATATAGGTTGGCTGGTATAGAAAATCTTTACTGCTGTGCTTGTCTCTTTATCCCCTAGATTTCTTCTCATTGATTGTCTGACCCTGTTTAGTAACAGTTGTCACTTACATGTTTAGCCATTTTATTCTTCTTTTTCTAGTTTGCTATAAATGGACTTTTCAGAGAGTGGAGAGTACAGCAGGTTCTAATAAAGAGTTTAATATTATTGGTCTAAACAGTTCTCAAACGGTTCATTCATTGTTGTCCGGTCCGCCTAATACAGAAATGTACCGTAACTGTGTATGATCCATAAATTACCATAATGTCTACTGGCATGAGTTTTTCTTATCGGCTGCACCTGCCTCGCGTTGGAGAGGGGGCTGTAGGTGTTTGTGCTCTGATTCCCTTGATGATGAAATCAGCGACTCCTGTTAAATAATGTTCTTGAATTTTCTCCGTTCACTTTGAACTCACCATTCACGCTGCGCTTGGATTTCTGATTATTATTATTTCACATTCAATTTTTAGAAAATCAAAGTGAAGATCGGAGTAGAAAGCTTTTAAATAAATGTATAAACCTGCAGATGGGCTATGGATGAAACCCGCCTATAAATAGGACATGGTCCCCACTGAATAAGTACCTACGTGTCCCCTTAATAATGCACAGTTTACACCATTGCCTGATATTTGCATTCAGAGTTTAGAAAGCAGCACATGATGAGAAACACAAGTCTGTATCAATTGGTTTTCTTGCTTTCATGGCTCTACTCTGAAGATTGTTGGGGTCCGGCTTCAGAGATCACTGCTAGGGGTAGGTGCACTTTTCCATGTATCTCCACTGCGTTGTGTTGTGGCAGTTTCTGTAAGGCTATGCTAACATACAATACGATTTTCTCCTATGTTTGGCATTTGCACCAGTAATCTTCCAATAAATAGCCTATATTTATCCACAGTGTCCAATTAACCTACTAGATGTCAATGTATATTCCTCTTGACATCATTCAGGGTCATATTTGCTGCTCAAAAAAATAAAGGGAAGACTTAATCAACACAATGTAACTCCAAGTCAATCACACTTCTTGGAAATCAACCTTTCCAGTTATGAAACAACACCGATTGTGAATCAATTTCTCCTGTTGTTGTGCAAATGGAACAGACAACAGATAGAAATGATAGGCAATTTGTAGGAAACCCCTATAAAGGAGTGGTTCTACAGGGGGTGACCACAGACCATTTCTCTGTTCTCATCCTTTTCGGCTTTTGTTTTGGTGGTACTGCAGGGGGTGACCACAGACCATTTCTCTGTTCTCATCCTTTTTGGCTTTTTGGCTTTTGTTTTAGTCACTTTTGCATTTTGGCATTGTTCTCACCCCTAGAGGTACAGTACAGTAGCATGAGCTGGTGTCTACATCCCACAAAAGTTGCTCAGGTAGTGCAGCTCATCCAAAATGGAACATCAATGCGAGCTGTGGCAAGAATGGTAGCTGTGTCTGTCAGCACAGTGTCCAGCATGGAACAGATACCAAAAGACAGGCCAATATACCAGAAGATGTGGAGTGGGCTGGAAGAGGACAACAACCCAGCAGGAGGACTTCTACCTCTTCCTTTGGGCAAGGAGGAACAGGAGGAGCTGTGCCAGAGCCTTGCCAAATGACCTCCAGCAGGCCACTAATATCCATATGTCTGCTCAATCTGTCAGAAACAGACTCCATGAGAGTGTTATGAGGTTACAGCCCAACGCCATGTATGGAGATTGGCATTTGCCAGAGAACACCAGGATTGGCAGATTTGACATTGACACCCTGTGCTCTTCATGGACGAGAGCAGGTTCATACTGAGCACATTTGACAGACGTGACAGAGTCTGGAGACGTGGAGAACATTCTGCTGTCTGCAACATCTTCCAGCATGACCAGTTTGGCAGTGTGTCAGTAATGGTGTGGGGAGGCATTTCTTTGGAGGACTGCATAGGGATGAGACCCTCGGACTCATTGTAAGACCATATGCTGGTGCAGTGGGCCCTTGGTTCCTTCTGATGCAGGGCAATGCTAGGCCTCATGTGGCTGAAGTGTGTCAGCAGTTCCTGCATAATGAAGGCATTGATGCTATGGACTGGCCTGCCTGTTCCCCAAACCTGAATCCATTTGGGACACCATGTCTCGCTCCATTCACCAACTCCACGTTGCACTGCAGACTGTCCAGGAGTTTACTGATGCTTTAATTCAGGTCTGGGAGGAGATCCCTCAGGAGACCATCCACCACCTCATCAGGAGCATGCCCAGGCATTGTAGGGATATCATACATCATCATTTCCTTGTCTTGAGGCATTTTCACTGAAGTTGGATCAGCCTGTAATTTGATTTTCCACCTTGATTTTGAGTATCATTCCAAATCCAGACCTCCATGGGATATTAGTTTTGATCTACATTGATCATTTTTATGCTTAATTTTTCTCAACCCATTCCACTATGTAATGAATAAAGATTTACAACTGGAATATTTCATTCCGTAATATCTAGGATGTGGGATTGTAGTGTTCCCTTTATTTTTTTGAGCAGTGCATATTGTTACCCAGCATGATCCAGAAAGGGACATTGATTTTCCCAAGGTTGATACAGTTATTGCCACTTTGTATTTTCAGTGTGACATAAATGTCAGTCGGATATGCTGAATGTTTCAGTAGGTTATTTAAGCTTGTAACAAACATCCTTGAGGTAGATCCAGGGGCTGGCATGTCATTGGCGCAACCTGTAGGAATTGTGCACTATGATGAGATATTGGACTGCAAAAGCCCCATATACTGCTCTTGCATCGGGACCCTCTTCTGTCTGTGTCCGTCAGTGTGTATGTCTGAATGGGGGGCACCCATTGGATCACAGCTGCCATTACGCAATCCATTCCCACAACCTTACCACGAGAGCCTAATGCTATAATGATTAAAAATGGAACCTTTGAAAAGGTTTTGGTGGTGGGTGAAGGTGATAGGGAAATCAGGGACCACCTTAATGTATTCTCATAATTCATTCATATGTCCAGGCAGGCCTGACTTTGCTAAGTCATGTTGTTGACTATTAGGAACTGCTGAGATAGGTAACACCTAACCTAGAAAGGAGACTTAGGACATTAGCCCCTACGTGTCTCAACTCAAGTCACCTTTTGGTATCAATCACCTGATTGATTAAGAATGATCTCATATGTAATAAACAGTTGATTTGCGCTCGAACATGATGTATACGCCTACTCTAAAAGTGTATATAACTGAAGGTCCGTTCCTGTAATAAAACGCAGCTGATACAGATACCACATCTGATCTCTGTCCGTGATTTCTCTGGAGAAACTCACACATTTGGCAGCCATCCAATATCCCTGAAGGTCTGACTTGCAGACTGTGAAGGATTACCCCTTCCTCCCACGTCACCAATCCGTGACGTCACTACACAGGTCCAGCTCTCCGGCGCCCCCTTTGTCTCTCAGGTCAGTAAAGGGACTGCACCTAGAGCAAATGGCCGCCGGGGAGACTGCCCTGTTACCCACCCTGGGTATTCTAAGATTCGCAATCAGAGTAAAAGGATCAGCCCAAAATTAATTTATGATTTAATTGCCTTAAGGGCGCACTAGATAATTACAAGAAATATACAATCACAATATATCAAGAGTTACAGTCAGAGTACAATATAACAACAATAATACAAGGCTTGAAGGTATAAAGCTGGAGGTCAATTTACCAGGTCGAAGGTCGCTTGTGGAAGCCGGGGGGCATAGCATTCCGCAGGTCCAAAAACTTAGTTGCCGGGCAGCCCCCAGAAAGCATGTGCTTGCTCCCCCCTGGCTGGCATACCCTGTTCCTTAAGATGTCATCATCTTCTTCTGTGGAGTGAGTCCCTCCCAGTGACCTCAGCGTCTTCTTATACCTGGCTGAGCCCCCCTGCCTGCAGCTGGGTGGGCTTAGCAATCTCCACCCCCTCTGTCTCCCTGCAAGATTTATTCCAATATCTAATAAATGGGATAACTTCTCTCAGGATGATCGGATCAGCACACGGGCAGTACCAGCGCCTGTGGTTTGTTCTGCCGGTCGTACTGGGATCAAACCTGGACCCATTCGGTCCCTGTGGGAGGCTGATCCCTATATCTCGGGTTTCAGACCTTCCACCGTCACGGGAGTCACACTGTTGGATGCACAATTTCTTTAGGGTAAGGAGAATATTTTTTATGAGCCTGTACCTCGGACGATGCGTCCATACTTCACAATTCCATGTTGGAGACGGTTTGGCTGGGCTGCCATAATAGATGTGTATCCAGTGGCCACTTGGCATGCGTGTTTTAATTAAGCCCCCAAGCATTTCCAAGCCCCCTGCTGGCGTGGTTTCCTCATGGGGCTTTGAACTACCATCTACAGTTTACACTGAGCTCAGCCCGTTAGCATACTAATAGGAACTCTATTCATTAGCAAAGGTGGGGGCCAGGAGCACTCCTGTGTCCAGGAGACAAAATGGAGTCACGCCAATCTGATAGCATGCCTGTTCCAAGATGGCGGCTGTTCCCTCATCACACCTCCCTGCTTTAGAGGGCGCTAGGGGGCATCACATTCCTGTGTTCCCCCATGCGCCCTTCCACACCTTCTCCTTGCCGGGACAACCCATCAGCATTACCATGGTCTCTGCCACTTCTGTGGCGGATGCTGAAGTGATACTGCTGGAGAGCCAGGCTCCAGCGTAGCAACCTCCCATTCGTCCCAGAGACCGAGTGTAACCAGCTGAGGGGGTTGTGGTCTGTTTCCACGGTGAAGTGGCGTCCGTACAAGTATGGCTGCAGACGTTGCAGGGCCCATACAATTGCCAGACATTCCTTCTCCATCGTGGAATAGGCCACTTCCCTCGGCAGGAGCTTCCGGCTCAGGTACAAAACGGGGTGTTCATGTCCCGTAGTGTCGACCTGGCTGAGCACAGCACCGAGGCCAAAGTCACTGGCGTCGGTCTGTACTACGAACGGCCGCATGAAGTCGGCTGCCTGTAGTACAGGAGAGCTAGACAAGGCGGTTTTGAGCGCCTGGAAAGCTGTCTCGCAGGCGACTGTCCAGTCGACTGCGACGGGCAGCTTCTTCTTGGTGAGGTCCGTCAGGGGCTTGGCCAGGGTGCTATAGTGTGGAACAAACCTCCTATAGTACCCGGCCGTCCCCAAGAAGGACATCACCTGCTTCTTGGTCCTGGGGGAGGGCCAAGAGGTGATGGCATCCACCTTCCCGGGCTCTGGCTTCAGAGCTCCCCCACCTACCCGGTGTCCCAGGTACTGGACCTCACTCATACCCAGCTGGCACTTTTCCGGCTTAATGGTCAACCCTGCCCTCTGGATCCTCCCCAACACCTGCGCCAGGTGCTGTAGGTGATCTTCCCAGGTGGGACTGAAGATGGCAATGTCATCCAGGTACGCAGTCGCATACCCTTCCAGTCCCTTGAGCAGCGTGTTGACCATCCGCTGAAAAGTGGCAGGGGCATTCTTCATGCCGAAGGGCATCACCGTGGACTCGTACAGTCCAAATGGGGTGATAAAGGCAGAGCGTTCCCGTGCCTTAGGGGTCAGGGGAATCTGCCAATATCCCCTGCTCAGATCCATGATGGTCAGGTACTTGGCCCCGGCCAGCTGATCGAGCAGGTCATCGATGCGCGGCATTGGGTACGCATCGGTGACCGTCACAGCGTTGAGCCCCTGGTAGTCCACGCAGAACCGCGTAGTCCGGTCCTTTTTAGGGACGAGGACTACCGGCGAAGCCCACGCGCTGTTGGATGCTTGGATCACCCCCAGCTTCAGCATCTCGTCTATCTCTTGGCGCATGTGCTGCTGCACCTCGAGAGAGACCCGATATGCTGAACGCCGGATCGGGGGGTGATTGCCGGTGTCCACATCGTGGACGGCTGCCTCAGTCCTTCCGGGCAGGCTGCTAAACAGCTCCCGAAAGGGGTGTAGGGTGACCCCCAGCTGGGAACATTGGTCCTCCGAAAGCTGGTGGCCAACCTCCACATCCTCGATGGATCCACCCGCCTTGACTTGGGTAAGCAGATCCAGGAGGGTTTCTACCTCCCCTTCCTCCGGGAGGTTGCACACTGGGTGGGCACAAGCCTCCCGCTCATGATGTGCTTTCATCATGTTCACGTGGAAGGCCTTCCTCCTTCCACGGGCGTGGTCCAGGGTGACCAGATAGGTGACGGCGTTGAGCTGCTGGTGCACGAGGTATGGACCCTCCCAGGCTGCCTGAAGCTTGTTTTGTGGGACGGGGACCAGTACCCACACCTTTTGACCCACCTGGTAGGTCCTCTCACAAGCATTCTGGTCGTACCACCGCTTCTGGTCAGCTTGGGCCTGGGCCATATTGTCATGCACCAGCCGCGTCAAGGCCGTCATTCTGTCCCGGAAGCGCACAACATACTCAATGGCCGACACTCCAGGGGTGGCCAAATCTCCTTCCCACGCTTCCTTCACTAGAGCAAGGGGCCCCCGTACACGTCGAACATACAGGAGCTCAAAGGGGGAGAACCCCGTTGAGGCCTGAGGAACCTCCCGGTAGGCAAATAGAAGGTGTGGGAGATACCGCTCCCAATCTCTCCCGTGGGAGTCGACCAACATCTTAAGCATCTGCTTTAAGGTGCCGTTGAACCGCTCACACAGGCCATTGGTCTGTGGGTGATACGGGCTGGCTACCAGATGTTGCACCTGGATCTGCTTACAGAGAGACTCCATCAGCTGGGACATGAACTGGGTCCCTCGGTCGGTGAGCATTTCCTGGGGAAACCCCACTCTGGAGAAGATCTCCAGTAAGGCAGTGGCCACTTTGTCAGCCCGAATGGATGACAAAGCGACCGCCTCCGGGTACCGAGTGGCATAGTCCACTACCGTTAATATGAAGCATTTCCCGGAGCGACTGGGAGTGGACAGAGGTCCAATGAGATCCACAGCCACCCTCGAGAAAGGCTCTTCAATGATGGGCAGAGTTACCAGTGGGGCTTTGGGGCGCAGCCCCGCCTTCCCCACCCTCGGGCAGGTGTCACACGAACGGCAGTAGGCAATTACCTCGGTCCTCATTCCAGGCCAGTAGAAATGCTGCGCTAGCCTGGCCCTGGTCTTAGCGATCCCTAGGTGTCCGGCCATGGGAATCTCGTGGGCTATCCGCAACAATTCCGCCCTGAACGGATAGGGTACCACTAACTGTCGGTCCCTGGGCCACGCCTCCGGTGAACCCTGCTGGACCGATACCCGGTACAGCCGTCCCTGGTCCCAGACCACCCGCTCGCGGTCTGACTCCCCAGGAGGCTGTGCCGCCTGCTCCTTGAGAGCTTTCAGGCTAGCGTCGGCTTCCAACGCTGCCTGAAATCCCTGACTCGATGTGGCGAGAATGGACGACA
Organism: Ranitomeya imitator; assembly: GCF_032444005.1. Classification (NCBI taxonomy): domain Eukaryota; kingdom Metazoa; phylum Chordata; class Amphibia; order Anura; family Dendrobatidae; genus Ranitomeya; species Ranitomeya imitator. Next base: position 15,796,700 of record NC_091283.1, read on the forward strand.
CCGCCACATCCGCTGTCAGCTCCCCGGGATCTGTCTCCGGGCCGCTGTCTGACTCGGCAGCCACTTGGTCAGAGAGGGGGAAGCCGTCGGACCTCTGCAAGGCTCCTTGGGCTCCGGCGCTCCCACTCCGGGTGACAGCGGCCACGACCGCTGTGCCCATGGGTAGCACCTGCTTCCCCCCGGCCCCTGACCAAGTCGCCGGGTCAGGCAGACTTTCCTGCCCTCCTGACATCCCGGGGGTGGGGAACTCCTGCCCTGGGGTCTTACCTGGTGGCTCCTCTCCCGGGACGCCTCCTCCCCCCATGGTCTGTTCCTCTTCCTGCAGGGGTCCTAGACTCAGCAGGCTGGATTCAATTAGGGGCCCTACACTGCCCATAGCAGCCCCTCCCTCCACCTCTGAGCTCTCCCCTACAGTCTCCTCACCTGTCCTCCCCGTGAGCCCCGTGTGTGTGGTGTCAGTGTATGGAGTACCCTCAGGTTTCACTCCCTCCCCCACTGTTGGAGGCACATTCAACACATCAGCATTCACAGTAGAGTCATGACCTTCTTGGGGAGCCGAACTTGGGGGTTCAGTGGCCACATACTGAGACACTAGCCGCCCCAAATCGGTCCCAAGTAATACATTAGCAGGAATATTTGACGTTACTCCCACCTCCCGCATTCCCCTCCCGGCACCCCAGTCCAAAAACACCTTGGCGACAGGCAGCGCCGGCTCCACGCCTCCAATTCCGGAGACGGAAAGGGTTTTCCCCGGTACCAAGTCTTGAGGGGACACCACCTCAGGACGTACCAGGGTTCGTTCAGCGCCTGTGTCCCGCAGTCCCATGACCGCGGAGCGGCCGATAGTGACGGGTTGGTAATTGTCCAGGGACCTCCCACCACCCCCTCCCACACATAAAACAGTGGACGGTTTCGGGGACAGGGATGGGGCCTTAAGACGCTGGGGACATGCGGTCTTGAAGTGTCCCAGCTGGTTGCAGTGATGACAACGTCTGGGTTCTGCGCCTGGCCTGGGGAGGGCAGCAGGGGGGTACACCCCTTGCACTCTGGGGGCTGGGGAAACAGGGGCAGGATTGGGCTTACCCCCTCTCCAGGTGCTGCTGGCAGGCTTCTTCGGCTCAAGCGCCCTGTTATTGGCATACTCATCTGCCAGGGCGGCTGTAGCAGAAGCCCCCTTCGGTTTCCGGTCACGGAGGAACTGCTGGAGGTCCTCTGGGCAGTTCCACAAGAACTGCTCCATGACGAACAGTTCCTGGACCTCCTGGCGGGTGGTGAGCGCTAGACCCGAGGTCCAGTGCTCTGCAGCTCTCAGCAACGCCCGCATGTGGTCGGTCCAGGTGTCCTTTGGGCCCCGCTGCAGGCTCCGGAACTTCTTGCGGTAAGACTCTGGGGTGAGGTTGTAGTGCTGGATCAGGGCCCGCTTGATGCTGCTGTAGTCCTGCTCAGCCCCGGCAGGTAAGTCCCCCAAAACTTCCAGGGACATACCCCTCAAACGGGGGGTCAGGTATCTTGCCCACTGATCCGGGGCCAGATGGTGTTGAAGGCAGGTCCTTTCAAAGGCCAGCAAGAAGGAATCCAGGTCTCCATCCTTCTCAAGCAGAGGGAAGTCCTCGGCCCGGACTTTGGAAGCCCTGGACTCTGGTGGTGCTGGGGCGTCCAGCGGGAGCCCGTGTTGAGCCATCTCCAGACGGTGCTGGCGCTCCGCTGCTCTCTCTGCCGCTGCTTGCTCCGCTGCCCGCTCTGCCGCCTCTCGGCGTTCTGCACGCTCTCGCTCTGCCGCTCTCTCTGCTCGCTCTGCCGCCTCACGGCGTTCTGCCCTCTCCCGCTCCTCTGCTTCACGGCGTTCTGCACGCTCGGCCTCCGCTGCTTTCTCTGCAGCTGCCATGAGTCTCACATAGGCGTCTTCATTACCCGCCTCGAGACGTGCCACTGCCGCTGCAACAAGGGCCGCTGATGTGGACAGGCTGGGGCGGGTAGGTGGTGGGTAGTCCCTTGCCGGACTAAGCACGGGTGGCTGGCTCCTTGGGGAGTCTGGGCTGAGCTCCCCCTCGCCTGGAACAGTACCGTCCACCACCACCTCCTCATAAGCCATAGCACTGGCCTGCGCCCTCACTGCACTCCTGGTGCCCTCCGCCATCTTTGGAACCTCTGGTTACTGACACAGCTGTACCCCTGACCTTGCACACAACTTATTATATCTACACTCTGACCGTCTAGTGCTGGGCTGACCTTAAGACCCCAGCAGTGAAAGTTACCACTGGTAGTCTTTAGTGTCTGGGAGTAGGGGTCCCACGCACACTATTACTCTGATCCCACGTACGCTGCCACCACTGTGAAGGATTACCCCTTCCTCCCACGTCACCAATCCGTGACGTCACTACACAGGTCCAGCTCTCCGGCGCCCCCTTTGTCTCTCAGGTCAGTAAAGGGACTGCACCTAGAGCAAATGGCCGCCGGGGAGACTGCCCTGTTACCCACCCTGGGTATTCTAAGATTCGCAATCAGAGTAAAAGGATCAGCCCAAAATTAATTTATGATTTAATTGCCTTAAGGGCGCACTAGATAATTACAAGAAATATACAATCACAATATATCAAGAGTTACAGTCAGAGTACAATATAACAACAATAATACAAGGCTTGAAGGTATAAAGCTGGAGGTCAATTTACCAGGTCGAAGGTCGCTTGTGGAAGCCGGGGGGCATAGCATTCCGCAGGTCCAAAAACTTAGTTGCCGGGCAGCCCCCAGAAAGCATGTGCTTGCTCCCCCCTGGCTGGCATACCCTGTTCCTTAAGATGTCATCATCTTCTTCTGTGGAGTGAGTCCCTCCCAGTGACCTCAGCGTCTTCTTATACCTGGCTGAGCCCCCCTGCCTGCAGCTGGGTGGGCTTAGCAATCTCCACCCCCTCTGTCTCCCTGCAAGATTTATTCCAATATCTAATAAATGGGATAACTTCTCTCAGGATGATCGGATCAGCACACGGGCAGTACCAGCGCCTGTGGTTTGTTCTGCCGGTCGTACTGGGATCAAACCTGGACCCATTCGGTCCCTGTGGGAGGCTGATCCCTATATCTCGGGTTTCAGACCTTCCACCGTCACGGGAGTCACACTGTTGGATGCACAATTTCTTTAGGGTAAGGAGAATATTTTTTATGAGCCTGTACCTCGGACGATGCGTCCATACTTCACAATTCCATGTTGGAGACGGTTTGGCTGGGCTGCCATAATAGATGTGTATCCAGTGGCCACTTGGCATGCGTGTTTTAATTAAGCCCCCAAGCATTTCCAAGCCCCCTGCTGGCGTGGTTTCCTCATGGGGCTTTGAACTACCATCTACAGTTTACACTGAGCTCAGCCCGTTAGCATACTAATAGGAACTCTATTCATTAGCAAAGGTGGGGGCCAGGAGCACTCCTGTGTCCAGGAGACAAAATGGAGTCACGCCAATCTGATAGCATGCCTGTTCCAAGATGGCGGCTGTTCCCTCATCACACAGACCACCCCAACAAAGGCTACATAGTGCTGGAAAATAAGCTTTTGGTCACTGATTCTCATTTACCAGCTACACATGCGGCAGTCTGTATATTGAGAAGAATAAGGGGCGCCTCTTTATCCCGGGGAACAAAGGACGAGTCGTATAAGATCTATCATAGCGGTGAATGGGATGTTTTTTTATTTTAACTTTGTTTTAACACCCTGTGTATTTATTTCATTAAAATATTTTTTTTCCAAATGTGTGTGTGTTTTTTTTAACCCTTTATTAATATTGGATTAATAATGGAGAGGTGTATTACTGACACCTCTCCATTATTAACCAGGCTTAATGTCACCTTACAATAGCAAGGTGACATTAACCCCTTATTACCCCATATCCCACCGCTACACGAGCGTGGGAAGAGAGTGGCTAAGTGCCGGAATAGGCGCATCTTCCAGATGTGCCTTTTCTGGGGTGGCTGGGGGCAGATGTTCCAGAAACTGTTTCAGAAACTGAATAGTCTGGAGAAGGGTGAGTTGAGCTCAGAAGACAAAGAGGTAGCACAGAATGGAACGGAGCGCAGGGAATAAATAACGCATCCAACATGGAGGCAAATCTGCACCGATTCTGCAGACGTACATGTTACCCAAGATGACTTTCATTTCCTAGATTGTATATAACTTGCATGTTTCCACCTGAGCAATTAAGACAATATTCCTTCCATAATTCTCCACTGGGAATGTGTCTTTAAAATAGGCTTTAATAAGTATATTTGAAGAAGAGCACTGCTCATAACCCCTTTTAGCACACCAGTGTACATTGGATATTACAGACAACACCAAGAATTAATTTCATGCTTATGAATTAATTCCAGAATTATAATTAGGTACAACTTGTATTAACTCAAAACATCTTCTAAATCCCCGGACTATCCGACGGCGGAGAACGCCTTGCACATCATTTCTGAGATGGCGTGATACGAGAAAGATGAGATTTAACAAGGTAGAGCAGAGAAAAGGAATTAGGGATGTGCGGTTTTCCTGGGTGATGGGAGCGCAGTAAATAACGGACGCCTTCCGCTGGATATTACCGAGCTTCGCTTTACTGGTTAAGTGCATGGAAGTTAATTAGATTGATGCTATATGTTGTATGTGCTCTCGGTCTCTCGTATTTCACTAACCTATAACATATTCCACATCACCTTTTCTTCTTTGTCTATGGAAATGGCCCTGGCCTCATCCATCATAAAGCATTATTGCTTAGTGCTCTCCTCTCTACCAACCGGAGTCTATTTTTACATACGACGTCAATACTACATGTATATTCCAAGTCCCAATGAAAAAAAACAACAGGTTCAGACCATAATCGTGAAAAGTCTATGTAGTTTATTAAACATTCAGTATTAAAATAATACATCACCATAAATAAAACCAGGCGAAGACGCTGTAAGACACCCTGAAAACCCTCTCTACATCACACCGATGAAGAATCGGCAACAGTCCAACGATAAGAATAATGTCTAGTAGAATAAATAATTAGATGGAAGAATAATAATCACCATCATAATTAAAAAAAAAGAGGGATTGGATAAAGCAAAATGCAGGAAAGTTAATAATCAACGGAATGCTGTGGATCTAATAAATGTAATAAATAATTAGAGGATAAATCATCATTATTATTATTGTGTTGATACAAAGATTGGCAAACAAGACGCAATCGAGCTACAACTGCTAAAGTACAAATTCCAAGGAATGTAGCATACCCCAATGCTGAGGGCTCCATCTGTAAATCGAGAAGGATAGACGATGTCTCTTCATATCCGACTGCCAGAAAGAGGAAACAGGGAGCGGGTGACAGAGGGAGAGTCCTGTAAGATCCATCATGGCGGTGAATAGAAGGTATCTTCTTGTTTCAGAAACTGAAAGAGTTGAGCTCGGAAGACAAAGAGGTTGGGACATTATGGACTGGTTGCAATAGAGAAAAATTAATAATCAATAGTTTGCCGAAGATCACAAGAAATGTAATAAATTATTGGAGGATAAATCATCAATAATGTTATTGTCTTTATGGAAAGGTTAGAAAGCAAGAGATAATCGCACTATAATGCAAAAGTACAAAATCCAAGGAATATAGCACATCTCAATGTCATAAATACAAATGGACATAATATTAGTGACTATAGGAGGTTATTACCTTTCACCTTCGTGGGGGTAGGAAGCTTCAAATCCTCAATGCAAGTTTTAGGCTGCCGTCACACTATCAGTATTGGGTCAGTATTTTACATCAGTATTTGTAAGTCAAAACCAGGAGTGGGTGATAAATGCAGAAGTGGTGCATATGTTACTATTATACTTTTCCTCTAATTGTTCCACTCCTGGTTTTGGCTACAAATACTGATGTAAAATACTCACCAAATACTGATACTGTGACGGCAGGCTTAGGCTACTTTCACACTAGCGTCGGAACGGGGCCGTCGCCAATACGTCGGCCCGACGTACCGACGCAAACTGTGAAGAAAATGAACAACGGGGGCAGTGGATGCAGTTTTACAATGCATCCGCTGCCCCATTGTAAGGTTCGGGGAGGAAGGGGCGGAGTTCTGGCCGCGCATGCGCGGTCTGAAAAAGCGGAATCGACTGACAAAAAAAGTTGCATGCAAAGTTTTTTTGTCCCGACGGACAAAAAAACACGACGCATCCGTCACACGACGGATGCAACGTGTGACAATCCGTCGCAATGCGTCGCTGATGAAAGTCTATGGAGAAAAAACGCATCCTGCGGGCAACTTTTTTTTCTCCAAAACGACGCATTGCGACGGAAGCCAAACGACGCTAGTGTGAAAGTAGCCTTACTGTTACTAGAATAGTAAAAATGTAACTCAGCTCATGGCTACTGTAGACTTCAGTTTGTAGAGCGCGGGTTTCGCAAGTGGCCCCAAAGTTGAGAGTCTACTTATTAAGTTTAGTGCATTTTAATATAGCGTTCCTTTACCCATATAGGATCAAAGCTATGCCCCCATTTTTTTAAAACTAGCCTACAATTGTACCAAATTAGCATTAATTGCCCAAACATCCATCCCAGATCATGGCACACCAAGCAATATGCGTAGGGTAGTATCTTTAAGGCGCCAACTCGGAAGCAAGTTCATGTCCTCGCTGCTACATGTGTGCGATAACACCTGGCGCACATCTCTCACACGGAGCCCCGTCACTGGCAGCACCTTTCACTGCTGCCTTTATGGTGCATTTTATTGCCTCCATTAGTAGACGGACGAGCTCATTCCTGACCCGTCTTGTTAGATCACCCGGGGATTCGACCCCTTCATAAGAATCAGATGCAAATCGTCCAGAAGAAGACGCACGTAATTGGTTGTTAAAGGCTGACGGAATAAATATTATTTGCAGAAGGGGAAAAGCTAACTTGTTTCTTTCACACTGTTCCACACATGCAATCTCTGATTTTAATATGCTCCAGATAGTTTTCAGCATGACAGAAGATTATGTCAGGAAAAAAAAAATAGCGAGAGCGAGGTTATGGTTTAGTACTTGAGACAAGGCTGCCCTCTACAGAGTGAGACTCCATGTATTTATAGCTGTAGTACAGAGATATGGACAAGTACTAAATGCAGGGATGTACTGTACATTGTATCAGTCTGTGACAGAAGTGAATACTTGATGTTTTGATCATAATATTAAATTATCAACTAGAGATGAAAGAATCTCTTAAAATTAAAATTTTCCAGCTTTGCAAATTTTCCCCCAAAATGTAATTGTATGGCAAGTACTGCAAAGCCTCCAACTGCCATGAAAGTACATATGTAAAACACAGAGTTCACCTCGGACTTTATCAAGCTCTTTAATGCAAACACAGCCATAGTATTGTCCAATTGACTTCACCATATATGACTATGGTAAATGAATGCTTTGACGACACAGCGCTTTTACTTAAATATGCCAGACGTATTATTTAGTATGGTTAGTGACATGAGTTATTGTTCATATGAGTCTGAAAGTTGACTCTTGTTGTAGGCTGAATTGATGTTTGTTGATTTGTTGAATGGTTGCTACCTTGTGCATCAGTCTTTGCAGCTTATTTTTCTGCAATCAATGGTTGTTAATATGTTGACTACCAATTTCAGGGTTCCCCTACTCTGGTCCTCAAGAGCCACCAACAGGTCATGTTTTCAGTATTTCCTTAATATTGCACAGGTTATAATTGCATCACTTGTGCAATACCAAGGAAATCCTGAAAACATGATCTGTTAGTGGCTCTTGAGGACCGGAGATGGGGACCACTGACCTATTGTATCAGTCCATGCAGCTTGTTGTTCTGCAAACATTGCCAGGCAAAATATTCAGGTTAAACGAACACACAAACAATGAGAGATGACCTCTTACCACCCAAACCTATGGATAATGGCCTTAAGGACAGCTATGGGTGTAAAATGGACATCTCTCCTTCTACAGAGAGACTCTAGAGGACTGCAGCCACGGCACCGTGGCTCTAATCGTAGGAATACAGATTTGATCAACTGCCCATCACTGAACGCATAGAGACTTTTGGAGAACCCAGGTTGGGACAATCAAGTCACCTGGCCACATACCTCAAAGAACTCTGTCAGCTTCCTTAGCTTGCCACTACCTAGTCTTTGTGTGTGTCATGGGTTGAAGTAGCTGGTCCTGGAAGCTCCTAAATCGCAGACGTTTTTATTCCAGGCTAGCCAGCAGAAAGGTGAGACTTTGTCATTTGCATCATCTTGTGTATTTGCTGGGACTGTACTATGTGTTATTGATTGCTGGTGGTTCAATAAAGTACTGCCACACTGTGTTAACCCAACCCTCTGTTGTCTGAGTAGTATTCTTCTCATTGGAAAGGAGTATGGGCATTCAGTGAGATGAGCCCTAGTCTCCACAAATGCTAACTGTTCTTCATTGTTGTGCTGTCACACACACTATCTGTAATTGTTATTTGGTGTTTTATCCCATTATCTCTATGGCTAAGTGTGCTTTCACATTGTATTTTGTGTACACGTCGAGGCATACATCCGAAATCCTTCACAGAACAGAGCGGGATCCGGATGTTTGTGCCAACAGGGCCATAGACTGATAGCAAACATAGAGAGAAGATTCAGAAGAATCTAGATTAGCTTGAACAATAGACAACGACTACTAGAATGGCATTTAACAGGGAAAAATGCAAGATTCTACATCTGTGCAAGAAAATGAAAATTACATCTACAGAATGGGAAGAATAGAATTAAGCAATAGCACGTGTGAAAAAGACTTGGATATACTAATAGATCACAGACTGCACATGAGTCAACAGTGTGATGCAGCAGCATAAAAGGCAAACACGGTTCTAGGATGCATTAAGAGAAGCATAGAGTCTATATCACATGAAGTAATTATCCCCCTCTACTCCTCCTTGGTCAGGCCTCATCTGGAATATTGTGTCCAATTCCGGGCATATTTTAAAAAGACATTGAAAATTGAAGCAAGTTCAGAGAAGATCGACCAGGATGGTGAGCGGATAAGCGGATTGCAAAGTATGTCCTACCAGGAACAGTTAAAGGATTTGGGCATGTTTAGCTGCAAAAAAGAAGGCTAAGAGCAGTCTTAATAGAGGTCTACAAATATCTGAAGGGCTGTCACAGTGTAGAGAGATCATCATTATTCTCATCTTCACATGAAAACACGAGAAGCAATGGAATGAAACTGAAAGGGAGAAGATACAGATTAGGTATTAGAAAAAAATTTTTGACAGTGAGTGTGATCTATGAGTGGAACAGGCAGCCCGAGAGGTGGTGAGTTCTCCTTCAATTGAAGTCTTCAATCAGAGGCTGGACAGACATCTGAGATGGTTTTGTGAATCGTGCATTGAGCAGGGGATTGGACACGATGACACTGGAGGTCCCTTACAACACTAACATTCTAGGATTCTGTAAAATTAATAACATTTAACACAAATTAATTTAGCACTAAATTGATTCACTCATTGCTAGTAACAACACCCGCGCTATTACTCCAGCTGGTAATGGGTTAAGGTTGGAACATTGTTGCAAATATGCCCCAAAAATTTCGAATAAGAAGTACCTGTCACATGCATGTTTATTTTTTTTTAACCTGGTGTAAATGTCACTATTCCATTCCCTCTTCCCTAAATCATGTGACCCAAAAGAAAACCAGAGAAGCGCTGGAAACTGGGGAAGTATAAAATCACACACACACTAAATTACATATACAGGTGTTTCTCACAAAATTAGAATATCATCAAAAAGTGAATTTATTTTAGTTCTTCAATACAAAAAGTGAAACTCATATATTCTATAGAGTCATTACAAACAGAGTGATCTATTGCATGTGTTTATTTCTGTTAATGTTGATGATTATGGCTTACAGCCAATGAAAACCCAAAAGTCATTATCTCAGTGAATTAGAATACTTCATAACACCAGCTTGAAAAATTGTTTTAAAATCCGAAATGTTGTCCTACTGAAATGAAATGTATGCTCAGTAAATGCACTCAATACTTGATCGGGCTCCTTTTGCATAAATTACTGCATCAATGCGGCGTGGCATGGAGGCGATCAGCCTGTGGCGCTGCTGAGGGGTTATGGAAGCCCAGGTTGCTTTGATAGCAGCCTTCAGCTCGTCTGCATTGTTGGGTCTGGTCTCTCTCATCTTCCTCTTGACAATACTCCGTGGATTCTCTATGGGGTTAAGGTCAGGCAAGTTTGCTGCCAATCAAGCACAGTGATACCGTTGTTTTTACACCAGGTATTGGTACTTTTGGCAGTGTGGACAGGTGCCAAGTCCTGCTGGAGAATGACATTATTTCCAAGAAGCTTGTCGGCAGAGGGAAGCATGAAGTGCTCTAAAATGTCCTGGTAGATGGCTGCACTGACTTTGGTCTTGATTTGGCCCAGGTAAGACGCTTCTGGCGTTGTCCATCGGTCATGAGTGGTGTGACACAAGGAATGTGACACTTGTAGCCCATGTCCTGGAGATGTCTGTTTGTGGTAGCTCTTGAAGCAATGACTCCAGCAGCAGTCCGCTCCTTGTGAATCTCCCCCACTTTTTTTAATGGCCTTTTCTTAACAATCCTTTCAAAGCTGCGGTTATCCCGGTTGCTTGTGCACCTTTTTCTAACACACGTTTTCCTTCCACTCAACTTTCCATTAATCTGCTTAGATACAGCACTCTGTGAACAGCCGGCTTCTTTACCAATGACCTTTTGTTGCTTCCCTGTTATGGAACTGGTGGTTAGGAGCACCCGGAACGACCTGATGGTTAAACTCACACAGGACAAGCTCTGGGAAGTGGGAGCTCTGCTGACCGCAACCCCTAATCCTATCACACAACTAGAAATAGCTGTGAAGCATACCTAACTTGGCCTAGACGCCTCTTCACAGCCTAAGAGCTAACTAGCCCTAGAGATAGAAAATAAAGCCTACCTTGCCTCAGAGAAATTCCCCAAAGGAAAAGGCAGCCCCCCACATATATTGACTGTGAGTTAAGATGAAAGTCACAAACACAGAAATGAAACAGGTTTCAGCAAAGGGAGGCCAGACTTACTAAACAGACTGAGGATAGGAAAGGTATCTTTGCGGTCAGCACAAAAAACTACAAAAAGACCACGCAGAGTGTGCAAAAAGACCTCCGCACCGACTCACGGTGCGGAGGTGCCACTCTGCATCCCAGAGCTTCCAGCTAGCAAGGCAGAATCATGATAGCAAGCTGGACAAGAAAACAATGAACAAATAATTAACTAGCAGGGACTTAGCTTCTGCTGGAGTAGACAGGTCACCAGAAAGATCCAAGAGCGAACTGAACCAGTACAAGAACATTGACAGCTGGCATGGAGTAACGATCTGAGTGGAGTTAAATAGAGCAGCCAGCCAAAGAATAAACTACGTCACCTGTGGAAGGAACCTCAGAAGCAGCAGCTCCACTCACAGCCACCAGAGGGAGTCCATGGACAGAACTCGCCGAAGTACCATTCATCACCACAGGAGGGAGTTCGATAACAGAATACACAACAGTAACCCCCCCTTGAGGAGGGGTAACCGAACCCTCACCAGAGCCCCCAGGCCGATCAGGAAGAGCCAAATGAAAGGCACGAACTAGATCGGCAGCATGAACATCAGAGGCAAAAACCCAGGAATTATCTTCCTGACAATAACCCTTCCACTTGACCACTGGTACTGAAGTTTCCGTCTCGAAATACGAGAATCCAAAATCTTCTCCACCACATACTCCAACTCCCCCTCGACCAACACCGGGGCAGGAGGATCAACGGAGGGAACCATAGGCGCCACGTATCTCCGCAATAACGACCTATGGAACACATTATGGATGGCAAAAGAAGCTGGAAGGGCCAAACGAAATGACACAGGATTGAGAACTTCAGAAATCTTACATGGACCAATGAAACGAGGCTTAAACTTAGGAGAGGAAACCTTCATAGGAACATAACGAGACGACAACCAAACCAAATCCCCAACACGAAGTCGGGGACCAACACAGCGCCGACAGTTAGCGAAACGTTGAGCCTTCTCCTGGGACAATATCAAATTGTCCACCACATGAGTCCAAATCTGCTGCAACCTGTCCACCACAGTATCCACACCAGGACAGTCCGAAGGCTCAACCTGCCCTGAAGAGAAACGAGGATGGAAACCAGAATTACAGAAAAAAGGCGAAACCAAAGTAGCCGAGCTGGCCTGATTTTTAAGGGCGAACTCAGCCAAAGGCAAGAAGGACACCCAATCATCCTGATCAGCAGAAACAAAGCATCTCAGATATGTTTCCAAAGTCTGATTAGTTCGTTCGGTTTGGCCATTTGTATGAGGATGGAATGCCGAAGAAAAAGACAAATCAATGCCGATCTTAGCACAAAAGGACCGCCAAAACCTCTAAACAAACTGGGAACCTCTGTCCGAGACGATGTTCTCCGAAATGCCATGCAAACGAACCACATGCTGGAAAAACAATGGCACCAAATCAGAGGAGGAAGGCAATTTAGACAAGGGTACCAAATGGACCATCTTAGAGAAGCGATCACAAAACCCCCAAATGACCGACAACCTTTGAGAGACAGGGAGATCTGAAATAAAATCCATGGAAATATGCGTCCAGGGCCTCTTCGGGAGCGGCACGGGCAAAAGCAAACCACTGGCACGAGAACAGCAGGGCTTAGCCCGAGCACAAGTCCCACAGGACTATAATAATAATAATAATAATAATAATAATTTTTATTTATATAGCGCCAACATATTCCGCAGCGCTTTACAAATTATAGAGGGGACTTGTACATACAATAGACATTACAGCATAACAGAAATACAGTTCAAAACAGATACCAAGAGGAGTGAGGGCCCTGCTCGTAAGCTTACAAACTATGAGGAAAAGGGGAGACACGAGAGGTGGATGGTAACAATTGCTATAGTTATTCGGACCAGCCATAGTGTAAGGCTTGGGTGTTCATGTAAAGCTGCATGAACCAGTTAATTAATTTTTTTTTTTTTTTTTTTTAATATAGGCCACACAGGGATCGTTAGGTTAATGCATTGAGGCGGTAGGCCAGACTACACAAAAGAACGCACATCCCGTGACAAAGAAGGCCACCAAAAGGATCTAGCCACCAAATCTCTGGTACCAAAGATTCCAGGATGACCATCCAACACCGAACAATGAACCTCAGAGATAACTCTACTAGTCCATCTATCAGGGACAAACAGTTTCTCCGCTGGACAACGGTCAGGTCTATCAGCGTGAAACTTCTGCAGCACCCTCCGCAAATCAGGGGAAATGGCAGACAAAATTACCCCCTCTTTGAGAATACCCGCCGGCTCAGGAACGCCCGGAGAGTCAGGCACAAAACTCCTTGACAGGGCATCAGCCTTCACATTCTTAGAGCCTGGAAGGTACGAAACCACAAAATCAAAACGGGAGAAAAACAGCGACCATCGAGCTTGTCTAGGATTCAACCGTTTGGCAGACTCGAGATAAGTCAAATTCTTGTGATCCGTCAAGACCACCACGCGATGCTTGGCTCCTTCAAGCCAATGTCGCCACTCCTCGAATGCCCACTTCATGGCCAAAAACTCTCGATTGCCAACATCATAATTGCGCTCAGTAGGCGAGAATTTTCTAGAAAAGAAGGCACATGGTTTCATCACCGAGCCATCAGAACTTCTTTGCGACAAAACAACCCCTGCTCCAATCTCGGAAGCAACAACCTCAACCTGAAATGGGAGCGAAACATCTGGCTGGCACAACACAGGGGCAGAAGAAAAACGACGCTTCAACTCCTGAAAAGCCTCTACGGCCGCAGAGGACCAATTGACCACATCAGCTCCTTTCTTGGTCAAATCAGTCAACGTTTTAGCAACACTGGAAAAATTAGCGATGAAGCGACGGTAAAAATTAGCAAAGCCCAGGAACTTCTGCAGGCTCTTCACAGATGTCGGCTGAGTTCAATCATAAATGGCCTGAACTTTAACAGGGTCCATCTCGATAGTAGAAGGGGAAAAATGACCCCCAAAAATGAAACCTTCTGAACTCCAAAGAGACATTTTGACCCCTTCACAAACAAGGAATTCGCACGAAGGACCTGGAACACCATTCTGACCTGCTTCACATGAGACTCCCAATCATCCGAAAAGACCAAAATATCATCCAAATAAACAATCATGAATCTATCCAGGTACTTTCGGAAGATGTCATGCATAAAGGACTGAAACAGAGATGGAGCATTAGAAAGCCCGAATGGCATAACCAGGTACTCAAAATGGCCCTCGGGCGTATTAAATGCTGTTTTCCATTCATCGCCCTGTTTAATTCGCACAAGATTATACGCCCCTCGAAGATCTATTTTGGTGAACCAACTAGCCCCCTTAATCCGAGCAAACAAATCAGACAGCAGCGGCAAAGGGTACTGAAATTTGACTGTGATCTTATTAAGAAGGCGGTAATCAATACAAGGTCTCAAAGAACCATCCTTCTTGGCCACAAAAAAGAACCCTGCTCCCAACGGTGATGACGACGGGCGAATATGACCTTTCTCCAAGGATTCCTTTATATAACTCCGCATAGCGGCGTGCTCTGGCACAGATAAATTAAACAGTCGGCCCTTAGGAAACTTACTACCAGGAATCAAATTAATAGCACAATCGCAATCCCTATGAGGAGGTAGGGCACTGGATTTGGGCTCACCAAATACATCCCGGTAATCTGACAAAAACTCAGGGACTTCAGAAGGAGTGGAAGGCGAAATTGACAGCAATGGAACATCACCATGTACCCCCTGACAACCCCAGCCGGACACAGACAAAGATTTCCAATCCCATACTGGCTTATGGACCTGTAGCCATGGCAACCCCAAAACGACCACATCATGCAGATTATGCAACACCAAAAAGCGAATATCCTCCTGATGTGCAGGAGCCATGCACATGGTCAATTGAGTCCAGTACTGAGGCTTATTCTTGGCCAAAGTCGTAGCATCAATTCCTCTCAATGGAATAGGATACTGCAAGGGCTCCAAGAAAAAACCACAGCGCCTGGCAAACTCCAAGTCCATCAAATTCAGGGCAGCGCCTGAATCCACAAATGCCATAACAGAATAGGACGACAAAGAGCAAATCAGAGTAAAGGACAAAAGAAATTTAGACTGTACCGTACAAATGGTGGCAGACCTAGCGAACCGCTTAGTGCGCTTAGGACAATCGGAGATAGCATGAGTGAAATCACCACAGTAAAAACACAGCCCATTCCGACGTCCTAGTTCTTGCCGTTCAGCTCTGGTCAAAGTCCTATCACATTGCATAGGCTCAGGCCTATGCTCAGAGAATACCGCCAAATGGTGCACAGCTTTGCGCTCACGCAAGCGCCGATCGATCTGAGTGGCCAAGGACATAGACTCATTCAGACCAGCAGGCGTGGGAAATTCCACCATGACATCCTTAAGGGCTTCAGAAAGACCCTTTCTGAAAATTGCCACCAGGGCACACTCATTCCACTGAGTAAGCACAGACCACTTTCTAAACTTCTGACAATATACCTCCGCTTCATCCTGACCCTGACACAAAGCCAGCAAGATTTTCTCTGCCTGATCCACTGAATTTGGTTCATCATACAGCAATCCAAGCGCCAGAAAAAACGCATCTACATCACGCAATGCAGGATCTCCTGGTGCAAGGGAAAATGCCCAGTCTTGAGGGTCACCACGCAACAAAGAGATAATAATTTTTACTTGTTGAACGGGGTCACCAGATGAGCGGGGTTTCAAAGCTAGAAACAGTTTACAATTATTTTTGAAATTCAGGAACTTAGATCTATCCCCAGAAAACAAATCAGGAATTGGAATTCTAGGCTCTAACATCGGATTCTGAACCACAAAATCTTGAATGTTTTGTACCCTTGCAGTGAGATGATCCACACAAGAGGACAGACCTTGAATGTCCATATCTACACCTGTGTCCTGAACCACCCAGAGGTTAAGGGGAAAAGAAAGACAAAACACACTGCAGAGAAAAAAAATGGTCTCAGAACTTCTCTTATCCCTCTATTGAGATGCATTAATACTTGTGGCCAGCTGTACTGTTATGGACCTGGTGGTTAGGAGCACCCGGAACGACCTGATGGTTAAACTCATAGAGGACAAGCTCTAGGAAGTGGGAGCTGACTGCAACCCCTAATCCTATTACACAACTAGAAATAGCCGTGGAGCGTACCTAACTCGGCCTAGATGCCTCTTCACAGCCTAAGAGCTAACTAGCCCTAGAGATAGAAAATAAAGCCTACCTTGCCTCAGAGAAATTCCCCAAAGGAAAAGGCAGCCCCCCACATATATTGACTGTGAGTTAAGATGAAAGTCACAAACACAGAAATGAAACAGGTTTCAGCAAAGGGAGGCCAGACTTACTAAACAGACTGAGGATAGGAAAGGTATCTTTGCGGTCAGCACAAAAAACTACAAAAAAACCACGCAGAGTGTGCAAAAAGACCTCCGCACTGACTCACGGTGCGGAGGTGCCACTCTGCATCCCAGAGCTTCCAGCTAGCAAGGCAAAATCATGATAGCAAGCTGGACAAGAAAACAATGAACAAATAATTAACTAGCAGGGACTTAGCTTCTGCTGGAGTAGACAGGTCACCAGAAAGATCCAAGAGCGAACTGAACCAGTACAAGAACATTGACAGCTGGCATGGAGTAACGATCTGAGTGGAGTTAAATAGAGCAGCCAGCCAAAGAATAAACTACGTCACCTGTGGAAGGAACCTCAGAAGCAGCAGCTCCACTCACAGCCACCAGAGGGAGTCCATGGACAGAACTCGCCGAAGTACCATTCATGACCACAGGAGGGAGTTCGATAACAGAATTCACAACACTTCCCCTCCTTGTGCAGTGTGTCAATGACGCCTTCTGGACACCTGTCAGGTTAGCAGTCTTCCCCATGATTGTGGAGCTCCTGAAACAGACTAATGGACCTTTGTGTACGCTTAGGAAGCCTTTGCATGTGTTTTTTGCTAATTATTCTAAATTACTGACATAATGACTTTTGGGTTTTCATTGGTTGTAAGCCATAATCATCAACATTAACAGAAATAAACATGTGAAATAGATCACTCTGTGTGTATTGACTATATATTATAGGAGTTTCACTTTTTGTATTGAAGAAGTGAAATAAATTCACTTTTTGATGATATTCTAATTTTATGAGAAGCACCTGTATATTAACACAGTTTTAATTAAAAAAAAAACAGTTTCAAGGGAGTGCTTCTTTAACCCCTTTCTGTCCTCGGACAGAATAGTCGGCGCTCATAGCAATACAGCAATTCTATTACATAGGAGCCGATCTGAGCATCGCTCCTGTGCAGCAGAGCCGATTAGGCTCTGCCAGCTTCTAGCCTCCCATGGCAAAAGTAAAAAAAAATAAAAAATATATAAAAAAAATAAAAAAATATATACAAGTTTAAATCACCCCCTCTTTTGCCCCATTCAAAATGAAGCAATAAAAAACCAAACACACAGATATTTGGTATCGCCGCATTCATAATCGCCTAATCTATCAATAAAAAGAGGATTAACCTTATCGCTAATTGGCGTAGCGAGAAAAAAAATAAAAATCCTAGAATTATGTTTTTTTGGTCGCAGCGACATTGTATTAAAATGCAATAACGGGCAATCAAAAGAACGTATCTGCACAAAAGTGGTATCGTTAAAAATGTCAAAAAATAAGCCCTCACCCAACCCCAGATCACGAAAAATGGAGACGCTACGGGTATTGGACAATTGTGCAATTTGTTTTTTTTTAGCAAAGTTTGTATTTTTTTAGTTACTTAGATAAAAGACAACCTAGACATGTTTGGTGTCTATGAACTTGTAATGACCTGGGGAATCATAATGGCAGGTCAGTTTTAGAATTTAGTGAAACTTGCAAAAAAGTCAAACAAAAACATGTGTGAGATTGCACTTTTTTTGCAATGTCACCTCACTTGGAATTTTTTTCCCGTTTTCTAGTACATGACATGGTAAAACTAATGGTGTCGTTCAAATGTACAACTCGTCCCGCAAAAAATAGGCCCTCACCTGGCCATATTAATAGGAAAATAAAAAAGTTATGGCTCTGGGAAGGAGGGGAGCCAAAAACGAAAACGCAAAACCGAAAAAAGCTCCCGGGGTCATTAAGGGTTTAAAGTGCATTATTTGTAGAGTTGAGTGAACCTAATCTGTAAAGTTTGTTTGTGTACAAAACCCAGACCTTCAACAGGTCCGCTCTTCCCTAATTACCGTATATAATCGAGTATAAGCTGAGATTTTCAGCCCAAAAAAATGGGCCGAAAGTGCCCCTCTCGGCTTATACTCGAGTCATGGAAGGCGGGGGGGTCGGCGGGAGAGGGGGAGCGACGCCTGTTAAATATTCACCTGCTCCCGGCGCTCCTGGCGCGGTCCCTGCATGTCCCACGGTTTTCAGGCATGGCAGCTTCTTCCCCTGTTCAGCGGTCATTGGTACCGCTCATTAGATTTATGAATATGGACTCCACTCCCATAGGGGTGGAGCCGCATATTCATTACTGTAATGAGCTGTGCCACGTGACCGATCCCGGAGACATGGGACATATAGGGACCGCGTCAGGAGCGCTGGAAGCAGGTGAGTATGTCAAATTCACCTTTCCGCGTTCCACCTCTGCCTCATCTTCCTGCAGTGACTGTTCAGGTCAGAGGGCGCCATGACATATTAGTGTGCGCGCCGCCCCCTGCCTGAACAGTCAGTGCAGAAAGATGGGACGCTGAGGAGCAGCGGGCAGCGACGAGAGGTGAGTATGTCATTTTTTAGTGCAGCAGCAGCGGCAGCAGCATTACATGTGGCACGATGCTATATGGAGCATCTATGGGGCCATAAAGAACTGCATGGAGCATTATATGGGGCATCTATGGGGCCATAAAGAACTGCATGGAGCATTATATGGGGCATCTATGGGGTCATAACTGCATGAAGCATTATATGGAGCCTCTATGGGGCCATAACTGCATGGAGCATTATATGGGGCATCTATGGGGCCATAACTGCATGGATCATTATATGGAGCATTATATGGGGCCATAACTGCATGGAGCATTATATGGAGCATTATGTGGGGCCATAACTGCATGGAGCATTATATGGGGCACCTATGGGGCCATAACTGCATGGGGCATTATATGGAGCATCTATGGAGCCATAAAGAACTGCATGAAGCATTATATAGAGCATTATATGGGGCATCTATGGGGCCATAAAGAACTGCATGGAGCATTATATGGAGCATCTATGGGGCCAAAACTGCATGGAGCATTATATGGAGCATTAAATGGGGCCATAAAGAACTGCATGGAGCATTATATAGAGCATTATATGGGGCATCTATGGGGCCATAAATAACTGCATGGAGCATTATATGGAGCATCTATGTGGCCAAAACTGCATGGAGCATTATATGGAGCATTAAATGGGGCCATAAAGAACTGCATGGAGCATTATATGGGGTATCTATGGGGCCATAATGAACTGCATGGAGCATTATATGGAGCATCTATGGGGCCATAAAGAACTGCATGGAGCATTATATGGGGCATCTATGGGGCCATAAAGAACTGAATGGAGCATTCTATGGGAAATCTATGGAGCCATAAAAGCATGGGGCATTATATGGGGCACATTGTTATATGACGCATATTATGGGGCCATAAAGAACTGCATGGAGCATTATATGGAGCATCTATGGGACCATAAAGATCTGCATGGAGCATTATATGGGGCATCTATGGGGCCATAAAGAACTGAATGGAGCATTATATGGGGCATATTTGTATATGGAGTAATCATTTAGCTGCGAAGAGTTTTCCATTACTCAGAAAACACCTTCCTCTCACTTCTTTTGGACAAAACTGACATCTTAGGGAAGTCAGAGAAAAGCACTCAATCTCATTGTAGTCAATGTCAGACCATTTAACAAGACTTGGAGCATTGCTAGATGAAAAAATCAGAAATATATGTAAATATTACTCTTTTGGGTGTTGGGTGCTCAAAGTATCCAAATTATTTCTCTCCCAGAAGTGGCACCCAAAATTGATATTTGAGATGAATTAGGATTCTGCAGTTCACAGGAATTTGTCTAGGAAACTTGATTTGCTCATGTCTTTTGCTTTGGGTTCTTTTCCAGACCCAAAGTATAAATACATTAGCACCGATTCACCAAGATTGGCATTGTTCACACCAGTCTTTATGAGGAGGCATGTTGGTGTCATAGGAGCCTGATTTAGTAAGAGGAACATCATGAATTAAATTAGTGGGTGCCAAGCCCTATCCTGTCCCACCTCAGCCGTGCATATTTTGGTTTTGCAGGACAAAAAGGGCTCAAGGATGCCAAAAGTCAAAAATTTTTCAACCGACTTCGCATTGTGCAAAGAAATTGCAACTTTTCAAAGTGTCTCAATGGCAGATTTATGTCCTAAACACTTTGATTAATCAGAGCAATAGTGTTCTAAAGCAATATTATACTCACCTAGGTGCTCACCTTTCCTCAAACTGAAGTTCCCCGTGTTGTTATCCAATCCCTCTTTGCAATTCTGAGATCTCCTGTGGAGGTTGTGATGGACGTCTTCTTCTGGATCTTTATTTTTTGTTAGAACTTCTAAGTCGTTGACATCTGATCTTGTTATGTCAAAACATTGTATCTTGCATCGCCCAAAGACTGGGTGAAGATAATAATGTGGCCAAGACTAAAGATCAAGAAGTGGATGTCTGGTGTCACTCCTGAACGATAGAAGGCACTACAAAGAAACAGAGAAAGATCGACTGACTGGTCAGGGAGATTTGGCGGCAGAACTGCTGAACAACGAAGCGAGCACAATTTTTTTAAATGTCTTTCAGGACCCATGTGAATCCAGCTATATGACAGCAAGCTAATATTTTGCTGGATTTGCTTGAAGGGGTTCAAAAAAATCTGGATTCAGATCAATTCAAATGTTTTGCAAAATTGATCCAAATTTGATTTTTTCATCTCTTTACATTAGGCTTTGTTCACATTACCAGTTGTCATAAATTTGTCGTGGATCCAGTATTAAAAAATATAAATAAACTGGATCCGATATCTGTTACAAACACTCTTTGGTTTCCGTTTAGTATCCATTTTTGTTCCATCTGTAATAGATCCGTTTTTACTGGTGTTGCCTCTGCCACGTCTAGTATTTTGGAATGTGCTGTGCTTAAAAAACGGATCCATTAATGAATCACATAACAGATGACCGTCCGCCGTGACTTGTTTCCCATCAGCTTCAGTATTAAAAAAAAACGGATCCAGATGTCTTTTGTTTATGTGGCCAGAAAACTATTTGTGCAGTTAATGAATGGATTGTAGTCACATGGCAGACATTGTAGGAGACTTCTGTCCTATTCATTGATCCTGTGCTGGATCATATTATTTCCAGCTTTGTTATTCCAAAATGTATAAAAAAAATAGAAATAAATATGGACACTAGAGTTGAGCGACCTTGACCTTTTTAGAGTCGAGCCGGGTTTCGCGAAACCCGACTATCTCAAAGGTCGGGTCGAGTGAAATCGGCCGATTATGACGTAAAGTCGGGATCGACCGAAACACGAAACCCAATGCAAGTCAATGGGGCAGCATAGTCGGCAGTGAGTGGGGGCCAGGAAAACACCTAGAGTGCCCATTTTAATGTCAAAACCATCCATTCTTCTTAATGAAGCTTGTCAAGCGTAATTTACCTTATAATAATTGGAAGGCATTTGAAATTGGGGGTCATTTGGCTAAAGTTGTGGTGGGTAGGGCTGGTTCAAGTAATTAGTGGGCCCAGGAAATCTGGACCACGTCACGGCAGTGGAGCAGGGAGAGGTAAGTATTTCAACTTTGCAAGTGCTGTGAACCTGAGCAAGCAGGGGGGGCCCACTCGTTGGCATTGGCACTGGCACAGGGCCCCTCAAAGTACAGCGGTGTGTTTGCACGGCGGGGGCGCCTCCCACCGGCAGCAACACTTTTGCGTACCATGAGAGGCCCTGTGCCAGTGACGTCGCCAACTAGTATTCCTCCCCCCACCGGATGAAGGAACCTGCACTTTCATCTGCACCTTCCTGTTTGTCCCCGTGTAAGGTGGTATGGTATGCGGGAAGGGGGACCTGACTTTCAGCAGGGTCACAATCTTGCAGTGTAGCGTGCACGGGAAATGTTGCGTTATGGGTCAATGTACCAGCAGACTCATCTATCACTGGCTGGGCAATGGGCAGGATGAGGGGGAAACACAGATATAGGCCCAAAGAATAAAGTTGGCTAAATGCAGTTCAAAATTGGTAACAGGACTAACCAGGGGGCATTGCAGTGGAGGACAACTGGAATGAGAGGCTGACACAGAGAGTAGGCCCAAATCAGTAAGTAGTCGAAATGCAGTTCAAAATTGGCAACCGTAGTAAACAGGCGGCACAGCTTTGTTCAGTGGAGGAGAACAGCAAGGAGTGGCAGACACCGATAGTAGGCCCCAACCCAACTAGTAGGCCTAATGCAGTCTAACATTAACAACTACTTAACGAGCGCCTGAAAACGGAATTTCAGGACAGGAAACCAGGAGAACAGCAAGGAGTGGCAGACACCGATAGTAGGCCCCAAACCAACTAGTATGCCAAATGCAGTTGTTCCGTTTAACCACAATTTAATGAGAGCCTGAAGATAGAAGTTCAGGAAAGGCAACCTGGAGAACACCTTGGAGTGGAACACACCATCTCTCTCCACCCCATACCCAATTTGTAGGCCTAATGCAGCCTACTTTCCGACAACTACTAAACGAGAGCCGAAAGATCGAAGCTCTGGAAAGGCAACCTGGAGAACACCTTGGAGTGGAACACACCATCTCTCTCCACCCCATACCCAATTTGTAGGCCTAATGCAGCCTACTTTCCGACAACTACTAAACGAGAGCCGGAAGATCGAAGCTCTGGAAAGGCAACCTGGAGAACACCTTGGAGTGGAACACACCATCTCTCTACACCCCATACCCAATTTGTAGGCCTAATGCAGTGTAGTTTCCAAGAACTACTAAACGAGAGCTGGAAGATCAAAGCTCAGGAAAGGCAACCTGGAGAACACCTTGGAGTGGAACACACCATCTCTCTACACCCCATACCCAATTTGTAGGCCTAATGCAGTGTAGTTTCCAAGAACTACTAAACGAGAGCCGGAAGATCGAAGCTCAGGAAAGGCAACCTGGAGAACACCTTGGAGTGGAACACACCATCTCTCTACAGTGGAACACACCATCTCTCTACACCCCATACCCAATTTGTAGGCCTAATGCAGCGTAGTTTCCAACAACTACTAAACGAGAGCCGGAAGATCGAAGCTCAGGAAAGGCAACCTGGGGAACACCTTGGAGTGGAACACACCATCTCTCTACACCCCATACCCAATTTGTAGGCCCAATGCAGCGTAGTTTCCAACAACTACTAAACGAGAGCCGGAAGATCGAAGCTCAGGAAAGGCAACCTGGGGAACACCTTGGAGTGTAACAAACCCTCTCTCTACACCACGGAAGGGCTGATTCTTAGGATGGAAGGCTGTCGGAAAGAAGCAGGGCACGTCCGAGGGTGATTATATTCTTATTAGGTATATACTCACCCTCGGACGCGCCCTGCTTCTTTATTTGTAATGAATGTTTATTTGCAATGTGGTTTTGACTTACTCTATTTTTTGGTAAATAATGATTTTATTATTTTCATTGTTTTGCATCTTCTTGGCAATAATAAAAAGAAGACGCGACAGGACAACACTCGGTGGATGCCATATCTGTGTTTTAAATTGAAAAAACCTTTCAGTTAACTACTTGCAGGAGAAAGTTATTGTAGCTGGTGGCCATTTTTAGTACTGTACCAGATTTTTGTTGTATGTGTTTGTTTTTAATGTTAAAATGTCTGCATTTGATATCTCTCCAGTATTTTCTTTTTTATAAGCAAAATACTTATTTTTATATTTTCTGATGTTGGTTCCAGGGGTACACGGGCAGCAGTGGTGTGGTCAGTGGAGGCCTAGTGGAAGGAGTGACCGCAAACAGGCATCGAAGGCCTAAAATAAAAAAATTGGGCTGGCTGTAGGCAATTTTAAATTGGTTCCAGGGGTACACGGGCAGCAGTGGTGTGGTCAGTGGAGGCCTAGTGGAAGGAGTGACCGCAAACAGGCATCGAAGGCCTAAAATAAAAAAATTGGGCTGGCTGTAGGCAATTTTAAATTGGTTCCAGGGGTACACGGGCAGCAGTGGTGTGGTCAGTGGAGGCATAGTGGAAGGAGTGACCGCAGACAGGCATCGAAGGCCTAAAATAATAACACATGGCTGTAGGCAATTTTAAATTGGTTCCAGGGGTACACGGGCAGCAGTGGTGTGGTCAGTGGAGGCATATTGTAAGGAGTGACCGCAGACAGGCATCGAAGGCCTAAAATAATAACACATGGCTGTAGGCAATTTTAAATTGGTTCCAGGGGTACACGGGCAGCAGTGGCCTGGTCAGTGTAGTAGTAGTGGAAAGAATGTAACGCAGACAGGCATCGAAGGCCTAGAATAAAAAAATTGGGCTGGCTGTAGGCAATTTTAAATTGGTTCCAGGGGTACACGGGCAGCAGTGGTGTGGTCAGTGGAGGCCTAGTGGAAGGAGTGACCGCAAACAGGCATCGAAGGCCTAAAATAAAAAAATTGGGCTGGCTGTAGGCAATTTTAAATTGGTTCCTGGGGTACACGGGCAGCAGTGGTGTGGTCAGTGGAGGCCTAGTGGAAGGAGTGACCGCAGACAGGCATCGAAGGCCTAAAATAATAACACATGGCTGTAGGCAATTTTAAATTGGTTCCAGGGGTACACGGGCAGCAGTGGCCTGGTCAGTGTAGTAGTAGTGGAAAGAATGGACCGCAGACAGGCATCGAAGGCCTAAAATAAAAAAATTGGGCTGGCTGTAGGCAATTTTAAATTGGTTCCAGGGGTACACGGGCAGCAGTGGTGTGGTCAGTGGAGGCATATTGTAAGGAGTGACCGCAGACAGGCATCGAAGGCCTAAAATAATAACACATGGCTGTAGGCAATTTTAAATTGGTTTCAGGGGTACACGGGCAGCAGTGGTGTGGTCAGTGGAGGCCTAGTGGAAGGAGTGACCGCAAACAGGCATCGAAGGCCTAAAATAAAAAAATTGGGCTGGCTGTAGGCAATTTTAAATTGGTTCCAGGGGTACACGGGCAGCAGTGGTGTGGTCAGTGGAGGCATAGTGGAAGGAGTGACCGCAAACAGGCATCGAAGGCCTAAAATAAAAAAATTGGGCTGGCTGTAGGCAATTTTAAATTGGTTCCAGGGGTACACGGGCAGCAGTGGTGTGGTCAGTGGAGGCCTAGAGGAAGGAGTGACCGCAAATAGGCATCGAAGGCCTAAAATAATAACACATGGCTGTAGGCATTTTTAAATTGGTTCCAGGGGTACACAGGCAGCAGTGGCCTGGTCAGTGTAGTAGTAGTGGAAAGAATGTACCGCAGACAGGTATCGAAGGCCTAGAATAAAAAAATTGGGCTGGCTGTAGGCAATTTTAAATTGGTTCCAGGGGTACACGGGCAGCAGTGGTGTGGTCAGTGGAGGCCTAGTGGAAGGAGTGACCGCAAACAGGCATCGAAGGCCTAAAATAAAAAAATTGGGCTGGCTGTAGGCATTTTTAAATTGGTTCCAGGGGTACACGGGCAGCAGTGACCTGGTCAGTGTAGTAGTAGTGGAAAGAATGGACCGCAGACAGGCATCGAAGGCCTAAAATAAAAAAATTGGGCTGGCTGTAGGCAATTTTAAATTGGTTCCAGGGGTACACGGGCAGCAGTGGTGTGGTCAGTGGAGGCATATTGTAAGGAGTGACCGCAGACAGGCATCGAAGGCCTAAAATAATAACACATGGCTGTAGGCAATTTTAAATTGGTTCCAGGGGTACACGGGCAGCAGTGGTGTGGTCAGTGGAGGCATAGTGGAAGGAGTGACCGCAGACAGGCTTCGAAGGCCTAACATAACAAAAATGTCAATACAATGGTATTGCCAGTGGCAGGCATTGAAGGATGTCAGCGCATAGACTAAACATTGGTGGAGCTGTGAGATAATTTTGCAAGTGGTAAAGCACTGTTTGAGCTGGGGGGGGAACTGTCTTGTGGCCGGCGGTACAGGCCCAGGGCCCCTCATATTACAACGGTGTGTCTGACGTTGGGTGCGCACCACCACCGCCAGAGACACTTTATTGTACTAGGAGGGACCCAGTGGCAGTGCCGTCGACCAAAAGCGGGCACACCCACCTCTTCAGACAAACAGCACTGTCACGGGTGCTGTCGCCAAGTGTCGATACCACGGCCCCGTGTGGGGAGTTTGGCCATTTAGTGAGGTGTAAACATGTCGTATGCTGGACAATCAGGTGCAGAAAATTACGAGATTGGAAAAGGCATTCAGAATAGTCCACAGGCAAGACCTTTTCATAGGAAAGCTAGGTGTCAGCCAGGCAAGGTGGGGCAAAAGATTTCGAAATCCAGTTGTGGTTCATTTTAATGAAGGTTAGATCATCTACATTTTGGGTAGCCAGACGAGTCCTTTTTTCTGTTAGTATTGAACCTGCAGCACTGAATACTCTTTCTGATAGGACACTAGCTGCCGGGCAAGCAAGCTCCTGCAATGCATATTCTGCCAATTCTGGCCAGGTGTCTAATTTTGATGCCCAGTAGTGTTGAGCGATACCTTCCGATATCGGAAAGTATCGGTATCGGATTGGATCGGCCGATATTCAAAAAATATTGGATATCGCCGATACCGATACCCGATCCCAATGCAAGTCAATGGGACCAAAATATCGGAATTAAAATAAACCCTTTCTTGCCTTGTAGGTTCATTCTACATGAAGGAAAACAACTAAGAATAATGCCGGATGTATTTGGGGAGGTGGCGGAGACATTAAAGTCATAGAGGTTTATCCCAATCAAATAGAATAGCATGTTTTTTTTTTTTTAAGACGTTCGGAGTGACAAAGATATTGACTATGTACATTTTTTTTTTTATTTTGTCAGATATTGATGTTTCACTATTCCACGCCCTTCCCCTTCTTTTTTTTCTTTTTTTTTTTTCTTTTCCCACACTTTCATCTTCATCATCATCAGCATCTTTGACATCAACTTCTTCTTCACCTTATTCATCTTCTTCTTCATCATTTACCTTTTTTTTTTTTTTTTATTACATTCTTCATATTCATTTTATTCAACTATTATTATTCTTCCTATTCTACATATTCTTTTTATTCCACTGTTATTATTCTTCCTATTCTACTTCTTCATCATATTCTCATTTGTGACAGGCATTCCCGTAGTTGTTATCTATAAAAGTTGGAAGATTACACCTTCCGTTCTGCCAGTCACAAAAGTTACATTTGTCCGCGTTCAGTTTGGCCTGCAGTATCAGGCTTTATCCAGGGGCACCACGAGGAGGAACGGACTCACCCCCATACACTGCTTAGTCTTCTTCTGCATATAATTTAGATAATAACTTTTGCTCTGATATTAAGTCTTATGCTTAATGTTCTTCTGCTCATTGTTATGCAGCCTCTTGTTCTTCTGCTTCTCGGTCTTCCATGTCGTAGTCTCCAGGGTCGTCGTCTCCAGTGTCGTCATCTCCGCCGTCGTCGTCTCAGCCGTCGTCGTCTCCGCCGTCGTCGTCTCCGCCGTCGTCGTCTCCACCGTCGTCGTCATCGGGGTGGTCTTCCGGGTCGTCGTCGTCGTCATCGGGGTGGTCTTCCGGGGCGTCGACTTTAGGGTCTTCAACTTGGAAATGTAGCAGAAGGTACAAGAAGGCTGAGAAAATGCCAAGAACCAGCTGATGGAACTGGAACTCGGATGGCTACCCGAAGGTTCAAGAGCCTATGGAACTACCGAGGACCAGCTGACGTTACTGGAACCCGGTTACTAAGCAGGAGGTACCCGTGCTAAAAAGCACTACCAAGGACCGCCTGACGTTGGCGAAACTCGGATACCCAGAAGGAGGCACCTAAGCCAAAGGCTCTGCCCGGAACCAGCTGACGGTACTGGAACCAGGATGGGGAGCAGAAGGTACAAGAGCAAAAGACACTGCCGAGAACCAGCTGACGGTACTGGAACCCGGATGGGTAGCCGAAGGTCCAAGAGCCAATGGAACTACCGAGGACCAGCTGACGTTACTGGAACCCGGTTACTAAGCAGGAGGTACCCGTGCCCGAAAGCACTACCAAGGACCACCTGACGTTGGTGGAACTTGGATACCCAGAAGGAGGCACCTAAGCCAAAGGCTCTGCCCGGAACCAGCTGACGTTACTGGAAACAGGATGGGGAGCAGAAGGTACAAGAGCAAAAGACACTGCCGAGAACCAGCTGACGGTGCTGGAACCAGGTGGTGGACCTGAAGGCCCACAGGAGAGGAGAGAACAGCTAGGCCGCGAGGCAGCCGCAGTTACCGAACCCCAACAGTCCTACAGGGGGAGCTGGGCCTACTGGCACTACAGAACCAGCCTTGACTACCAGTTCACGCAGCCCACATAGGAAGCTCCTAAACTGGAGGCACCCTGGAGTTGGCTAACCCGACCGCAACACGACGGGGCAAGCATAGGCGTCTCAGTGAGCTTGACACTACCCGGAAACAGCTGACGGTGCTGGAACCAGGTTTGGCACGAGGGAGTACCAGTGACAAAAACACTGCCGAGAACCAGCTGGCGGTGCTGGAACCCAGATGCGTTGCCTATTAAAGATTGTCTTCCTAGAGCCCCAACTAGCGGTGCTGGAGCAAAGGTTAAGCAGGGGGAGCAGAGTGTAGGCCGAAGCCTGCACTGGAGGCAGCTTTGTGTCAGCGTTGCGTTTGCAGGACACTTTGCCGGCTACACAGTGTGGGAACAGCTGGCGTTGCTGAACCCCACTAACACAATGGCGGGTGTTTTTCTCTGTGCAGCTAGCACTTGCGGGCAAAAACTTGCGATGTTAGAGCCCGTGGTGAAGCAGGAGGAGGAGGAGAGGAGCAGAGTGTAGGCCGAAGCCTAGTTGAACCAATTTCAAAGGAAACCTTTAACCCCCCATTAGGTGTTACAAACTACAAGAGACACACCTTGTGCAGTATTAATGCTGCACAAGTGAAAGGTTGCTCTATTAATTTGTCTACTTGCACACGCTGAATGAAAACGTACACAATTTAGCCCATTCTACAGTCAAACTGTAGTGGATGCGTGACTTGGCTTTTTAAGGAGACGCAGCACAGGTGTCCCAAATAACGCCTTGGTGCTTGGCGCAGCTTCCTGAGCGTTGTTATTTGCTGTACAGGAGTCTGCGCTCTTGTGTTATCCCTTGGCAATGCCCTGTTAGAGCTGCCCGTCTTATGACCTCATTTCATGTTGGCCGGTGCGGTTAACGATGGCCATAAATCCCAGACCCACAGTGCCTTTTCATAAAGTCACACTGCGGTGCTGGGATTCGTGGCCTTGAGCAGTAAATATTTTGGCCGCTCACACACGTCCTTACACCTGCTTCAGACTGGGCGGCCTCTGCTGATCCCTTCTCGCATGCCGCGGCCATGAGGCTGCACAGTCTAAAAAAGGCGGAAGGAGATGAGTTAAGACAGGCGAAGATATGCACTGCTCGTGCCCATCAATCACACCCTCGCAGTCAAAATATATGAGACAACGAGGGGCGTTGTGTCGGGCAGGGCGGACGCACAGGCACAGCCAGCCAACCAATGATGTCAGAAGACGGGCAGCGCTAACAATGGGGGTGCTGCGTGTCATTAGAAAGGAAAGTCACACCTCAGGGACAGTGGAATGGTCTCTAATGAGACACATTTTGTACGTGTTGAGTTCCACGTGGGCAAGGAGAAAAAGTCAGCCACCTTGTACAAATGCAGCAGTACTGCTGTACAAGGTGGCTGTTATACATAGAAACCCCTGGGGGGGGTGGGGCCAGGTTCCCTTTAATTTCAGTTCATGTGCTTGCGTGGCGTTTGCAGGTCACGTTGCCGGCTACACAGCAGGGGAACAGCTGGCGGTGCTGAACCCCACTGACACATTGGCTGGTGTTTTTCTCTGTGCAGCTAGCACTTCCGGGCAGAAACTGGCGGTGTTTGAGCCCAGGGTCAGCAGGAGGAGGAGAGGAGCAGAGTGTAGGCCGAAGCCTGCACTGGTGGCAGCTTTTGGTCGGTTGTGCCAGCGTGGCTTGTGCTGGACACGATGCAAGCTACACAGCAGGGGAACAGCTGGCGTTGCTGAACCCCACTGACACATTGACTGGTGTTTTTCTCTGTGCAGATCGCATGTCCGGGCAAAAACTGGCGGTGTTAGAGCCCAGGGTCAGCAGGAGGAGGAGAGGAGCAGAGTGTAGGCCGAAGCCTAGTTGAACCAATTTCAAAGGTTACCTTTAACCCCCCCTCAGGTGTTGCAAGGTACAAGAGCCACACCTTGTGCAGCATTAATGCTGCACAAGTAAAAGGTTGCTCTATTTAGTTTGCTCCTTGCACACGCTGAATAAAACACGTACACTATTTAGCCCATTATACTGTCAAACTGTTGTGGAGGCGTGACTTGTCTTTTTAAGGAGACGCAGCACAGGTGTACAAATTTACACCTAGGTGCTGGGCGCAGATTCCTTACCGTTGTTATTTGCAGTACAGGAAACTGCGCTCTTGTGTTATCCCTTGGCAATACCCTGTTAGTGCAGGCCGTCTCATGACCTCATTTCATGTTGGCCGGTGCGGTTAACGATGGCCATAAATCCCAGACCCACAGTGCCTTTTCCTAAAGTCACACTGCGGTGCTGGGATTCGTGGCCTTGTGCAGTAAATATGTCCGCCGCTCACACATGTCCTTACACCTGCTTCAGACTGGGCGGCCTCAGCTGATCCCTTATCGCATGCCGCGGCCATGAGGCCGCACAGTCAGAAGAAGGCGGAAGGAGGGGAGTGAAGACAGGGGAACATATGCACTGCTCGTGCCCATCAATCACACCCTCGCAGTCAAAATATATGAGACAACGAGGGGCGTTGTGTCGGGCAGGGCGGACGCACAGCCACAGCCAGCCAACCAATGATGTCAGAAGACGGGCAGAGCTAACAATGGGGGTGCTGCGTGTCATTAGAAAGGAAAGTCACACCTCAGGGACAGTGGAATGGTCTCTAATGAGACACATTTTGTACGTGTTGAGTTCCACGTGGGCAAGGAGAAAAAGTCAGCCACCTTGTACAAATGCAGCAGTACTGCTGTACAAGGTGGCTGTTATACATAGAAACACCTGGGGGGGTGGGGCCAGGTTCCCTTTAATTTCAGTTCATGTGCTTGCGTGGCGTTTGCAGGTCACGTTGCCGGCTACACAGCAGGGGAACAGCTGGCGGTGCTGAACCCCACTGACACATTGGCTGGTGTTTTTCTCTGTGCAGCTAGCACTTCCGGGCAGAAACTGGAGGTGTTTGAGCCCAGGGTCAGCAGGAGGAGGAGAGGAGCAGAGTGTAGGCCGAAGCCTGCACTGGTGGCAGCTTTTGGTCGGTTGTGCCAGCGTGGCTTGTGCTGGACACGATGTCGGCTACACAGCAGGGGAACAGCTGGCGGTGCTGAACCCCACTAACACATTGGCTGGTGTTTTTCTCTGTGCAGCTAGCATGTCCGGGCAGAAACTGGCGGTGTTTGAGCCCATGGTCAGCAGGAGGAGGAGAGGAGCAGAGTGTAGGCCGAAGCCTGCACTGGTGGCAGCTTTTGGTCGGTTGTGCCAGCGTGGCTTGTGCTGGACATGATGTCGGCTACACAGCAGGGGAACAGCTGGCGGTGCTGAACCCCACTAACACATTGTCTGGTGTTTTTCTCTGTGCAGCTAGCAGTTCCGGGCAAAAACTGGCGGTGTTTGAGCCCAGGGTCAGCAGGAGAGGAGCAGAGTGTAGGCCGAAGCCTAGTTGAACCAATTTCAAAGGTTACCTTTAACCCCCGCTCAGGTGTTGCAAGGTACAAGAGCCACACCTTGTGCAGCATTAATGCTGCACAAGTAAAAGGTTGCTCTATTTAATTTGCTCCTTGCACACGCTGAATAAAACACATACACTATTTAGCCCACTATACTGTCAAACAGTAGTGGAGGCGTGACTTGTCTTTTTAAGGAGATGCAGCACAGGTGTCAAAATTTACACCTAGCTGCTGGGTGCAGATTCCTGAGCGTTGTTATTTGCTGTACAGGAGTCTGCGCTATTGTGATCCCTTGGTCATGCGCTGTGAGCGCTTCCTGTCTTCTGACCTCATTTCATGTCGGCCGTTGCGGTTAGCGATGGACATGAATCCCAGACCCACAGTGTGTTTTCAAAAAATCACACTGCGTGGCTGGGATTCGTGGCCTTGTGCAGTAAATATGTTTGACACTCACACATGTCCTTACACCAGCTTCAGACTGGGCGACCTCATCTGATCCCTTATCGCCTGCCGCGGCCATGAGGACACCCAGTCTGAAGAAGGCGGAAGGAGATGAGTGAACACAGGCAAACATACGCACTGCACATGCCCATCAATCACACCCTCGCTGTCCAAAAAAATAAGACACCGAGGGGCGTTGTTTCGAGCAGGGCAGACGCACAGGCGCAGCCAGCTAACCAATGATGTCAAAAGACGGGCAGCGCTAACAAGGGTGGTGCTGCGTATCATTAGAAAGGAAAGTCACACCTCAGGGACAGTGGAATGGTCTCAATGAGACACATTTTGTACGTGTTGAGTTCCACGTGGGCAAGGAGAAAAAGTCAGCCACCTTGTACAAATGCAGCAGTACTGCTGTACAAGGTGGCTGTTATACATAGAAACACCTGGGGGTGGGGGGCAGGCTCCCTTCAATTTCAGTTCATGTGCCTGCGTGGCGTTAGCAGGTCACGTTGCAAGCTACACAGCAGGGGAACAGCTGGCGTTGCTGAACCCCACTGACACATTGACTGGTGTTTTTCTCTGTGCAGCTCGCATGTCCGGGCAAAAACTGGCGGTGTTAGAGCCCAGGGTCAGCAGGAGGAGGAGAGGAGCAATGTGTAGGCCGAAGCATGCACTGGTGGCAGCTTTTGGTCGGTTGTGCCAGCGTGGCTTGTGCTGGACACGATGCAAGCTACACAGCAGGGGAACAGCTGGCGTTGCTGAACCCCACTGACACATTGACTGGTGTTTTTCTCTGTGCAGCTCGCATGTCCGGGCAAAAACTGGCGGTGTTAGAGCCCAGGGTCAGCAGGAGGAGGAGAGGAGCAATGTGTAGGCCGAAGCCTGCACTGTTGGCAGCTTTTGGTCGGTTGTGCCAGCGTGGCTTGTGCTGGACACGATGCAAGCTACACAGCAGGGGAACAGCTGGCGTTGCTGAACCCCACTGACACATTGACTGGTGTTTTTCTCTGTGCAGATCGCATGTCCGGGCAAAAACTGGCGGTGTTAGAGCCCAGGGTCAGCAGGAGGAGGAGAGGAGCAGAGTGTAGGCCGAAGCCTAGTTGAACCAATTTCAAAGGTTACCTTTAACCCCCCCTCAGGTGTTGCAAGGTACAAGAGCCACACCTTGTGCAGCATTAATGCTGCACAAGTAAAAGGTTGCTCTATTTAGTTTGCTCCTTGCACACGCTGAATAAAACACGTACACTATTTAGCCCATTATACTGTCAAACAGTTGTGGAGGCGTGACTTGTCTTTTTAAGGAGACGCAGCACAGGTGTCAAAATTTGCACCTAGGTACTGGGCGCAGATTCCTGAGCGTTGTTATTTGCTGTACAGGAGTCTGCGCTATTGTGATCCCTTGGCCATGCGCTGTGAGCGCTTCCTGTCTTCTGACCTCATTTCATGTCGGCCGTTGCGGTTAGCGATGGACATGAATCCCAGACCCACAGTGTGTTTTCAAAAAATCACACTGCGTGGCTGGGATTCGTGGCCTTGTGCAGTAAATAGGTTTGCCGCTCACACATGTCCTTACACCTGCTTCAGACTGGGCGGCCTCAGCTGATCCCTTATCGCCTACCACGACCAGGAGGCCGCACAGTCTGAAGAAGGCAGAAGGAGATGAGTTAAGACAGGCGAACATATGCACTGCTCGTGCCCATAAACCACACCCTCGCTGACAAAATAAATATGACAACGAGGGGCGTTGTTTCTAGCAGGGCGGATGCACAGGCGCAGCCAGCTAACCATGATGACAAAAGATGGGAAACGCTACCAAGGGGGGTGCTGCGTATCATTAGAAAGGAAAGTCACACCTCAGGGACAGTGGAATGGTCTCAATGAGACACATTTTGTACGTGTTGAGTTCCACGTGGGCAAGGAGAAAAAGTCAGCCACCTTGTACAAATGCAGCAGTACTGCTGTACTAGGTGGCTGTTATACATAGAAACACCTGGGGGGGTGGGGCCAGGTTCCCTTTAATTTCAGTTCATGTGCCTGCGTGGCGTTTGCAGGTCACGTTGCCGGCTACACAGCAGGGGAACAGCTGGCGGTGCTGAACCCCACCAACACATTGGCTGGTGTTTTTCTCTGTGCAGCTAGCACTTCCGGGCAAAAACCAGCGGTGTTTGAGCCCAGAGTCAGCAGGAGGAGGAGAGGAGCAGAGTGTAGGCCGAAGCCTGCACTGGTGGCAGCTTTTGTTCTGTTGTGCCAGCGTGGCTTGTGCTGGACACGTTGCCGACTACACAGCAGGGGAACAGCTGGCGGTGCTGAACCCCACTGACACATCACCTAGTGTTTTTTCTGTGTAGACAACACTTCCAGGTGGCAACTGACAGTGTTGAAACCCAGGGAATCAAAGAGGAGCAGAGTGTAGGCCGAAGCCTGCAGTGGAGCAAGTTGAAAGGGAACCTTTAACCCGCCCCCCCAGGCATTTGTTGCTGAAAGAGCCATCTTGTACAGCAGTAATACTGCACATGGAAAATGGTGGCTCCGAAAATAATGCTCCTTGCAAACGCTGAAGTACACACTCATATAATGTGTCCCCTCACACCATCAAACCATCCCGGAAGTGGGACTTTCCTTTGTAATGTGACACAGCACAGCCGTCATTCCAACCCCCTTGGTGCCGTGCGCCACCTCCTCAACGTTGTTTGGTTCTGTCACGGAGCCCGCGCTGTAATGTTATCCCTTGGCCATGCACAGTTAGCGGTGCCCGTCTTCTGACATCATGTAGGTGTCAGGCTGGCAGTGCCTGTGCGTCCAAGCTGCCCTAGATCCAACCTTGCAGTGTCATCTAATGTAGTCCCACTGCGGGCCAGGGATCCATGGGCATGCGCAGTGCATATCATCGCCTCTCACTCACCTCCTTCCTGCTTCTTCAGACTGTGCGGCGTCACGGCCGTGGCATGCTATTAGGGATCAGCTGACGCCGCCTAGTCTGAAGAAGCGTGAAGAAGGGGAGTGAGAGGCTAGTATATGCACTGCGCATGGCCATGGATACCAGGCCCACTGTGGGATCACATTAGACGACACTGCGAGGTGTGATTTCGGGCAGCGTGGACGCACAGGCGCAGCCAGGACGACAACAAATGATGTCAGAGGACGGGCAGCGCAAACTGTGCATGGCCAAGGGATAACATAACAGCGCAGGGTCCATGACGGAATCAAACAACGCTAAGGAGGCAGCGCACGGTGCCAAGGGGGTAGCAATGACGGCTGTGCTGCGTCACATTACAAAGGAAAGTCCCACCTCCGGGACGGTTGGACGGTGTGAGGGGACACATTACATGAGTGTGTAGTTCAGCGTTTGCAAGGAGCATAATTTCAAGAGCGACCTTTCCCTTGTGCAGTATTAGTGCTGCACATGGTGGCTCTTTCAGTAACAAACGCCTAGGGGGGGGGGGGGACAGGTCCCCTTACATTTTAGTTGTGCCAGCGTGGCGGTCGCATGACACGTTGCCGGATACACAGCTGGGGATCAGCTGACGTTACTGAACCCCAATAACAGAGGAGCGACTGTTGACTGTGCACACAGCACTTCCAGGCACCAACTGGCGGTGTTAGAGCCCAGGGACAGCAGGAGGAGCAGATTGGAGGTATTGCCGCACACACAGCTGGGGATCAGCTGACGTTACTGAACCCCAATAACAGAGGAGCGACTGTTGACTGTGCACACAGCACTTCCAGGCACCAACTGGCGGTGTTAGAGCCCAGGGACAGCAGGAGGAGGAGATTGGAGGTATTGCCGCACACACAGCTGGGGATCAGCTGACATTACTGAACCCCAATAACAGAGGAGCGACTGTTGACTGTGCACACAGCACTTCCAGGCACCAACTGGCGGTGTTAGAGCCCAGGGACAGCAGGAGCAGATTGGAGGTATTGCCGCACACACAGCTGGGGATCAGCTGACGTTACTGAACCCCAATAACAGAGGAGCGACTGTTGACTATGCAGACAGCACTTCCAGGCACCAACTGGCGGTGTTAGAGCCCAGGGACAGCAGGAGGAGCAGAGGAACAGAGTGTAGGCCGAAGCCTGATTGTAGCAAGTTGAAAGGGAACCTTTAACCCCCCCCCAAGACGTTTGTAGCTGAAAGAGCCATCTTGTGCAGCACTAACGATGCAAAAGGAAAAGGTAGTTCTTTTAATTATGCTCCTTGCAAACACCGAAGTAAACACTAAAAATGTGTCCCCTTATACCGTTAAACCGTCCCGGAGGTGCGAATTTCCTTCGTAATGGGACACAGCACAGCTGACATTCCTATCCCCTTGGTGCCGTGCGCTGCCTCCTCAGCGTTGTTTTAAGCTGTCACGGATCCTGCGCTGTTCTGTTAGCCCTTGGCCATGCCCAATTAGCGCTGCCTGTCTTCTGACATAATTTGGTGTCAGGCTGTTACTGCCTGTACGTCCACGCTGCTCCAGATCCCACCTCGCAGTCTCGTCTAACGTAATCCCACTGCGGGCCTTGGAACCATGGACATGCACAGTGCATATCCTCGACTCTCACTCCCCTCCTTCCCTCTTCTTCAGACTGTGCGGTGTCACGGCCGTGGCATGCTATTAGGGATCAGCTGACGGCGCACAGTCTAAAGAAGGCGGAGGGAAATGAGCGAGAGCCCGAGGGGAAGATATGCACTGCGCATGGCCATGGATCCCGGGCCCGCAGTGTGACTCAATCAGAAGACACAGCGAGGCGGGATCTCGGGCAGCGCGGCCACACAGGCGCAGCCAGCCTGACACCAAATTATGTCAGAAGACAGGCAGCGCAAATAGGGCATGCCCAAGGGATAACAGAACAGCGCAGGCTCCGTGACAGCTTAAAACAACGCTGAGGAGGCAGCGCATGGCACCAAGGGGGTAGGAATGACGGCTGTGCTGCGTCACATTGCGAAGGAAAGTCCCAGCTCCGGGACAGTATAGCGGTATCAGTGAACACATTTTATAAGTGTTAAGTTCTGCGTGTGTAAGGAGCTAAAAAAAAAGAGCTACCTTTTCCTTGTGCAGCATTACTGCTGCACAAGATGGCTCTTTCAGTAACAAACGAGGGGGGGGGGACAGGTTCCCTTACATTTAGGTTGTTGTGCCAGCGTGGCGGTCGCAGGACACATTGCCGGCTACACAGCTGGGGATCAGCTGACGTTACTGAAACCCAATAACACTGGGTCGTATGTTTTTACTGTGCAGCCTGCACTTCTGAGCCGCAACTGGCGGTGTTGGAGCCCAGGAATAGCAGTTCAGGTGGTAGAAAGATGAACACAGCAGGAGACCTGGATGACACCCAATTACTTAATCAGGCAGAGGAGTGGCAAATTCCTGCGAGATCCAGGCCTGGTTCATTTTAAGGAAAGTAAGCCGGTCAACGTTATCGGAGGATAGTCGCATGCGACGGTCTGTTAGTACACCACCTGCGGCACTAATGACACGTTCCGATAAGACACTAGCCGCAGGGCAAGCCAGCACCTCCAATGCATACTGGCTTAGCTCTGGCCATGTATCCAGCTTAGAGACCCAAAACTTGAATGGGGAAGAGCCGTCTGGGAGTACAGTAAGAGGGCAAGCCATGCAGTCTGTCACCATCTGACGGAACCGTTGCCTCCTGCTGACTGGAGCCGCCGGTGATGGTGTAGACATTTGGGGCGGGCACACAAAAGTGTGCCAGAGTTGTGCCATACTGGGCTTGCCTTGGGCAGAGGCACTGCTTCTGCTCCCTCTTTGGGCAGAGCCTCCCCCACTGCCTCGACGCACTGAGCTGCTTTGTAAAGCACTAGCAGCACTCCTCTCAGTTGGACAGGAGAAGATGATGGAATTCACCAGTGTGTCGTGGTACTCCCGCAATTTACGCTCCCGGGTCAACGCAGGGATGAGGTTTTGGACGTTGTCCCGGTAGTGAGGATCGAGGAGGGTGAACACCCAATAATCAGGCATGTTGAGAATGTAGTCGATGCGGCTGTCGTTTCTCAGGCACTGCAGCATGAAATCCACCATGTGCTGCAGAGTGCCAACTGGCCCAGAAACGCTGTCCCCTGCTTGAGACATGATCTCTGCCCGCTCGTCATCACCCCACCCTCGCTGTACACACTGACCACTGGACAATTGTGTCGCTCCCTCCTCTGGACGGAGCTCTTCCTCCTCCATTGACTCCTCCTCATCCTCCTCACAAATTGGCCCCTGCGTACCCCTTTGTGAGGAACCACGTGGCGCTGACTCTCCAGAAGCTGATGGAAAAGGTGACTCCTCATCCTCCACCTCTTCCACAACATCATCCCTTAACCCTTGCAAAGTTTGCTGAAGCAGGCAGATAAGGGGGACAGTCATGCTGACTAGTGCATCATCTGCACTTGCCATCCGCGTGGAATAATCAAAAGGACGCAAAACCTGGCAGACGTCCTTCATAGTGGCCCACTCTGTGGTTGTGAAGTCTGATCAGCGCTGACTGCGACTTCTTTGCGCCTGATGCAGCTGGTACTCCATAACTGCTTGCTGCTGCTCACACAACCGCTCCAACACATGTAACGTGGAATTCCACCGGGTAGGTAGGTCACATATGATACGGTGTTCCGGAAGGCGGAATCGGCGCTGCAGAGCAGCAATGCGGGATCTGGCCAAGCTGGAACGCCGCAAGTGAGCACACTCCAGGCGGACCTTGTGCAGCAGGGCATCAAGATCCGGATAGTCCCTCAGAAAACTCTGCACAACCAAATTGAGCACATGTGCCAGACATGGGATGTGAGTGAGGTTGCCAAGGGCCAAAGCTGCCACCAGATTTCGGCCATTGTCACACACTACCATGCCTGGCTGGAGATTCGCTGGCAGTAACCACACATCACTCTCCTGCTTGATGGCATTCCAGAGCTCCTGCGCTGTGTGGCTTCGATGCCCCAATGAAACTAGTTTCAAGACGGCCTGCTGACGTTTGGCCACGGCTGTGCTCATGTCGGTCATAGGTAAACGTTCACGGGTCCATGTGGAGGTGGACTGTGACGGATCCTGCAGAGAGGAATCTGAGGAACTGGTGTAAGAGGAGGAGTCGATGCGTACAGACTGGATTCCTGCAATCCTTGGAGTGGGTAGGACACGTCCTGCGCCACTCGCACGATCTGTACCTGGCTCAACAACATTAACCCAATGGGCAGTGAGGGAAACATATCGTCCCTGTCCATGCTGACTGGTCCACGCATCGGTGGTGAGGTGGACCTTGCTACTGACGGGGTTCAGTAGCGCATGTTTTATGTTTGCCTCAACATGCCTGTGCAGGGCAGGGACAGCCTGCCTGCTGAAGTAAAAGCGGCTGGGCACCTTGTACTGTGGGACTGCCAATGCCATCAAGTCACGGAAGCTGTCAGTCTCCACCAGCCTGAACGAGAGCATTTCCAGGGACAACAGTTTGGCAATGCCTGCATTCAGAGCCTGTGCTCGGGGGTGGTTGGCCGAGAATGCCCGCCTTTTCTCCCATGCCTGTACTACCGATGGCTGTAGAGTAGACTGGGAGTGTGAGGATGACTGGGAAGGTGGTGCTGTGGGTGGAATTACACTAGGTCTCTGGACAACAGTGGAGGAAGAGGCAACACGAGATGAAGAGGTGGTAGCTGCCGCTGTTGGTTGGCCTACGTCTTCACTGTGTTTCTGTAACTCCACCGCGTGCCTGGTCCGCACATGTTTCCACATATTTGTGGTATTGAGGTTGCTGACACTTTTACCTCTTTTTACTTTCTGATGACACAGCTTGCATTTGACAAAACAAATGTCATCTGCAACTGTGTCAAAAAAGGACCAGGCACTGCAAGTCTTGGGAGCGCCCTTTTTGGCTTTGGAAAGAGACAGGCTCCTAACGGGTGCCAAAGTGGAGGCTACAGGCTCCGCAGTCTTCCCCCTCCCTCTCCCTCTTTGGCCCGTAAGGGGAAGCTCTTCCTCAGAGCTGCTCCCACCACCTTCCTGTTCCTCACGCCACGATGGGTCAAGGACCTCATCATCTCCACTACCCTCTGCCACCAACTGCTCCTCCTGGGTAGTCTCGGCAGCACAGTACGCATCAGAAAGCGGCACCTGAGTTTCATCATCAGATGCGTACTGCGCTGTGGTCACCGGAGGCACTGGCCCACCTGCCTCTTCAGAGTCAGAGAGAAAAAGCTGTTGGGCATCACTGCACACTGCCTCTTCTTCCATTTCTCCAATGCTGCTTGGCTGGCCCCCTGTTTCCAAGCCAAGAGATTCAGAGAACAGAAGTAGAGACGGCTCCTGTCCTGGGCTCTCTGACTGCCTGGCCAATTTGGCAGGTGGTGAAGAGACAGATGGCTGCTCTCCAGTGCTCTGTGCCTGAGAGGATGTGGCACTAACTGAAGTCGATGCCGAGGCGTTAGCTGCCATCCACCCGACAACGGCTTCAATTTGGTCTTCACGCAGCAGCGGTGCACGGCGCTCTCCGACAAAGCTGCGCATGAAGGACTGTTCCCTGCTGAAACTGAGTGACGACGAGTCACCGGCGCCCGCAGCAGGCACAGAATCACCACGTCCTCTCCCTGCTCCTCTCCCTGCTCCGCGCCCACGCCCACGTGCCTTACTCCCTGCCCTCTTCATCTTGGTTGACAGATAAAGATAAGCAGAAAAGTAATAAGGCCTTAGCGTGCTTATTCCTGAAATGCTCCTCCTAACAGGTGTAAGAAACACTAATGTTGTAAAGTGTGGACTAAACTTTATTATTTTTCAAATGTGGCCTACACAAGTGTTAAGTTGTGTTTGGTGAACTTTACTTTTTTTTGTGTGCAGATCGGGCTACAGAGCTTGTTTAAATCACACGGAGACCGTGCAGACAGCCGTAAACGGCGCTGCAAGGCCAAAAAACCCTCCTCTAGGTTATCCCATGTAGTGTTTTTCCACTATTTAGCTGGAGATGGGTGGAAAGACACTAATAGGAATTTTTTTTTTTAAATTTTAAACAGGCTGCACTA
Source organism: Ranitomeya imitator (assembly GCF_032444005.1). Classification (NCBI taxonomy): domain Eukaryota; kingdom Metazoa; phylum Chordata; class Amphibia; order Anura; family Dendrobatidae; genus Ranitomeya; species Ranitomeya imitator. Next base: position 15,838,090 of record NC_091283.1, read on the forward strand.
TTTAAAAAAAAGGAAATTGTTTTTCAAGGTATGAGGCAGTAACGCACCCTGAGCTGAATCCAACCGGCTATAGCTGCACACAGACTACAGGGCGAGCTGGGCTCACACGGAGACCGTGCAGACAGCCGTAAACGGCGCTGCAAGGCCCAAAAACCCCCCTCTAGGTTATCCTATGTAGTGTTTTTCCACAATTTAGCTGGAGATGGGTGGAAAAACACTAATAGGGATTTTTTTTTTAAATTTTTAAACAGGCTGCACTATTTGAAAGAAAGGAATATTTTTCTCAAGGTATGAGCCAGTAACGAACCCTGAGCTGAATCCAACCGGCTATGGCTGCACACAGACTACAGGGCGAGCTGGGCTCACACCGAGACCGTGCAGACAGCCGTAAACGGCGCTGCAAGGCCCAAAAAACCCCCTCTAGGTTATCCTATGTAGTGTTTTTCCACAATTTAGCTGGAGACGGGTGGAAAAACACTAATAGGAAATTTGAGAAAAAATGTGCAGCAGGCTGCACTAAGAGCAAAAAAGAACAACTGTGTGAGGCAGTGTGAACCCCCCCTGAGCTGAATACAACCGGGTATATGGCTGCACACAGACTACAGAGTGAGCTGCACACACACACACACACAGAGACCTTGCAGAACGCTGTTAAAACAGCGCTGCAAGGCAAGAGCAAGGTGAACAGTGAAGAACACACAGCGTTTTGCTAAATTAGCCTTTGGAAAGGAAAATAAAGCAATTAGCTAGCTCAACTGGCCCTCAGTTAGAACACAGCGTCCTGTCCCTAACTGAAATCACAGCAGAGTGAGCGCAAAATAGCGGCAGCGTTTTTTATAGTGCAGAGTGACATCATTTCAGCAGCCAATCACAGCCTTGCCAGTACTTACATGCCCACCATGCTAAACAGGATGTGCCCACACTTCCAATCATTCCTCATTGGCTGCTGCGTGCAGTTTGAATTCTGGGAACTTCCGATTCCGGTATCCGATACGCGGGAAGTATCGGAATTCGGTATCGGAATTCCGATACCGCAAATATCGGCCGATACCCGATACTTGCGGTATCGGAATGCTCAACACTAATGCCCAGTAATCAAATGGGAATGACGGTTGAGGGAGAACATCGATAAGGGATGAAAAATAGTTTGTAACCATACTGGACAAATGTTGTCTCCTGTCACTTTGAATTGATGCTGCAGTACCTGTCCTGTCTGCGGTCATAGCAAAATCACTCCACAACCTGGTCAGAAAACCCCTCTGGCCAACGCCACTTCTGATTTCTGCCCCTCTAACTCCTCTGGTCTGCTGGCCCCTGCAGCTCGTGTGAGAACGATCATGGGCGCTGTGTGCAGGGAATGCCAGAAGCAAACGGTCAACAAGAGTTGATTGTTTGGTTGCTAATATTAGTTCCAAGTTCTCATGTGGCATTATATTTTGCAATTTGCCTTTATAGCGAGGATCAAGGAGGCAGGCCAACCAGTAATCGTCATCGTTCATCATTTTAGTTATGCGTGTGTCCCTTTTGAGGATACATAAGGCATAATCCGCCATGTGGGCCAAAGTTCCAGTTCTCAAATCTGCGGTTGTGCTTGGTTGAGGGGCAGTTTCAGGCAAATCCACGTCACTTGTGTCCCTCCAAAAACCAGAACCCGGCCTTGCCGCGCCACCAATTTCCAGTGGCCCCGGAAAAGCTTCCTCATTAAAAATATAATCATCCCCATCATCCTCCTCGTCCTCCTCCTCCTCTTCGCCCGCTAACTCGTCCTGTACACTGCCCTGGCCAGACAATGGCTGACTGTCATCAAGGCTTTCCTCTTCCTCAGCTGCAGACGCCTGATCCTTTATGTGCGTCAAACTTTGCATCAGCAGACGCATTAGGGGGATGCTCATGCTTATTATGGCGTTGTCTGCACTAACCAGCCATGTGCATTCCTCAAAACACTGAAGGACTTGACACATGTCTTGAATCTTCGACCACTGCACACCTGACAACTCCATGTCTGCCATCCTACTGCCTGCCCGTGTATGTGTATCCTCCCACAAAAACATAACAGCCCGCCTCTGTTCGCACAGTCTCTGAAGCATGTGCAGTGTTGAGTTCCACCTTGTTGCAACGTCTATGATTAGGCGATGCTGGGGAAGGTTCAAAGAACGCTGATAGGTCTGCATACGGCTGGAGTGTACGGGCGAACGGCGGATATGTGAGCAAAGTCCACGCACTTTGAGGAGCAGGTCGGATAACCCCGGATAACTTTTCAGGAAGCACTGCACCACCAGGTTTAAGGTGTGAGCCAGGCAAGGAATGTGTTTCAGTTGGGAAAGGGAGATGGCAGCCATGAAATTCCTTCCGTTATCACTCACTACCTTGCCTGCCTCAAGATCTACAGTGCCCAGCCACGACTGCGTTTCTTTCTGCAAGAACTCGGACAGAACTTCCGCGGTGTGTCTGTTGTCGCCCAAACACTTCATAGCCAATACAGCCTGCTGACGTTTGCCAGTAGCTGCCCCATAATGGGAGACCTGGTGTGCAACAGTGGCAGCTGCGGATGGAGTGGTTGTGCGACTGCGGTCTGTGGACGAGCTCTCGCTTCTGCAGGAGGACGAAGAGGAGGAGGAGGGGGTGCGAACGGCTACAGCCAACTGTTTCCTAGACCGTGGGCTAGGCAGAACTGTCCCAAACTTGCTGTCCCCTGTGGACCCTGCATCCACCACATTTACCCAGTGTGCCGTGATGGACACGTAACGTCCCTGGCCATGCCTACTGGTCCATGCATCTGTTGTCAGGTGCACCTTTGTGCTCACAGATTGCCTGAGTGCATGGACGATGCGCTCTTTAACATGCTGGTGGAGGGCTGGGATGGCTTTTCTGGAAAAAAAGTGTCGACTGGGTAGCTCGTAGCGTGGTACAGCGTAGTCCATCAGGGCTTTGAAAGCTTCGCTTTCAACTAACCGGTAGGGCATCATCTCTAACGAGATTAGTCTAGCTATGTGGGCGTTCAAACCCTGTGTACGCGGATGCGAGGCTAAGTACTTCCTTTTTCTAACCATAGTCTCATGTAGGGTGAGCTGGACTGGAGAGCTGGAGATCGTGGAACTAGCGGGGGTGCCGGTGGACATGGCAGACTGAGAGACGGTGGGAGATGGTATTGTTGCCGCCGGTGCCCTAGATGCAGTGTTTCCTACTACAAAACTGGTGATTCCCTGACCCTGACTGCTTTGGCCTGGCAAAGAAACCTGCACAGATACTGCAGGTGGTGCGGAAAATGGTGGCCCTACACTGCCGGAAGGGATGTTGCGTTGCTGACTAGCTTCATTGGCCGAGGGTGCTACAACCTTAAGGGACGTTTGGTAGTTAGTCCAGGCTTGCAAATGCATGGTGGTTAAATGTCTATGCATGCAACTTGTATTGAGACTTTTCAGATTCTGTCCTCTGCTTAAGGTAGTTGAACATTTTTGACAGATGACTTTGCGCTGATCAATTGGATGTTGTTTAAAAAAATGCCAGACTGCACTCTTTCTAGCATCGGATACTTTTTCAGGCATTGCAGACTGAGCTTTAACCGGATGGCCACGCTGTCCTCCAACAGGTTTTGGCTTTGCCACGCGTTTTGGGCAAGATACGGGCCCGGCAGATGGAACCTGTTGCGATGTTGATGCCTGCTGCGGCCCCTCCTCCTCCGCTTCAGAACTGCTGCCGCCTGCACCCTGTTCCCCCAATGGCTGCCAATCGGGGTCAAGAACTGGGTCATCAATTACCTCTTCTTGTAGCTCGTGTGCAACTTCGTCTGTGTCACCGTGTCGGTCGGTGGTATAGCGTTTGTGATGGGGCAACATAGTCTCATCAGGGTCTGATTCTTGATCATTACCCTGCGAGGGCAATGTTGTGGTCTGAGTCAAAGGACCAGCATAGTAGTCTGGCTGTGGCTGTGCATCAGTGCACTCCATGTCAGATTCAACTTGTAATGGGCATGGATTGTTAACTGCTTCACTTTCTAAGCCAGGGACGGTATGTGTAAAGAGCTCCATGGAGTAACCCTTTGTGTCGCCTGCTGCATTCTTCTCTGTTGTTGTTTTTGCTGAAGAGGACAAGGAAGCGACTTGTCCCTGACCGTGAACATCCACTAACGACGCGCTGCTTTGACATTTACCAGTTTCACGAGAGGAGGCAAAAGAGCTAGAGGCTGAGTCAGCAAGATAAGCCAAAACTTGCTCTTGATGCTCCGGCTTTAAAAGCGGTTTTCCTACTCCCAGAAAAGGGAGGGTTCGAGGCCTTGTGTAGCCAGACGACGAACCTGGCTCCACAGCTCCAGACTTAGGTGCAATATTTTTTTTCCCACGACCACCTGATGCTCCACCACTACCACTACCCTCATTACCAGCTGACAATGAACGCCCCCGGCCACGACCTCTTCCACCAGACTTCCTCATTGTTTTAAAAATGTAAACAAACTAACGGTATTTGTTGCTGTCACACAAATTACACGGTGAGCTATAACTTCAGTATGATTTAGCTACCCCTTTACAGGTGGGTGAGACCGCAAGGAAAATCAGGCACAATGTTACACACACTCTGTTGTTGGTGGCAACAAATGAGAGAGATGCCACACACGCAGGACTGTCACTGAAGCACAAATGTAAATATTAATCTCCCACTGATTTGATTTTTTTTTTTTTTTCAGGGAGACTTTAGGAAAAAAAAATAATAGAATAAAATGATTTTTTCAGGAAGAATTTAGAAACCAAATAAAATAAAATGATTTTTTCAGGGAGAATTTTGAAAACAAATAAAACAAAAAAAGGCTTTCTATGGCCCACTGAGTGAGAGATGACGCACACAGGAGTCAGGAGTGGCACACAAGCCCAGAGGCCAATATTTATCTCCCACTGATTGATGTAGTGATTTTTTCAGGTAGATTTTGGAACCCAAATCAAGCTAAAAAAATAATAGGCTTTCTATGGCCCACAATTGGAGAGAGAGAGAGAGATGGCACACCCAGGAGTCAAGACTGGCACACAAGCAGAAAGGGCCATATTAATCTCCCACTGTTTTTTTTTTTTTTTTTTTTTCAGGGAGACTTTAGAAAAAAAAAATAATAGAATAAAATGATTTTTTCAGGAAGAATTTAGAAACCAAATAAAATAAAATGATTTTTTCAGGGAGAATTCAGAAAACAAATAAAACAAAAAAAGGCTTTCTATGGCCCACTGAGTGAGAGATGACGCACACAGGAGTCAGGAGTGGCACACAAGCCCAGAGGCCAATATTTATCTCCCACTGATTGATGTAGTGATTTTTTCAGGTAGATTTTGGAACCCAAATCAAGCTAAAAAAATAATAGGCTTTCTATGGCCCACAATTGGAGAGAGAGAGAGAGATGGCACACCCAGGAGTCAAAACTGGTACACAAGCAGAAAGGCCAATATTAATCTTCCACTGATTGATTTATTGATTTTTTCAGGTAGAATTTAGAACCCAAATAAAGCAAAAAAAAAAAAAAAAAAAAGGGCTTTCTATGGCCCACTGAGTGAGTGATGATGCACACAGGAGTCAGGAGTGGCACACAAGCCCTGAGGCCAATATTTTTCTCCCACTGATTGATGTAGTGATTTTTTCAGGTAGATTTTAGAACCCAAATCAAGCAAAAAAATAAATGGGCTTTCTATGGCCCACTATCTGAGAGAGAGAGAGAGATGGCACGCTTAGGACTGGCACACAAGCGCAAAGGCCAATATTAATCTCCCTTTTTTTTTTCAGGGAGAATTTATAAAACAAAAAAAATAAATAGGCTTTCTATGGCCCACTATTTGTGAGAGAGATGGCACGCTCAGGACTGGCACACAAGCCCAGAGGCCAATATTAATCTCCCACATTTTTTTTTTTTTCCAGGGAAAATTTATAAACCCAATAAAAAAAATAATAAATAGGCTTTCTATGGCCCACTATCTGAGAGAGAGAGATGGCACGCTTAGGACTGGCACACAAGCACAAATGCCAATATTAATCTCCCACTGATTGATTTATTGATTTTTTCAGGTAGAATTTAGAACCCAAATAAAGCAAAAAAAGAAAAAATGGGCTTTCTATGGCCCACTGAGTGAGTGATGATGCACACAGGAGTCAGGAGTGGCACACAAGCCCTGAGGCCAATATTTTTCTCCCACTGATTGATGTAGTGATTTTTTCAGGTAGATTTTATAACCCAAATCAAGCAAAAAAATAAATTGGCTTTCTATGGCCCACTGACTGAGAGATGGCACACACAGGGATGGCACTCTAGCAGAAATGCCAATCTTAATCTCCCACAAAAAAAAAAAAAAAAACGGAGTGTCCTACAATTCCTATCTCCCTGCAGTAATCTCAGCCAGGTATGGCAGGCAGCAATAAGGAGTGGACTGATGCACAAATTAAATAAAAAGTGTGGACAAACAAACAAGATAGCTGTGCAGAAAGGAAGGAACAAGAGGATTTGTGCTTTGAAAAAAGCAGTTGGTTTGCACAGCGGCGTACACACAGCAATGCAGCTATCAGGGAGCCTTCTAGGGCAGCCCAATGAGCTACAGCGCTGAGGGGAAAAAAAAAAAAATGTAGCTTCCACTGTCCCTGCACACCGAAGGTGGTGTTGGGCAGTGGAAATCGCTACAGCACAAGCGGTTTGGTGGTTAATGGACCCTGCCTAACGCTATCCCTGCTTCTGACGAAGCGGCAGCAACCTCTCCCTAAGCTCAGATCAGCAGCAGTAAGATGGCGGTCGGCGGGAACGCCCCTTTATAGCCCCTGTGACGCCGCAGACAGCAAGCCAATCACTGCAATACCCTTCTCTAAGATGGTGGGGACCAGGACCTATGTCATCACGCTGCCCACACTCTGCGTTTACCTTCATTGGCTGAGAAATGGCGCTTTTCGCATCATTGAAACGCGACTTTGGCGCGAAAGTCGCGTACCGCATGGCCGACCCCACACAGGGGTCGGATCGGGTTTCATGAAACCCGACTTTGCCAAAAGTCGGCGACTTTTGAAAATGAACGACCCGTTTCGCTCAACCCTAATGGACACATGAACATAGCCTTACCCTGACTGTCAATGTACGACCCTTGTCACCTGTCCAGTGATTAATGCCAAGTCTGAAACTTATCTCCTTACTTTCTCATTGAGATTTTTGCCCGATACTTGTCTGGTATCGGTAAGAAGAGACAATTTCACCCGTACAAATAGCTTGATAAGCTATAATACGGGAAAACTTTCCATCTCAGGCTTTTACATGTACATAGCATTTATTTTGATGTTAAGGAGAATTTCCTTTCATTTATTAATCATTACAACTACTTTACTGGGTTGTGTTGAGTTTTGAGGATGCCAGATGGACCTCAAAGTGCTTTCGCGGAGAGGTTGAAGCTCCTCCGCACCGCTCTTCATTACTATCAGAATCCAGAGGAGAATAGACTTGAAGTTTTCTACAAAGTCTTTGTTCACAGGAATTTTCCTCTAAAGAACAGAGAACAAAGCGTTTATCTATTCAGTGTAACAGATTACTGAGAATAGTTATTCATCCACCAGATATCTGTCTATACCAAAGACTATGGGGCATCACAGTGATCACCATCTCTTTACCGAGGGCTTAGGAACTTCTAGTGGTCATCTTGTTTGAGTTAGAAGACCAACACTTTACCTTAAGAAATGATGCAGGTACAGATAGCGCTGCCAGTACCCACCTGTCATTTTGTGTAAATTATGTATGTACAGATAGTACTGCCTACTTGTCTCATCCTGTACATGATAGTACAGTATAAATATTACTGCTTTACCTTCTCGTATTGCAAAAGGTGAAGGTCCAGATAGTGCTGCCTCCCTGGATCTCACAGCTAATGGTTTAAACATAAGTAATGCTATCTACAAGCTCATGCTAGTGAATGGTGTAGACTCATACAGTACTGCCTAATGGTGTCTCCCTGTGACTTATGCAGGTGCAGATTTTAGTATCTGCCAGGTTCTCTCTGCATAAACTGTAAATCAAGGTAGTACTATTCATCTGTAGACCTCCAACTTGCTTCCAATAAATGATGGAGGTAAAGATAAGACTGCCTCCCTGCTTCTCCCTGTTAATGATGTATGTACCGAAAGTGCTGCCTCCCTGTCTCTTTTGTACATGGTATATGTAAAGATAGTGCTGCCTCCCTGTCTTTTTTGTACATTATATACATACAGATAGTGTTTCCTACCTGTTTCTTTTGTTCATACTATACGTAAAGATAGTGCTGCCGCCCTGTCTCTCCCTGTTAATGAGGTAAGAACAGAAAGTGCTGCCTCCCTGTCTCTTTTATTCATGATATAGGTAAAGATATTGCTGCCTCCCTGTATCTTTTGTACATGATATACATACATACAGATAGTGTTGCCTCCCTGTTTCTTTTGTACATACTATACGTAAAGATAGTGCTGCCTCCCTGTCTTTCGCTGTTAATGAGGTAAGTACAGAAAGTGCTGACTCCCTGTCTCTTTTGTACATGGTATATGTAAAAATAGTGCTGCCTCCCTGTATCTTTTGTACATGATATACATACATACAGATAGTGTTGCCTCCCTGTTTCTTTTGTACATACTATACGTAAAGATAGTGCTGCCTCCCTGTCTCTCCCTGTTAATGAGGAAAGTACAGAAAGTGCTGCCTCCCTGTCTCTTTTATACATGATATAGGTAAAGATAGTGCTGCCTCCCTGTATCTTTTGTACATGATATACATACAGATAGTGTTGCCTCCCTGTTTCTTTTGTACATGCTATACATAAAGATAGTGCTGCCTCCCTGTCTCTCCCTGTTAATGAGGTAAGAACAGAAACTGCTGCCTCCCTGTCTCTTTTATAAATGATATAGGTAAAGATAGTGCTGCCTTCCTGTATCTTTTGAACATGATATACATACAGTACATACATACAGATAGTGTTGCCTACCTGTTTCTTTTGTACATACTATACGTAAAGATAGTGCTGCCTCCCTGTCTCTCCCTGTAAATGAGGAAAGTACAGAAAGTGCTGCCTCCCTGTCTCTTTTATACATGATATAGGTAAAGATAGTGCTGCCTCCCTGTATCTTTTGTACATGATATACATACAGATAGTGTTGCCTCCCTGTTTCTTTTGTACATGCTATACGTAAAGATAGTGCTGCCTCCCTGTCTCTCCCTGTTAATGAGGTAAGAACAGAAAGTGCTGCCTCCCTGTCTCTTTTATACATGATATAGGTAAAGATAGTGCTGCCTTCCTGTATCTTTTGAACATGATATACATACATACACACAGATAGTGTTGCCTACCTGTTTCTTTTGTACATAATATACGAAAAGATAATGCTGCCTCCCTGTCTCTCCCTGTTAATGAGGTAAGTACCGAAAGTGCTGCCTCCCTCTCTCTTTTATACATGATATAGGTAAAGATAGTGCTGCCTCCCTGTATCTTTTGTACATGATATACATACAGATAGTGTTGCCTCCCTGTTTCTTTTGTATATGCTATATGTAAAGATAGTGCTGCCTCCCTGTCTCTCCCTGTTAATGGTCACCTGGTCACAAACCTCAATGTACTCTGATGGCTTCCTAAGCTTTCCACTACCTCCTCTCTGCGGGTGCCCACCAAAAGCGGGGTGCCACTAGTTGGGGTAGTTTGCTCTGGAAGCTCGAAGTCGGAGATGTTTTAATCCCTTGCTGGCAAGTCAGCGGAAGGGTGAGACTCCGTCATTTGCACAATCGTATGTACCTGCTGAGTCTCTACTCTATGTCGTTGCTGGCTGAAATTGGATACATGTACTACAGTCATGGAATCCATCATCTGGAGGAGCATAGGCTGTGACTGCAGACAATTCTGGCAGGAGATACCAATGCTGTGAGCCAACCAAAAGTTGGCAGACAATGTGTAATGCCTGGTACAGGGGGCAGTGAAACTATTGGTTCTGGGTTGAGATATTGTGGACTGGGTGCATCTCATTGTGGCCATCTACCTGGAGTTGCTCTAAGACGTACGGAAGAAAAACAACTAATTGCATTATTATCCTGCCTAGCTGATTAATACAACCCACAACATCAGAACTTCAAAGCCGCTAGACGAGAGTCCTGCAAAATGATTCTCTCCTCTTATTACTACAGTATGTAGCCATGTGTCACATATCCAACTGACATATCCACCTTGCTGGGTGACAGTCTTAAAAAAGTCATCACAGGATAACTGAATGGACTGTATTAATCACTAACCTCTGATTTCTATCAACTTAGAGAGGATTTTTTGGTTGTCTGACCAAAATAAAATACTGAACTTTACTGATAAAATCAAAAACTGGATTAAAAGACAGAAAAACAACAACCTTAATCCCTCAGATATTCTCTGCTGTCTGTTCATAAACAAAAATCTACGGAATTTAGTTTTCAAGCAGACGCAATATATAGTGAGACAATCCCTGGATTTTCAGTTATGAAAAGTAAATGTAGAGGAAGACCGGATGAAATCTCAAATTCCCAACATCATTCAACATGAAAGCCACCGGATCCAAGCAAACAAACTTTTCAGAGCCCCTTAAAATACTCAGCAGAGACTCGCTCACTGCTTATATACGTCTTCTGCTTGGAAGCGACGGTCAGTCTTTTGTTATTTGCATACATAGCCTCTCTGACTGAGCTCTCTACCCATCGGCCTCTGGCACTTTTAATCATAGTAGTATACTTTTTAGCCACCTAAATACAGGTTTCAGCCTAGGAGAGGATTCACATTAGATAGGTTCCCAGCAACAAGAATCGCCTTATCGTGGCTGCTGGGTATACACGAATTGGCCAATTTGTGCACTTGGTAGTCTAATTTTTTTCTATTTTCTAGAGCAGTAAGTCAATTCATATTTCATATATTTCATGTCTTCATGCTATAGCACTGCAGAGTGCTACTTTATTTGTTGATTATATATGGAGATGGCTACTTTTTGTCTGCACTTGTTCACCTGTCTTCTGTTTAGAAGTAATGGTCAGTCTTCTGTTATTTGTATATTACAAATTAGTGGTGATCAAGCACTAAAATGCTCAAGTGCTCAGTACTGAAATCGAGCAGGTCAGATGCTCTGACGGGCTCGACTTGAGTACCGAATATACTGGAAGTCAGTGGGAAACTCTAGCATTTTTCCAGAAGACTCTAACAGGAAGGCTTGGGGGTGTCCGGAAACTCAGCAAAACAGATGTAAACAGTGCTCAAATGGAATGGGAACAAAATAGAGAAGACCCCTGGAAAAATCTTTGACTCCTAAGTCACTGCTGGGAACAATGTTGTCAGAGTCTTATACCACTTTTACAGACTGCAAAATCCATGCTATAGATGGATCTGGATAAGTTGGAAACTTGGGCTGAAAGGTGGCAGATGAGGTTTAACAATGATAAATGTAAGGTTATACACATGGGAAGAAGGAATCAATATCACCATTACACACTGAACGGGAAACCACTGGGTAAATCTGACAGGGAGAAGGACTTGGGGATCCTAGTTAATGATAAACTTACCTGGAGCAGCCAGTGCCAGGCAGCAGCTGCCAAGGCAAACAGGATCATGGGGTGCATTAAAAGAGGTCTGGATACACATGATGAGAGCATTATACTGCCTCTGTACAAATCCCTAGTTAGACCGCACATGGAGTACTGTGTCCAGTTTTGGGCACCGGTGCTCAGGAAGGATATAATGGAACTAGAGAGAGTACAAAGGAGGGCAACAAAATTAATAAAGGGGATGGGAGAACTACAATACCCAGATAGATTAGCGGAATTAGGATTATTTAGTCTAGAAAAAAGACGACTGAGGGGCGATCTAATAACCATGTATAAGTATATAAGGGGACAATACAAATATCTCGCTGAGGATCTGTTTATACCAAGGAAGGTGACGGGCATTCTTTGCGTCTGGAGGAGAGAAGGTTTTTCCACCAACATAGAAGAGGATTCTTTACTGTTAGGGCAGTGAGAATCTGGAATTGCTTGCCTGAGGAGGTGGTGATGGCGAACTCAGTCGAGGGGTTCAAGAGAGGCCTGGATGTCTTCCTGGAGCAGAACAATATTGTATCATACAATTATTAGGTTCTGTAGAAGGACGTAGATCTGGGGATTTATTATGATGGAATATAGGCTGAACTGGATGGACAAATGTCTTTTTTCGGCCTTACTATGTTACTATGTTACTATGTTACTTTTACAGACTGACAATAAAACACACCAAACTGAAGAGAAAATGGATTTTACAGGAAAACAATATTAGAAAATATTATTTTCTGTGTAATGACTTATAGATAAGGCAAAATGAAAAACAGCCTCTTCCACCCATAAATAGTCGGTCCACGCTCATCATATTTTCTCATCGTGTATGACTGTAGTAGATGACAGAGTAAATGACAGAGTAGTGGGGTACATAACAGTACAACCACAGGTAGTCACCAGTAAATGTAATTGTAACATTTTATTACCTTATCTGGGCATGTGGTGTGGGTGACATGGTCAGACACAGTCTGTTTCATTTGTAAAGGAGGGACTCTGAAACTAACAAAGTCTATGCGGCCAATGCAAGAACTGCCAAAATTTGAAGGAAGAGGGACTCGGTTACACCCTGTGTTATGAAGGAGGGCCTCATACACATGCTGTTATAATTGTTAGGTAACGGGAATCCTACACTCATAAAGCCAATGCACTAAGTGCAAGGGCTGCAAAAAATTAGGAGGGACTGCAATACATCCTGGAAAACATGTAGAGGAGGGGGCACTCCTTGACTGGTAAAGCCTATGCACTAAGTGCAAGGACTGAAAACATTTACCTCTGGGAGGTATGCATATATGTATGTAAGAGAATTGCAGAGGTGGACCTCATATACAACCTGCATAAATTATGAAGGAGGGCATCATACACACCCTGGAAAAATTAAGAGCGAGGGTTGCATGTTTACCCTCTAAAAATTATGAATGAGGGCCACCTGTTTACCATCTAAAAATTATGAAAGAGAGCCACCTGTTTATCCTCTAAAAATTATGAATGAGGGCCGCATGTTTACCATCTAAAAAGTATGAATGAGGGCCACCTGTTTACCATCTAAAAATTATGAATGAGGGCCACCTGTTTATCCTCTAAAAATTATGAATGAGGGCCGCCTGTTTACCATCTAAAAAGTATGAATGAGGGCCACCTGTTTACCATCTAAAAATTATGAAAGAGGGCCACCTGTTTATCCTCTAAAAATTATGAATGAGGGCCACCTGTTTATCATCTAAAAATTATGAATGAGGGCCACCTGTTTACCATCTAAAAATTATGAAAGAGGGCCACCTGTTTACCCTCTAAAAATTATGAATGAGAGCCACATGTTTACCTTCTAAAATTTATGAATGAAGTCCACCTGAGAATTTGGAGCAAGGGCTGCAGGATGACCATCTAAACATTTTCAGTAAGGGGTGCATGATGACCCTCTTAAAATTTGGAGCAAGGGCCGCATGATGACCCTCTAAAAATGTTGAGATTTATAAAAATAATGTGCCTAAGCACTAATAGGCAAGTCGTTGCTATCTACCTGCCTGTTGTGTCCGGAACAGTTCTCCGCCGGCACACAGTGGCAAGCATGCTCACTCATCACTACTACAAATTCAGTAAAAGCATTAGCTGTGTGATCACCCAGACAGGATCTCTGGTCTCCTTTTTGCAGAGCTGCACATTTTTCATGGATTTATTGCATGATTGGTGGGGGAAGGGGTTCTCAGGATCCGGACCCCACAGATGTGCAGGCAATTCAAGATCTGAGTTACTCTTTCCCAAGAAAGCTGATTTATCCTTTCATTATAGAGATGGACCAGAAAGAAAGTAGCAGAATAGCAGCAATATAAGGGATGTAGGGTGCAGAAAATCTAAAAAGGAAGTGTCATCAAGGCCACCATTGTTGTGAATTTACTCTGTATACTACATGATAATGGAGTTTTCTGTTAACTTATCTGTTTTCTGTTATATCCTTATAATAATAAGTCATCGATATCAGATCGGTGAAGTTTCGAATACTGACTAATCCCCCGATCTAGTGATTGAACGGGCTCTGGTCCACTCATTGTGCAGTGGTCTAAATGGTACTGCAAGCTCTCTCCTTTTCATTTGCTTGAGCTTGCAGTACCATTCATGGCCACTATCGGAGGTAAGGAGCTGTGAAAAGTCCAGTGTGCTGAGATCCCTTCGATCAGAACAGGATAGGTAATTATTAATGAAGTCCCGAAATGCGCATTACTGTGTCGGATCCATTGCAGTTCAAAGAGCAAAGAGGGACCCCCCCCAAAAAAACAAAAATAGAAATTAGGATTGGTCCAGAGCCCATAGTCATCTCTTCCTATCCACTTCCCGCCACTCTCCTGTCTTTCCTCCACCGGCGGGGGGGACGCCTTGTGCAGGTCCATAGTGCCCAATGAGGAGATACTTCTGTCAGATGGTCGGCTAGAAGCCTCTGCGGCGTGCCTGTCCTTGGTTATACCCTTGAACAATACTTTTCCGCAGACCATTACTACACGGCGAGTCCTTGTCCCTGTCCCGCTGTAGAAACGTGAAGCCTCGGCCGTGGACATCTCTGTAAATACCGGATACGTGGATCAGTTTCAAATAAACAATCTCCGCTCTGGAAAGGGAAGGAGATTAAAGGGAACCTGTCACCCCCGTTTTTTGAGATTGAGCTATAAATACTGTTAAATAGGGCCTGCGCTGTGTGTTCCTATAGTGTATGTAGTGTACCCCGATTCCCCATGTATGCTGAGAAATAACTTACCAAAGTCGCCGTTTTCGCCTGTCAATCAGGCTGGTCAGGTCGGGAGGGCGTGGTGACATCGGTGGTTCTTCCTCAGCTTTACGTTGGTGGCATAGTGGCGTAGTGGTGAACAAGCAGCGCGCGATCTGCGCTGTAATCCCTTGCATCGGTGGGGGCGGCCATCTTCCTGGGGCCGCGCGTGCGCAGATCGAGTGCTCTGCTGCACGGGGCTTCAGGAAAATGGCCGCGGGATGCCGCGCGTGCGCATTAGAGATCGCGGCGGCCATTTTCCCAAAGCCGAGATGCAAACTCGGCTTTGGGAAAATGGCCGCCGCGATCTCTAATGCGCACGAGCGGCATCCCGCGGCCATTTTCCTGAAGCCCCGTGCAGCAGAGCACTCGATCTGCGCACGCGCGGCCCCAGGAAGATGGCCGCCCCCACCGACGAAAGGGATGACAGCGCAGATCGCGCGCTGTGTCTTCACCACTACGCCACTACGCCACCAACGTAAAGCTGAGGAAGAACCAGCGATGTCACCACGCCCTCCCGACCTGACCAGCCTGATTGACAGGCGAAAACGGCGACTTTGGTAAGTTATTTCTCAGCATACATGGGGAATCGGGGTACACTACATACACTATAGGAACACACAGCGCAGGCCCTATTTAACAGTATTTATAGCTCAATCTCAAAAAACGGGGTGACAGGTTCCCTTTAAGGCTTTATTTGTGTAAGTTGTAATAAGTAGAGTTGAGCGACCTTGACCTTTTTAGAGTCGAGCCGGGTTTTGCGAAACCCGACTATGTCCAAAGTCGGGTCGAGTGAAATCGGCCGATTATGACGTAAAGTCGGGATCGACCGAAACACGAAACCCAATGCAAGTCAATGGGGCAGCATAGTCGGCAGTGAGTGGGGGCCAGGAAAACACCTAGAGTGCCCATTTTAATGTCAAAACCATCCATTCTTCTTAATGAAGCTTGTCAAGCGTAATTTACCTTATAATAATTGGAAGGCATTTGAAATTGGGGGTCATTTGGCTAAAGTTGTGGGGGGTAGGGCTGGTTCAAGTAATTAGTGGGCCCAGGAAATCTGGACCACGTCACGGCAGTGGAGCAGGGAGAGGTAAGTATTTCAACTTTGCAAGTGCTGTGAACCTGAGCAAGCAGGGGGGGCCCACTCGTTGGCATTGGCACTGGCACAGGGCCCCTCAAAGTACAGCGGTGTGTTTGCACGGCGGGGGCGCCTCCCCCCGGCAGCAACACTTTTGCGTACTATGAGAGGCCCTGTGCCAGTGACGTCGCCAACTAGTATTCCTCCCCCCACCTGATGAAGGAACCTGCACTTTCATCTGCACCTTCCTCTTTGTCCCCGTGTAAGGTGGTATGGTATGCGGGAAGAGCAACCTGACTTTCAGCAGGGTCACAATGTTGTTGTGTAGCGTGCACGGGGAATGTTGCGTTATGGGTCAATGTACCAGCAGACTCATCTATCACTGGCTGGGCAATGGGCACGATGAAGTGGAAACACAGATATAGGCCCAAAGAAGAAAGTGGGCTAAATGCAGTTCAAAATTGGTAACACAGGAATAACCAGGGGGCATTGCAGTGGAGGACAACTGGAATGAGAGGCTGACACAGAGAGTAGGGCCAAATCAGTAAGTAGTCGAAATGCAGTTCAAAATTGGCAACCGTAGTAAACAGGCGGCACAGCTTTGTTCAGTGGAGGAGAACAGCAAGGAGTGGCAGACACCGATAGTAGGCCCCAAACCAACTAGTACGCCAAATGCAGTTGTTCCATTTAACCACAATTTAATGAGAGCCTGAAGATAGAAGCTCAGGAAAGGCAACCTGGGGAACACCTTGGAGTGTAACACACCATCTCTCTCCACCCCATACCCATTTTGTATGGCCTAATGCAGTGTACTTTTCTACAACTACTAAACGAGAGTCGGAAGACCGAAGCAATGGCAAGGAAACCTGGGGAACACCTTAGAGTGTAACACACCCTCTCTCTACACCCCATACCCAATTTGAAGGTCTAATGCAGTGTAGTTTCCAAGAACTACTAAACGAGAGCCGGAAGATCGAAGCTCAGGAAAGGCAACCTGGGGAACACCTTGGAGTGTAACACACCCTCTCGCTACACCCCATACCCAATTTGAAGGCCTAATGCAGCGTAGTTTCCAACAACTACTAAACGAGAGCCGGAAGATCGAAGCTCAGGAAAGGCAACCTGGGGAACACCTTGGAGTGTAACAAACCCTCTCTCTACACCCCATACCCAATTTGTAGGCCTAATGCAGCGTAGTTTCCGACAACTACTAAACGAGAGCCGGAATATCGAAGCTCAGGAAAGGCAACCTGGGGAACACCTTGGAGTGTAACACACCCTCTCTCTACACCCCATACCCAATTTGAAGGCCTAATGCAGTGTAGTTTCCAAGAACTACTAAACGAGAGCCGGAAGATCGAAGCTCAGGAAAGGCAACCTGGGGAACACCTTGGAGTGGAACACACCATCTCTCTACACCCCATACCCAATTTGAAGGCCTAATGCAGCGTAGTTTCCAACAACTACTAAACGAGAGCCGGTAGATCGAAGCTCAGGAAAGGCAACCTGGGGAACACCTTGGAGTGTAACACAACGTCTCTCTACACCACGGAAGGGATGATTCTTAGGAAGGAAGGCTGTTGGAAATAAGCATTGCGCGTCCGAGGGTGATTAGATTCTTATTAGGTATATACTCACCCTCGGACGCGCCCTGCTTCTTTATTTGGAATGAATGTTTATTTGCAATGTGGTGTTGACTTTCTCTATTATTTTGGTAATTAATGATTTTATTATTTTCATTATTTTGCATCTTCTCGGCAATAATATAAAGAAGACGCGACAGGACAACACTCGGTGGATGCCATATGTGTGTTTTCAATTTAAAAAAACTTTCAGTTAACTACTTGCAGGAGAAAGTAATTGTAGCTGGTGGCCATTTTTAGTACTGTACCAGATTTTAGTTGTGTGTTTGTTTTTAATGTTAAAATGTCTGCATTTGATATCTCACCAGTATTTTCTTTTTTATAAGCAAAATACTTATTTTTATATTTTCTGATGTTGGTTCCAGGGGTACACGGCCAGCAGTGCCCTGGTCAGTGTAGTAGTAGTTGAAAGAATGGACCGCAGACAGGCAGTGAAGGCCTAAAATAAAAACACATGGCTGTAGGCAATTTTAAATTGGTTCCAGGGGTACACGGACAGCAGTGGTGTGGTCAGTGGAGGCCTAGTGGAAGGAGTGACCGCAGACAGGCATCGAAGGCCTAAAATAATAACACATGGCTGTAGGCAATTTTAAATTGGTTCCAGGGGTACACGGGCAGCAGTGACCTGGTCAGTGTAGTAGTAGTTGAAAGAATGGACCGCAGACAGGCATCGAAGGCCTAAAATAAAAAAATTGGGCTGGCTGTAGGCAATTTTAAATTGGTTCCAGGGGTACACGGGCAGCAGTGGTGTGGTCAGTGGAGGCCTAGTGGAAGGAGTGACCGCAGACAGGCATCGAAGGCCTAAAATAATAACACATGGCTGTAGGCAATTTTAAATTGGTTCCAGGGGTACACGGACAGCAGTGGTGTGGTCAGTGGAGGCCTAGTGGAAGGAGTGACCGCAGACAGGCATCGAAGGCCTAAAATAATAACACATGGCTGTAGGCAATTTTAAATTGGTTCCAGGGGTAGACGGGCAGCAGTGACCTGGTCAGTGTAGTAGTAGTTGAAAGAATGGACCGCAGACAGGCATCGAAGGCCTAAAATAAAAAAATTGGGCTGGCTGTAGGCAATTTTAAATTGGTTCCAGGGGTACACGGGCAGCAGTGACCTGGTCAGTGTAGTAGTAGTTGAAAGAATGGACCGCAGACAGGCATCGAAGGCCTAAAATAAAAAAATTGGGCTGGCTGTAGGCAATTTTAAATTGGTTCCAGGGGTACACGGGCAGCAGTGGTGTGGTCAGTGGAGGCCTAGTGGAAGGAGTGACCGCAGACAGGCATCGAAGGCCTAAAATAATAACACATGGCTGTAGGCAATTTTAAATTGGTTCCAGGGGTACACGGACAGCAGTGGTGTGGTCAGTGGAGGCCTAGTGGAAGGAGTGACCGCAGACAGGCTTCCAAGGCCTAACATAACAAACTTGGGCTGGCTGTAGGCACTTTTAAATTGGTTCCAGGGGTACACGGGCAGCAGTGGTCTGGTCAGTGGAAGTCTAGTGGAAGGAGTGACCGCAGACAGGCTTCCAAGGCCTAACATAACAAACTTGGGCTGGCTGTAGGCACTTTTAAATTGGTTCCAGGGGTACACGGGCAGCAGTGACCTGGTCAGTGTAGTAGTAGTTGAAAGAATGGACCGCAGACAGGCTTCGAAGGCCTAACATAACAAACTTGGGCTGGCTGTAGGCACTTTTAAATTGGTTCCAGGGGTACACGGGCAGCAGTGGTCTGGTCAGTGGAAGTCTAGTGGAAGGAGTGACCGCAGACAGGCTTCCAAGGCCTAACATAACAAACTTGGGCTGGCTGTAGGCACTTTTAAATTGGTTCCAGGGGTACACGGGCAGCAGTGGTCTGGTCAGTGGAAGTCTATTGGAAGGAGTGACCGCAGACAGGCTTCCAAGGCCTAACATAACAAACTTGGGCTGGCTGTAGGCACTTTTAAATTGGTTCCAGGGGTACACGGGCAGCAGTGGTCTGGTCAGTGGAAGTCTAGTGGAAGGAGTGACCGCAGACAGGCTTCGAAGGCCTAACATAACAAAATTGGGCTGGCTGTAGGCACTTTAAATTGGTTCCAGGGGTACATGGGCAGCAGTGTATGGTCAGTGGAAGTCTAGTGGAAGGAGTGACGGCAGACAGTCTTCGAAGGCCTAACATAACAAAATTGGGCTGACTGTAGGCACTTTTAAATTGGTTCCAGGGTAACACGGCCAGCAGTGGCCTGGTCAGTGTAGTAGTTGTAGAAAGAAGGGACCGCAGACAGGCTTCGAAGGCCTAACATAACAAAAATGTCAAAACAATGGTATTGTCAGTGCCAGGCATTGAAGGATGTCAGCGCCTAGACTACACATTGGTGAAGCTGTGAGAGATAATTTTGCTAGTGGTAGAGCACTGTTTGAGCTGGGGGGGGGAACTGTCTTGTGGCCGGCGTTACAGGCACAGGGCCCCTCATATTACAACGGTGTGTCTGACGTTGGGTGCGCACCACCACCGCCAGAGACACTTTATTGTACTATGAGGGACCCAGTGGCAGTGCCGTCGACCAAAAGCGGCCACACCCACCTCTTCAGACAAACAGCACTCTCAAGGGTCCAAGCGCAAAGTGGCGATAGCACGGGCCCGTGTGGGGAGTTTGGCCATTTCGTGAGGTGGAAACATGTCGTATGCTGGACAATCAGGTGAAGAAAATTACGAGATTGGAAAAGTCATTCAGAATAGTCCACAGGCAAGACCTTTTCATAGGAAAGCTAGGTGTCAGCCGGGCAGGGTGGGGCAAAAGATTTTGAAATCCAGTTGTGGTTCATTTTAATGAAGGTTAGATCATCTACATTTTGGGTAGCCAGACGAGTCCTTTTTTCTGTTAGTATTGAACCTGCAGCACTGAATACTCTTTCTGATAGGACACTAGCTGCCGGGCAAGCAAGCTCCTGCAATGCATATTCTGCCAATTCTGGCCAGGTGTCTAATTTGGATGCCCAGTAATCAAATGGGAATGACGGTTGAGGGAGAACGTCGATAAGGGATGAAAAATAGTTTGTAACCATACTGGACAAATGTTGTCTCCTGTCACTTTGAATTGATGCTGCAGTACCTGTCCTGTCTGCGGTCATAGAAAAATCACTCCACAACCTGGTCAGAAAACCCCTCTGGCCAACGCCACTTCTGATTTCTGCCCCTCTAACACCTCTGGTCTGCTGGCCCCTGGAGCTCGTGTGAGAACGATCACGGGCGCTGTGTGCAGGGAATGCCAGAAGCAAACGGTCAACAAGAGTTGATTGTTTTGTTGCTAATATTAGTTCCAAGTTCTCATGTGGCATAATATTTTGCAATTTGCCTTTATAGCGAGGATCAAGGAGGCAGGCCAACCAGTAATCGTCATCGTTCATCATTTTTGTAATGCGTGTGTCCCTTTTGAGGATACGCAAGGCATAATCCGCCATGTGGGCCAAAGTTCCCGTTGTCAAATCTGCGGTTGTGCTTGGTTGAGGGGCAGTTGCAGGCAAATCTACGTCACTTGTGTCCCTCAAAAAACCAGAACCCGGCCTTGCCACGCCACCAATTTCCCGTGCCCCCGGGAAAGCTTCCTCATTAAAAATATACTCATCCCCATCATCCTCCTCATCCTCCACCTCCTCTTCGCCCGGTACCTCGTCATGTACACTGCCCTGACCAGACAATCGCTGACTGTCATCAAGGCTTTCCTCTTCCTCTGGTGCAGACGCCTGATCCTTTATGTGCGTCAAACTTTGCATCAGCAGACGCATTAGGGGGATGCTCATGCTTATTATGGCGTTGTCTGCACTAACCAGCCGTGTGCATTCCTCAAAACACTGAAGGACTTGACACATGTCTTGAATCTTCGACCACTGCACACCTGACAACTCCATGTCTGCCATCCTACTGCCTGCCCGTGTATGTGTATCCTCCCACAAAAACATAACAGCCCGCCTCTGTTCGCACAGTCTCTGAAGCATGTGCAGTGTTGAGTTCCACCTTGTTGCAACGTCTATGATTAGGCGATGCTGGGGAAGGTTCAAAGAACGCTGATAGGTCTGCATACGGCTGGAGTGTACAGGCGAACGGCGGATATGTGCGCAAAGTCCACGCACTTTGAGGAGCAGGTCGGATAACCCCGGATAACTTTTCAGGAAGCACTGCACCACCAGGTTTAAGGTGTGAGCCAGGCAAGGAATGTGTTTCAGTTGGGAAAGGGAGATGGCAGCCATGAAATTCCTTCCGTTATCACTCACTACCTTGCCTGCCTCAAGATCTACAGTGCCCAGCCACGACTGCGTTTCTTGCTGCAAGAACTCGGACAGAACTTCCGCGGTGTGTCTATTGTCGCCCAAACACTTCATAGCCAATACAGCCTGCTGACGTATGCCAGTAGCTGCCCCATAATGGGAGACCTGGTGTGCAACAGTGGCAGGTGCGGATGGAGTGTTTGTGCGACTGCGGTCTGTGGACGAGCTCTTGCTTCTGCAGGAGGACGAGGAGGAGGAGGAGGAGGAGGGGGTGCGAACGGCTACAGACAACTGTTTACTAGACCGTGGGCTAGGCAGAACTGTCCCAAACTTGCTGTCCCCTGTGGACCCTGAATCCACCACATTTACCCAGTGTGCCGTGATGGACACGTAACGTCCCTGGCCATGCCTACTGGTCCATGCATCTGTTGTCAGGTGCACCTTTGTGCTCAAAGATTGCCTGAGTGCATGGACGATGCGCTCTTTAACATGCTGGTGGAGGGCTGGGATGGCTTTTCTGGAAAAAAAGTGTCGACTGGGTAGCTCGTAGCGTGGTACAGCGTAGTCCATCAGGTCTTTGAAAGCTTCGCTTTCAACTAACCGGTAGGGCATCATCTCTAACGAGATTAGTCTAGCTATGTGGGCGTTCAAACCCTGTGTACGCGGATGCGAGGCTAAGTATTTCCTTTTTCTAACCATAGTCTCATGTAGGGTGAGCTGGACTGGAGAGCTGGAGATCGTGGAACTAGCGGGGGTGCCGGTGGACATGGCAGACTGAGAGACGGTGGGAGATGGTATTGTTGCCGCCGGTGCCCTAGATGCAGTGTTTCCTACTACGAAACTGGTGATTCCCTGACCCTGACTGCTTTGGCCTGGCAAAGATACCTGCACAGATACAGCAGGTGGTGCGCTAAATGGTGGTCCTACACTGCCGGAAGGGATGTTGCGTTGATGACTAGCTTCATTGGCCGAGGGTGCAACAACCTTAAGGGACGTTTGGTAGTTAGTCCAAGCTTTCAAATGCATGGTGGTTAAATGTCTATGCATGCAACTAGTATTGAGACTTTTCAGATTCTGACCTCTGCTTAAGGAAGTAGAACATTTTTGACAGATGACTTTGCGCTGATCAATTGGATGTTGTTTAAAAAAATGCCAGACTGCACTCTTTCTAGCATCGGATACCTTTTCAGGCATTGCAGACTGAGCTTTAACCGGATGGCCACGCTGTCCTCCACCAGGTTTTGGCTTTGCCACGCGTTTTGGGCAAGATACGGGCCCGGCAGATGGAACCTGTGGCGATGTTGATGCCTGCTGCGGCCCCTCCTCCTCCTCTGCTTCAGAACTGCTGCCGCCTGCACCCTGTTCCCCCAATGGCTGCCAATCGGGGTCAAGAACTGGGTCATCTAATAACTCTTCTTGTACCTCCTGCGCAACTTCGTCTGTGTCACCGTGTCGTTCGGTGGTATAGCGTTCGTGATGGGGCAACATAGTCTCATCAGGGTCTGATTCTTGATCAGCACCCTGCGAGGGCAATGTTGTGGTCTGAGTCAAAGGACCAGCATAGTAGTCTGGCTGTGGCTGTGCGTCAGTGCACTCCATGTCAGATTCAATTTGTAATGGGCATGGACTGTTAACTGCTTCAC
Organism: Ranitomeya imitator; assembly: GCF_032444005.1. Classification (NCBI taxonomy): domain Eukaryota; kingdom Metazoa; phylum Chordata; class Amphibia; order Anura; family Dendrobatidae; genus Ranitomeya; species Ranitomeya imitator. The sequence continues at coordinate 15,861,495 of NC_091283.1, forward strand.
TTTCTAAGCCAGGGACGGTATGTGTAAAGAGCTCCATGGAGTAACCCGTTGTGTCGCCTGCTGCATTCTTCTCTGTTGTTGTTTTTGCTGAAAAGGACAAGGAAGTGACTTGTCCCTGACCGTGAACATCCACTAACGACGCGCTGCTTTTACTTTTACCAGTTTCACGAGATGAGGCAAAAGAGCTAGAGGCTGAGTCAGCAAGATAAGCCAAAACTTGCTCTTGCTGCTCCGGCTTTAAAAGCGGTTTTCCTAATCCCAGAAAAGGGAGCGTTCGAGGCCTTGTGTAGCCGGACGACGAACCTGGCTCCACAGCTCCAGACTTAGGTGCAATATTTTTTCCCCCACGACCACCTGATGCTCCACCACTACCACTACCCTCATTACCAGCTGACAATGAACGCCCCCGGCCACGACCTCTTCCACTAGACTTCCTCATTGTTTTAAAAACGTAACCAAACTAACGTTATTTGTTGCAGTCACACAACTTACACGGTGAGCTATAACTTCAGTATGATTTAGCTACCCCTTTACAGGTTGGTGAGACCACAGCGAAAATCAGGCCCAATGTTACACACTCTTTTTTTGGTGGCTGCAAATTAGAGAGATGCCCCACACGCAGGACTGTCACTGAAGCACAAATGTTAATATTAATGTCACACTATTATTTTTTTTTTATTTTTATTTTTTTCAGGAACACTTTAGAAACCCCCCCAAAAAAAAAAAAAAGATTTTTGCAGGGAGAATTTAGAAAACAAATGTAACAAACTATATGCTTTCTATGGGCCACTGAGTGAGAGATGACGCACACAGGAATCAGGAGTGGCACACAAGCCCAGAGGCCAATATTTTTCTACCAATGATTGATGGAGTTATTTTCTCTGGTAGATTTTGGAACCCAAATCAAGGAAAAAAAATGTAGGCTTTCTATGGACCACAATTGGAGAGAGAGAGAGAGAGAGAGAGAGATGGCACACCCAGGAGTCAAGACTGGCACACAAGCAGAAAGGCCAATATTAATCTCCCACTGTTTTTTTTTTTTTTTTTTTTTTTTTTTTTTTTCAGGGAGACTTTAGAAAAAAAAATAATAAAAAAAATATGATTTTATCAGGAAGAATTTAGAAACCAAATAAAATAAAATGATTTTTTCAGGGAGAATTTATGAAACAAATAAAAACAAAAATAGGCGTTCTATGGCCCACTGACTGAGAGATGACGCACACAGGAGTCAGGAGTGGCACACAAACCCAGAGGCCAATATTTTTCTACCAATGATTGATGTAGTTATTTTCTCTGGTAGATTTTAGAACCCAAATCAAGGAAAAAAAATATAGGCTTTCTATGGACCACAATTGGAGAGAGAGAGAGAGAGAGAGAGAGAGAGAGAGAGAGATGGCACACCCAGGAGTCAAGACTGGCACACAAGCAGAAAGGCCAATATTAATCTCCCACTGTTTTTTTTGGTTGTTTTTTTTTTTTTTTTTTCAGGGAGACTTTAGAAAAAAAAATAATAAAAAAAATATGATTTTATCAGGAAGAATTTAGAAACCAAATAAAATAAAATGATTTTTTCAGGGAGAATTTATAAAACAAATAAAACCAAAAATAGGCGTTCTATGGCCCACTGACTGAGAGATGACGCACCCAGGAGTCAAGACTGGCACACAAGCAGAAAGGCCAATATTAATCTCCCACTGTTTTTTTTTTTTTTTTTCAGGGAGACTTTAGAAAAAAAAATAATAAAAAAAATATGATTTTATCAGGAAGAATTTAGAAACCAAATAAAATAAAATGATTTTTTCAGGGAGAATTTATAAAACAAATAAAAACAAAAATAGGCGTTCTATGGCCCACTGACTGAGAGATGACGCACACAGGAGTCAGGAGTGGCACACAAACCCAGAGGCCAATATTTTTCTACCAATGATTGATGTAGTTATTTTCTCTGGTAGATTTTAGAACCCAAATCAAGGAAAAAAAATATAGGCTTTCTATGGACCACAATTGGAGAGAGAGAGAGAGAGAGAGAGAGAGAGAGATGGCACACCCAGGAGTCAAGACTGGCACACAAGCAGAAAGGCCAATATTAATCTCCCACTGTTTTTTTTTTTTTTTTTCAGGGAGACTTTAGAAAAAAAAATAATAAAAAAAAAAAGATTTTATCAGGAAGAATTTAGAAACCAAATAAAATAAAATGATTTTTTCAGGGAGAATTTATAAAACAAATAAAACCAAAAATAGGCGTTCTATGGCCCACTGACTGAGAGAGAGAGAGAGAGAGATGGAACGCTTAGTACTGGCACACAAGCCCAAAGGGCAATATTAATCTCCCTTTTTTTTTCCAGGGAGAATTTCTAAAACCCAAAAAAAAAATAAAATAGGCTTTCTATGGCCCACTATTTGTGAGAGAGATGGGACGCTCAGGACTGGCACAGATGGCACGCTCAGGACTGGCACAGAAGCCCAGAGGCCAATATTAATCTCCCTTTTTTTCTGGGAGAATTTATAAAACCAAAAAAATATTTAAATAGGCTTTCTATGGCCCACTATTTGTGAGAGAGATGGCACGCTCAGGACTGGCACAGATGGCACGCTCACAACTGGCACACAAGCCCAGAGGCCAATATTAATCTCCCTTTTTTCAGGGAAAATTTATAAAACAAAAAAAAAAAATAAATAGGCTTTCTATGGCCCACTATTTGTGAGAGAGATGGCACGCTCAGGGCTGGCACAGATGGCACGCTCAGAACTGGCACACAAGCCCAGAGGCCAATATTAATCTCCCTTTTTTTCAGGGAGAAATTATAAAACCCCCAAAAAAAATAAAATAGGCTTTCTATGGCCCACTATTTGTGAGAGAGATGGGACGCTCAGGACTGACACAGATGGCACGCTCAGGACTGGCACAGAAGCCCAGAGGCCAATATTAATCTCCCTTTTTTTCTGGGAGAATTTATAAAACCAAAAAAAAATTTAAATAGGCTTTCTATGGCCCACTATTTGTGAGAGAGATGGCACGCTCAGGACTGGCACAGATGGCACGCTCACAACTGGCACACAAGCCCAGAGGCCAATATTAATCTCCCTTTTTTCAGGGAAAATTTATAAAACAAAAAAAAAAATTAAATAGGCTTTCTATGGCCCACTATTTGTGAGAGAGATGGCACGCTCAGGGCTGGCACAGATGGCACGCTCAGGACTGGCACACAAGCCCAGAGGCCAATATTAATCTCCCTTTTTTTAAGGGAGAATTTATAAAACCAAAAAAAAAAATAAATAGGCTTTCTATGGCCCACTATTTGTGAGAGAGATGGCACGCTCAGGGCTGGCACAGATGGCACGCTCAGGACTGGCACACAAGCCCAGAGGCCAATATTAATCTCCCTTTTTTTCAGGGAGAATTTATAAAACCCCAAAAAAAATAAAATAGGCTTTCTATGGCCCACTATTTGTGAGAGAGATGGCACACTCAGGACTGGCACACAAGCCCAAAGGCCAATATTAATCTCCCACTGTATTTTTATCAGGGAGAATTTATACACCCCACAAAAAAAAATACAGAAAAATGAAAAGGCTTTCTATGGCCCACTATGTGAGAGAGATGGCACACACAGGGATGGCACTCTAGCAGAAATGCCAAATTGCCAATCTTAATCTCCCACCAAAAAAAAAAAAAAAAAAAAAACAGGGAATGTCCTACAATTACTATCTCCCTGCCTGCAGTAATCTCAGCCAAGTATGGCAGGCAGCTACTATCTCCCTGCCTGCAGTAATCTCAGCCAGGTATGGCAGGCAGCAATAAGGAGTGGACTGATGCACAAATGAAATAAAAAGTGTGGACAAACAAAAAAGATAGCTGTGCAGAAAGGAAGGAACAAGAGGATTTGTGCTTTGAAAAAAGCAGTTGGTTTGCACAGCGGCGTACACACAGCAATGCAGCTATCAGGGAGCCTTCTAGGGCAGCCCAATGAGCTACAGCGCTGAGGGGAAAAAAAAAAAAAAAAAAACTTCCACTGTCCCTGCACACCGAGGGTGGTGTTGGACAGTGCAAATCGCTGCAGCACAAGCGGTTTTGTGGTTAATGGACCCTGCCTAACGCTATCCCTGCTTCTGACAAAGCGGCAGCAACCTCTCCCTAAGCTCAGATCAGCAGCAGTAAGATGGCGGTCGGCGGGAACGCCTCTTTATAGCCCCTGTGACGTCGCAGACAGCAAGCCAATCACTGCAATGCCCTTCTCTAAGATGGTGGGGACCAGGACCTATGTCATCACGCTACCCACACTCTGCGTTTACCTTCATTGGCTGAGAAATGGCGCTTTTCGCGTCATTGAAACGCGACTTTGGCGCGAAAGTCGCGTACCGCATGGCCAACCCCGCACAGGGGTCGGATCGGGTTTCATGAAACCCCGACTTAGCCAAAAGTCGGCGACTTTTGAAAATGTTCGACCCGTTTCGCTCAACCCTAGTAATAAGCATATTGAAGCGCCCTGAGTCGTCTGAGTCTGGAAGCGAGAGGGGAAGCCATTTAATCACCTCAGTGTTTCCACAGAATGAAAAGAAAATAACAGAAGCATGAGAAATATTTCATCTCCTCATTCAGCGATGTCACTGGCACAGTAGACTATTCACCTTCTGGGTTTTGCAGACTTTGTTCTTTATTTATATTGCTACAAATGTCTTCCCATTTTGCAGATTTTTTTTGTAGTCATTTTATTTCTTTGAAGAATAATCTGACCAAAGATTTAAAATATTAATTTTACAGATAAGTAAATAGAATTAAACTTTAGGGCATAACTGCAGGGCAGGCATCTACTATATAATTGTCTAAGGGTCACTTCCGTCTGTCCTTCTTTCTTTCTTTCTTTCTGTCACGGATATTCATTGGTCGCGGGCCGCGGCCTCTGTCAGTCATGGAAATCCAAGTCGCTGATTGGTCGTAGCAAAACAGCCATGACCAATCAGCGACGGGCACAGTCCGGAAGAAAATGGCCGCTCCTTCCTCCCTACAGTCAGCGCCTGCTCCGTACTCCACTCCGGTCACAGCCGCCACTCTGTACCCCCCTCCGGTCACAGCATCCACTCCGTACTCCCCTCCGGTCACAGCGTCCGCTCCGTACTCCCCTCTGGCCACAGTGCCCGCTCCATACTCTCCTCTGGTCACAGCGCCTGCTACGTACTCCCCTCTAGTCAGCGCTCACACAGGGTTAATGGCAGTGTTGACCACAGTGTAACGCACTCGGTTAACGCTGCTATTAACCCTGTGTGACCAACTTTTTACTATTTATGCTGCCTATGCAGCATGAATAGTAAAAATATCTAATGTTAAAAATAATAAAAATATAAAAAATAGTTACATACTCACCTTCTGGACCCTCCGGATCGAAGCAGCCGGTTACCGATGCTCCTCACGACACCCCGGTGACCGCTGCATGCAGTGCGGTCTCGCGAGATGATGACGTGTGGTCTCACGAGACCGCTACGTCGTCATCTCGTGAGACCGCAATGCAATCTTCAGAACGGAGCGCACGAGGAGTGTCGGTAACCGGACGCTTGGATCCGGAGGCTTCAGAAGATGAGTATGTAACTATTTTTTATTTTAATTCTATGTGACTGGCCAATATACTACGTGACTGGGCAGTATACTACATGGCTCTGTGCTGTATACTAAGTGGCTGTGTGCTGTATACTACGTGACTGGGCAATATACTATGTGGCTTGACAATATACTACGTGGGCTGCGCAATATACTACGTTGGCTGCGCAATATACTACGTGGGCTGGACAATATACTACGTGGGCTGTACAATATACTATGTGGGCTGTGCAATATACTACGTGGGCTGCACAATATACAACGTGGACTGGGCAATATACTACGTGGCTGGACAATATACTACGTGGGCTGCGCAATATACTATGTGGGCTGCGCAATATACTACGTGGGCTGGACAATATACTACATGGACTGCGCAATATACTACGTGGGCTGTGCAATATTCTAAGTGGGCTGCACAATATAAAACGTGGGCTGGGCAATATACTGCGTGGGCTGCGCAATATACAACATGGGCTTCGCAATATACTACATGAACTACGCAATATACTACGTGGGCTGCACAATATACTACATGGGCTGCGCAATATACAACGTGGGCTGTGCAATATACTATGTGGGCTGAGCAATATACTACGTGGCTGCGCAACATACAACGTGGGCTGCGCAATATACAACGTGGGCTGCGCAATATACTACGTGGGCTGCGCAATATACAACCTGCGCTGCGGAATGTACTATGTGGGCTGGGCAATATACAACGTGGGCTGCGCAATATACTACATGGGCTGCGCAATATACAACATGGGCTGCGCAATGTACTATGTGGGCTGGGCAATATACTACGTGGGCTGCACAATATACATAGTAACATAGTAACATAGTAACATAGTTAGTAAGGCCGAAAAAAGACATTTGTCCATCCAGTTCAGCCTATATTCCATCATAATAAATACCCAGATCTACGTCCTTCTACAGAACCTAATAATTGTATGATACAATATTGTTCTCCAGGAAGACATCCAGGCCTCTCTTGAACCCCTCGACTGAGTTCGCCATCACCGCCTCCTCAGGCAAACAATTCCAGATTCTCACTGCCCTAACAGTAAAGAATCCTCTTCTATGTTGGTGGAAAAACCTTCTCTCCTCCAGACGCAAAGAATGCCCCCTTGTGCCCGTCACCTTCCTTGGTATAAACAGATCCTCAGCGAGATATTTGTATTGTCCCCTTATATACTTATACATGGTTATTAGATCGCCCCTCAGTCGTCTTTTTTCTAGACTAAATAATCCTAATTTCGCTAATCTATCTGGGTATTGTAGTTCTCCCATCCCCTTTATTAATTTTGTTGCCCTCCTTTGTACTCTCTCTAGTTCCATTATATCCTTCCTGAGCACCGGTGCCCAAAACTGGACACAGTACTCCATGTGCGGTCTAACTAGGGATTTGTACAGAGGCAGTATAATGCTCTCATCATGGGTATCCAGACCTCTTTTAATGCACCCCATGATCCTGTTTGCCTTGGCAGCTGCTGCCTGGCACTGGCTGCTCCAGGTAAGTTTATCATTAACTAGGATCCCCAAGTCCTTCTCCCTGTCAGATTTACCCAGTGGTTTCCCGTTCAGTGTGTAATGGTGATATTGATTCCCTCTTCCCATGTGTATAACCTTACATTTATCATTGTTAAACCTCATCTGCCACCTTTCAGCCCAAGTTTCCAACTTATCCAGATCCATCTGTAGCAGAATACTATCTTCTCTTGTATTAACTGCTTTACATAGTTTTGTATCATCTGCAAATATCGATATTTTACTGTGTAAACCTTCTACCAGATCATTAATGAATATGTTGAAGAGAACAGGTCCCAATACTGACCCCTGCGGTACCCCACTGGTCACAGCGACCCAGTTAGAGACTATACCATTTATAACCACCCTCTGCTTTCTATCACTAAGCCAGTTACTAACCCATTTACACACATTTTCCCCCAGACCAAGCATTCTCATTTTGTGTACCAACCTCTTGTGCGGCACGGTATCAAACGCTTTGGAAAAATCGAGATATACCACGTCCAATGACTCACCGTGGTCCAGTCTATAGCTTACCTCTTCATAAAAACTGATTAAATTGGTTTGACAGGAGCGATTTCTCATAAACCCATGCTGATATGGAGTTAAACAGTTATTCTCATTGAGATAATCCAGAATAACATCCCTCAGAAACCCTTCAAATATTTTACCAACAATAGAGGTTAGACTTACTGGCCTATAATTTCCAGGTTCACTTTTAGAGCCCTTTTTGAATATTGGCACCACATTTGCTATGCGCCAGTCCCTCGGAACAGACCCTGTCGCTATAGAGTCACTAAAAATAAGAAATAATGGTTTATCTATTACATTACTTAGTTCTCTTAGTACTCGTGGGTGTATGCCATCCGGACCCGGAGATTTATCTATTTTAATCTTATTTAGCCGGTTTCGCACCTCTTCTTGGGTTAGATTGGTGACCCTTAATATAGGGTTTTCATTGTTTCTTGGGATTTCACCTAGCATTTCATTTTCCACCGTGAATACCGTGGAGAAGAAGGTGTTTAATATGTTAGCTTTTTCCTCGTCATCTACAACCATTCTTTCCTCACTATTTTTTAAGGGGCCTACATTTTCAGTTTTTATTCTTTTACTATTGATATAGTTGAAGAACAGTTTGGGATTAGTTTTACTCTCCTTAGCAATGTGCTTCTCTGTTTCCTTTTTGGCAGCTTTAATTAGTTTTTTAGATAAAGTATTTTTCTCCCTATAGTTTTTTAGAGCTTCAATGGTGCCATCCTGCTTTAGTAGTGCAAATGCTTTCTTTTTACTGTTAATTGCCTGTCTTACTTCTTTGTTTAGCCACATTGGGTTTTTCCTATTTCTAGTCCTTTTATTCCCACAAGGTATAAACCGCTTACACTGCCTATTTAGGATGTTCTTAACCATTTCCCATTTATTATCTGTATTCTCATTTCTGAGGATATTGTCCCAGTCTACCAGATTAAGGGCATCTCTAAGCTGTTCAAACTTTGCCTTCCTAAAGTTCAATGTTTTTGTGACTCCCTGACAAGTCCCCCTAGTGAAAGACAGGTGAAACTGCACAATATTGTGGTCGCTATTTCCTAAATGCCCAACCACCTGCAGATTTGTTATTCTGTCAGGTCTATTAGATAGTATTAGGTCTAAAAGTGCTGCTCCTCTGGTTGGATTCTGCACCAATTGTGAAAGATAATTTTTCTTGGTTATTAGCAGAAACCTGTTGCCTTTATGGGTTTCACAGGTTTCTGTTTCCCAGTTAATATCCGGGTAGTTAAAGTCCCCCATAACCAGGACCTCATTATGGGTTGCAGTTTCATCTATCTGCTTTAGAAGTAGACTTTCCATACTTTCCACGTCCATACAACGTGGGCTGCGCAATATACAATGTGTACTGTGTGGGCTGCACAATGTACTTCGTGGGCTGCGCAATGTACTGCGTGGGCTGTGCTATACACTACACATACATATTCTAGAATACTCAATGCGTTAGAATCGGGCCACCATCTAGTGTAATATATTTTTCCTCTTTGCTCCTCAAAGTTCTCAGCCATTCAACAGAGCTGAGGGAGGTCATGTGATATGTCATTGCAGAGTTGAAAAAAATCAATAATAGATAAATACTAATACAACACTCAACATACTAATCCCCACCGCTCCACTTCTTGAGCAGAACAGGATGAGCAGAGGCCGTCTGTCTATATCTTGCTCCAGTCATGCAGACATTAGTCAGGCTATGCTAATGCATTTTTGATGCGTTTTCACATCATACTCAGCCCTTTTCCTGTTCTACCTACCTTTGCTGCCAGTCCGAGCATTGCCGCCCTGCCTGTCAGTCACTCTATTCTTTTATGGATGCTAGGTTCACCATGAAGCCATACAGGTAATGTAGCTGCATTGATGACGCACATCCTCTCGCCCATGTTCCATGGCGCGAGGCCGCTCTCGCCAGCTGTGAGCAGCCACATCATGATGGGAACGTGCGCCGATTCGCCGGTGAGTTCCCCCTTCCCCCTACTTATACCCCAGTCCTTCCTTTTATTAGCCACGCCTCCTGACAAAGCCACGACGGTGAAACGCGCGTCGAGGCCTCCTCTGCTCACAGCATATACACCATTCTGAATACCATACATATGGTTTAGTTGCCTGGACATCATTATTATGGGCTTTTGGTCTTCTGAAAGAACTGGGATTTAACCCCTGGGGATTTGTTAATCATCATTGATCTACTATTGGGTCTATTCCTTCTTTCTTTTTTATACTTTTTGATATGTTATTTATTATTAATTTCATCATGACCATATAGTTCATGCTGGTATGTTGCTGTAGCAGAGTTTCTCGGATTTTTTCTGTGTTTTTTACCTGCATTACTTTGCCATCTATGTATGCTGGCGGTCTTTTAACTGTTGCTTTCCACTCACTATGAGTTGACCACGTAAATAGTGTATATGTATATATATTTTTTATGCTGACACTTATTTGATATTTCAATAAACTCTTTTTGGATACCTCTACTTTTTGGCATGGACATTTGATCATAACTGGTGTCTTGGTTAATTAGACCAATTGATAATTATCACTGTTCCACTGCCTAGTGCTCTTTATAGGTTTATATGTTGTGGCCTAGAGGTATGTCCTCTGTTGGCCAAGAGGGTGTTTCTGTTTAGGTGTTTAATGTAGCTGCATTGGTCTTCTGCTGGGTGCCATTGCTCAATATCCAGCCTGTTAACCCTTTATGTCCGCCTGCTGTAAAACGTAATTGCTTCTCGATTTTCACCCCTTGAATTTACATACATATAATATGTGATATTTGTGGTTGTTGCTAACTGGCCAATGGTGGGACTTGTCTGCAAACTAAAGGCAGGACTGCTCAATGTCTTCGTCTATGTATGTGTCCTTTGCAGTTTTGACCTGGGTAGTCACAAATTCCAGCAACCTAACTGCAACCGGCAGCAATACTTTGCAAAAGGAACTTAGATTTCTCAGTTAAGACCAAATCCCTGTATAGATGTGGAAGGGTGACAAGCTAAGGACCTGAGGAACCTTCTTTAAGGTCTGAGCCTGCCTTCTATAAGGTCCATGCCTGGTGACAGCACAGACACGTAAAGAGAAGCAGGCAAATGACTTATTAATGTAATACAACCAAATTGGCCACTAAGTTTCTTCTCCTCTTGTTACTATTTCGCGGTTGATGTGAATTGCGTTGTTAGTTTGTGTTCTTATCGTCTCCTTATTATTAAACTTGAATAAAACGTAGCATCCACTTTGTGTAATAATTACCTATATTGTGATAGCAGAGAGTAATAGCTGGAGTGGCTCATGGATTCTCAGATAAGGCAATTGCTATAATAAAGTTTTGTTGTTTCAATTAACTTTGTCGCGGAGTTCATCTGAGTTACGCGGAGTATCGAGCAGCTTCTCCCCAGACCTTGCCGGCAATGTCTAACCAGGCTGCCTTTCCACAGAAGGATTACGTTCAGGAACTTAGTAATTGCATTTAAAGCCTCCATTAATTTCGGAAAGTTATCGAAGCTGCTCCTCTGTGTTAGACGTTATTCTGTTTATCGAGGCACCGCTGTAATTTTCCATTTCTCAGAACAGATATCACTCGGCCTTGAGTGAGAAGAGAATGGTCTTTTCATGCCGCTTGAGAGCTCACCGCCCTGCTCCCTGCACACTTGATTGTCTTTTTTGATGTTTTGCCCATTTATTGAAAGCTTGCATTACATTGTATATTATTTATGGTCAGCAAAGTAAAAACTAACACATCAGAGTCGCATAGTGTTTCCTTGCTGTCGTCTGTACACATTAAAGGCTTCTTATTCATTACATAGTAGTCAGTGCGGCTTCTACATTATTATCTCCATAACTACATTCGCCTATAGCCTTTTATACTTACTTTATTTGACAATTGACGTGCCAAGGATATGAATCATTGTGACCATTGGGCAGTAAATATGGCACTATATATCGATAATAGCAATGACTTTATGCATCAAATTTACACCCCCTATAAGTTAGGTTACTTTGCAAGATACATTAAAGGGAACCTGTCACCCCGTTTTTTGAGATTGAGATATAAATACTGTTAAATAGGGCCTGCGCTGTGTGTTACTATAGTGTATGTAGTGTACCCCGATTCCCCACCTATGCTGAGAAATAACTTACCAAAGTCGCCGTTTTCGCCTGTCAATCAGGCTGGTCAGGTCGGGTGGGCGTGTTCACAGCGCTGGTTCTTCCTCAGCTTTACGTTGGTGGCGTAGTGGTGTGCGCCTGTTGAAGTGACTAATCCACTGTGGGCACGTGAACAAGCAGCGCGCGATCTGCGCTGTCATCCCTTTCGTCGGTGGGGGCGGTCATCTTCCTGGGGCCGCGCGTGCGCAGATCGAGTGCTCTGCTGCACGGGGCTTCAGGAAAATGGCCGCGGGATGCCGCGCGTGCGCATTAGAGATCGCGGCGGCCATTTTCCCAAAGCCGAGTTTGCATCGGGGTACACTACATACACTATAGTAACACACAGCGCAGGCCCTATTTAACAGTATTTATATCTCAATCTCAAAAAACGGGGGTGACAGGTTCCCTTTAAAATCTTTACTCAAAGAGAATCTATCAGTAGGATCAAGCCAGCCGCCTATATGAGCGTGCAGGTCGTAGGACGCTGAAAAAAGCGATACTATGATATCTGCAATACGTTGATTTATTACATAGAAATCAATATATATGAGCTTTTACGATCTATGGGCCAGATAGAGATATTGTTGAGACTCCGCCTTTAGAGCTTATTTTATATGACAGTGGGCGCCATCATTGTGAGACATGTAATGACTGACAGTCTGCTCTGCTAATCTCCCAGAGGTGTGTGTGATTAGCAACAGCAGAACTGAACTTTGTCTGATTACAAACACATCTGCAGCAGTAGTTCTCCTTTCTTACTGCTGTCTGCTCTGATGTAGCGCTGTGTTTGGTTATGGGTTTCCAACTCACTTTTCCTCTGTGTGCCGTCCGTATGCAATCCATTTTTTGAATCAGCAGTTATTAATATTTTATAAGACTATTTACAGTTTTCCATGCTTTAGAATTCTAATATATCCATAAACATCGAATGCCATACTGATGGTCCATATGGCATCCAATTTATTTCTCGCACCCAACAGATTTTGCATGCTGAAATTTTATTTCTCATCTTAGAAAAAAAAATGCAAAACTGCACTGCCTCATTGAATAACATTGGTCTTTGTGCAATGTGTTTCTCACATTGCACTGATGCGATTTATACACTTGTGTGAACGGACCCTACTAACTAGTGATGAGTGAGTATACTCGTTGCCAGGGTCTCCCCGAGCACGCTCGGTTGGTCTCCAAGTATGCACTTGGAGATTTGGTTTTCCTCGCCGCAGCTGCATGATTTACAGCTGCTAGACAGGCTGAATACCTGTGAGGATTGCCTGTTTGTTAGGGAATTCCCACATGCATTCAAGTTGTCCAGCAGTCGTAAATCATGCAGCTGAGGCAACAACAAAAAAAATTTCCGAGCACTAACAAATACTGGGAGATCACCTGAGCATCCTCGGGGAGACCCGAGCAACAATGCTATTCGCTCATCACTACTACTAACATTTTCATACTAGCTTTCTTCTCATATGCAGTTAGAGTGGGGGAGGGGAGTACAGCAGAAATTCATCTCATTACAAACACATTTGCAGCTGCAGTTGTTCTATCATAGTGCTATGAGCTCTGCTGCACTCCCTTCCCCCCACACTGGCTGCGTGAGATAGAAGCTGAGGAAGTGTTACTTGTAATCAGACACAGCTTTGCATGCAAGAACCTGACAAAGATTCTGGTTCAGGACCGAAAATATGTCAGTTTATCCCGTGTTTTAATTTTTTTTATTGTTTGTGCAATATACCTTAGCTTTTTTCTAAGACAGAACACAGACCCATTGAATATATCATAGGCCTGTTTCACACGTCCTAATATTTTTGTTACTGGAAAAAACAGTACGGGAGATATCAGTGTCTGTGTGTGAAAAACGTGAGGCATATGTGCTGCCCATGTGCCACATCAGTAACCCAAGGAGGAACAAGGAGGTGGCACCAGGTGCTACTCCATTGCTGACCTACAGAAGGTGGCAGCTGACCCCCTACAGCGGGTAGGCTGCTGCGGCCCAAAGAAGGGATGAAGAATGCAGGCAGGCACTCTAGGAACTCTGGAACCACGAGTGTGGATGGTACTGGCTGAGGAACAGAAAAGCAGTGGCAAGTTCGGGCTGGACCAGGTGTTAGACACATGGGCACTGGCAGGTGTGATCAGGACTGGCTGAAGGACAGAAGAGCACAGACAAGTACAAGCAGACGGGCAAAGACAGGTAAGAGCAGACAGGTACAGGGTAGACAAGTAGAAGGGTGGACCTGGAGAACCTGACAACTTGCAAGCATGCAAGGCAAACTAACAATGTGATGAGGGCTGGATGACAAAGAAGATATGCTCCAAACAATTTTTTAATTAGATGTCCCCTACTGTACTACATTAGTAACAGAAGAAATTTTGGCAAAAATGTCGATGAGGCCTGTTTAACATTGACTAGATGCTACAAACAATTTCAAAGTGAGATGTCTCCTACTGTATGATGTTGGCAACAGAAAAATGTTGAGGGGGCCTATCGATGAGGCCTGTATAACATTGACAACATGCTCCTAGCAATTTCAAAGTGAGATGTATCCTACATTAGTAACAGAAGAAAGAATTGTTTAAGTGTGGATGAGGGCTCGATGGCAAAGAAGATATGCTCCAAACAATTCTTAAATTAGATGTCCCCTACTATACTACATTAGTAACAGAATAATTTTTGGGGGGCCTGTCGATGAGGTCTGTATAACATTGACTCCTGATTGGCTAGCCACAATACGCACACAAAGTTACGGAAAAAAATGGCTGTTTCCAAGAACGCCGCACCTCTGAGCTCTGCAAACGAATCCGAATATGCCATATTCGTGCCAAATTTATGTTTGGCGATTGTCTTCCGAACAAATTCGCTCATCACTAATTTCCAGTCTGTGGCTCTCCGGTTGTTGGGAAACTACAACCCCCAGCATACACTGATAAACTGCACATAGAAGTTCACTGCATTACTCAATGGAATAGAAAGGAAATGTCGACCAGAATGGGTTTGGGGGGGGGGGGGTTCGATCATTCAAATGATATTTTCTTATCTGTTGGTGTAGATCTTAGAACGCTGATTTGTAAATTGACTAAGTTGCTATCTTTTATCTTCCTTTTTCAGATTTTATCCTAACCTTTTCCTCCGTGGGGAGATCTGAAATGCTATTTAGAACAAGAGGAAGATCTGAGAGCTTCTAATGAAAGCCGGGATCTCAGGGGAGTTGGAGCCATTTCTAGTTGCTCTCAATTCTTTTGCCATGAAACATGATCTGTAATTCAAACACTTTATTAAAAAATAAACCCCGGATGATTTTAATCACACCGTAAAGAACCTCATCCTCTCCTGGCATTTACAGCAAGTTAAAAATACTCGCAAGCACTTTAGGTTAAGTGAAGACCTCAAAATGTTCAGGAAAGTTTGATAAAGGGACTTTAAATGACTGTCCAAAACAAGCACGGGCGCTCGGTGCACCCTTGGCGTGGCGGAACTGTTCATGGCATCTTCCCACCTACTGGCTCTTTGAATATCTCTGCTGCTGTAAAGCCAGACCTGTCAATCAAGAATTAGGAAATTGGGGGCAGATGGTAAATGAGTAGGTGGGAAGGTCACTGAATGGCTCAGCCCCACCCAGAGTGCATGGAGCGTCTGGGCTTGGTTTGAACAGTCATTTTGTGTGTACAGACTGCCTTTACCACTTTTCGGCTCATTGCATTTGTTGTTACAGTGTAAGGGTGGTTTCACACTTGCGTTTTTGTCTGCAGCATTTTTTGCACAAAAAAAGCATGCGTTTTTTTTCCTATATTTAACATTGAAAACGCATGCGTTTTTTTGTTGTACGCGTTTGGTCGCGTTTTGAAACGCATGTGTTTTTTTTGCTGCATGCGTTCTTTTTCAGAAATGCAACTTGTAGTATTTTTGAGAGGCGTTTTTTTGACACATAAAAACGCATGCATTTTCATGCGTTTTTTTGTGTCAAAAAATACGTTGGAGTCAATGGAAACGCATGCGTTTTTAAGCACATGCGTATGTTTGCTTTAAAAACGCATGCGTTTTTATTAAAAAAAAACCAGAAAACACACTGATATGCCACCCCCCACCATAAAGGTGATAAAGGGATACTAACCCTAACTTTAAAGGGATCCTAACCCTAACCCTAACCCTAAAGGGTTCCTAACCCTAACCCTAACCCTAAAGGGATCCTAACCCTACCCCTAACCCTAACCCTAAAGGGATCCTAACCCTAACCCTACCCCTAACCCTTTACATGCGTTTTTCATGCGTTTGCGTTTTTTAAACCCATGCTGAGAAATGTGTGACAGCTGCCAATCATCAAAATAAAGTAAAAAACTATAAACAGAAATAGTTAGGGTTAGGGTTAGGGTTAGGGGTAGAGATCATAACCCTAACCCTAAAGGGATCCTAACCCTAACCCTACCCCTAACCCTAACCCTAATCACTTTAGGGTTAGGGTTAGGGTTAGGATCCCTTTAGGCTTAGGGTTAGGGGTAGGGTTAGGGTTAGGATCCCTTTAGGGTTAGGGTTATGATCCCTACCCCTAACCCTAACCCTAACTATTTCTGTTTATAGTGGGTTTTTTTACTTTATTTTGATGATTGGCAGCTGTCACACATTTCTCAGCATGCGTTTAAAAAACGCAAACGCATGAAAAACGCATGTAAATGCGTCAAAACGCTGCGTTTTTTTCACCACATGCAAAAACGCATGCATCAAAAAAACGTAGCGTTTGCACGCGTTTACATGCGTTTTTTCACCATGCGTTTTTTTTTTTTAAAACACATGCGTTTTGAAACGCAAGTGTGAAACCAGCCTTACATATTGTACTTTTCATGTTACAGTGTTGCAAATCTTACATAGTAACATCATTACAAAGTTCACGTTTTTGTAGCCATAGCTGCCTAATTACATTTTTAGGTTATGTTCAAACATAGCTTTTTTTATTTAATTATTTTTCTCCGTTGTTGATAAACAATTTTTATATCAATGGTGAACATTTTCAATGAAAACATTCAGAGAATTAACGCACTGCTCTTAAAGGAAAACAATACAGGAAAAAATGCACCGTGTGAATGCGATTTCAGAAATCTCATTTATTTTACTGTTACTTTAAAACGCTGCTTCCTGCTTCTGCATGAGAAGAAAAACACATGAAAAAAAGAAATAAAAATGTAAACTATCTCATGTACAGCACCGTGGAATTAATGGCGCTATATACATAAATAATAATAAATAAATAATAATAATAATATCTTAGGGTGCTAAGATTCAGTTCACATGTCTCGGACGTATTTTATTACCAGATTTTAAATGATTTTTTAAAAATGTCAGAAAGGTGAAACAATCAAAGCGAAAAAAAAAAAAAAAGATAGCTTCAATGTGTGAATGCAGCTTAGTAGACACAGGGCCGAGCTGATTAGCATTAATTGCGCTACTGCATCATCGCAGTCAACTTGAAACCGTAAAAGAAGTGCTGATTAGCAATTACCATTAATCTTCCTGTAGTTACTGCTCCTCCAACACAAACATGTAATATCACCATACATGTCACATCATTACGTTGTTGCACGGTAGCGCATTATTCTTTAAAGGAATTTTGCTTTTCGGAAAACTGGATGAAAAACAATATCCGCTAAAGATAATCATTACTATTCCCAAAGTTATAATACATAGGATTATATCTGTTCTTTGCAACAATTGAATGTATGCAAAGATCGAAATTGAGAACTTGTCTGTTTTAAGGTTTAATACCAAATTAAGGATTTGTTCACATTTTGCATCGGTGTTGGATGTTTTACAGCAATTTTTTAAGATCATGCTAAAATGACTGTGTTTTGGCAGTGATTTTTGAGAAAAATGTGCATTGTGTGAACATACCTTCAACAATATACCCCAAAAAGATTGCTGATTCCAGTTCTGACTAGTGATGGGCGAACCTCCCGATGTTCAGGATCGGCGGCTTCCCCCGAGTTTTTTTTTTTGTAAAGTTCAAGTTCGGGGCCGGAGATGATACAAAGTTGCGTCCGAGCCCCGAACTTGGACTTCACATATTTGGGATGGGGGGGGGCGGAGCTGTAAAAATAGCAGAAAATTAATAATAAACATTATAAATATTATACTTACCTGTCCATCGAAGAATCCTCCCGTCCCGCTGTCTCCCGGCTGCATCTGCTTCAGAGGCCGCTAATTAACTTCCGGCATAATTCATTGCACTCGGCAGTCTTCAGCTTTTTCCGGCAGTGTTCATTCGGTGACGTCACCGCACGAACACTGCCGAAAAAAACCTGAAAACTGCCAAGTGTAGTGAATACTGGCTGAATGTATTGGCGGCCCAGGAAGTAGATGCGGCCGGGAGACAGAGGGACGGGAGGATTCGTCGATGGACAGATAAGTATAATATTTATAATGTTTATTATTAATTTTCTGCTTTTTTTTACAGCCCGAGCTGGCCCCGAACTGTAACACATGTTTCCCATGGAAACTCGTGTTCGGCACTGTGTGACCGGTACGGTACGAAACGGTACGGTTCGGTACGATCCGGAACTTTACAGTTCGGGTTCGCCCATCCCTAGTTCTGACCTCTGGTCCATTTCTTTTTTACAGCCAGTCTTCCTTCCAATGACTGCCATCCTCGGCCAGCCATCCTCGGCCAGCCGTCACTTCCTAGATCTTACACAATATCATGACAATGCCGGAACTAGGAAGCGACACAGACACCCAATAGGTGCCGGGCTGAAAATGCCATCCGCAAAGTGAAGTGGAGCTGAAAACAAGAGCTGGAACCAGAGGTTGGAGGAGAGTAACAGAAATCTCTGTGCTCATCTCTATCCATTGTGATACATTTGGAAACATTTGCGGAATTTTTGCTGGCTTGCTACAGATAAATCTACTTGTGATGAAATGCTCTGCACATAGACCAGGTCACATAAAAATCCCTGCTAATAAGAGAAGCAAGGAATGTGAATGTCTCATCCTGCTCTCAGTAATGTTACATTATGTCCCCGGCTCGTACACGTGTGCGGATTCTAATCCTGGCTGGCCTGAATATTTAAAAAGACTTAAATTATATAAGAACGGGACTCGCATTTAAATAAGACGTTTTTTTTTTTCATTCCGGAGCTTTAAATTTCTCAGTGAAATATGCTGCAACAATCTGTTCTAGGTCTCTGCTAATGCACCTACTGTCATTTCATCCATGGGCAAACTAATGCCGGCCGCTCCAGCGAGGAGAGAGAAATCTGCATTTTTCATTGAATAGCTGCAATAGAAAAATCCTTTGAAGCGCAAATTCCAGAACTCAGATCTGTCCGTCAGAAGTGAGAGTGTGAATGACTTAATCCGAGTACATTACTGGCACATTACATGGGATGGACGCGCTCCCTTATTATGAGCAGGTTAGCAAATGTCTAATAATAATAATGTTTCATCTTCTCCTGCTGAGGGCGGCTGCAGATAGACATAGTCTCTGCATAACTTGTATGGAGGAAATGAAATAGTAATGGAAGAAATACAAATTACAATTAGCTAACCAGAAAAAAAAAGCTGAATTACTTCTTGTCTAATCAAGTTTAAGCATTGATGAAGGGATTTCTGGTTTACAGTACAGAGTAAAAATAAAGGATTCATTCTTCTGAAACAACTCTTTAAAGTCCCAGCATTTAAATAGACTTACATAACAGCCTGCAGCCACCACTAGGGGGAGCTCCCTGTATATATATAAATATATGATAAGATCCTGTCTGCAGCCACCACTGGGGGGAGCTCCCTGTATACAGAGATACATGATAAGATTCTGTCTGCAGCCACCACTAGGGGGAGCTCCCTGTATACAGAGATACATGATAAGATTCTGTCTGCAGCCACCACTAGGGGGAGCTCCATGTATATATAGAAATATATGATAAGATTCTCCCTGCAGTCACCACTAGGGGGAGCTCCCTGTATATATAGAAATATATGATAAGATCCTGTCTGCAGTCACCACTAGGGGGAGATCCCTGAATAGAGAGATATATGATAAGATCCTGTCTGCAGTCACCACTAGGGGGAGCTCCCTGAATACAGAGATACATGATAAGATCCTGTCTGCAGCCACCACTAGGGGGAGCTCCCTGTATACAGAGATACATGATAAGATCCTGTCTGCAGCCACCACTAGGGGGAGCTCCCTGTATACAGAGATACATGATAAGATCCTGTCTGCAGCCACCACTAGGGGGAGCTCCCTGTATACAGAGATACATGATAAGATCCTGTCTGCAGCCACCACTAGGGGTAGCTCCCTGTATACAGAGATACATGATAAGATCCTGTCTGCAGCCACCACTAGGGGGAGCTCCCTGTATACAGAGATACATGATAAGATTCTGTCTGCAGCCACCACTAGGGGGAGCTCCATGTATATATAGAAATATATGATAAGATTCTCCCTGCAGTCACCACTAGGGGGAGCTCCCTGTATATATAGAAATATATGATAAGATCCTGTCTGCAGTCACCACTAGGGGGAGATCCCTGAATAGAGAGATATATGATAAGATCCTGTCTGCAGTCACCACTAGGGGGAGCTCCCTGAATACAGGGATACATGATAAGATCCTGTCTGCAGCCACCACTAGGGGGAGCTCCCTGTATACAGAGATACATGATAAGATCCTGTCTGCAGCCACCACTAGGGGGAGCTCCCTGTATACAGAGATACATGATAAGATCCTGTCTGCAGCCACCAGTAGGGGGAGCTCCCTGTATACAGAAATACATGATAAGATCCTGCCTGCAGCCACCACTAGGGGGACCTCCCTGTATACAGAGATACATGATAAGATCCTGTCTGCAGCCACCACTAGGGGGAGCTCCCTGTATGCAGAGATACATGATAAGATTCTGTCTGCAGCCACCACTAGGGGGAGCTCCTTGTATGCAGAGTAACATGATAAGATCCTGTCTGCAGCCACCACTAGGGGGAGCTCCTTGTATGCAGAGATAAATGATAAGATCCTGTCTGCAGCCACCACTAGGGGGAGCTCCCTGTATACAGAGATACATGATAAGATCCTGTCTGCAGCCACCACTAAGGGGAGCTCCCTGTATACAGAGACACATAATAATAATAATAATAATAATATTTATTTTTATATAGCACTAACATATTCCGCAGCGCTTTACATTTTTTGCACACATTATCATCACTGTCCCAGATGGGGCTCACAATCTAAATTCCCTATCAGTATGTCTCTGGAATGTGGGAGGAAACCGGAGTGCCCGGAGGAAACCCACGCAAACACGGAGAGAACATACAAACTCTTTGCAGATGTTGTCCTTGGTGGGGTTCGAACCCAGGACTCCAGCGCTGCAAGGCTGCAGTGCTAACCACTGCGCCACCGTGCCGCCCATGCATGATAAGATCCTGTCTGCAGCCACCACTAGGGGGAGCTCCCTGTACACACAGATACATGATAAGATTCTGTCTGCAGCCACCACTAGGGGGAGCTCCTGTATATATAGAAATATATGATAAGAATCTCTCTGCAGCCATCACTAGGGGGAGCTCCCTGAATACAGAGATACATGTTAAGATCCTGTCTGCAGCCACCACTAGGGGGAGCTCCCTGTATGAATAGAAATATATGATAAGATTCTCTCTGCAGCCACCACCAGGGGGAGCTACCTGTATACAGAGATACATGATAAGATCCTGTCTGCAGTCACCACTAGGGGGAGCTCCCTGAATACAGAGATACATGATAAGTGTTGTGAGTTCCGTTCTGGAGCTCCCTCCTGTGGTTGCTAATGGTATTTTTGCGAGTTCTGCCCTTGGGCTCCCTCTGGTGGTTTCAGGTGGAACTGCTGCTCCGTTAGGTAGTTGTAGCAGCTGCCCTCACTAATCGCCTTGCTTGGGCTTGTTATTTAAACCTGCTCTGGGCTTTAGTCCTTGCCTGCTGTCAATGTTCTTGGTTGGATTTGATTCTTCCCTTGGATTTCTCATATGGCCAGTGCTTGTCTGCAAAAGATAAGTTTTGCTAGTTTTGTTTGTCCATTTGTTTGGACTCTATTGCTTTGCATTTTGTCTCTTTCTCCAGCTTGTCACTATGTCTTATTCAGGCTAGCTGGAAGCTCTGGGAAAGCAGATTTGCCCCTCCACACCGTGAGTCAGTGTGGAGTTCATTTTTGTAAACTCTGCGTGGATTTTGTAGTTTTTAATACTGACCGCACAGTATCATTTGCTCTCTGTCTATCTAGTTTAGTTTTGGCCTCCCTTTGCTGAAATCTAATTTTATTTCTGTGTTCGTCATTTCCCTCTCCTTTCACAGTCAATATTTGTGGGGGGCTGTCTTTCCTTTTGGGGGTTTCCCTGAGGCAGGATAGCTTTCTATTTCCTTCTTTAGGGGTAGTTATATCTGAGGCTGTGACGAGGTGTCTAGGGAGTGTCAGGAACATCCCACGGCTATTTCTAGTTGTGTTGTTAGGATTAGGGACTGCGGTCAGTAGAGATACCACCTTCTCAGAGCTCGTTCCATGTTGCATTTTAGCCACCAGGTCATTTCAGTGTGGCCTCTTAACCACCAGGTCATAACAGATAAGATTCTGTCTGCAGCCACCAATAGGGGGAGCTCCCTGTATACAGAGATACATGATAAGATCCTGTCTGCAGCCACCACTAGGGGGAGCTCCCTGTATACAGAGATACATGATAAGATCCTGTCTGCAGCCACCACTAGGGGGAGCTCCCTGTAGACAGAGATACATGATAAGATTCTGTCTGCAGTCACCACTAGGGGGAGCTCCCTGTATACAGAGATACATGATAACATTCTGTCTGCAGCCACCACTAGGGGGAGCTCACTGAATACAGAGATACATGATAAGATTCTGTCTGCAGCCACCACTAGGGGGAGCTCCTGTATATATAGAAATATATGATAAGATTCTCTCTGCAGCCATCACTAGGGGGAGCTCCCTGAATACAGAGATGCATGTTAAGATCCTGTCTGCAGCCACCACTAGGGGGAGCTCCCTGTATACAGAGATACATGATAAGATCCTGTCTGCAGCCACCACTAGGGGGAGCTCCCTGTAGACAGAGATACATGATAAGATTCTGTCTGCAGTCACCACTAGAGGGAGCTCCCAGTATACAGAGATACATGATAAGATCCTGTCTGCAGCCACCACTAGGGGGAGCTCCCTGTATACAGTGATACATAAGATCCTGTCTGCAGCCACCACTAGGGGGAGCTCCTGTATACAGAGATACATGATAAGATCCTGTCTGCAGCCACCACTAGGGGGAGCTCCCTGTAGACAGGGATACATGATATGATCCTGTCTGCAGTCACCACTAGGGGGAGCTCCTGTAACCAGAGATACATGATAAGATCCTGTCTGCAGCCACCACTAGGGGGAGCTCCTGTATACAGGGATACATGATAAGATTCTGTCTGCAGTCACCACTAGGGGGAGCTCCCTGAATACAGAGATACATGATAAGATTCTGTCTGCAGCCACCACTAGGGGGAGCTCCCTGTATACAGAGATACATGATAAGATTCTGTCTGCAGTCACCACTAGGGGAGCTCACTGTATCCAGAGATACATGATAAGATCCTGCCTGCAGTCACCACTAGGGGGAGCTAAAAGAAGAAAATATCCAGCTTCACCGAATCCGTGAAAAAAAAATCATGATGTCATGATTAAGGAAGCTTAGTCTCCAGAAACGCGTTGAGATTCACACCCATATGATTTGTGCTGAAGTTTGTATCCTCTATGTTACAAGTTTGTAAATAAAGAAACCTTTTTTTTCATGGATTCGGTCAAGCTGGACATTTTCTTCTTTTGGATCCTATATGCCTGGACACAGCGGGTACGTGCTCCCGAAGTTCAGCTTATGCATCATGGGTGAGCTGGTTTATATTTCTTCTCCACTAGGGGGAGCTCCCTGTATACAGAGATACATGATAAGATCCTGTCTGCAGTCACCACTAGGGGGAGCTCCCTGTATACAGAGATACATGATAAGATCCTGCCTGCAGCCACCACTAAGGGGAGCTCCCTGTATACAGAGATACATGATAAGATCCTGTGTGCAGCCACCACTAGAGGGAGCTCCCTGTATACAGAGATACAAGATAAGATCCTGTCTGCAGTCACCACTAGGGGGAGCTCCCTGTATACAGAGATACATAACAAGATTCTGTCTGCAGCCACCACTAGAGGGAGCTCCCTGTATACAGAGATACAAGATAAGATCCTGTCTGCAGTCACCACTAAGGGGAGCTCCCTGTATACAGTGATACATGATAAGATCCTGCCTGCAGACACCACTAGAGGGAGCTCCCTGTATACATAGATGCATGATAAGATCCTGTCTGCAGTCACCACTAGGGGGAGCTCCCTGTATACAGAGATACATAATAAGATTCTGTCTGCAGCCACCACTAGAGGGAGCTCCATGTATACAGAGATATATGATAAGATTCTGTCTGCAGTCACCACTAGGGGGAGCTCCCTGTATACAGAGATACATAATAAGATTCTGTCTGCAGCCACCACTAGGGGGAGCTCCCTGTATACAGAGAAACATGATAAGATTCTGTCTGCAGTCACCACTAAGGGGAGCTCCCTGTATACAGTGATCCATGATAAGATCCTGCCTGCAGCCACCACTAAGTGGATCTCCCTGTATACAGAGATACATGATAAGATCCTGTGTGCAGCCACCACTAGAGGGAGCTCCCTCTATACAGAGATACAAGATAAGATCCTTTCTGCAGTCACCACTAGGGGGAGCTCCCTGTATACAGAGATACATAATAAGATTCTGTCTGCAGTCACCACTAGAGGGAGCTCCCTGTATACAGAGATACATAATAAGATTCTGTCTGCAGCCACCACTAGAGGGAGCTCCCTGTATAAAGAGATACATGATAAGATCCTGCCTGCAGCCAACACTAAGGGGAGCTCCCTGTATACAGTGATACATGATAAGATCCTGCCTGCAGCCACCACTAAGGGGAGCTCCCTGTATACAGAGATACATGATAAGATCCTGCGTGCAGCCACCACTAGGGGGAGCTCCCTGTATACAGAGATACATAATAAGATTCTGTCTGCAGCCACCACAAGAGGGAGCTCAATGTATACAGAGATACAAGATAAGATTCTGTCTTCGATCACCACTAGGGGGAGCTCCCTGTATACAGAGATACATGATAAGATCCTGTCTGCAGCCACCACTAGGGGGAGCTCCCTGTATACAGAGATACATGATAAGATCCTGTCTGCAGCCACCACTACGGGGAGCTCCCTGTATACAGATACATGATAAGATCCTGTCTGCAGTCACCACTAGGGGAGCTCCCTGTATACAGAGATACATGATAAGATCCTGTCTGCAGCCACCACTAGGGGGAGCTCCCTGTATACAGAGATACAAGATAAGATCCTGTCTGCAGTCACCACTAGGGGGAGCTCCCTGTATACAGAGATACATGATAAGATCCTGTCTGCAGCCACCACTAGAGGGAGCTCCCTGTATACAGAGATACATGATAAGCTCCTGTCTGCAGTCACCACTAGGGGGAGCTCCCTGTATACAGAGATACATGATAAGATCCTGTCTGCAGCCACCACTAGAGGGAGCTCCCTGTATACAGAGATACCAGATAAGATCCTGTCTGCAGTCACCACTAGGGGGAGCTCCCTGTATACAGAGATACATAATAAGATTCTGTCTGCAGCCACCACTAGGGGGAGCTCCCTGTATACAGAGATACATGATAAGATCCTGTCTGCAGCCACCACTAGGGGGAGCTCCCTGTATACAGAGATACATGATAAGATCCTGCGTGCAGCCACCACTAGGGGGAGCTCCCTGTATACAGAGATACATAATAAGATTCTGTCTGCAGCCACCACAAGAGGGAGCTCCCTGTATACAGAGATACAAGATAAGATCCTGTCTGCAGCCACCACTAGGGGGAGCTCCCTGTATACAGAGATACATAATAAGATTCTGTCTGCAGCCACCACAAGAGGGAGCTCCCTGTATACAGAGATACATGATAAGATCCTGTCTGCAGCCACCACTAGGGGGAGCTCCCTGTATACAGAGATACAAGATAAGATCCTGTCTTCGATCACCACTAGGGGGAGCTCCCTGTATACAGAGATACATGATAAGATCCTGTCTGCAGCCACCACTAGGGGGAGCTCCCTGCATACAGAGATACATGATAAGATCCTGTCTGCAGCCACCACTACGGGGAGCTCCCTGTATACAGATACATGATAAGATCCTGTCTGCAGTCACCACTAGGGGAGCTCCCTGTATACAGAGATACATGATAAGATCCTGTCTGCAGCCACCACTAGGGGGAGCTCCCTGTATACAGAGATACAAGATAAGATCCTGTCTGCAGTCACCACTAGGGGGAGCTCCCTGTATACAGAGATACATGATAAGATCCTGTCTGCAGCCACCACTAGAGGGAGCTCCCTGTATACAGAGATACCAGATAAGATCCTGTCTGCAGTCACCACTAGGGGGAGCTCCCTGTATACAGAGATACATAATAAGATTCTGTCTGCAGCCACCACTAGGGGGAGCTCCCTGTATACAGAGATACATGATAAGATCCTGTCTGCAGCCACCACTAGGGGGAGCTCCCTGTATACAGAGATACATAATAAGATTCTCTCTGCAGCCACCACTAGGGGGAGCTCCCTGTATACAGAGATACATGATAAGATCCTGCCTGCAGTCTCCACTAGGGGGAACTCCCTGTATACAGAGATACATGATAAGATCCTGTCTGCAGTCACCACTAGGGGGAGCTCCCTGTATACAGAGATACATAATAAGATTCTGTCTGCAGCCACCACTAGGGGGAGCTCCCTGTATACAGAGATACATGATAAGCTCCTGTCTGCAGTCTCCACTAGGGGGAGCTCCCTGTATACAGAGATACATGATAAGATCCTGCCTGCAGTCTCCACTAGGGGGAACTCCCTGTATACAGAGATACATGATAAGATCCTGTCTGCAGTCACCACTAGGGGGAGCTCCCTGTATACAGAGATACATGATAAGATCCTGTCTGCAGCCACCACTAGGGAGAGCTCCCTGTATACAGATACATGATAAGATCCTGTCTGCAGCCACCACTAGCGGGAACTCCCTGTATACAGAGATACATGATAAGATCCTGTCTGCAGTCACCACTAGGGGGAACTCCCTGTATACAGAGATACATGATAAGATCCTGCCTGCAGTCTCCACTAGGGGGAACTCCCTGTATACAGAGATACATGATAAGATCCTGCCTGCAGTCTCCACTAGGGGGAGCTCCCTGTATACAGAGATACATAATAAGATCCTGTTTACAGTCACAACTGGGGGGAACTCCCTGTATACAGAGATACATGATAAGATCCTGTCTGCAGTCACCACTAGGGGGAGCTCCCTGTATACAGAGATACATGATAAGATCCTGTCTGCAGCCACCACTAGGGGGAGCTCCCTGTATACAGATACATGATAAGATCCTGTCTGCAGCCACCACTAGGGGGAGCTCCCTGTATACAGATACATGATAAGATCCTGTCTGCAGCCACCACTAGGGGGAGCTCCCTGTATACAGATACATAATAAGATTCTGTCTGCAGCCACCACTAGGGGGAACTCCCTGTATACAGAGATACATGATAAGATCCTGTCTGCAGTCACCACTAGGGGGAGCTCCCTGTATACAGAGATACATAATCAGATTCTCTCTGCAGCCACCACTAGGGGGAGCTCCCTGTATACAGAGATACATGATAAGCTCCTGTCTGCAGTCTCCACTAGGGGGAGCTCCCTGTATACAGAGATACATGATAAGATCCTGCCTGCAGTCTCCACTAGGGGGAACTCCCTGTATACAGAGATACATGATAAGATCCTGTCTGCAGTCACCACTAGGGGGAGCTCCCTGTATACAGAGATACATAATAAGATTCTGTCTGCAGCCACCACTAGGGGGAGCTCCCTGTATACAGAGATACATGATAAGCTCCAGTCTGCAGTCTCCACTAGGGGGAGCTCCCTGTATACAGAGATACATGATAAGATCCTGCCTGCAGTCTCCACTAGGGGGAACTCCCTGTATACAGAGATACATGATAAGATCCTGTCTGCAGTCACCACTAGGGGGAGCTCCCTGTATACAGAGATACATAATAAGATCCTGCCTGCAGCCACCACTAAGGGGAGCTCCCTGTATACAGAGATACATGATAAGATCCTGTTTACAGTCACCACTAGGGGGAGCTCCCTGTATACAGAGATACATGATAAGATCCTGTCTGCAGTCACCACTAGGGGGAGCTCCCTGTATACAGAGATACATGATAAGATCCTGTCTACAGCCACCACTAGGGGGAGCTCCCTGTATACAGATACATGATAAGATCCTGTCTGCAGTCACCACTAGGGGGAGCTAGAGAGATACATGATAAGATCCTGTCTGCAGCCTCCACTAGGGGAAACTCCCTGCATGCAGAGATACATGATAAGATCCTGTCTGCAGTCACCACTAGGGGAGCTCCCTGTATACAGAGATACATAATAAGATCCTGTCTGCAGTCACCACTAGAGGGAGCTCCCTGTATATAGAGATACATGATAAGATACTGTCTGCAGCCACCACTAGGAGGAGCTCCCTGTATACAGAGATACATGATAAGTTTCTGTCTGCATCCACCACTAGGGGGAGCTCCCTGTATACAGAGATACATGATAAGATCCTGTCTGCAGTCACCACTAGGGGGAGCTCCCTGTATACAGAGATACATGATAAGATTCTGTCTGCAGCCACCACTAGGGGGAGCTCCCTGTATACAGAGATACATGATAAGATCCTGTTTGCAGTCACCACTAGGGGAGCTCCCTGTATACAGAGATACATAATAAGATCCTGTCTGCAGTCACCACTAGGGGGAGCTCCCTGTATACAGAGATACATTATAAGATCCTGCCTGCAGTCACCACTAGGGGGAGCTCCCTGTATACAGAGATACATGATAAGATACTGTCTGCAGCCACCACTAGGGGGAG
This sequence comes from Ranitomeya imitator, assembly GCF_032444005.1. Taxonomy (NCBI): domain Eukaryota; kingdom Metazoa; phylum Chordata; class Amphibia; order Anura; family Dendrobatidae; genus Ranitomeya; species Ranitomeya imitator. The sequence goes on from NC_091283.1 coordinate 15,890,382, forward strand.
CTCCCTGTATACAGAGATACATGATAAGATCCTGTCTGCAGCCACCACTAGGGGGAGCTCCCTGTATACAGAGATACATGATAAGATCCTGTCTGCAGCCACCACTAGGGGGAGATCCCTGTATACAGAGATACATAATAAGATCCTGTCTGCAGTCACCACTAGGGGGAGCTCCCTGTATACAGAGATACATTATAAGATCCTGCCTGCAGCCACCACTAGGGGGAGCTTACTGTATACAGAGATACATAATAAGATCCTGTCTGCAGTCACCACTAGGGGAGCTCCCTGTATACAGAGATACATGATAAGATTCTGTCTGCAGTCACCACTAGGAGGAGCTCCCTGTATACAGAGATACATGATAAGATCCTCTCTGCAGTCACCACTAGAGGGAGCTACCTGTATACAGAGATGCATGATAAGATTATCTGCAGCCTCCATTAGGGGGAGCTCCCTGTATGCAGAGATACATGATAAGATTCTGTCTGCAGCCACCACTAGGGGGAGCTCCCTGTATACAGAGATACATTATAAGATCCTGTCTGCAATCACCACTAGGGGGAGCACCCTGAATACAGAGATACATGATAAGATCCTGTCTGCAGCCACCACTAGGGGGAGCTCCCTGTATACAGAGGTATATGATAAGATTCTGTCTGCAGTCACCACTAGGGGGAGCTCCCGCTATACAGTGATACATGATAAGATCCTGTCTGCAGCCACCACTAGGGGGAGCTCGATGTATACAGAGATACATGATTAGATCCTGTCTGCAGCCACCACTAGGGGGAGCTCCCTGTATACAGATACATGATAAGCTCCTGTCTGCAGCCACCACTAGGGGGAGCTCCCTGTATGCAGAGATACATTATAAGATCCTGTCTGCAGCCACCACTAGGGGAGCTCCCTGTATACAGAGATACAAGATAAGATCCTGTCTGCAGTCACCACTAGGGGGAGCTCCCTGTATACAGAGATACATGATAAGATCCTGTTTGCACTCACCACTAGGGGGAGCTCCCTGTATACAGAGATACATGATAAGATCCTGTCTGCAGTCACCACTAGGGGGAGCTCCCTGTATACAGAGATACATGATAAGATCCTGTCTGCAGCCACCACTAGGGGGAGCTCCCTGTATACAGATACATGATAAGCTCCTGTCTGCAGCCACCACTAGGGGGAGCTCCCTGTATGCAGAGATACATTATAAGATCCTGTCTGCAGCCACCACTAGGGGGAGCTCCCTGTATACAGAGATACAAGATAAGATCCTGTCTGCAGTCACCACTAGGGGGAGCTCCCTGTATACAGAGATACATGATAAGATCCTGTCTGCACTCACCACTAGGGGGAGCTCCCTGTATACAGAGATACATGATAAGATCCTGTCTGCAGTCACCACTAGGGGGAGCTCCCTGTATACAGAGATACATGATAAGATCCTGTCTGCAGCCACCACTAGGGGGAGCTCCCTGTATACAGATACATGATAAGATCCTGTCTGCAGCCACCACTAGGAGGAGCTCCCTGTATACAGAGGTACATGATAAGATCCTGTCTGCAGTCACCACTAGGGGGAGCTCCCTGTATACAGAGATACATGATAAGTTCCCATGAGAGAAAATCTATTATTCAACATATATATATATATATATATATATGTATATATATATAGGTAGATATAGATATAGATATAGATATAGATATAGATATAGATATAGATATAGATATATATATAGTACAAGAAAAAATATTAACTATTTTAATACAATCTTACACTGCTTCTACATATCTGCTTGCTGTCATTACATGGTATCAGTTTTACATTACTAACCCCATAGTCACAATGTAAGAAAACACAGACACCCAGAATATAGTCCTTTAATTGAAAAAATAACACAGACTCCATTAATAATCTCAACTGATCCATACTTATGACCTTTCCTAATTCCACCAAAGCCCTCGTTCTCTTGTAATAAACCAAAAATAAAAAAACAATATGCCATACCTGTAGGTCGTTCTGTCCCACGCCATAATCCATTTCTGGGGGATAAATAGTAGTGATGAGCGAGTATACTCGTTGCTCGGGTTTTCCAGAGGGTGACCGTGGAATATCTATGACTGCTCGGAGATTTAGTTTTCATCCAGGCAGCTGAATGATTTACAGCTACTAGCCTGGTTGATTACATGTGGGGATTCCCTAGCAACCAGGCAACCCCCACATGTACTTAGGATGGCTAGTAGCTGTAAATCATTCAGCTGCCGCAATGAAAACTAAATCTCCGAGCAGTCATAAATACTCAGAGGTCACCCGAGCGTGCTCAGGAAAACCCGAGCAACGAGTACACTAATAACTAGTTTTCAACCTGGATGGTGCCAAGATGCGACCATCCAGGCTGAGAACCGCTGGTGCATGAGATGCTGCGAGCGCAGCCTCAATGATGTCACTAAGATGCTGCGTTCCCAGCCCGGCTGAAATGTGGTGACCTCAGGATCATGGGAGAATGCCAGTGATGAGGTCACCACAGTTCAAGCTCAGTGTCTTCACAGCAGATCACCGTGAGAACTGCGGTGACCTCAGGACTGTGGGAAAATACCAGTGATGAGGTCACAGCAGTTCAAGCTTATTGTCTTCACAGCAGATCACCGTGAAAAATTCTCATGGTGATCTGCTGTGAAGACACTGAGCTTGAACTGTGGTGACCACATCACTGGTATTTTCCCATGGTCCTGTGGTCACAGCAGTTCAGCCCGGCTGGGAACACAGCCTCAGTGACGTCACTAGGGCTGCGCTTGCAGCATCTCATTCACCAATGTTTCTCAGCCTGGACGGTCACATCTTGGCACTTTCCAGGTTGAAAACTGTGTTTTCTTACAATGTGACTATGGGGTTATTGACGCCTCTCCATTACTAATGCCGGGGCTTGATGCTAGCTGACAATACAAAGGTGACTTCAATCCCACAAATATGAACCCAACTTGCCACCGCCACAGGGCAAGTGGGAAGAGCCAGGCAAAGCGCCAGAATTGGCGCATCTAATAGGTGTGCCTTTTCTGGGTAGCTGCGGGCTGCTATTTTTAGGCTGGTGGGCCAATATCCACGGCCCCTTACCAGCCTGAGAATATCAGCCCCCAGCTATCTGCTTTAGCAAGGCTGGTTGTCAAAAATGGGGGGGACCCCACGCTGTTTTTTAAAATTATTTATTTAAATAATTAAAAATACGGTGTGGTGACCCCTCTATTCTTGATAACCAACCTTGTTGAAGCTGACCGCTGAGGGTTGTATCAAAAATACAGTAGAACCCATGCAGGGTTTATTTAATTATTTATTTACAGCGCAGGAGCGGCTGATGAATACTCCCATCTGACACCAGTGACCCGAGGTAAACTTTATACCTCTGATCACCACGGGGATGATTTCACCACCAATCAGAAACACCGGCTTTTCTGCGGTGTCTGTTAGGCTACATTCGGCGATTTAATCGGTGATTAAATTGGCAAATATTGCAAATTCTGCGACCGTGAGCCGAACTAAACATTGAAATATTCTCTCATCTCTAGTCTTTAAGCATGGAATTTATAGAATTGGTGATTTTTGCCTGCTCCTCCTTGCAGAACCTCTACACTTGTAAGATTGCGGAGTTATCTCCTGTGTACAGCGCCCTCTTCAATTCATCAAAGGTTGTTATTTGGGTTCAGGTCTGGGCTCAGGCTGGGCCGTTCCGGAACATCCATCTTTTTCTGAAAAAGCCAGTCTTTCATTGGTCTGGATGTCGCTTAATGTCGGTGTTATGCTGAAATGTGAAATTCCTTTTCATCTGCAGCTTTTTAGAAGAAGCCTGAAGGTTTTAATGTAAAATAGACAGATATTTGGATCTGTTCATAATTTTCTCCCCTTGATTAAAGCCCCTCTTCAGGCTGCTACAACACAGCTCCAAAGCACAATGTTGCCTCCACCATGCCTCACTGTGGGGATGTGGATCTTCTAGTGATTTACAGTGTTGGCTTTGCCTCAAACACAAATTTTAGAATTATGACCAATCAGTTCTACTTTCGTGTCCTACGACCAGAGTACATTTTTTCACCTTCCTTTTGCAGACTTTATGTAAGTTTTGGAAAAACACAGTCAAGTTTGTATAATTTTATTTGGAAGAAAAGGCTTCCGTTTTGCTCCCCTGAGACCACTGGTCGGACATAAGAGGAATACAGGTGATTGTTGCCACATGCTGGTTACAGCTAGTTCTAGAAATTCCTGCAGCTCTTTAAATGCTGCTATTGGCCATGTTGAAGCCTCCAGCACTAATGTTCTTTTTGTCTTTTCATCAGTTTTTGAGGGACATCCAGCTCTAGGAAATGTCACTGTTCTGCCAAAATTATGTCATTTCATGATGAGTCTGACATGTTCACAGTGTCCACAGTAGATCTAATGCCCTGGAATTTTATTTTATACAAAAAAAAGTTGCACTCTATCGTGCCAAAGCATGTCGAATATGAAATACATGAAATATGAATATCAAAATGGCTTTTTGAACATTAGGAAAAAATATTTGAGACACTTTGCACAGAATTTGGCCAAATAGTGTGAGCCCATCAACCATCGTCAAGGTGGTCTCATTAATCTGATGGGTCCCTGACCTTCTTGTCCAAATGTGAACACTTACTGAAGGCTAATGTCTGTATGCTTGGGTGAATATGGACACCTCTCTCAGTAAAGCCACATTCACCCATGCAACCTTTTTTTGTACATTGTATATGGAGGTAGCTGATCCTGGTGTGCACCTATTCACACTAGTTTGGATGTGTCAGTCATTTTTCTGTCATTTCTATGTTAGCTTACTGATTTCACCATGTGGTTTTTAATTACATATATTCACACTTGGTTCCGGCCAACCCATATATGTAGGCTTTACTGAGAGAGGTGTCCACATTCACCCATGCATGCAGACATTAGCCTTCAGTAAGTGTTCACATTTGGACAGGGAGGTCAGGGACCAGGGGTGGATTAAGGGTAGCCAGGGCCCCGGGCTGTTCACACACTGTGGGCCCCCCCGGTCATGTGACGGGGGTCATGTGACGGGGGTCATGTGATGGGGGTCATGTGACGGGGGTCATGTGACGGGGGTCATGTGATGAGGGTCATGTGACGAGGGTCATGATATACCCGAACCAGATTATTCCAGAAAAAGGGCCGGGCCCTACTCTACTGTAACCTATTAAATATTTGTTAAAATCTGCAATACAATTTAGGTATATCTTGACCAATAATATCACATACAAGGAACAAATACCACCGTACTATGACCAGACTACAAATTACAACCACAGTGATTGAATAATATCACATACAAGGAACAAATACCACCGTACCATGTCAAGACCACACATTACCACTTGGTGAACAAATAGCACATGCAAGGAACAAATACCACAACACCATTTCCAGACCTCATATTACCACCATATAGTGACTGAATACTACAATACTGATCAGTAATAAAATAAAAAAAAACACAATACTATCACCATAAGTGCCAGTATTCACAGGAGATCTGTACTTAGTATGCAGTGTCTGTGTTGAGGTAATACAGAGATCACTGGTGACTAGTGTTGAGCATTCCGATACCGCAAGTATCGGGTATCGGCCGATATTTGCGGTATCGGAATTCCGATACTGAATTCCGATACTTCCCGCGTATCGGATACCGGAATCGGAAGTTCCCAGAATTCAAATTGAACGCAGCAGCCAATGAGGAATGAATGAAAGTGTGGGCACATCCTGTTTAGCATGGTGGGCATGTAAGTACTGGCAAGGCTGGGATTGGCTGCTGAAATGATGTCACTCTGCACTATAAAAAAGCGCTGCCGCCATTTTGCGCTCACTCTGCTGTGATTTCAGTTAGGGACAGGACGCTGTGTTCTAACTGAGGGCCAGTCGAGCTAGCTAATTGCTTTATTTTCCTTTCCAAAGGCTAATTTAGCAAAACGCTGTGTGTTCTTCACTGTTCACCTTGCTCTTGCCTTGCAGCGCTGTTTTAACAGCGTTCTGCAAGGTCTCTGTGTGTGTGTGTGTGTGCAGCTCACTCTGTAGTCTGTGTGCAGCCATATACCCGGTTGTATTCAGCTCAGGGGGGGTTCACACTGCCTCACACAGTTGTTCTTTTTTGCTCTTAGTGCAGCCTGCTGCACATTTTTTCTCAAATTTCCTATTAGTGTTTTTCCACCAGTCTCCAGCTCTATTGTGGAAAAACACTACATAGGATAACCTAGAGGGGGGTTTTTGGGCCTTGCAGCGCCGTTTACGGCTGTCTGCACGGTCTCCGTGTGAGCCCAGCTCGCCCTGTAGTCTGTGTGCAGCCATAGCCGGTTGGATTCAGCTCAGGGTTCGTTACTGGCTCATACCTTGAGAAAAATTTTCCTTTTTTTCAAATAGTGCAGCCTGTTTAAAATTTGAAAAAAAAAATTCCTATTAGTGTCTTTCCACTCGTATCCAGCTAAATAGTGGAAAAACACTATATAGGATAACCTAGAGGAGGGTTTTTTGGCCTTGCAGCGCCGTTTACGGCTGTCTGCACGGTCTCCGTGTGAGCCCAGCTCGCCCTGTAGTCTGTGTGCAGCCATAGCCGGTTGGATTCAGCTCAGGGTTCGTTACTGGCTCATACCTTGAGAAAAATTTTCCTTTTTTTCAAATAGTGCAGCCTGTTTAAAATCTGAAAAAAAAAATTCCTATTAGTGTCTTTCCACTCGTATCCAGCTAAATAGTGGAAAAACACTATATAGGATAACCGAGAGGAGGGTTTTTTGGCCTTGCAGCGCCGTTTACGGCTGTCTGCACGGTCTCCGTGTGAGCCCAGCTCGCCCTGTAGTCTGTGTGCAGCCATAGCCGGTTGGATTCAGCTCAGGGTTCGTTACTGGCTCATACCTTGAGAAAAATTTTCCTTTTTTTCAAATAGTGCAGCCTGTTTAAAATTTGAAAAAAAAAATTCCTATTAGTGTCTTTCCACTCGTATCCAGCTAAATAGTGGAAAAACACTATATAGGATAACCTAGAGGAGGGATTTTTGGCCTTGCAGCGCCGTTTACGGCTGTCTGCACGGTCTCTGTGTGAGCGCAGCTCGCCCTGTAGTCTGTGTGCAGCCATAGCCGGTTGGATTCAGCTCAGGGTGCGTTACTGCCTCATACCTTGAAAAACAATTTCCTTTTTTTCAAATAGTGCAGCCAGTTTAAAATTTGAAAAAAAAAATTCCTATTAGTGTCTTTCCACTCGTATCCAGCTAAATAGTGGAAAAACACTATATAGGATAACCGAGAGGAGGGTTTCTTGGCCTTGCAGCGCCGTTTACGGCTGTCTGCACGGTCTCCGTGTGATTTAAACTAGCTCTGTAGCCCGATCTGCACCAAAAAAAAGGTTAAGTTCACCAAACACAACTTACACTTGTGTAGGCCACATTTGCAAAATAATAAAGTTTAGTCCACAATTTACAACATTAGTGTTTCTTACACCTGTTAGGAGGAGCATCACAGGAATAAGCACACTAAGGCCTTAGTACTTTTCTGCTTATCTTTATCTGTCAACCAAGATGAAGAGGGCAGGGAGTAAGGCACGTGGGCGTGGGCGCGGAGCAGGGAGAGGAGCAGGGAGAGGACGTGGTGATTCTGTGCCTGCTGCGGGCGCCGGTGACTCGTCGTCACTCAGTTTCAGCAGGGAACAGTCCTTCATGCGCAGCTTTGTCGGAGAGCGCCGTGCACCGCTGCTGCGTGAAGACCAAATTGAAGCCGTTGTCGGGTGGATGGCAGCTAACGCCTCGGCATCGACTTCAGTTAGTGCCACATCCTCTCAGGCACAGAGCACTGGAGAGCAGCCATCTGTCTCTTCACCACCTGCCAAATTGGCCAGGCAGTCAGAGAGCCCAGGACAGGAGCCGTCTCTACTTCTGTTCTCTGAATCTCTTGGCTTGGAAACAGGGGGCCAGCCAAGCAGCATTGGAGAAATGGAAGAAGAGGCAGTGTGCAGTGATGCCCAACACCTTTTTCTCTCTGACTCTGAAGAGGCAGGTGGGCCAGTGCCTCCGGTGACCACAGCGCAGTACGCATCTGATGATGAAACTCAGGTGCCGCTTTCTCGTGCGTACTGTGCTGCTGAGACTACCCAGGAGGAGCAGTTGGTGGCAGAGGGTAGTGGAGATGATGAGGTCCTTGACCCATCGTGGCGTGAGGAACAGGAAGGTGGTGGGAGCAGCTCAGAGGAAGAGCTTCCTCTTACGGGCCAAAGAGGGAGAGGGAGGGGGAAGACTGCGGAGCCTGTAGCCTCCACTTTGGCACCCGTTAGGAGCCTGTCTCTTTCCAAAGCCAAAAAGGGCGCTCCCAAGACTTGCAGTGCCTGGTCCTTTTTTGACACAGTTGCAGATGACATTTGTTTTGTCAAATGCAAGCTGTGTCATCATAAAGTAAAAAGAGGGAAAAATGTCAGCAACCTCAATACCACAAATATGTGGAAACATGTGCGGACCAGGCACGCGGTGGAGTTACAGAAACACACTGAAGATGTAGGCCAACCAACAGCGGCAGCTACCACCTCTTCAGCTCGTGTTGCCTCTTCCTCCAGCTCACGCACAGCTGGTTTGGCTTCCTCCCAGAGACCTTGTGTAATTCCACCCACAGCACCACCTTCCCAGTCATCCTCACACTCCCAGTCTACTCTACAGCCATCGGTAGTACAGGCATGGGAGAAAAGGCGGGCATTCTCGGCCAACCACCCCCGAGCACAGGCTCTGAATGCAGGCATTGCCAAACTGTTGTCCCTGGAAATGCTCTCGTTCAGGCTGGTGGAGACTGACAGCTTCCGTGACTTGATGGCATTGGCAGTCCCACAGTACAAGGTGCCCAGCCGCTTTTACTTCAGCAGGCAGGCTGTCCCTGCCCTGCACAGGCATGTTGAGGCAAACATAAAACATGCGCTACTGAACGCCGTCAGTAGCAAGGTCCACCTCACCACCGATGCGTGGACCAGTCAGCATGGACAGGGGCGATATGTTTCCCTCACTGCCCATTGGGTTAATGTTGTTGAGCCAGGTACAGATCGTGCGAGTGGCGCAGGACGTGTCCTGCCCACTCCAAGGATTGCAGGAATCCAGTCTGTACGCATCGACTCCTCCTCTTACACCAGTTCCTCTGATTCCTCTCTGCAGGATCCGTCACAGTCCACCCCCACATGGACCCGTGAACGTTTACCTATGACCGACATGAGCACAGCCGTGGCCAAACGTCAGCAGGCCGTCTTGAAACTAGTTTCATTGGGGCATCGAAGCCACACAGCGCAGGAGCTCTGGAATGCTATAAAGCAGGAGAGCGATGTGTGGTTACTGCCAGCGAATCTCCAGCCAGGCATGGTAGTGTGTGACAATGGCCGAAATCTGGTGGCAGCTTTGGCCCTTGGCAACCTCACTCACATCCCATGTCTGGCACATGTGCTCAATTTGGTTGTGCAGAGTTTTCTGAGGGACTATCCGGATCTTGATGCCCTGCTGCACAAGGTCCGCCTAGAGTGTGCTCACTTGCGGCGTTCCAGCTTGGCCAGATCCCGCATTGCTGCTCTGCAGCGCCGATTCCGCCTTCCGGAACACCGCATCATATGTGACCTACCTACCCGGTGGAATTCCACGTTACATATGTTGGAGCGGTTGTGTGAGCAGCAGCAAGCAGTTATGGAGTACCAGCTGCATCAGGCGCAAAGAAGTCGCAGTCAGCGCCGATCAGACTTCACAACCACAGAGTGGGCCACTATGAAGGACGTCTGCCAGGTTTTGCGTCCTTTTGATTATTCCACGCGGATGGCAAGTGCAGATGATGCACTAGTCAGCATGACTGTCCCCCTTATCTGCCTGCTTCAGCAAACTTTGCAAGGGTTAAGGGATGATGTGGTGGAAGAGGTGGAGGATGAGGAGTCACCTTTTCCATCAGCTTCTGGAGAGTCAGCGCCACGTGGTTCCTCACAAAGGGGTACGCAGGGGCCAATTTGTGAGGAGGATGAGGAGGAGTCAATGGAGGAGGAAGAGCTCCGTCCAGAGGAGGGAGCGACACAATTGTCCAGTGGTCAGTGTGTACAGCGAGGGTGGGGTGATGACGAGCGGGCAGAGATCATGTCTCAAGCAGGGGACAGCGTTTCTGGGCCGGTTGGCACTCTGCAGCACATGGTGGATTTCATGCTGCAGTGCCTGAGAAACGACCGCCGCATTGACCACATTCTCAACATGCCTGATTATTGGGTGTTCACCCTCCTCGATCCTCGCTACCGGGACAACGTCCAAAACCTCATCCCTGCGTTGACCCGGGAGCGTAAATTGCGGGAGTACCACGACACACTGGTGAATTCCATCATCTTCTCCTGTCCAACTGAGAGGAGTGCTGCTAGTGCTTTACAAAGCAGCTCAGTGCGTCGAGGCAGTGGGGGAGGCTCTGCCCAAAGAGGGAGCAGAAGCAGTGCCTCTGCCCAAGGCAAGCCCAGTATGGCACAACTCTGGCACACTTTTGTGTGCCCGCCCCAAATGTCTACACCATCACCGGCGGCTCCAGTCAGCAGGAGGCAACGGTTCCGTCAGATGGTGACAGACTACATGGCTTGCCCTCTTACTGTACTCCCAGACGGCTCTTCCCCGTTCAAGTTTTGGGTCTCTAAGCTGGATACATGGCCAGAGCTAAGCCAGTATGCATTGGAGGTGCTGGCTTGCCCTGCGGCTAGTGTCTTATCGGAACGTGTCTTTAGTGCCGCAGGTGGTGTACTAACAGACCGTCGCATGCGACTATCCTCCGATAACGTTGACCGGCTTACTTTCCTGAAAATGAACCAGGCCTGGATCTCGCAGGAATTTGCCACTCCTCTGCCTGATTAAGTAATTGGGTGTCATCCAGGTCTCCTGCTGTGTTCATCTTTCTACCACCTGAACTGCTATTCCTGGGCTCCAACACCGCCAGTTGCGGCTCAGAAGTGCAGGCTGCACAGTAAAAACATACGACCCAGTGTTATTGGGTTTCAGTAACGTCAGCTGATCCCCAGCTGTGTAGCCGGCAATGTGTCCTGCGACCGCCACGCTGGCACAACAACCTAAATGTAAGGGAACCTGTCCCCCCCCCCCCCCGTCGTTTGTTACTGAAAGAGCCATCTTGTGCAGCAGTAATGCTGCACAAGGAAAAGGTAGCTCTTTTTTTTTAGCTCTTTGCACACGCAGAACTTAACACTTATAAAATGTGTTCACTGATACCGTTATACCGTCCCGGAGCTGGGACTTTCCTTCGTAATGTGACGCAGCACAGCCGTCATTCCTACCCCCTTGGTGCCATGCGCTGCCTCCTCAGCGTTGTTTTAAGCTGTCACGGAGCCTGCGCTGTTCTGTTATCCCTTGGGCATGCCCTATTTGCGCTGCCTGTCTTCTGACATAATTTGGTGTCAGGCTGGCTGCGCCTGTGCGGCCGCGGTGCCCGAGATCCCGCCTCGCAGTGTCTTCTGATTGAGTCACACTGCGGGCCTGGGATCCATGGGCATGCGCAGTGCATATCTTCCCCTCGGGCTCTCGCTCATTTCCCTCCGCCTTCTTTAGACTGTGCGCCGTCAGCTGATCCCTAGCATGCCACGGCCGTGACACCGCACAGTCTGAAGAAGAGGGAAGGAGGGGAGTGAGAGTCGAGGTTATGCACTGTGCATGCCCATGGTTCCAAGGCCCGCAGTGGGATTACGTTAGATGAGACTGCGAGGTGGGATCTGGAGCAGCGTGGACGCACAGGCACTGACAGCCTGACACCAAATTATGTCAGAAGACAGGCAGCGCTAATTGGGCATGGCCAAGGGCTAACAGAACAGCGCAGGCTCCGTGGCAGCTTAAAACAACGCTGAGGAGGCAGCGCACGGCATCAAGGGGATAGGAATGACAGCTGTGCTGTGTCCCATTACGAAGGAAATTCGCACCTCCGGAACGGTTTAACGGTATAAAGGGACACATTTTTAGTGTTTACTTCGGTGTTTGCAAGGAGCATAATTAAAAGAGCAACCTTTTCCTTTTGCATCCTTAGTGCTGCACAACATGGCTCTTTCAGCTACAAACGTCTTGGGGGGGGGGGTTAAAGGTTTCCTTTCAACTTGCTCCAATCAGGCTTCGGCCTACACTCTGTTCCTCTGCTCCTCCTGCTGTCCCTGGGCTCTAACACCGCCAGTTGGTGCCTGGAAGTGCTGTGTGCACAGTCAACAGTCGCTCCTCTGTTATTGGGGTTCAGTAACGTCAGCTGATCCCCAGCTGTGTGTGCGGCAATACCTCCAATCTGCTCCTCCTGCTGTCCCTGGGCTCTAACACCGCCAGTTGGTGCCTGGAAGTGCTGTGTGCACAGTCAACAGTCGCTCCTCTGTTATTGGGGTTCAGTAACATCAGCTGATCCCCAGCTGTGTGTGCGGCAATACCTCCAATCTGCTCCTCCTGCTGTCCCTGGGCTCTAACACCGCCAGTTGGTGCCTGGAAGTGCTGTGTGCACAGTCAACAGTCGCTCCTCTGTTATTGGGGTTCAGTAACGTCAGCTGATCCCCAGCTGTGTATCCGGCAACGTGTCATGCGACCGCCACGCTGGCACAACTAAAATGTAAGGGGACCTGTCCCCCCCCCCCCCCTAGGCGTTTGTTACTGAAAGAGCCACCATGTGCAGCACTAATACTGCACAAGGGAAAGGTCGCTCTTGAAATTATGCTCCTTGCAAACGCTGAACTACACACTCATGTAATGTGTCCCCTCACACCGTCCAACCGTCCTGGAGGTGGGACTTTCCTTTGTAATGTGACGCAGCACAGCCGTCATTGCTACCCCCTTGGCACCGTGCGCTGCCTCCTTAGCGTTGTTTGATTCCGTCATGGACCCTGCGCTGTTATGTTATCCCTTGGCCATGCACAGTTTGCGCTGCCCGTCCTCTGACATCATTTGTTGTCGTCCTGGCTGCGCCTGTGCGTCCACGCTGCCCGAAATCACACCTCGCAGTGTCGTCTAATGTGATCCCACAGTGGGCCTGGTATCCATGGCCATGCGCAGTGCATATACTAGCCTCTCACTCCCCTTCTTCACGCTTCTTCAGACTAGGCGGCGTCAGCTGATCCCTAATAGCATGCCACGGCCGTGACGCCGCACAGTCTGAAGAAGCAGGAAGGAGGTGAGTGAGAGGCGATGATATGCACTGCGCATGCCCATGGATCCCTGGCCCGCAGTGGGACTACATTAGATGACACTGCAAGGTTGGATCTCGGGCAGCTTGGACGCACAGGCACTGCCAGCCTGACACCTACATGATGTCAGAAGACGGGCACCGCTAACTGTGCATGGCCAAGGGATAACATTACAGTGCGGGCTCCGTGACAGAACCAAACAACGTTGAGGAGGTGGTGCCCGGCACCAAGGGGGTTGGAATGACGGCTGTGCTGTGTCACATTACAAAGGAAAGTCCCACTTCCGGGATGGTTTGACGGTGTGAGGGGACACATTATATGAGTGTGTACTTCAGCGTTTGCAAGGAGCATAATTTTCGGAGCCACCATTTTCCATGTGCAGTATTACTGCTGTACAAGATGGCTCTTTCAGCAACAAATGCCTGGGGGGGGGGGTTAAAGGTTCCCTTTCAACTTGCTCCACTGCAGGCTTCGGCCTACACTCTGCTCCTCTTTGATTCCCTGGGTTTCAACACTGTCAGTTGCCACCTGGAAGTGTTGTCTACACAGAAAAAAACACTAGGTGATGTGTCAGTGGGGTTCAGCACCGCCAGCTGTTCCCCTGCTGTGTAGTCGGCAACGTGTCCAGCACAAGCCACGCTGGCACAACAGAACAAAAGCTGCCACCAGTGCAGGCTTCGGCCTACACTCTGCTCCTCTCCTCCTCCTGCTGACCCTGGGCTCAAACACCGCTAGTTTTTGCCCGGAAGTGCTAGCTGCACAGAGAAAAACACCAGCCAATGTGTTAGTGGGGTTCAGCAACGCCAGCTGTTCCCCTGCTGTGTAGCCGGCAACGTGACCTGCAAACGCCATGCAGGCACAGGAACTGAAATTAAAAGGGAACCTGGCCCCACCCCCCCAGGTGTTTCTATGTATAACAGCCACCTAGTACAGCAGTACTGCTGCATTTGTACAAGGTGGCTGACTTTTTCTCCTTGCCCACGTGGAACTCAACACGTACAAAATGTGTCTCATTGAGACCATTCCACTGTCCCTGAGGTGTGACTTTCCTTTGTAATGATACGCAGCACCCCCCTTGGTAGCGTTTCCCGTCTTTTGTCATCATGGTTAGCTGGCTGCGCCTGTGCATCCGCCCTGCTAGAAACAACGCCCCTCGTTGTCATATTTATTTTGTCAGCGAGGGTGTGGTTTATGGGCACGAGCAGTGCATATGTTCGCCTGTCTTAACTCATCTCCTTCCGCCTTCTTCAGACTGTGCGGCCTCCTGGCCGTGGTAGGCGATAAGGGATCAGCTGAGGCCGCCCAGTCTGGAGCAGGTGTAAGGACATGTGTAAGCGGCAAACCTATTTACTGCACAAGGCCACGAATCCCAGCCACGCAGTGTGATTTTTTGAAAACACACTGTGGGTCTGGGATTCATGTCCATCGCTAACCGCAACGGCCGACATGAAATGAGGTCAGAAGACAGGAAGCGCTCACAGCGCATGGCCAAGGGATCACAATAGCGCAGACTCCTGTACAGCAAATAACAACGCTCAGGAATCTGCGCCCAGTACCTAGGTGCAAATTTTGACACCTGTGCTGCGTCTCGTTAAAAAGACAAGTCACGCCTCCACAACTGTTTGACAGTATAATGGGCTAAATAGTGTACGTGTTTTAGTCAGCGTGTGCAAGGAGCAAAACAAATAGAGCAACCTTTTACTTGTGCAGCATTAATGCTGCACAAGGTGTGGCTCTTGTACCTTGCAACACCTGAGGGGGGGGTTAAAGGTAACCTTTGAAATTGGTTCAACTAGGCTTCGGCCTACACTCTGCTCCTCTCCTCCTCCTGCTGACCCTGGGCTCAAACACCGCTAGTTTTTGCCTGGAAATGCTAGCTGCACAGAGAAAAACACCAGCCAATGTGTTAGTGGGGTTCAGCACCGCCAGCTGTTCCCCTGCTGTGTAGTCGGCAACGTGTCCAGCACAAGCCACGCTGGCACAACAGAACAAAAGCTGCCACCAGTGCAGGCTTCGGCCTACACTTTGCTCCTCTCCTCCTCCTGCTGACCCTGGGCTCAAACAACGCCAGTTTCTGCCCGGACATGCTAGCTGCACAGAGAAAAACACCAGCCAATGTGTTAGTGTGGTTCAGCACCGCCAGCTGTTCCCCCGCTGTGTAGCCGGCATCGTGTCCAGCACAAGCCACGCTGGCACAACCGACCAAAAGCTGCCACCAGTGCAGGCTTCGGCCTACACTTTGCTCCTCTCCTCCTCCTCCTGCTGACCCTGGGCTCTAACACCGCTAGTTTTTGCCCGGACATGCAATCTGCACAGAGAAAAACACCAGTCAATGTGTCAGTGGGGTTCAGCAACGCCAGCTGTTCCCCTGCTGTGTAGCTTGCAACGTGACCTGCAAACGCCACGCAGGCACATGAACTGAAATTGAAGGGAGCCTGCCCCCCACCCCCCCAGGTGTTTCTATGTATAACAGCCACCTTGTACAGCAGTACTGCTGCATTTGTACAAGGTGGCTGACTTTTTCTCCTTGCACACGTGGAACTCAACAAGTACAAAATGTGTCTCATTACAGACCATTACAATGTCCCTGAGGTGTGACTTTCCTTTTTAATGACACGCAGCACCCCCATTGTTAGCGCTGCCCGTCTCCTGACATCATTGGTTGGCTGGCTGTGCCTGTGCGTCCCCCCTGCCCGACACAACGCCCCCCGTTGTCTCATATATTTTGACTGCGAGGGTGTGATTGATGGGCACGAGCAGTGCATATGTTCCCCTGTTTTCACTCCCCTCCTTCCGCCTTCTTCTGACTGTGCGGCCTCATGGCCGCGGCATGCGATAAGGGATCAGCTGAGGCCGCCCAGTCTGAAGCAGGTGTAAGGACATGTGTGAGCGGCGAACATATTTACTGCACAAGGCCACGAATCCCAGCACCGCAGTGTGACTTTAGGAAAAGCCACTGTGGGTCTGGGATTTATGGCCATCGTTAACCGCACCGGCCAACATGAAATGAGGTCATGAGACGGCCTGCACTAACAGGGTATTGCCAAGGGATAACACAAGAGCGCAGTTTCCTGTACTGCAAATAACAACGGTAAGGAATCTGCGCACAGCACCTAGGTGTAAATTTGTACACCTGTGCTGCGTCTCCTTAAAAAGACTAGTAGTCACGCCTCCACTACTGTTTGACAGTATAATGGGCTAAATAGTGTACGTGTTTAATTCAGCGTGTGCAAGGAGCAAAATTAAATAGAGCAACCTTTGACTTGTGCATCATTAATGCTGTTCAAGGTGTGGCTCTTGTACCTTGCAACACCTGAGGGGGGGGTTAAAGGTAACCTTTGAAATTGGTTCAACTAGGCTTCGGCCTACACTCTGCTCCTCTACTCCTCCTGCTGACCCTGGGCTCAAACACCGCTAGTTTTTGCCCGGAAATGCTAGCTGCACAGAGAAAAACACCAGCCAATGTGTTAGTGGGGTTCAGCACCGCCAGCTGTTCCCCTGCTGTGTAGTCGGCAACGTGTCCAGCACAAGCCACGCTGGCACAACAGAACAAAAGCTGCCACCAGTGCAGGCTTCGGCCTACACTTTGCTCCTCTCCTCCTCCTGCTGACCCTGGGCTCAAACAACGCCAGTTTCTGCCCGGACATGCTAGCTGCACAGAGAAAAACACCAGCCAATGTGTTAGTGTGGTTCAGCACCGCCAGCTGTTCCCCCGCTGTGTAGCCGGCATCGTGTCCAGCACAAGCCACGCTGGCACAACCGACCAAAAGCTGCCACCAGTGCAGGCTTCGGCCTACACTTTGCTCCTCTCCTCCTCCTCCTGCTGACCCTGGGCTCTAACACCGCTAGTTTTTGCCCGGACATGCAATCTGCACAGAGAAAAACACCAGTCAATGTGTCAGTGGGGTTCAGCAACGCCAGCTGTTCCCCTGCTGTGTAGCTTGCAACGTGACCTGCAAACGCCACGCAGGCACATGAACTGAAATTGAAGGGAGCCTGCCCCCCACCCCCCCAGGTGTTTCTATGTATAACAGCCACCTTGTACAGCAGTACTGCTGCATTTGTACAAGGTGGCTGACTTTTTCTCCTTGCACACGTGGAACTCAACAAGTACAAAATGTGTCTCATTACAGACCATTACAATGTCCCTGAGGTGTGACTTTCCTTTTTAATGACACGCAGCACCCCCATTGTTAGCGCTGCCCGTCTCCTGACATCATTGGTTGGCTGGCTGTGCCTGTGCGTCCCCCCTGCCCGACACAACGCCCCCCGTTGTCTCATATATTTTGACTGCGAGGGTGTGATTGATGGGCACGAGCAGTGCATATGTTCCCCTGTTTTCACTCCCCTCCTTCCGCCTTCTTCTGACTGTGCGGCCTCATGGCCGCGGCATGCGATAAGGGATCAGCTGAGGCCGCCCAGTCTGAAGCAGGTGTAAGGACATGTGTGAGCGGCGAACATATTTACTGCACAAGGCCACGAATCCCAGCACCGCAGTGTGACTTTAGGAAAAGCCACTGTGGGTCTGGGATTTATGGCCATCGTTAACCGCACCGGCCAACATGAAATGAGGTCATGAGACGGCCTGCACTAACAGGGTATTGCCAAGGGATAACACAAGAGCGCAGTTTCCTGTACTGCAAATAACAACGGTAAGGAATCTGCGCACAGCACCTAGGTGTAAATTTGTACACCTGTGCTGCGTCTCCTTAAAAAGACTAGTAGTCACGCCTCCACTACTGTTTGACAGTATAATGGGCTAAATAGTGTACGTGTTTAATTCAGCGTGTGCAAGGAGCAAAATTAAATAGAGCAACCTTTGACTTGTGCATCAATAATGCTGTTCAAGGTGTGGCTCTTGTACCTTGCAACACCTGAGGGGGGGGTTAAAGGTAACCTTTGAAATTGGTTCAACTAGGCTTCGGCCTACACTCTGCTCCTCTACTCCTCCTGCTGACCCTGGGCTCAAACACCGCTAGTTTTTGCCCGGAAATGCTAGCTGCACAGAGAAAAACACCAGCCAATGTGTTAGTGGGGTTCAGCACCGCCAGCTGTTCCCCTGCTGTGTAGTCGGCAACGTGTCCAGCACAAGCCACGCTGGCACAACAGAACAAAAGCTGCCACCAGTGCAGGCTTCGGCCTACACTTTGCTCCTCTCCTCCTCCTCCTGCTGACCCTGGGCTCTAACACCGCTAGTTTTTGCCCGGACATGCAATCTGCACAGAGAAAAACACCAGTCAATGTGTCAGTGGGGTTCAGCAACGCCAGCTGTTCCCCTGCTGTGTAGCTTGCAACGTGACCTGCAAACGCCACGCAGGCACATGAACTGAAATTGAAGGGAGCCTGGCCACCACCCCCAGGTGTTTCTATGTATAACAGCCACCTTGTACAGCAGTACTGCTGCATTTGTACAAGGTGGCTGACGTTTTCTCCTTGCCCACGTGGAACTCAACACGTACAAAATGTGTCTTTTTGAGACCATTCCACTGTCCCTGAGGTGTGACTTTCCTTTCTAATGATACGCAGCACCCCCCTTGGTAGCGCTTCCCGTCTTCTGACATCATTGGTTGGCTACTTGCGCCTGTTCGTCCGCCCTGCCTGAATAAAATGCTCCTCGTTGTCTTAATTATTTTGACTGCGAGGGTGTGATTGATGGGCACGAGCAGTGCATATCTTCGCCTGTCTTAACTCATCTCCTTCCGCCTTCTTCAGACTGTGCAGCCTCATGGCCGCGGCATGCGAGAAGGGATCAGCAGAGGCCGCCCAGTCTGAAGCAGGTGTAAGGACGTGTGTGAGCGGCCAAAATATTTACTGCTCAAGGCCACGAATCCCAGCACCGCAGTGTGACTTTAGGAAAAGCCACTGTGGGTCTGGGATTTATGGCCATCGTTAACCGCATCGGCCAACATGAAATGAGGTCATAAGATGGGCAGCGCTAACAGGGCATTGCCAAGGGATAACACAAGAGCGCAGACTCCTGTACAGCAAATAACAACGCTCAGGAAGCTGCGCCAAGCACCAAGGCGTTATTTTGGACACCTGTGCTGCGTCTCATCAAAAAACCAAGTCACGCATCCACTACAGTTTTACTGTAGAATGGGGTAAATTGTGTATGTCTTTCATTCAGCGTGTGCAAGTAGACAAATTAATAGAGCAACCTTTCACTTGTGCAGCATTAATACTGCACAAGGTGTGTCTCTTGTACTTTGTAACACCTGAGGGGGGGGTTAAAGGTTTCCTTTGAAATTGGTTCAACTAGGCTTCGGCCTACACTCTGCTCCTCTCCTCCTCCTCCTGCTTCAACACGGGCTCTAACATCGCAAGTTTTTGCCCGCAAGTGCTAGCTGCACAGATAAAAACACACGCCATTGTGTTAGTGGGGTTCAGCAACGCCAGCTGTTCCCCCAGTGTGTAGCCGGCAAAGTGTCCTGCAAACGCAACGCAGACACAAAGCTGCCTCCAGTGCAGGCTTCGGCCTACACTCATCTCCCCCTGCTTACCCTTTGCTCCAACACCGCTAGTTGGGGCTCTAGGAAGACAATCTTTAATAGGCAAGGCAACGCATCCGGGTTCCAGCACCGCCAGCTGGTTCTCGGCAGTGTTCTTGTCACAGGTACTCCCTCGTGCCAAGCCTGGTTTCAGCACCGTCAGCTGTTTCCGGGTTGTGTCAACTTCACTGAGACGCCTATGCTTGCCCCGTCGTGGGGCGGTCGAGTTAGCCAACTCCAGGGTGCCTCCAGTTTAGGAGCTTCCTATGTGGGCTGCGTGAACTGGTAGTCAAGGCTGGTTCTGTAGTGCCAGTAGGCCCAGCTCCCCCTGTAGGACTGTTGGGGTTCGGTAACTGCGGCTGCCTCGCGGCCTAGCTGTTCTCTCCTCTCCTGTGGGCCTTGGGGTCCACCACCTGGTTCCAGCACCGTCAGCTGGTTCCGGGCCGAGCCTTTGGCTAAGGTGCCTCCTCCTGGGTATCCGAGTTCCGCCAACGCCAGGCGGTCCTTGGTAGTGCTTTTAAGCGCGGGCACCTACAGCTTAGTAACCGGGTTCCAGCACCGTCAGCTGGTCCTCGGTCGTGCCATTGGCTCTTGCACACTGGGGCAACGCATCCGGGTTCCAGCACCGCCAGCTGGTTCTCGGCAGTGTTCTTGTCACAGGTACTCCCTCGTGCCAAGCCTGGTTTCAGCACCGTCAGCTGTTTCCAGGTTGTGTCAACTTCACTGAGACGCCTATGCTTGCCCCGTCGTGGGGCGGTCGAGTTAGCCAACTCCAGGGTGCCTCCAGTTTAGGAGCTTCCTATGTGGGCTGCGTGAACTGGTAGTCAAGGCTGGTTCTGTAGTGCCAGTAGGCCCAGCTCCCCCTGTAGGACTGTTGGGGTTCGGTAACTGCGGCTGCCTCGCGGCCTAGCTGTTCTCTCCTCTCCTGTGGGCCTTCGGGTCCACCACCTGGTTCCAGCACCGTCAGCTGGTTCCGGGCCGAGCCTTTGGCTTAGGTGCCTCCTCCTGGGTATCCGAGTTCCGCCAACGCCAGGCGGTCCTTGGTAGTGCTTTTAAGCGCGGGCACCTACAGCTTAGTAACCGGGTTCCAGCACCGTCAGCTGGTCCTCGGTCGTGCCATTGGCTCTTGCACACTGGGGCAACGCATCCGGGTTCCAGCACCGCCAGCTGGTTCTCGGCAGTGTTCTTGTCACAGG
Organism: Ranitomeya imitator; assembly: GCF_032444005.1. Taxonomy (NCBI): domain Eukaryota; kingdom Metazoa; phylum Chordata; class Amphibia; order Anura; family Dendrobatidae; genus Ranitomeya; species Ranitomeya imitator. Next base: position 15,911,261 of record NC_091283.1, read on the forward strand.
TACTCCCTCGTGCCAAGCCTGGTTTCAGCACCGTCAGCTGTTTCCGGGTTGTGTCAACTTCACTGAGACGCCTATGCTTGCCCCGTCGTGGGGCGGTCGAGTTAGCCAACTCCAGGGTGCCTCCAGTTTAGGAGCTTCCTATGTGGGCTGCGTGAACTGGTAGTCAAGGCTGGTTCTGTAGTGCCAGTAGGCCCAGCTCCCCCTGTAGGACTGTTGGGGTTCGGTAACTGCGGCTGCCTCGCGGCCTAGCTGTTCTCTCCTCTCCTGTGGGCCTTGGGGTCCACCACCTGGTTCCAGCACCGTCAGCTGGTTCCGGGCCGAGCCTTTGGCTAAGGTGCCTCCTCCTGGGTATCCGAGTTCCGCCAACGCCAGGCGGTCCTTGGTAGTGCTTTTAAGCGCGGGCACCTACAGCTTAGTAACCGGGTTCCAGCACCGTCAGCTGGTCCTCGGTCGTGCCATTGGCTCTTGCACACTGGGGCAACGCATCCGGGTTCCAGCACCGCCAGCTGGTTCTCGGCAGTGTTCTTGTCACAGGTACTCCCTCGTGCCAAGCCTGGTTTCAGCACCGTCAGCTGTTTCCGGGTTGTGTCAACTTCACTGAGACGCCTATGCTTGCCCCGTCGTGGGGCGGTCGAGTTAGCCAACTCCAGGGTGCCTCCAGTTTAGGAGCTTCCTATGTGGGCTGCGTGAACTGGTAGTCAAGGCTGGTTCTGTAGTGCCAGTAGGCCCAGCTCCCCCTGTAGGACTGTTGGGGTTCGGTAACTGCGGCTGCCTCGCGGCCTAGCTGTTCTCTCCTCTCCTGTGGGCCTTGGGGTCCACCACCTGGTTCCAGCACCGTCAGCTGGTTCCGGGCCGAGCCTTTGGCTAAGGTGCCTCCTCCTGGGTATCCGAGTTCCGCCAACGCCAGGCGGTCCTTGGTAGTGCTTTTAAGCGCGGGCACCTACAGCTTAGTAACCGGGTTCCAGCACCGTCAGCTGGTCCTCGGTCGTGCCATTGGCTCTTGCACACTGGGGCAACGCATCCGGGTTCCAGCACCGCCAGCTGGTTCTCGGCAGTGTTCTTGTCACAGGTACTCCCTCGTGCCAAGCCTGGTTTCAGCACCGTCAGCTGTTTCCGGGTTGTGTCAACTTCACTGAGACGCCTATGCTTGCCCCGTCGTGGGGCGGTCGAGTTAGCCAACTCCAGGGTGCCTCCAGTTTAGGAGCTTCCTATGTGGGCTGCGTGAACTGGTAGTCAAGGCTGGTTCTGTAGTGCCAGTAGGCCCAGCTCCCCCTGTAGGACTGTTGGGGTTCGGTAACTGCGGCTGCCTTGCGGCCTAGCTGTTCTCTCCTCTCCTGTGGGCCTTGGGGTCCACCACCTGGTTCCAGCACCGTCAGCTGGTTCCGGGCCGAGCCTTTGGCTAAGGTGCCTCCTCCTGGGTATCCGAGTTCCGCCAACGCCAGGCGGTCCTTGGTAGTGCTTTTAAGCGCGGGCACCTACAGCTTAGTAACCGGGTTCCAGCACCGTCAGCTGGTCCTCGGTCGTGCCATTGGCTCTTGCACACTGGGGCAACGCATCCGGGTTCCAGCACCGCCAGCTGGTTCTCGGCAGTGTTCTTGTCACAGGTACTCCCTCGTGCCAAGCCTGGTTTCAGCACCGTCAGCTGTTTCCGGGTTGTGTCAACTTCACTGAGACGCCTATGCTTGCCCCGTCGTGGGGCGGTCGAGTTAGCCAACTCCAGGGTGCCTCCAGTTTAGGAGCTTCCTATGTGGGCTGCGTGAACTGGTAGTCAAGGCTGGTTCTGTAGTGCCAGTAGGCCCAGCTCCCCCTGTAGGACTGTTGGGGTTCGGTAACTGCGGCTGCCTCGCGGCCTAGCTGTTCTCTCCTCTCCTGTGGGCCTTGGGGTCCACCACCTGGTTCCAGCACCGTCAGCTGGTTCCGGGCCGAGCCTTTGGCTAAGGTGCCTCCTCCTGGGTATCCGAGTTCCGCCAACGCCAGGCGGTCCTTGGTAGTGCTTTTAAGCGCGGGCACCTACAGCTTAGTAACCGGGTTCCAGCACCGTCAGCTGGTCCTCGGTCGTGCCATTGGCTCTTGCACACTGGGGCAACGCATCCGGGTTCCAGCACCGCCAGCTGGTTCTCGGCAGTGTTCTTGTCACAGGTACTCCCTCGTGCCAAGCCTGGTTTCAGCACCGTCAGCTGTTTCCGGGTTGTGTCAACTTCACTGAGACGCCTATGCTTGCCCCGTCGTGGGGCGGTCGAGTTAGCCAACTCCAGGGTGCCTCCAGTTTAGGAGCTTCCTATGTGGGCTGCGTGAACTGGTAGTCAAGGCTGGTTCTGTAGTGCCAGTAGGCCCAGCTCCCCCTGTAGGACTGTTGGGGTTCGGTAACTGCGGCTGCCTCGCGGCCTAGCTGTTCTCTCCTCTCCTGTGGGCCTTCGGGTCCACCACCTGGTTCCAGCACCGTCAGCTGGTTCTCGGCAGTGTCTTTTGCTCTTGTACCTTCTGCTCCCCATCCTGGTTCCAGTACCGTCAGCTGGTTCCGGGCAGAGCCTTTGGCTTAGGTGCCTCCTTCTGGGTATCCAAGTTCCACCAATGTCAGGTGGTCCTTGGTAGTGCTTTCAGGCACGGGTACCTCCTGCTTAGTAACCGGGTTCCAGTAACGTCAGCTGGTCCTTGGTAGTTCCATTGGCTCTTGGACATTCGGCTACCCATCCGGGTTCCAGTACCGTCAGCTGGTTCTCGGCAGTGTCTTTTGCTCTTGTACCTTCTGCTCCCCATCCTGGTTCCAGTAACGTCATCTGGTTCCGGGCAGAGCCTTTGGCTTAGGTGCCTCCTTCTGGGTATCCGAGTTCCGCCAACGTCAGGCGGTCCTTGGTAGTGCTTTTTAGCACGGGTACCTCCTGCTTAGTAACCGGGTTCCAGTAACGTCAGCTGGTCCTCGGTAGTTCCATAGGCTCTTGAACCTTCGGGTAGCCATCCGAGTTCCAGTTCCATCAGCTGGTTCTTGGCATTTTCTCAGCCTTCTTGTACCTTCTGCTACATTTCCAAGTTGAAGACCCTAACGTCGACAACCCGGAAGACCACCCCGATGACGACGACCCGGAAGACCACCCCGATGACGACGACGACGACGACGGCGGAGACGACGACGGCTGAGACGACGACGGCGGAGATGACGACACTGGAGACGAAGACCCTGGAGACGACAACATGGAAGACCGAGAAGCAGAAGAACAAGAGGCTGCAGAACAAAGAGCAGAAGAACATTAAGCATAAGACTTAATATCAGAGCAAAAGATATTATCTAAATTATATGCAGAAGAAGACTAAGCAGTGTATGGGGGTGAGTCCGTTCCTCCTCGTGGTGCCCCTGGATAAAGCCTGATGCTGCAGGCCAAACTGAACGCGGACAAATGTAACTTTTGTGACTGGCAGAACGGAAGGTGTAATCTTCCAACTTTTATAGATAACAACTACGGGAATGCCTGTCACAAATGAGAATATGATGAAGAAGTAGAATAGGAAGAATAATAACAGTGGAATAAAAAGAATATGTAGAATAGGAAGAATAATAATAGTTGAAGAAAATGAATATGAAGAATGTAATAAAAAAAAAAATAGGTAGAAGATGAAGAAGAAGATGAATAAGGTGAAGAAGTTGATGTCAAGGATGCTGATGATGATGAAGATGAAAGTGTGGGAAAAGAAAAAAAAAAAAAAGAAAAAAAAGAAGGGGAAGGGCGTGGAATAGTGAAACATCAATATCTGACAAAATAAAAAAAATTTACATACTCAATATCTTTTTCAATCCGAACTTCTTTAAAAAAAAAAAAAAAACATGCTATTCTATTTGATTGGACTAATCCTCATTGCCTTTAATGTCTCCGCCACCTCCCCCATACATCCTACATTATTCTTAGTTGTTTTCCTTCAGGTAGAATGAACCTACAAGGAAAGAAAGGGTTTATTTTAATTCCGATATTTTGGTCCCATTGACTTGCATTGGGATCGGGTATCGGTATCGGCGATATCCGATATTTTTTGAATATCGGCCGATCCAAACCGATACCGATACTTTCCGATATCGGAAGGTATCGCTCAACACTACTGGTGACATTATACACAGGACCTCTATATAGTATACAGTGTATAGTGTCAGTGTATAGGTAACACTGACTCACCAGTGACGTCTCTAGGTGAAGTCCTTCATCTTTCATCCAGCACAGACCGCCATCATTTCTTCCAGCCAGGACTCGTTTCTGCAGGAAATAACACAGTTACCTCGAGCTCCGCTTGCAGAACACATTACTTAATTTTTCACAACTTCTAAATTACACCACATGAAGAAAAAAAGGCGATATAGTGTCACTCTGCACAGTAACAGGACCGCCCCCCCATTTAAAACAGTATACTCAAAAAAAAAAATAAATACATCACTGCAGTAATAATATCCCTTAATTAGCCCCTATGGTAATAATATTCCCCAATCTGGCCCCGTGTGTCTCATTCCTGGCTCCAGCCATATGTTCTCCCATCCTGCCCTCATGAGTATCCATTCTACACCATATGATCTCCCCATCCTGCCCCATATGTCTCCATCGTATCCATCCTGCCCCATGATCCAATCCTGCCCCATGTCTTTCATTCTACCCTGTGTCTCCATTCTGCCCATGCCTCCAGTCCTGCCCCCAGTGTGTCCAGCATATTACCCCCAGTGTGTCCAGCATATTACCTCCAGTGTGTCCAGCATATTACCCCCCCTGTGTGTCCAGCATATTACCCCCAGTGTGTCCAGCAATCTGCCCCAGTATGTCCAGCATATTGCCCCCACACAGTGTGTCCAGCAATCTGCCCCAGTGTGTCCAGCATATTACCCCCAGTGTGTCCAGCAATCTGCCCCAGTGTCTCCAGCATTGTCCCAGTGTCTCCAGCATTGCCCCAGTGTCTCCAGCAATCTGCCCCACTGTCTCCAGCAATCTGCCCCACTGTCTCCAGCAATCTGCCCCACTGTCTCCAGCATTGCCCCCAGTGTGTCCTCCAGCAATCTGCCCCACTGTCTCCAGCATTGCCCCACTGTCTCCAGCACTGCCCCACTGTCTCCAGCAATCTGCCCTACTGTCTCCAGCAATCTGCCCCACTGTCTCCAGCAATCTGCCCCACTGTCTACAGCAATCTGCCCCACTGTCTCCAGCATTGCCCCACTGTCTCCAGCATTGCCCCACTGTCTCCAGCAATCTGACCCACTGTCTCCAGCAATCTGCCCCACTGTCTCCAGCAATCTGCCCCACTGTCTCCAGCATTGCCCCCAGTGTGTCCTACAGCAATCTGCCCCACTGTCTCCAGCATTGCCCCACTGTCTCCAGCATTGCCCCACTGTCTCCAGCATTGCCCCCACTGTCTCCAGCATTGCCCCCACTGTCTCCAGCATTGCCCCACTGTCTCCAACAATCTGCCCCAGTGTCTCCAGCATTGCCCCAGTGTGTCCTCCAGCAATCTGCCCCAGTGTCTCCAGCATTGCCCCAGTGTGTCCTCCAGCAGTGCCCCACTGTCTCCAGCATTGCCCCAGTGTCTCCAGCATTGCCCCACTGTCTCCAGCATTGCCCCACTGTCTCCAGCAATCTGCCCCACTGCCTCTAGCAATCTGCCCCACTGTCTCCAGCATTGCCCCAGTGTGTCCTCCAGCATTGCCCCACTGTCTCCAGCATTGCCCCACTGTCTCCAGCATTGCCCCACTGTCTCCAGCATTGCCCCACTGTCTCCAGCAATCTGCCCCACGGTCTCCAGCAATCTGCCCCACTGTCTCCAGCATTGCCCCCAGTGTGTCCTCCAGCAATCTGCCCCACTGTCTCCAGCATTGCCCCAATGTCTCCAGCAATCTGCCCCACTGTCTCCAGCAATCTGCCCCAGTGTCTCCAGCATTGCCCCCAGTGTGTCCTCCAGCAATCTGCCCCACTGTCTCCAGCATTGCCCCACTGTCTCAAGAATTGCCCCACTGTCTCCAACAATCTGCCCCAGTGTCTCCAGCAATCTGCCCCAGTGTCTCCAGCATTGCCCCCAGTGTGTCCTCCAGCAATCTGCCCCACTGTCTCCAGCATTGCCCCACTGTCTCCAGCATTGCCCCCAGACCAGTGTGTCCTCCAGCAATCTGCCCCAGTGTCTCCAGCATTGCCCCAGTGTGTCCTCAAGCATTGCCCCCCAGTGTGTCCACCGTTAACTGATAAAAAAACAAAAAAAAAAACAGTCTCCTCACCTGTCCGCGCTCCAGGCGGTGAGCTCCCTTCAGCAGCGCACACTCGCCGGCGACTGACAATGACGTCAGACGCCGACGACGTGTGCGCTGCGGCCGACATCAGCTGCCAGCCTCCAATTGGCTGGCGGCTGTTGTTGTTAACTATTGACGTGCGGGCGCGCACCCGCACGTCAATAGAAAACCGCCGCAGCGCCGGAAAGGGCCCGGTGAGCAGATGAGAAGGGGCCCAATGCGGGCCCCCTCTCTCTGCCCACCGGGTACGGCGGGGGCACATAAATGCCGGCGGGCATTCAGACGATTAGCGGAGGGTCAATCTGTGCGGTAGCCCAGGGCCCCCCAGACCACTGGGCCCTGGGCTACCGCCCATATTGACCCTCTGATAATCCGCCCCTGTCAGGGACCCATCAGATTAATGAGACCACCTTGATGATGGTTGATGGGCTCACACTATGTTAGGGCTAGCAGAACGCACCGAGTAAATAGAGATGTTTTTATTGATATTGGTGCATTCGCAGCCCGGGGTCCACCATGCAGGAGTACCTGCTGCTAGCAAACTGCGGTACTATATGGCGGTATGGACTAACTCAGTTAATTCACCGAGTAGCCGTGAAAGAAAAGCACTGTGCCCTGTTAGACTCCATAGAGGCACAGGCTAACTGCCCAAACAGAGAGCAGTCAGTGGTCACGCATGCACACATAACTCCTCGCCGGAGGTGCCCGCATTCTAGGGGCTTATTTCAGCCAGGTCCCTGAATACATTCAAACACAAACTCCTCGCCGGAGGTGCCAGCATTCTAGGGGCTTATTTCAGCCGGGTCCCTGAATACATTCAAACACAAACTCCTCGCCGGAGGTGCCAGCATTCTAGGGGCTTATTTCAGCCGGGTCCCTGAACACACTCTCACGTGACCACACTGACGCAAAGCACATAACAAAAGACATTACTAGAGCTTGGCAGTGCGGCCATGTGAGCCTTAAATTGTTGCAGCATGTATAGGACCTTCCTAGAAGGACCACAGAGCGTGAGCACCTACAGGGCCTTCCTGAAGGACCAGTGACCTAAGCTGCAGTATCTGATCATGTGACCCTCGATCTCCACTGAGAGATCTTACTCTGGGCATGCTCAGAACGAGAAAAGCAGGACTTAGTCTCAGAAGCGTCTGCTCGCCGCTGCCCAGCACTGACTTCAATGGCAGAAGCAGGAAAGCAGCAGTAACTCTTTGCACAGAGTCAGACTGAGTGAGATGCTGGGACAGATGTCTCTGCTGAGCAGGCTCCACTGCGGCAGGAGAAGAATGGGAGACCGCAGCGGAGATGGCCCGAGATTCCCCCTGTGCAGAGGCGGGAACTCGACCCCTAACACACTATTTGGCCAAATACTGTGCAAAGCGTCTCTCAAATATTTTTTCCTAATGTTCAAAAAGCCATTTTGCTCTTCATATTTCATGCATTTCATATTCGACAATGCTTTGGCACGATAGAGTGCAACCTGTCTTTGTATATTGTATGTGGAGGTAGCTGCTCCTGGTATGCACCTATTCACACTAGTTTGGATGTGTCGGTCGTTTTTCTGTCATTGTAATTTTATTTTGTCCTTACTCCTGACTATTCTTTTACTGTGTTATCAGCTGTTTATGGACAATGGCTTGTGCTGTAAAATGCAAATAAGAAAATGACAGGAACATCCTAAAACAATGAACCTTCCGTCAATGGGGTTAATCAGAATTCTAGTAAATAATGGCTGCCGTGCGCTGACTGCTATGTAGCAACTCCTTGGCAACGGACTATCATCAGTTCCCTTGGGGACCCATGAAAAGTAGTGAAATATAAACTAACTATAGAAAAATAATAATAATAATAATAATAATAGTAAAATTTTATTTTCCTTAAAATATTGGAACCAGTGGGGTAATAAATGATGTAGATTGCTATGATCTTACATTCTGCAATATCCCTTGGGTGGGTTCTTCTCCGATGTCCCCTACATTTGGGAGGTGGGGGCCTGGATGACTTACAGCAGGATCTGCAGCTATGATGCTTTTTAACTCTTTGTTAAATGCTTGAAGGTTTTTCTGACAAAACAATTAAGAACATGTGGGGATCATGGACGCCCCAGAGAGCGGTATCGGCTGAGTACAGTCCCTGGCTATTATACGCTGTATTCATTGCAGATCATGCCGCACCTCGAGTCCTGGTAATTTCTGGCCGCTCTTCACTGTACTGAACAGGCCGTGTTGTGAGAAGCGTCGTCATTCTTGGCAGAGGAGTATTATCGGACAGATGCTCGGCGCAGTCGCCAGGATAGACCGCGTCTATTGCATCTGACCGGGTCACTACACAGCTCTGTCCACAAAGGTATAATGCTATATATCATACAGTGCAGAATAAAGGGCCGGAGATCGGCAGCCAAGAGGCATGAGTGCATCATTGTACCGTATAATCCCCAGAATTATAGCTATGGATTAGGAGCAAAAGATGAATTTCCAGCATTGTCATCACGCAATTGTCCAGACGTTATTATAAATTGTCCATCGGCTCCTGGGAAAGTTGGGTGACAATCAAGGTCTGTCACTTCTCTCATGGAGATTTGTCTTTCACAGAATCATAAACATCAAATATGTGTAGTGATACAATGATAGAAGAGCAGAAGATACAATGTATCATTATTCTGTAGTCTGATATCCGTGAATCTGCGGGACAACACCCATATGCAAACGATCGCGTTGGCCATGTTGGTTGTCACCAGTCTTCCCTCTGAATTGTGCATGCTGCCCCATCGTTCTCCGAAATGTTGAAACACAAAATATTTGTATCTGATGGCAAATCCTAGTAATATTCCATCAATTACTTAAGTGGAAATACCCTTTTAGGTGTGATGTCATCATTAACCAAGATGATGTAATCAATCATTAAAAGTTACATTACGCCAAGTGAAAATATTCTGCAAATTTCTCCCCATGAAAGATCAGACAAGGACAGTGTGAATTCGATGGGTTAAATCCTAATACGAGTCCTTGATGAAGCTTTACAATACAGAGTACAGACATACTAGCATGAAGACATGAAGGACCACCGCGGATCCAGGGCTCCAGGCGCTCAGTGCATCCCGGCCTCCAAAAATATAATTTGTCCTGCCAAATCTTATTAAACTCCTACATTTTGGGCTCCTGGCTCCACATATCTCACTGCGACGTTGGAACTCGGTGGGAACTCAGTATTTATTATCCTAAATTTATGCAGATTTCTGCTTATTGTTCGAAACGTCATTGAAAGATTGCAAATAAAAAAAGAATGAATTGCATATAAATAAGGAAATACAAGAGAGACGCCATCGGGGCAGCATTTATTTATCATCATTGCAGATCGGGGTTGTTATACGTGGGGCACAGGTAGCGGTCACACCGGACCCTCAGACTTACTGGACATTGTAGCAGGTTTTGCAGAGGGGCATAGAAGCTAAAATCTGGTTAGATCTCATTCGAACTGAACATAAATCAGCTTTTATACCCAAAAGATCTGCAGATTCCGGGCTCCGGGCTAAATCCTGTACACATTCCGGTATTTCCAGAGCTAAGCAGCGAGACGCCGTCTGTAAGGCCACATCCTCACATCCATTGTAGAGGTTGCTTTTTTTTTTTTCTCAGACAGCACACACATCCCAAAAGTTTTATTGATCCAGTTCGCGAGAATCAGAATAGGTCCGTTCCGTATATTCTCATCCATTTTGTGGATCAGACTTGGCCATTATTTTATGTGAAAATGTGAATATTGGAAGACCGTCTTTGTAGTTCAGGTTTCCATCCAAGTTTACGGACAAATATATTAGTAAGTGTCACGATATGGTATGAAATATCATATAAGTTTAGTTGCTCTTCAGCTCATGAGGTGGGCTAAACCCCCCCTTCATTAGCTGACTCTCCTTGTTTCTCTCTGGGCTACGGACTGTATGCTAGAAGGGGGTTTTATTGCCCTGGGGTCATAAATTCCAGGCTCGGACGAAAGTCCCTCACCCCTCCCACCTGCACTGGTTAGAACTGGAAAAGTGGCTCCAAAAATTCATGAAAGATTCTTTGTTTAGTTTTTGTTAGATATTAGGCAAACGATTTAAGCTAGAAATACGAAAATATATATTCTTATTCTCACTCGGTGTATCTACTCATCCCTTGAAACTCGGGCTTCTAACTCCATCTGGTAAAGAAGTAGGGATTTCTCTGTAAATATGTATCCCAGATAGGACATATTTGATCTCATTAGAATGCTCACGTTAATCCGAGATGAATTATGAGTTTGTTAGGACTCTGACATGTTTTGTAGTGAAGTTATAGAAATCAGGGAAAATAGTTTAAAGTTTGCTCAGAAGGTAGAGAGAGGAGGGTCTGGATAAGCCAGCCTTTCTGTGATGTCACAGCCTTGAAGTTATAACTGTCTCCACACATCCCCAGCTCAGGCTTTTCTGCTTGATTTCTTGTCTTCTCCTGGAAGAGCCCAGCATCACGTCCAAATGAGCTGGGACGTATGGGAAAAACTCCACTAGCCTGGTTGCCTGTCATGCTTTGAACATGTAAATGTTGCTTTTTCTCATTTATTCCCTTTATGTTATAATTACCCTTGTACATATTTGCAATTGTCTCATTTGTAACATCTTTATAAAATATTTTTGATAAAGCACTGCCTAATTTTTTTATGGGATATAATATTATATATTAGTTCGTTCTCCTGTTCTAAACCGTACCCTAAGTCTTCTGAAGGGAAATACGCTACTGTTACTACTGTGTTGGGTTAGCTTCGGACCCGTTTAATCGAAGCTGGTGGCAGCGAGAAGTGTGCAGACTTTTGGGTTATGCTGTAGCGGCTGTGGCGTTCATAATTATTGTTCCTGCCTGAGTGGGAGTAGTTATCGCATCGCTGCAGCGTGCCCAATAGCCAGTACATAGCAGGCAGCCTTTCTGGCGACTAATTACCCAGGGTGCAGTACCTAATCTGACCTGAGAGTAAGGGGGGCGCCAGAGAGCTGCAAGTGTTAAGTGGAACTGTAAGCGGGATATACATAAATCCCTGCAGTTCGTGGTACATAGAAAAGCAGTGGGATACCTAGAATAAGCCCCTGCTGTAAACTAAGAGGTCAATAGCCTTGTGTGTGTTTTCTCATCACATTGTTAGCAGTGGAGGGACAACTAAGCTAAGCCCCCTGCACATGTGATAGTTGTCTGTTGGCCTAAAGTCACCTCAATCCGTGATGTAGGGGTGACGGTCACGGTGGGAATCCTGACCAATTGGTGACAGCGGTCAGGGGAATCGTGACAGTAAGTTCAGACAGTTTATTCCCCCTTCAGTTCTTTACATAGGATGAGAAAAAACTGAATCAATTCCGATGCAAAATGGATCGCACATGAGAGAAAAGCCACATACTCTACTTGAACGTAAAGATAGACGACAGGCACCCATCTGTTATGATAAGGTAATTCAGTACCACAATGGACATAGAGGTCAGAGCACATACAGTGACCTGACAATAACCCAAAAACATAGAACGAGCTCTGAGACGTGGGAACTCTGCTGACCGCAATCCCTAATCCTCTCCAACCACACTAGAGGCAGCCGTGGATTGCGCCTAACGCTCCCTATGCAACTCGGCACAGCCTGAGAAACTAGCTAGCCTGAAGATAGAAAATAAGCCTACCTTGCCTCAGAGAAATACCCCAAAGGAAAAGGCAGCCCCCACATATAATGACTGTGAGTTAAGATGAAAAGACAAACGTAGAGATAAAATAGATTTAGCAAAGTGAGGCCCGACTTTCTGAACAGAGCGAGGATAGGAAAGGTAACTTTGCGGTCAACACAAAACCCTACAAAAACCACGCAAAGGGGGCAAAAAGACCCTCCGTACCGAACTAACGGCACGGAGGCACACCCTCTGCGTCCCAAAGCTTCCAGCAAGCAGGAAAAAACAAATATACAAGCTGGACAGAAAAAACAGCAAACAAAATAGCAAAGCGGAACTTAGCTATGCAGAGCAGCAGGCCACAGGAACGATCTAGGAGGAAACAGGTCCAATACTAGAACATTGACTGGAGGCCAGGATCAAAGCACTAGGTGGAGTTAAATAGAGCAGCACCTAACGACTTCACCACATCACCTGAGGAAGGAAACTCAGAAGCCGCAGTACCACTTTCCTCCACCAACGGAAGCTCACAGAGAGAATCAGCCGAAGTACCACTTGTGACCACAGGAGGGATCTCTGCCACAGAATTCACAACAGTAACCCCCCTTGAGGAGGGGTCACCGAACCCTCACCAGAGCCCCCAGGACGACCAGGATGAGCAATATGAAAGGCACGAACAAGATCGGGAGCATGGACATCAGAGGCAAAGACCCAGGAATTATCTTCCTGAGCATAACCCTTCCACTTAACCAGATACTGGAGTTTCCGTCTTGAAACACGAGAATCCAAAATCTTCTCCACAATATACTCCAACTCCCCCTCCACCAAAACCGGGGCAGGAGGATCAACAGATGGAACCATAGGTGCCACGTATCTCCGCAACAATGACCTATGGAATACGTTATGTATGGAAAAAGAATCTGGAAGGGTCAGACGAAAAGACACAGGATTAAAAACCTCAGAAATCCTATACGGACCAATGAAATGAGGTTTAAACTTAGGAGAGGAAACCTTCATAGGAATATGACGAGAAGATAACCAAACCAAATCCCCAACACGAAGTTGGGGACCCACACAGCGTCTGTGATTAGCGAAACGTTGAGCCTTCTCCTGGGACAAGGTCAAATTGTCCACTACATGAGTCCAAATCTGCTGCAACCTGTCCACCACAGTATCCACACCAGGACAGTCCGAAGACTCAACCTGCCCTGAAGAGAAACGAGGATGGAACCCAGAGTTGCAGAAAAACGGCGAAACCAAGGTAGCCGAGCTGGCCCGATTATTAAGGGCGAACTCAGCCAAGGGCAAAAAGGACACCCAGTCATCCTGATCAGCAGAAACAAAGCATCTCAGATATGTTTCCAAGGTCTGATTGGTTCGTTCAGTCTGGCCATTAGTCTGAGGATGGAAAGCCGAGGAAAAAGACAAGTCAATGCCCATCCTACCACAAAAGGCTCGCCAAAACCTCGAAACAAACTGGGAACCTCTGTCAGACACGATATCCTCTGGAATGCCATGTAAACGAACCACATGCTGGAAGAACAATGGCACCAAATCAGAGGAGGAAGGTAATTTAGACAAGGGTACCAAATGGACCATCTTAGAGAAGCGATCACAGACCACCCAAATGACTGACATCTTTTGAGAGACGGGAAGATCTGAAATAAAATCCATAGAGATATGTGTCCAAGGCCTCTTCGGGACCGGCAAGGGCAAAAGCAACCCACTGGCACGAGAACAGCAGGGCTTAGCCCGAGCACAAATCCCACAGGACTGCACAAAAGTACGCACATCCCGCGACAGAGATGGCCACCAAAAGGATCTAGCCACTAACTCTCTGGTACCAAAGATTCCAGGATGACCAGCCAACACCGAACAATGAACCTCAGAGATAACTTTATTCGTCCACCTATCAGGGACAAACAGTTTCTCCGCTGGGCAACGATCAGGTTTATTAGCCTGAAATTTTTGCAGCACCCGCCGCAAATCAGGGGAGATGGCAGACACAATTACTCCCTCTTTGAGGATACCCGCCGGCTCAGATAAACCCGGAGAGTCGGGCACAAAACTCCTAGACAGAGCATCCGCCTTCACATTTTTAGAGCCCGGAAGGTACGAAATCACAAAGTCAAAATGGGCAAAAAACAACGACCAACGAGCCTGTCTAGGATTCAACCACTTGGCAGACTCGAGATAAGTCAAGTTCTTATGATCAGTCAAGACCACCCCGCGATGCTTAGCTCCTTCAAGCCAATGACGCCACTCCTCAAATGCCCACTTCATGGCCAGCAACTCTCGATTGCCCACATCATAATTTCGCTCAGCAGGCGAAAACTTCCTGGAAAAGAAGGCGCATGGTTTCATCACCGAGCAATCAGAACTTCTCTGCGACAAAACAGCCCCTGCTCCAATCTCAGAAGCATCAACCTCGACCTGGAACGGAAGCGAAACATCTGGTTGACACAACACAGGGGCAGAAGAAAAACGACGCTTCAACTCTTGAAAAGCTTCCACAGCAGCAGAAGACCAATTGACCACATCAGCACCCTTCTTGGTCAAATCGGTCAATGGTTTAGCAATACTAGAAAAATTGCAGATGAAGCGACGATAAAAAATTAGCAAAGCCCAGGAACTTTTGCAGACTTTTCAGAGATGTCGGCTGAGTCCAATCATGGATGGCTTGGACCTTAACAGGGTCCATCTCGATAGTAGAAGGGGAAAAGATGAACCCCAAAAATGAAACCTTCTGAACACCAAAGAGACACTTTGATCCCTTCACAAACAAAGAATTAGCACGCAGGACCTGAAACACCGTTCTGACCTGCTTCACATGAGACTCCCAATCATCCGAGAAGATCAAAATGTCATCCAAGTACACAATCAGGAATTTATCCAGGTACTCTCGGAAGATGTCATGCATAATGGACTGAAACACTGATGGAGCATTGGCAAGTCCGAATGGCATTACTAGATACTCAAAATGGCCCTCGGGCATATTAAATGCAGTTTTCCATTCATCGCCTCGCTTAATACGCACAAGATTATACGCACCACGAAGATCTATCTTGGTGAACCAACTAGCCTCCTTAATCCGAGCAAACAAATCAGATAACAACGGCAAGGGGTACTGAAATTTAACCGTGATCTTATTTAGAAGGCGGTAATCTATACAAGGTCTCAGTGAACCATCCTTCTTGGCTACAAAAAAGAACCCTGCTCCTAATGGCGACGATGACGGGCGAATATGCCCCTTCTCCAAGGACTCCTTCACATAACTCCGCATAGCGGCGTGCTCAGGCACAGATAAATTAAACAGTCGACCTTTTGGGAATTTACTACCAGGAATCAAATCGATAGCACAATCACAATCCCTATGCGGAGGTAGGGTATCGGACTTGGGCTCATCAAATACATCCTGGTAATCAGACAAGAACTCTGGAACCTCAGAAGGGGTGGATGACGAAATAGTCAGAAATGGGACATCACCATGTACCCCCTGACAACCCCAGCTGGACACAGACATGGATTTCCAATCTAATACTGGATTATGGACTTGTAGCCATGGCAACCCCAACACGACCACATCATGCAGATTATGCAACACCAGAAAGCGAATAACCTCCTGATGTGCAGGAGCCATGCACATGGTCAGCGGGGTCCAGTACTGAGGCTTTTTCTTGGCCAAAGGCGTAGCATCAATTCCTCTCAATGGAATAGGACACTGCAAGGGCTCCAAGAAAAACCCACAACGCCTAGCATACTCCAAGTCCATCAAATTCAGGGCAGCGCCTGAATCCACAAATGCCATGACAGAATATGATGACAAAAAGCAGATCAAGGTAATGGACAGAAGAAATTTTGACTGTACCGTACCAATGGTGGCAGACCTAGCGAACCGCTTAGTGCACTTAGGACAATCAGAGATAGCATGAGTGGAATCACCACAGTAGAAACACAGCCCATTCAGACGTCTGTATTCTTGCCGTTCAACTCTGGTCAAAGTCCTATCGCACTGCATAGGCTCAGGTTTAAGCTCATGTAATACCGCTAAATGGTGCACAGATTTACGCTCACGCAAGCGTCGACCGATCTGAATGGCCAAAGACATAGACTCATTCAGACCAGCAGGCATAGGAAATCCCACCATGACATCCTTAAGGGCTTCAGAGAGACCTTTTCTGAAAATAGCTGCGAGCGCACCTTCATTCCATTGAGTGAGTACGGACCACTTTCTAAATTTCTGACAATATACCTCTATCTCATCCTGACCCTGACACAGAGCCAGCAAATTTTTCTCTGCCTGATCCGCTGAATTAGGTTCATCGTACAGCAATCCGAGCGCCAGGAAAAACGCATCGATATTACTTAATGCAGGATCTCCTGACGCAAGAGAAAATGCCCAGTCCTGAGGGTCGCCACGTAAAAAAGAAATAATGATCCTAACTTGTTGAACTGGGTCACCAGAGGAGCGATCTTTCAAAGCCAGAAATAGTTTACAATTATTTTTGAAACTCAGAAATTTAGTTCTATCTCCAAAAAACAAATCAGGAATAGGAATTCTCGGTTCTAACATAGAATTCTGAACCACAAAGTCTTGAATATTTTGTACTCTTGCCGTGAGCTGATCCACACATGAAGACAGACCTTTAATGTCCATCGCTACACCTGTGTCCTGAACCACCCAAATGTCTAGGGGAAAAAAAAGGCAAAACACAGTGCAGAGAAAAAAAAATGGTCTCAGAACTTCTTTTTTCCCTCTATTGAGAATCATTAGTACTTTCGGCCTCCAGTACTGCTATGATAAGGCAATTCAGTACCACAATGGACATAGAGGTCAGAGCACATACAGTGACCTGACAATAACCCAAAAACATAGAACGAGCTCTGAGACGTAGGAACTCTGCTGACCGCAATCCCTAATCCTCTCCAACCACACTAGAGGCAGCCGTGGATTGCGCCTAACGCTCCCTATGCAACTCGGCACAGCCTGAGAAACTAGCTAGCCTGAAGATAGAAAATAAGCCTACCTTGCCTCAGAGAAATACCCCAAAGGAAAAGGCAGCCCCCACATATAATGACTGTGAGTTAAGATGAAAAGACAAACGTAGAGATGAAATAGATTTAGCAAAGTGAGGCCCGACTTTCTGAACAGAGCGAGGATAGGAAAGGTAACTTTGCGGTCAACACAAAACCCTACAAAAACCACGCAAAGGGGGCAAAAAGACCCTCCTTACCGAACTAACGGCACGGAGGTACACCCTCTGCGTCCCAGAGCTTCCAGCAAGCAGGAAAAAACAAATATACAAGCTGGACAGAAAAAACAGCAAACAAAATAGCAAAGCGGAACTTAGCTATGCAGAGCAGCAGGCCACAGGAACGATCTAGGAGGAAACAGGTCCAATACTAGAACATTGACTGGAGGCCAGGATCAAAGCACTAGGTGGAGTTAAATAGAGCAGCACCTAACGACTTCACCACATCACCTGAGGAAGGAAACTCAGAAGCCGCAGTACCACTTTCCTCCACCAACGGAAGCTCACAGAGAGAATCAGCCGAAGTACCACTTGTGACCACAGGAGGGAGCTCTGCCACAGAATTCACAACACCCATCATCCGGGTCTAAGTCCCATTACCTTCTCTAAGAGCTCCTGCACCACATTCAGCTGTTGTTATTGTCCTGACCACCTGTGCCCCTCTGACATCCTTATAGACAAAGAATACCTTCCCAGCCAGGATTGGAAATGTGTGAATACCCCTTTGTATAATATTGGACACCATTACTGTAACTTGTTGTTCTGTACATCTCACAGATCCATCAGGCTGAGATCTGGGGATCATGGAGACAAATCATCATCATGTTCCTCAAACCATTCCTGAACATTAATTGCAGAGTGGTCATTTCTGGTACAGTAGCTCTATTGTGGGACTGGATGAGTCGGTCTAGTCTTCACTTATCACATATGAAGTGGCCTGGAGTGTCCATGATCCTGGAACTGCATCACCGCTTGTTTCTTAAAACATTTTAGCAAGAACCATTCCATAGTGAGGACATCCCAGAAGATTTACCATATGACATTAACACACCACAATGCCAGTCATAAACCGGGAACTCCCAAGAAGACTTGCCATCTACCAGGGACACCCAACAAGGCCTGTAGTATATCAGAGAAACCTAAAAGACATACCAAATAATGGGAACCCCCAAAAAAGCTCAGTATATTGAGAATACATTGTTAGGGTTGGCGGAACGCACCGAATATATTTATTAAATGAGATAGGTGCGTTCTCAACCCGGAATCTACCGTGCAGGAAAAGAACCGGCTGCTAAGCAAGGCGGGGAAGCAAGTTAGTACAAACGAACTCTGTTACTTCACAGAGCCCGTGGTAAAGAGAACGCTGTGCACTGTTTAGCTCACAGGGGACACAGCTACTGTGTAGAGCAAACAGTGGTCATGCAGTCCAACCAACTAGCAGCTCCTCTCCGGTGGAGCCAGAATGCTAATGGCTATTAGCCAGCCCTGAATTCAGACAAAAAACTCCTCACCGGAGGTTCCAGCGTACTAGGGGCTTATTTCAGCCGGGTCCCTGACTGCATACACAAAACTCCTCGCCAGAGGTGCCAGCATTATAGGGGCATATTTCAGCCGGGTCCCTGACCACACACACAACCACACTGGCGCTGAGCTTGTACATATTTGATACTAGCGCATGGCCGTGCGGTCATGGGAACCTTTTATAGCTGTAGCACCTACAGGACCTTCCAAGAAGGACCAATGGAAGGCTGCCACAGAACTTGATCAGGTACAGGGCCTTCCTGGAGGACCAATGGAAGTTGCTGCAGTACCTGAGCATGTGACCCTTGATCTCCACTGAGAGATCTTACACTGGGCATGCTTAGTGTGTGCAAAGCAGGACTTAGTCCCAGAAAAACCTGCTCGCCGCAGACCAGTGCATGGTACAATAGCAGAGCCTGGAGAGGCAGCAGTAACCCTTTGCACAGTATCAGACTCAGTGAGACGCTGGGACCGATGTCTCCGCTGAGCAGGCTGCACTGCAGCCAATGCAGAATAGGGAACCGCAGCAGACATGGCTCGAGATTCCCCCTGTGCAGCGGCGGGAACTCGACTCCTAACATACGTTACATAGTTATAAAGGTCGAAAAAAGTCTCAGGTCCAAAAAGTTCAACCTTTCTCCACCAACTGTGCTTTTTGTCACTAAATTATCTACAGGTGCTTCTGACAAAATTAGAATATCTCAACATATAACCCAAACCCATTTCCCATACACTGGAACGGGTAACACTTTTATAATTCTATCAACATATAAGTCAACCAAGAGTAATTAAACTAAGTCGACTCAGAAAAGTGTGATTATTTATTTTGATAAAAAGTTATAACTTTATTTAAATCAAACAAACAACATATAATAAAATAGTGCCTCTAAACCACAAAAATCGTAATAACCGGCAGGTAAGTACATGCAACACGCACAAAATAGAGTTTCAAATATGCAAGTTTCAAGATAGTTAGACGTATTACGTCTAACTATCTTGAAACTTGCATATTTGAAACTCTATTTTGTGCGTGTTGCATGTAATAATAATAATAATAATAATCTTTATTTTTATATAGCGCTAACATATTCCGCAGCGCTTTACAGTTTTGCACACATTATCATCACTGTCCCCGATTGGGCTCACAATCTAGAATTCCTATCAGTATGTCTTTGGAATGTACTTACCTGCCGGTTATTACGATTTTTGTGGATTAGAGGCACTATTTTATTATATGTTGTTTGTTTGATTTAAATAAAGTTATAACTTTTTATCAAAAAAAATAATCACACTTTTCTGAGTCGACTTAGTTTAATTACTCATGGTTGACTTATATGTTGATAAAATTAGAATATCATCAAAAAGTTAATTCATTTCAGCTCTTCATTACAAAAAGTGAAACTCCTTTATTAAATAGAGTCATTACAAACAGAGTGATTTATTTCAAGTGTTTTTTTCTGTTAATGCCAATGAAAACCCAAAAGTCATTTTCTCAGTAAATTAGAATACTTTATAACACCAGCTTGAAAAATGATTTTAAAATCCAAAATGTTGGCCTAATGAAATGTATGTTCAGTAAATGCACTCAGTACTTGGTCAGGGCTCCTTTTGCATCAATTACTGCATCAATACGGCTTGGATTGTGGCCTCTCCACTCTTCCTCCAGACTCTGGGACCTTGATTTCCAAATGAAATATAAAATTTACTTCCATCTGAGAACAACACCTTGGACCACTGACAACAGTCCGGTTCTTGTTCTCCTTGGCCCAGGTAAGACGTATTTAGTGTTGTCTATTGGTCATGAGTGGCCGGACACAAGGAATGTGACACTTGTAGCCCATGTCCTGGAGACGTCTGTGTGTGGTGAAGCAATGACTCCAGCAGCAGTCCACTCCTTGTGAATCTCCCCCACATTACTGAATGGCCTTTTCTTAACAATCCTCTCAAAGCTGAAGCTATCCCGGTTGCTTGTGCACCTTTTTCTACCACACTTTTTCCTTTCACTCAACTTTCCATTAATATGCTTGGATAGAGCAAAGTACTGCTGTGCACAGGAGCTGAGCCTCTCGGACCTTTCCTGGCGCCTGCACACTGCAATACTTTGCTCTGCCCTCAACAGGACAGACAAAGTACCCCAGCACAGGACCCGCGGCAGGAAGACAAGAAGAGGACATCGTATGAAGATAGGAGGCGTCAGACCCGGACCGCGACTCCCATCAGACACCCAAAACTAATCGGGACCGCCCCTGGGTGAGTATAATATAACCTGTTTTTCTTATCTTTCAGGTACATCGGGGGCTTATATACAGCATTACAGAATGCATTACAGAATGCTGTAGATAAGCCCCTGATGCCGATGGCCTTAGCTCATATACGATTTTTGGGGTGACACATTCCCTTTAACAGAAATAAACACGTGAAAAAGATCACTCTGTTTGTAATGACTCTATATAATATATGAGTTTCACTTTTTGAATTTAAGAACTGAAATAAATTAACTTTTTGATGATATTCTAAATTTGAGAGAAGCTCCTGTACAACCCACAATGTTATGTAGGAAATCATCCGGCCCTTGTTGCCATCTTTGAACTGACTCTAACTTCTGAATTTCCTTTTTAAAATATGGAGTCCAAAACTGGATCCCATTTTCTAGATTCTCTATCAACAGTCATTTCCAGAGGGGTAACAATATGTTGGGGTCACAGGAACTCATCTTTCTTTTTATACACAGTAAAATCTTACAAGATGCCCTATATCACAGGAACACTTCAAAACACCCGCCCCATACTGGGAAACCCCACAAGTCCTGCAATACATTGAGAACACCCCAACATACCAGCTGTATACATGGAACACCCCACAAGACCCATCATATATCTGGAACACTCAATAAGATTCATTGTATACTGGAGACACCCCACAATACCTACTGTATACCAGCATTCCCTCACAAGACCTGTTGTATACTGGGAAAACCCCACAAGATCTATTGTATAAAAGGAACATCCCACATTTCCAGCTGTATACCGGAAACACCACACAAGTCCTGCTCTATACTGGGAACACCCCACAAACTTGCTGTATAATGAGAACACCTCACAAGACCACGTGTATACTGGGAACACCCCACAAGACCCACCAAGTACCATGAACACCCTACAAGTCCTGCAGTATACTGGGAACACCCCACAATACTTGCTGTATACCATGAACACTCCATAAAACCTGCCATATACTGGGAAAACCCCACAAGACCTGCTGTATAGAGAACTCCCCACAAGGCCCACCATGTACCAGAAAACCCCCAAAAGTCCTGGTGTAAACTGTAAGCACCCCGCAAGATCTGCTGTATACAGGGAACACCCCACAAGACCTGCTGTTTGTTGGGACCACCCCATATGACCTACCATATACCAGAAAACCCCCACAAGACCTGCCATATATCAGGTACTCCTCTAAAGACACTCTGTATGCTGGGAACACCCCACAAGACCCGTTGTATACAGAGAACACCTCACAAGACCTTCTGTATACCGAGGACACCTCGCAAAAACTGCCATATACTGAGAACACCCCACAAGACCTGCTATATACCAGAAACACCCCACAAGACATGCCGTATACTGGGGACACCCTACAAGATCTGCTGTATACAGGGGCACCCCATAGGACCCGCCATATAGTGGGAACACACAGCAGGATCTCCCATTTCACAGATATCACAATATTACAGATCAACGTTTGTGAGATGAAAATGAAATGCTAGGTGAAATGCAGAGAGACAAAGAAAACCCTATATTAAGGGTCACCTATTTAACCCAAGAAGAGGTGCGAAACCGGCTAAATAAGATTAAAAGAGATAAATCTCCGGGTCCGGATGGCATACACCCATGAGTAATAAGAGAGTTAAGTAATGTATTAGACAAGACATTATTTCTTCTATTTAGGGACTCTATAGCGACGGGGTCTGTTCCGCAGGACTGGCGCATAGCAAATGTGGGACCAATATTCAAAAAGGGCTCTAAAAGTGAACCTGGAAATTATAGGCCAGTAAGTCTAACCTCTATTGTTGGTAAAATATTTGAAGGGTTTCTGAGGGATGTTATTTTGGATTATCTCAATGAGAATAACTGTTTAACTCCATATCAGCATGGGTTTATGAGAAATCGCTCCTGTCAAACCAATCTAATCAGTTTTTATGAAGAGGTAAGCTATAGGCTGGACTACGGTGAGTCATTGGACGTGGTATACCACCTGAAAACCAGGGATTCAAGCTTCAGGAGGCTAATTTGCATATTCCAGGTGCCTTCTGGGAGAAGCGAAGTCTCCCTAAGCTAGAAGATCGTTGGGTACAGCCGGGACCAGCTGCTTCGAAAGCATCACCAAACCAGGGATTCAAGCTTCAGGAGGCTAATTTGCATATTCCAGGTGCCTTCTGGGAGAAGCGAAGTCTCCCTAAGCTAGAAGATCGTTGGGTACAGCCGGGACCAGCTGCTTCGAAAGCATCACCAAACCAGGGATTCAAGCTTCAGGAGGCTAATTTGCATATTCCAGGTGCCTTCTGGGAGAAGCGAAGTCTCCCTAAGCTAGAAGATCGTTGGGTACAGCCGGGACCAGCTGCTTCGAAAGCATCACCAAACCAGGGATTCAAGCTTCAGGAGGCTAATTTGCATATTCCAGGTGCCTTCTGGGAGAAGCGAAGTCTCCCTAAGCTAGAAGATCGTTGGGTACAGCCGGGACCAGCTGCTTCGAAAGCATCACCAAACCAGGGATTCAAGCTTCGGGAGGCTAATTTGCATATTCCAGGTGCCTTCTGGGAGAAGCGAAGTCTCCCTAAGCTAGAAGATCGTTGGGTACAGCCGGGACCAGCTGCTTCGAAAGCATCACCAAACCAGGGATTCAAGCTTCGGGAGGCTAATTTGCATATTCCAGGTGCCTTCTGGGAGAAGCGAAGTCTCCCTAAGCTAGAAGATCGTTGGGTACAGCCGGGACCAGCTGCTTCGAAAGCATCACCAAACCGCGCGCCGTAAGGACATTATTGCAAGAGAGCTTGGCTGAGTAGATTACACAAGAAGGAAAACACACAGCAAGTCAGCAGGATCTAGGAGCAACATGGCAGATGTGACAACCTACATGGTGAGCTGCAGCATGTGCTACATGTTCACAGATCGACCAGAAGAAGAATCCAATTTCACCTGTCAGAAGTGTAGACTAGTGGCCCTTTTAGAAGAAAAGGTGCGGGGTCTGGAAGAAAGAATAGCAACTTTGAAACTCATCAAAGAGAATGAAGACTTTCTAGACAGAACAGAAGCATCTCTACTGGTCACAGAAGGTGCAAAAAGTGTCAGAGAACCTCCAAAAGCAGATGAGTGGAAGCATGTGACCAAAAGAAGCAAGAAGACCATGGAGAAATCACCAACCACACAACTGAAGAACCGATATCAAATCTTTGTAGAGGATGAAGATGGCACACCCAAGAATGAAGCAATACCAGCAAGCAAAAAAGAAAAGGGCACACAGCAACAAGTGACAGCAAAAAGTACAGCCAAGAAGCAACGAAGAGTGGTGGTGGTGGGAGACTCACTACTGAGAGGCACAGAAGCAGCCATCTGCAGACCGGACATAACTGCAAGAGAAGTATGCTGCCTTCCAGGTGCGATGATCAAGGATGTGACCGATAGGATACCAAAGCTCTTCAGCTCCAAGGACGTCCACCCATTTCTTCTGATACATGTTGGCACCAATGACACGGCAAGGAAGGACCTACCGACAATCTGCAAGGACTTTGAAGAGTTGGGGAAGAAAGTAAAGGAACTGGATGCACAGGTAGTTTTTTCTTCTATCCTTCCAGTAGACGGGCATGGCACCAGGAGATGGAACAGGATCCTTGATGCAAACAACTGGCTAAGACGATGGTGCAGACAACAAGGATTCGGATTCCTGGACCACGGTGTGAATTACTTGTACGATGGACTCCTCGCCAGAGACGGACTACACCTCAACAAACCTGGGAAACACACATTCGCCAGAAGACTCGCTACACTCATCAGGAGGGCGTTAAACTAGAAGAAGAGGGGACGGGAAGAAAAACATTAGACTCGAACAAAGATGACCCAGGAAAACATACTCAGAAGGGAGGTAAGAACATTTCTAAAACAATCCACAGTGAGGAGATTGGAACAAAACAAAATCCTCTGAACTGCATGCTCGCAAACGCCAGAAGCCTGACAAACAAGATGGAAGAACTAGAAGCAGAAATATCTACAGGTAACTTTGACATAGTGGGAATAACCGAGACATGGTTAGATGAAAGCTATGACTGGGCAGTTAACTTACAGGGTTACAGTCTGTTTAGAAAGGATCGTAAAAATCGGAGAGGAGGAGGGGTTTGTCTCTATGTAAAGTCTTGTCTAAAGTCCACTTTAAGGGAGGATATTAGCGAAGGGAATGAGGATGTCGAGTCCATATGGGTTGAAATTCATGGAGGGAAAAATGGTAACAAAATTCTCATTGGGGTCTGTTACAAACCCCCAAATATAACAGAAACCATGGAAAGTCTACTTCTAAAGCAGATAGATGAAGCTGCAACCCATAATGAGGTCCTGGTTATGGGGGACTTTAACTACCCGGATATTAACTGGGAAACAGAAACCTGTGAAACCCATAAAGGCAACAGGTTTCTGCTAATAACCAAGAAAAATTATCTTTCACAATTGGTGCAGAATCCAACCAGAGGAGCAGCACTTTTAGACCTAATACTATCTAATAGACCTGACAGAATAACAAATCTGCAGGTGGTTGGGCATTTAGGAAATAGCGACCACAATATTGTGCAGTTTCACCTGTCTTTCACTAGGGGGACTTGTCAGGGAGTCACAAAAACATTGAACTTTAGGAAGGCAAAGTTTGAACAGCTTAGAGATGCCCTTAATCTGGTAGACTGGGACAATATCCTCAGAAATGAGAATACAGATAATAAATGGGAAATGTTTAAGAACATCCTAAATAGGCAGTGTAAGCGGTTTATACCTTGTGGGAATAAAAGGACTAGAAATAGGAAAAACCCAATGTGGCTAAACAAAGAAGTAAGACAGGCAATTAACAGTAAAAAGAAAGCATTTGCACTACTAAAGCAGGATGGCACCATTGAAGCTCTAAAAAACTATAGGGAGAAAAATACTTTATCTAAAAAACTAATTAAAGCTGCCAAAAAGGAAACAGAGAAGCACATTGCTAAGGAGAGTAAAACTAATCCCAAACTGTTCTTCAACTATATCAATAGTAAAAGAATAAAAACTGAAAATGTAGGCCCCTTAAAAAATAGTGAGGAAAGAATGGTTGTAGATGACGAGGAAAAAGCTAACATATTAAACACCTTCTTCTCCACGGTATTCACGGTGGAAAATGAAATGCTAGGTGAAATCCCAAGAAACAATGAAAACCCTATATTAAGGGTCGCCAATCTAACCCAAGAAGAGGTGCGAAACCGGCTAAATAAGATTAAAATAGATAAATCTCCGGGTCCGGATAGCATACACCCACGAGTACTAAGAGAACTAAGTAATGTAATAGATAAACCATTATTTCTTATTTTTAGGGACTCTATAGCGACAGGGTCTGTTCCGCAGGACTGGCGCATAGCAAATGTGGTGCCAATATTCAAAAAGGGCTCTAAAAGTGAACCTGGAAATTATAGGCCAGTAAGTCTAACCTCTATTGTTGGTAAAATATTTGAAGGGTTTCTGAGGGATGTTATTCTGGATTATCTCAATGAGAATAACTGTTTAACTCCATATCAGCATGGGTTTATGAGAAATCGCTCCTGTCAAACCAATCTAATCAGTTTTTATGAAGAGGTAAGCTATAGGCTGGACCACGGTGAGTCATTGGACGTGGTATATCTCGATTTTTCCAAAGCGTTTGATACCGTGCCGCACAAGAGGTTGGTACACAAAATGAGAATGCTTGGTCTGGGGGAAAATGTGTGTAAATGGGTTAGTAACTGGCTTAGTGATAGAAAGCAGAGGGTGGTTATAAATGGTATAGTCTCTAACTGGGTCGCTGTGACCAGTGGGGTACCGCAGGGGTCGGTATTGGGACCTGTTCTCTTCAACATATTCATTAATGATCTGGTAGAAGGTTTACACAGTAAAATATCGATATTTGCAGATGATACAAAACTATGTAAAGCAGTTAATACAAGAGAAGATAGTATTCTGCTACAGATGGATCTGGATAAGTTGGAAACTTGGGCTGAAAGGTGGCAGATGAGGTTTAACAATGATAAATGTAAGGTTATACACATGGGAAGAGGGAATCAATATCACCATTACACACTGAACGGGAAACCACTGGGTAAATCTGACAGGGAGAAGGACTTGGGGATCCTAGTTAATGATAAACTTACCTGGAGCAGCCAGTGCCAGGCAGCAGCTGCCAAGGCAAACAGGATCATGGGGTGCATTAAAAGAGGTCTGGATACACATGATGAGAGCATTATACTGCCTCTGTACAAATCCCTAGTTAGACCGCACATGGAGTACTGTGTCCAGTTTTGGGCACCGGTGCTCAGGAAGGATATAATGGAACTAGAGAGAGTACAAAGGAGGGCAACAAAATTAATAAAGGGGATGGGAGAACTACAATACCCAGATAGATTAGCGAAATTAGGATTATTTAGTCTAGAAAAAAGACGACTGAGGGGCGATCTAATAACCATGTATAAGTATATAAGGGGACAATACAAATATCTCGCTGAGGATCTGTTTATACCAAGGAAGGTGACGGGCACAAGGGGGCATTCTTTGCGTCTGGAGGAGAGAAGGTTTTTCCACCAACATAGAAGAGGATTCTTTACTGTTAGGGCAGTGAGAATCTGGAATTGCTTGCCTGAGGAGGTGGTGATGGCGAACTCAGTCGAGGGGTTCAAGAGAGGCCTGGATGTCTTCCTGGAGCAGAACAATATTGTATCATACAATTATTAGGTTCTGTAGAAGGACGTAGATCTGGGTATTTATTATAATGGAATATAGGCTGAACTGGATGGACAAATGTCTTTTTTCGGCCTTACTAACTATGTTACTATGTTACTATGTATATCTCGATTTTTCCAAAGCGTTTGATACCGTGCCGCACAAGAGGTTGGTACACAAAATGAGAATGCTTGGTCTGGGGGAAAATGTGTGTAAATGGGTTAGTAACTGGCTTAGTGATAGAAAGCAGAGGGTGGTTATAAATGGTATAGTCTCTAACTGGGTCGCTGTGACCAGTGGGGTACCGCAGGGGTCGGTATTGGGACCTGTTCTCTTCAACATATTCATTAATGATCTGGTAGAAGGTTTACACAGTAAAATATCGATATTTGCAGATGATACAAAACTATGTAAAGCAGTTAATACAAGAGAAGATAGTATTCTGCTACAGATGGATCTGGATAAGTTGGAAACTTGGGCTGAAAGGTGGCAGATGAGGTTTAACAATGATAAATGTAAGGTTATACACATGGGAAGAAGGAATCAATGTCACCATTACACACTGAATGGGAAACCACTGGGTAAATCTGACAGGGAGAAGGACTTGGGGATCCTAGTTAATGATAAACTTACCTGGAGCAGCCAGTGCCAGGCAGAAGCTGCCAAGGCAAACAGGATCATGGGGTGCATTAAAAGAGGTCTGGATACACATGATGAGAGCATTATACTGCCTCTGTACAAATCCCTAGTTAGACCGCACATGGAGTACTGTGTCCAGTTTTGGGCACCGGTGCTCAGGAAGGATATAATGGAACTAGAGAGAGTACAAAGGAGGGCAACAAAATTAATAAAGGAAATGGGAGAACTACAATACCCAGAGAGATTAGCATAATTAGGATTATTTAGTCTAGAAAAAAGACGACTGAGGGGCGATCTAATAACCATGTATAAGTATATAAGGGGACAATACAAATATCTCGCTGAGGATCTGTTTATACCAAGGAAGGTGACGGTCACAAGGGGGCATTCTTTGCGTCTGGAGGAGAGAAGGTTTTTCCACCAACATAGAAGAGGATTCTTTACTGTTAGGGCAGTGAGAATCTGGAATTGCTTGCCTGAGGGGGTGGTGATGGCGAACTCAGTCGAGGGGTTCAAGAGAGGCCTGGATGTCTTCCTGGAGCAGAACAATATTGTATCATACAGTTATTAGGTTCTTTAGAAGGACGTAGATCTGGGAATTTATTCTGGCGGAATATAGGCTGAACTGGATGGACACGTGACTTTTTTCGGACTTGCTAACTATGTTACTATTTTATGTTAGATTCGTTCACTTCCTTACGTTTGCAGGTTGCTCATGCTTCCAGAAGATCAACTTCAAGAACTGAATCTTAACCTTTATTAGGTACAAGATAAAAATACTCAAAAACAACAACAAATAATGTCACCCCAAAACAGACGAAACTATAATGGTATTAAATGATGTAACCTGTCAGGTGAAACATCACCTATGGGTGATACCAATATAGACTAATAGTGAGGACAGTCATAATAATTTGTAAAATATACTGCCCCACATTCTCAAGATACCTCTAGTGAATGACAAAAGCACATGAGTGCAGAAACTGTTCAGCCAGGTAACCTTGTGTGTATAGGTATTGGCAGGTATCAAAAAGATGAACAGGCGGGAGGGGGGTAAGACAAATACGGTAGAAATCATATACAGTACCAATATTTAAAACAGGAATGATCTCACCAATTGCCGTAACTCAGGTCAGTGTAGCCCATAGTTCGCTGAGAAGGAAAGATCCATGAAGCAGCGATGTAAGGAGACAATACCCTGTCGATCCCTAAGAGGGCTAACCATAAACCTATGTCCCCAAGCTCCCGCCCTTACAAGGGCAGTCCACAGCTACCCCTGAGCAAAAATCATGCCCTGCACTCTCCCTATAAGAATGTCCCGACGCGTTTCTTCGCAGGCCGTATCATCAGGGGACTTGCCTGCCTGGGAGCTAAAGTGCACGAGTGCTATGATAGAGGACAAAAGAACCTGCCACCTTCCATGTTACTCTGAGGAGAGTGGGAGGAGTTAATACGTCCACTTAAGTAATCTGGTGAAAGACATGATTAACCAATCACATGCTTAACATAAAACATGTGATCATAATAAACATGAGCAAGAACTTAATAAAAAGAAATGTAGCCAAACATGTAATCAGACGAGACCCAAGTGCGGCAACCGATAGCTCCTTACGTTTTATGCAATTATTGTTAGAGGAAGAGAAGGCCACATTAGCTACCCTCAGTGACAAACTTAAAGAACATATAGAGACCACAAAAAGCTTTTCCAAAGAAACGGACTTTGCCATAAAAGAAACCAAACTCCAGAAACATATTGAGCGCTTCCAATATCATCTGAAGGAGAGGAAGCATCGTCAATACCTGAGAGATATTCAGGACTTTAAAGACAATAAAGCATACTTAGTCCTGGCTCCCAGAGTTACTCCACCTGATAGAGAGACAGAATTATCATCTACTGATACGGATTTTTCCGAATCTGAAAACAGATCTAGATCCTATAGAGGAAAAAATCGGGGGAGGGGCAGAGGCCGAGGTGCCCGAGGAGCCACTGACAGAGGAGATAATACACAAAGTGGTGGTTTTTTAGATCAAGTTTACCCCCTACGAAACCGACAAGTTCGGGGGGGAAAACAATGAATATGCCCCCTTCTGACTCTACCTCGATCAGTGTTTCCCCTTCTATTCAGTCTGGCTCTGACATACAAGTTATCAATTTGTCTGATCAACACATTGATGACTGGGAAATGGTGGTCCTACGTAAGGGGCTCTCTTTCGTTCCTAGCACTGACTTCGATTTATTCAGAGCAGTAAAAGACCTTAACTTATTTCTGCGTAAATTGAGATGGAAGAAATTTTTCTATAAACAGGACTCCCGTATATGTTCTGATCTTGGCATTTCGGTGGACATGTTACCTGATGTCAGACTTTTGAACAGCATTGGTGACATTGAACCCAATTCTCAGGGTCTGGGACCTTTCACACAATTAAAAGGCAAAAGCACTAAAATGCCACCTAATACGGGGGACCTCTCAGCAATTGACATTTTCTCTAATCTCGTTACGGCAGAATTAAGGGAACTCTCTCTAAGTCATATACAGAGTAACTTTAATTGCTCAAAGCAAGAAATGGAAGCTATAAAACGGTTGGAACAAAATACCAACATAGTGATTAAGCCCTCCGACAAGGGGGGCAATGTTGTCATACTTGGGATTAAAGACTACCAGGAGATATGCCAGTCTATCTTGACAGATAGAACAACATATGAAATCCTCTCGCATAATCCCTCAAATGAATACTGTGCCGAGTTACGAACTATCTTACAGGAGGGTCTCAATGATGGGATCATTAATAAAACAGAATTTGACTATATCCTGCCTAAAAATCCAGTGACCGCAACTTTTTACAGCCTGCCCAAGATACATAAGGGCCTACATCCGCTTAGAGGTAGGCCTATAGTGTCGGGGGTGGGCAGTTTATGTCAAAATGCAGGCATTTATTTGGACCGTATCCTGTCACCTTTTGTTTCAGCGTTGCAGTCATTTGTCAAAGACACCCCAGATTTGCTGCGGCGATTGGATGGCCTCACTATTGGTTTGGATTCATCACTTGCCAGTATTGATGTGGAGGCTCTTTATTCCTCTATTCCCCATGACAGAGGTTTGGAGGCAATACAGTACTTCCTCAACACCAGGGGTCAACAATATCACCAACATAATTGTTTTGTGCTCAAGCTCCTCCGCTTCTGTCTTACACACAACTATTTTGTCTTTGATGGGCGGACCTACCACCAGCTGAGGGGGACGGCTATGGGGAGTCCTTGTGCCCCGGCCTACGCCAACCTCTTCCTCGGCTGGTGGGAGGAGACACTAGTCCTGGGTGAAGACCTTGAGGAAAGTGATTTGTCTTTGTATCGTGTGTCCGAATTGTGGACAAGATACATTGACGACATTTTGATCGTCTGGCGGGGTACAGAGGAGAGTTTTGTCACGTTCGTAGACTCCTTAAACCATAATGACATTGGCCTTTCCTTTACATCGGCCTTTAACGCCTGCTCCTTACCATTCTTGGACATCTTGATTACAAAAGGTGGGGGTGGAGAATTACTCACTTCCACATTCAGAAAACCTACAGCCACGAATTTGCTCCTACATTGGGAGAGTCATCACCCTGTACAACTAAAAAGGGGGATTCCAAAAGGGCAATATCTCCGTATTCGGAGAAATTGTTCTGACAATCGTGTCTTTGAGACACAATCCCAAGACTTGAGAGAGCGTTTTCTGGCTAGAGGTTACCCCCAGGAAGTATTGAGCAAAGCTTACCATGAGGCAAGGAGTAGGGATCGCGTCGAATTGCTAAATCCTGCCCCTAAAAAACAAGATGATACCTCTGTTCGCTTCATCACCACCTATGATAATGGGGCGAGTCGAGTCAGGGACATCCTCAGGAGACATTGGTCCATCCTTCAGATGGATCCAGATATCTCTGATCATCTGGGAGACGCCCCTACGATTACCTATAAGAAATCCAGATCGCTACAAGATAGAATCGTCCATAGCCACTTCACTCATCCTTCTACTGATACGTGGCTTAAGAGTAATGTTACGGGGTGCCATAAGTGCGGGCACTGTACGGCATGTCAATATGTCGACAACTGTAAATCCTTTGTCAGTGATGTAACTGGTAAAGAGTATTCCATCAAACAGTTTATCAACTGCAGCACTAAAGGAGTTATATACAGGGCCTCTTGTATCTGTGGGATGGAGTATGTAGGCAAGACGATCAGGGAATTTAAGAGGCGAATCGGGGAACACGTGGGAGATGTGCTTCATAAAAGAGACACATCTGTGTCTCGGCACATCAACCAGCTGCACAATGGACAAATTCAGAGTTTACGGTTTATAGCCATTGAAAAGGTTACTATGCCTGCTCGAGGAGGCAACTGGCTCCAGAAAGAGGCCAAGTGGATTTTTTATTTAAACACAATTTCACCTTATGGCCTCAATGACCAAATCAACTATGGTTGTTTCCTTTAATTTTCTTTGAAGACTTTTTTGGTTTCTTTTATTGATAGTCAATGGTCAGTGGACATATATTCTGTGCCCTTCCAAAATCCTTTTTGTTGTCCCCTTCTTATGTGTATATGTATTGTCTGTTATTATTATTTATACCCTTTTCTCTTCTGTATTTTTGGGTTATCAATTTGAGCAAGTCCGTAGCCGGGCTGTACTTGGGCTTCATTTTTCATACATAGGCATGTGGTTATATCAGCTTAATCTTCCTATAGCTAGGCCACCTCAGCGCTCTAAGTGCATGGAATCTTCATGGCTTATAGATAATCACGGCATGACACTGGACTAGTGCAGCACGGATGTTGTAGGATTACGTAATCTCCATGATTGCACTTAAATATTATATACAGTGGTTGGCGTTTCATATATGTTAACCCCACGCATACGTATCACGCCTGTTTGGCGACCGTGCAAAAATAATGTAGCGATGTGGCACTTTAACATAGATCATTTATGGTGGTTAGCGCGCTTTAGCATTCTAGTGGTGGTTTTTATAATCAGCTATTTCAGGCTATTTCTAATAGGCCTGTTTGGCGATCGAGGGGATTAATGTGAATCGGGTAGTACCGCAGCGTTGTGATAGATTCTATCTTCGGTCTGTCTCTAGCAGGCTTCCGCGCGGTATAGCGTCTTGGTTTCCTAGTGACGATGACTTCCGGTTTATCGGTAAGTCTTTAGACTTCGTCCCTTCCTGCGCTTACTTGCGTCTCTGTATCTCAGCAACGGATACCTCGGCGGCCACCGGAAGGCTTTACCCCGTGTCTTTGCATCGCAGGACAGCGTCTTGGTAACCCGGCGACCCAGTGACTATTACTTCCGGTTTTTCGGTAAACTCCTAGGTCCCGGCACGCACTAGCGCCTTCTAGCGTCCTTGTATCCATGCAACGGGGACTTCCGTTATCAACGGAAGTCTCTCCCTCGTGTTTTTTCATCGGACCCTTGGCGTTTAGTTGCTGGATTAGTACCTTACAGGTATCATTTATTAGAACACTCTGTGATCTTGACCGCACTTGGGTCTCGTCTGATTACATGTTTGGCTACATTTCTTTTTATTAAGTTCTTGCTCATGTTTATTATGATCACATGTTTTATGTTAAGCATGTGATTGGTTAATCATGTCTTTCACCAGATTACTTAAGTGGACGTATTAACTCCTCCCACTCTCCTCAGAGTAACATGGAAGGTGGCAGGTTCTTTTGTCCTCTATCATAGCACTCGTGCACTTTAGCTCCCAGGCAGGCAAGTCCCCTGATGATACGGCCTGCGAAGAAACGCGTCGGGACATTCTTATAGGGAGAGTGCAGGGCATGATTTTTGCTCAGGGGTAGCTGTGGACTGCCCTTGTAAGGGCGGGAGCTTGGGGACATAGGTTTATGGTTAGCCCTCTTAGGGATCGACAGGGTATTGTCTCCTTACATCGCTGCTTCATGGATCTTTCCTTCTCAGCGAACTATGGGCTACACTGACCTGAGTTACGGCAATTGGTGAGATCATTCCTGTTTTAAATATTGGTACTGTATATGATTTCTACCGTATTTGTCTTACCCCCCTCCCGCCTGTTCATCTTTTTGATACCTGCCAATACCTATACACACAAGGTTACCTGGCTGAACAGTTTCTGCACTCATGTGCTTTTGTTATTCACTAGAGGTATCTTGAGAATGTGGGGCAGTATATTTTTCAATTTATTATGACTGTCCTCACTATTAGTCTATATTGGTATCACCCATAGGTGATGTTTCACCTGACAGGTTACATCATTTAATACCATTATAGTTTCGTCTGTTTTGGGGTGACATTATTTGTTGTTGTTTTTGAGTATTTTTATCTTGTACCTAATAAAGGTTATGTTTTAATTCCTACTATAGCTGTGTTCCTATAATATTGGTGGGATTCTGTCGGATTTTTCCAATTAGACTGATTTAGTTTCGCTTTCTTCACAAAGAACTGAATCTTCTCTTGATTTCTAATATTTCCCATCCTGACAGCTGCCATTGTCACCAGATAATCAATGATATTCACGTCTGCTGTCAGAGGTATTAATGTTGTAACTGATGTTATGATTTATTGGTGCCATTTTTGTTTCTGGGCCTGGACTGATCTATGAGCTCCATTGTATCGTGTATGTGTAGCGTGAAATATGTCCAGATTTTCTTCTCCCAGTAATTATGTAGAATGCTGCATTTCATTTCACTAATCCATGACTTCATTTCATCCCGGGCCGGATGACTTGTATCCGCAGTAAAGTAACATGTCATCCACCGTGTTTGATGTTCAACAATAAAGTAACATGTGAAATCAATACCTCATATTTCCTTCAGCTTGTCCCGCTCCCGATGTCTACAGTGATAAAAGCTTAGGGGAAAATGATCCGAGAAGAAAGACATTATTAAATTTGTATCAAGGATGTGCATTAATATTTCCTTCTAAGAGCGTATGCATATGATCTTCAGAGCGGCCTTCCCTTATTGAATATTCTCTTAATATCTGACCAACCTATGAAAAGTTTTGTCAATTTAATAGTTAAAGCATTTCCAATTTACCTCTGCAGGTTTTTGTGTGAAGTCTTCCATGTCCCGGCTCGAAGAATATTATTCTGTTATGTAATCTGAGTTCTGTGAGAAGCATATGGATATGGTGATCTTCCTATTCTTAGGTATTGCAGAATTAATTCAGAATAAGTACATTCATCCATAGAATAAAAACATTTCTGGCCCCTCCGGGAAGTCGAGTAGGAGGCTAATCTCACTCAATTACAAAATAATTACAAATCTGGAGGAAAAGCAGCAGTTGGGGATCTAGTCCCGGGTGGATGACTTACCGGTGCCCTTCTTCACCTGCATCTACGTTACAACAGCTGGTGCTTTTTATGGCTGTTGTAACTTGATTCAGGCACCAGCTCTGTGAGACAAAACATGATATGAAGGAGGAGAGAGCAGCTCAGCCATGACTCCGACTCCGACCTTTGCTCACCATTACTTCCCTCCACTACTGGGCGGTGAAAGCTCTGCGGTAGAGATAAGCAGGTGCAAAATGTGAATTAAGGGCCTGATTCATTCTAAGGCTACTTTCACACTTGCGTCATTTGCTTTCCGTCGCAATCTGTCGTTTTGGGAAAAAAACGCATCCTGCAAATGAGCCCGCAGGATGCGTTTTTTCCCATAGACTTGTATTGCCATACGTCGCGTCCATCGTGCACTGGATGCGTCATGTTTTGGCGGACCGTCGTCTTGAAAAAATGTTCAAGGGAACATTTTTTTGTACGTCGGGTCCGCCATTTCCTACCGCACATGCGCTGCCGGAACTCCGCTCCCTCCTCCCTGGGACTTTAGAATAGGCAGCGGATGCGTTGAAAAGCTGCATCCATTGCCCATGTCGGGGCACAAATTTCACAATGTGCTTCGGTACGTCGACCCAACGCATAGCGACGGACCAGTACCGACGCAAGTGTGAAAGATTCCTTAATGAGCGTTGAATTTAAAAAAAAAAACACGGAAAAAAACAGCGTGGGCTGCCGCGCTATTTTCTGTGCCAGAGGGGGAAAGCCGACGGCCAGGGGCCAATATTTGTAGCCTGCTATGAATATCAGCCCGCAGCTGTCTGCGTAGCCTTTACTGGTTAATAAGATAGGGTGACCCCCCCAAAAAAAAATAACGTGGTGTCCCCCTATATTTTATAGCCAGAAAGGCTACGCAGACAGCTGCGGGCTGATATTCATAGCCTAGAGAGGGGCCATGGATATTGGCCCCTGGCTACAAATACCAGTCCGCAGACGCCCCAAAAATGGCGCATCTGTAAGATGCGCCAATTCCGGCATTTAGCCCCTCTCTTCCCACTCCCGACTAGCGGTGGGATATGGGGTAATAAGGGGTTAATGTCACCTTGCTTGTTGTGAATTCTGTGATCAAGCTCCCTCCTGTGGTCACGAGTGGTACTGCGGCTTCTGAGTTTCCTTCCTCAGGTGATGAGGTTAAGTCGTTAGGTGCTGCTCTATTTAACTCCACCTAGTGCTTTGATCCTGGCCTCCAGTCAATGTTCTAGTATTGGTCTTGCTTCCTCCTGGATCGTTCCTGTGGCCTGTCTGCTCAGCATAAGCTAAGTCTGCTTGTGTTACTTTTGTTGCTATATTTTCTGTCCAGCTGGCTTTTTTGGTTTTGCTTGCTTGCTGGAAGCTCTGAGACGCAGAGGGAGCACCTACGTACCGTTAGTCGGTGCGGAGGGTCTTTTTGCCCCTCTGCGTGGTTGTTTGTAGGTTTTTGTGTTGACCGCAGAGCTATCTTTCCTATCCTCGGTCTATTCAGTAAGTCGGGCCTCACTTTGCTAAATCTATTTCATCTCTGTGTTTGTATTTTCATCTTAACTCACAGTCATTATATGTGGGGGGCTGCCTTTTTCTTTGGGGAATTTCTCTGAGGCAAGGTAGGCTTATTTTTCTATCTTCAGGCTAGCTAGTTTCATAGGCTGTGCCGAGTTGCATAGGGAGCGTTAGGCGCAATCCACGGCTACCTCTAGTGTGGTTTGATAGGTTTAGGAATTGCGGTCAGCAGAGTTCCCACGTCTCAGATCTCGTCCTATGTTTTGTGGTTTTTGTCAGGACACTTGTGTGCTCTGAACTTCAAGGTCCATTGTGGTTCTGAATTACCTATTCATAACACTTGCTATTGTAAGGTGACATTAATAACGGAGAGGCGTCAGTAAGACACCTATCCATATTAATCCAATAGTAATAAAGGGTTAATAAAACACGCACACATTAGGAAAAAAGTATTTTAATATTCTTCATTTAACCATACTTACCATACTTCAGCGCCTGCAAAGAACATAAAATAATAAACCGTATACTACCTTTCCGCCGTAGTCCAATTAATAACGAGTGTCCCACGACGATCTCCCCTATAAAACAGTGATATCGGGTGATGTCACTGCTCTACAGGACCCTCAGTGACACACTGACAGGAGACAATGGCTCCTGCACTGCATCATTGAGGTTACTATAGTTCAAAGTCTCACTTTATGGCAATTGCTGCATGGGAAAATTTCTCACACAGCAATGCCAAAAGTGAGACTAGGGACTATTTTTTTACAGCGGCGGAGGAATACAGTGTGGAAGGATACCTTTCTCCCGTCATTGTGTTCCTGGAGCCCCTGGAGAGTGGTCGCATCAGCTGATGCTGCTGTTCTCCACGGGAGATCGTCGTGGGACACTCATGGATTTCTGCGGACAGGGAGTATATTGGTTGTTTGTTATTTTAATCTTTTTTTTACAGATGACAGTGGCTTCGGGGATGAAAATGACAAGTGATGGTGAGTATGTACTCTATGTTATATGTACTGTATGTCTGTATCTATGTATTGTATGTAATGTATGAATGTATTGTATGTAGTATGTATGTAGTATGTAGTATGCATGTATGTAGTGTGTAGTATATATGTAGTATGTATGTAGTATGTATGTAGTATTGTATTTTTTTTTACATTCAACACAGTAGCCGGATGATGGGACTACTACTGTCCCATCATTGGCTAATGTGTCAATCACTGTCACTGTTGCAGGCATCGTCTGATGGGCCTGCACACACGCACAGACCCCCGACATGCCGCACAGAGCCTCGTCACGCCGCACAGAGCCCCAGCAGCCCGCACAGAGCATTGGCAGGCTGCACAGAGCCCCGGCAGCTTGCACAGAGCATTGGCAGGCTGCACAGACCCCCGGCAGGCCGCACATAGCCCCGGCAGGCCCACACAGACCCCCCACGGTCACGCACACACCCCTCCCGCACACACAGACACGCAGTCTCTGCCCACGCACCGCCCACACTCCATTTTAGTGCATCATTGCACTATGGGAACTTCCGATTCTGGTATCCGATATCGCAAAAATATCGGAACTCAGTATTGGAATTCCGATACAGCGAATATCGGCCAATACCCGATATTTGCAGTATCGGAATTCTCAACACTAGTAATAATCCTAATAATAAATTGTTTACTCCATAGAATTTACTGAATCCGTTCCTTCTGGGTTTCCCAACATTTCTTTATGTAATCGGTAACATAAGAATATATTTGGGATCCCCCTTTATTTGTTAGTATCTGTTTTCCTTTAAAAAGCCTGGCTCTATATAGAAAAAAAAATCCCTGCGCTATTATCAGCCACTTTTTATAGAAAAAAAAACTGCTTACACTGCTGAGAGCGGCGCGGAGCTGCAGGACGACTTTAATAACGGGCCATTGTTTGGTGGCGCTGACATTTGAGAATACAGGAATATTCAGGAAATCATTATTTTACACCTGTGCGATCTGAGGATTAACCATTGGTTCTGACTTTTATTATCACAATTTTAGGCTTACTCTTCTGAGAGAAATTAATTAATGCCATTACAATAAAATGTTAAAATAAGAAATACATTTTCTTCAAGTGTCTCATTTCTTTTCCCAGATTTTCTTTTTTTTAAGAATAAATATAAAAAATGCAAAATACTAATTAAAAAAAAGAAAACATTGTAACTTTTCTTATTTTAAAGGTTGGAATTAAATGGGTTAATTTCTGTGCTGTCAGTGGTACAAGGCTGTTTAGGAATAAGATATCCATGAATAACAGTTTTATTATCAACGCGTTTTGTAACAGCACGCTTCTTCATCAGGACAAACCACCGCACTTTTAATGTGGGTAACAAAGTGGATAAACAAGATTCATGAGTTCAACTTTTTATGGATGACTTTTTGTAACTTTTTTTAAACTTTTTGGCTTGAAAAAGGTCCGTCATGGACGAAACATTGCTTGATTCATCTACCACAATTGTAACTACTGCCATATGCTTTCGAAGAAAGAATAAAAATAATTTTTTATCCCAATGAGAATTTTTTTTTCCCATTTGTCTCGGATTCTTTTGGACTTTGAAACTTTTTAAAAGTTTGCAGAAAAGTTGCATTTCCCAGAATAAATTCGTAGAAAAAATTCTCAACAGAAGTGTTGTATGTAAAGATGCGCCAAATGTACGAAATGTTGTGCGATACTTTGATCCATTTTTGCACAAATAAAGGCAATGCGCGCACAAGCAAAAATATCTACTAATAAATTCCCCTTAAAATATTTATCCAAGCAGCACAGATGCATTTCCAGTAGCAGCAGCCATTTCTTTCATACGGCACAAACCTTACTGGGAAGTGCTTGTCTACAATCACAGCACTGGACTTTTTATGCTGAACTCTAATCCATTACTGACATTTTACCCACAAGGAAAAACTCTATAAAAAAGTTTGTAAAGAAAAGGTTAATTAGGTGATACTTAAATTTACGTAAACATGTCTGCGGGCCCAGAGCAGAGGTGGGAGCAGGGGCGGACTGGGCCGGGTGGCAGGCGTGGGAGAACGAACACTTAAATTTAATCCGGCTTTGTTGTTGTCGTAGGGCGTTCCTACCAGGTGGAAGATGAGCCCTTCAGGTGCTTCTATTGTAAAAGTTGTGTCCCGCCATATAAAATATTTTTTGGATTATAAGACTCACTTTTTTTTCCTCCGAATTCAGGAGCAAAAGGGTGTGCATCTTATAATCCAAAATGAGCTTGCGGCCCTCCTTCTGTGACCCCTCTACATAGCAGCCCCTCATGTAAGCTATGGTTAAAAGGGAATATAAGACGCACAACCATTTTATTTTTTTTTTTAAATCCTTGTTTTGCTCCCCAAAATTTGGGGTGCGTCTTATGGTCCGAGGCGTCTTATAATCCTCGAAATACAGTATATTCCTGACATATCAACTTAAACTAAACTTAGCCATGTAGCATCTTTATTTGGTCAACATTGGGCCAATAAATTGATTTAAAGTTTTTAAGCAATTATCAAACTGAATGGGATAAGGCCCCCTGAGGAAGCGGTGATACACGAACGCGAAACGCGCGTTGGGGTACTAATCCAGGATCCAGACGGGTCATTTCGAATACTTATGGGTAATTAACCCCTTTACCTTCTTACTAACATTTTACATGTTGCGGTGTGTTTGTGTATGATGCGTGATATGTTCAGTACTATTGTGCCATCGTAACACTTACTCTAGCTGTTATGCATCAGACCTAATTGCACATATGCAGAGGTTATAAGTACTCGCTGCCGCAACATTCAATTTATTATTGTCCCATCCTGTGAACCTGTAGCACTGGTTGCACTTACGGATATAGTCACAATTTACTGTTTGTAACATGGTTTTCTACTATATATGATGTGTTTTTAGGTGAAAATTGAATTTTCAATAAATATGTGTCAATGTTACCTTTTTGGCCAGTTTTGGAGTCTTGCTTCTCCGAAATCAGTGAATGGGATAAGAGCCTCAATTGTCTCCCTGAGGGCTGATATAAAAGGAGTAACCTGCTTTAGATGACCAGGTCCTTCTCTTGGAACTCCATTTTGCTAGAACATAGAGATTACTGGAATGGGACCTGTAGGAACATTTTAATTAACTCTTTCTTACTAAATGGATAGCCACCGTGTGCTCCATAGGAGCAGTTCTTGTTCTGGTGGACGGGAGCCATCTTTCTTTTGTATGTATGGATGTATAGATGGTCATATGACTACCATACAATATATAGGAGAACCTCTCATGTTAGTGAATTTGAGCCATCCTTGTATTAAATGGACGTCTTTTAATCTGAATGATCATCATGTGCTCCATAGTAGCAGCTCCCATTCTGGTGTACTTGATCTGCCCTGGTAATAAATGGGTACCCTTACATCTGGATGACCACCATGTGTTCTGTAAGGTCAGATCCCATTCTGCTAGACTTGAGCCACCCTTTGTTGAGATGACCACCATGTGCCCTATAGGGGCAGCTCCCATTTTGGTGGACCTGAGTCATCGATATGTTAAATGGACAGCCTTTCATCTGGATGACCCATGCTATGTAGTCAGATCCCATTTCTGCCAGACTTGAGCCATCATTGTATGATACGGACAGCTTTTATCCTGAACAACGTCATGTCGGGAGCAGCTCCTATTCTGTTGGACTTGATCTTTCCTTGTAATTAATGGACAGCAATTCATCTGGATGACCTCCGTGAAACGTAACAATTCCCATGATGTCCATTGACGGTAATAGAGTTGGTGTAATATTTTAATTGATCAACGATCATAGTCATATTAACTTTCTGCAAGGAAATGAAGACTAATGAGTCCCTGAGAGCTGCTGAGTGTCCGTCTACATTAATGTCCATTGCCAATCTCCTCCAATTCCCCATTCATCACAATAAAATTGTTAAGCTTTTAGGTTGACTCAATTCTACCATTATTTCTCATGCCCCCCCAAAATTAAAAAATATATAAATAAATAAAAATAAAACAAAAACAAATCCATAGCTTCTTGAGTTCATTCATTAAATCAATTATGTTAAAGTGCTGGCAGATGTTGTGGCATAATTAGTGGCTTATTGGAAGCACTTAGTGGGATGAAGAGGATGAAGTGCTAATTGGAATCAACAGCTTTAGGTAATAATTAAGCTAACGTTTTTCTTGGTATCACCATAAGTGGATGCCGCTCGTAGGGTCTACGCAAAATTAGCTAAATGCTCTCTGTGGACTGGTACTTTATAAGGTCATTAATGGCAACACGTCCTCTGGTTTTGCGTTTGTGTCTACACTCAATGAAGGCTACTAAGTGTCATAAATAGGAACATGGACTGTGAAGCCTGAAAAAATGAGGTGCTGGATCCTAATGACACCAGGCGACAAACCGTAATACATCATCATTTAATAGTGGCCTGCCCGGAAGGACATCCGTTCTCAGCAACTAAAAAACACTGAATTAAGAGACTTAGTTGCACAATATGGAGAAAATATTGGGATGCACAACTCAATCAGTGAACTCCACTTCCTGGTCCAATCCTCTTGTCCCCGATATATAGCATTCATCATTATTGACCCCCGGTATACAACATCCGTCTCCATTGCCCCAGTGCATCAAATCCAACCCCACAGCCCTGGTATATAGCATCCAGACCCTCGCCCCCAGTGTATAACCTCTGTCTCACTGCCATTCCCTCTTCTTTTAATAACATGTGATACTATGGTTGGTGGTACTCGCTGATACCAGCTTGGTCCTGAAAGAGGAGCCACCAGAGTCACAAGTCCGTCCATGACATTTCTCTCCTTGAATGTTCCCAACCTCGTGTGAGTGATATTATTGAGAAGTGGAAAGAACTGTAGCAACTCAGCCTTGAAGTGGAGACCCCGTAATGTTACAGAGCGGGGGTCCGAGTGCTGAGTAGCAGAGAGCAGAAAAGTCGCCACCTCTTTTCTGACCCCATAACTGCAGAGTCCAGACCTCCTCTGGTATCAGCACAAACACTACACCCGCGCCAGGAGCTTCATGGCCGAGCAGCTGCATGCAGCAGTACATCACCAAGCACAATGCCGAGCGTCGGAGGGAGCGGTGTTAAGCCGCCACCAGTGGACTCTGGAGGAGATGTGTTCTGTGCAGTGATGGATCACACTTCTCTATCTGTGTCTGATGGAAGAGTCTGGGTTTGGTGATTCCAGGAGGACATTACCCCCGGACTGCAGTGTGCCCCCTGTACAGATGGTGGAGGAGGATAATGCTATGTGCATCTATCAAGGGGCGGCCTCGGACCCTAAGCTCCAGGGAAGAGAAGTATTAATTCTTCAGCATAAGACATTGTGGACAATTGTAGTTTCAGTTTTGTGGAAACAGTTTGGGGAAGATTCTTTTTCTCTTTCCTATAACTGTGCCAAGTGCACAAGATCCATACAGATTTGATTGGGAGAGTTTTTGTGGAAGAACACGACCATCCACACAGCGCCCAGACCCCAATCCCAACCAATTCCATGGTGATTAACTAGAAAGGAGATTGGGAGCCTTACCTCTGCCCACCATCAGAGTCTACTCGGAACGCCCAACTCAATATTAATGTCTATGCATGTAGAATGGAACGTTATAAAAGCTTGTGGCGGTGGGATTTGGTGGTGCGCCAATGTAGGGCATAACAAGAAGAGGACCTATCTTTGGCTAAATGGGACAATTTTTTAGGTGCTCCATCTAAATGAAAAGTTACTGTGTAACAAGGCAGATCACCGCAAGCTAACCATTTACAATTGTATAGGACAATGCCATGGCTGTATCTCTGGTGCATCATCTCCATGTGACTCTCTCTAGATGTTCTACAGCCTAATTTCTGTCCATGAGGCCCCATTTATTTACTTTCCTGGAACTGCTGATTCTGTGGGTTTCCACATATGGTCAACTAATGCCCATACCTTTTATTTTTAGGATAATCTATTCCGATCATATGATTTGGATTAAAGGGTTGTTTACTTTACATCTTATTAATACTTACTTACAGGATCAGCATCGCTCCTCTGTTCTCTAAACGTTGCCTCCTGGCTTTCTCTTCCAGCAGGATGTGTTTGCTGTTGCCAAATTATGGCCACTAATTGGTTACAAATCAAGCCATCCATAGCACTCGAAACAAGGATCACCAAGGTATGACATGTCTTCTTTGGACACATCATATGAAGATAGCAATCAAAGGAAAAGGACATCATGGTGGGAAGACTGAAAGGAGCAAGGCAAAGAGGAAGACCAGCAACCCAATGGCTTGATAATAACAAGATAATATGTAGTAGACCCTGGTGGACCTATCTAGGCTTGCACAGATAGCTCATTCATCAAGTCGCCATAGCTCGAGA
The DNA here is from genome assembly GCF_032444005.1 of Ranitomeya imitator. NCBI lineage: Eukaryota > Metazoa > Chordata > Amphibia > Anura > Dendrobatidae > Ranitomeya > Ranitomeya imitator. The sequence goes on from NC_091283.1 coordinate 15,955,517, forward strand.
TCAAGCCAAAGGAGATTTAAAAAATGGAAAAGTTGGCTACAGTCGTCAATTTTTTTCTTCTCATACCCAACTTATCATGTTCGCAAATTGGATTTGAGCGAATTTGATTTTTTTTTTTTTAAACTTGAGCAAAATTCAACTTTTGCAAATTGGTTCGCTGCTTTGTAGGAACAATCCCTCTTATCATATAAGAGATAAGTGTTAGATTCATTTTTTTGAGCATTTGGGGATTGATATGGTGAAATGAGTAACTCTGTGCTCAAGGTGCCAAACCTGTAACAAAGCCCCCAAGTCTAGAGTTGAGAAACAAGAATTGCAGGACCCTGATCCAGCAACCACATTGGAAGTTCATGGCTGCTGGACCAGAGCTCAGTGAGCCTCTCCCAACCTACCAGCACTCTCAATGCCTCCTCTTGTTAATAGACAATGTCATAACTTCAGGGTGACGTGTGCATAATGTCGCGATGGACCTTTTAATCAGACAAGGCATTGAGTGTGCCTAAAAAGAGGTTCGCAGGGCTTGTCTCTGGTGGTCATGGACTTCCGATGTGACCACTCAGCCAGATTATTAAGAACTCATCTCAAGTCCCACGTGTGGTATTTATTATACTGTAGCAATGGGAATCAATATCCCCCTTAGATACCAGTGCCCATGTGCCACCTATGCAAACTTCTGGTTTTGGTGGAGTCAACTATCACCAAGAAGGTGGAACGTTTGTGATCTTCCTTTTTGGCTATGGAGCCACCAGCTCAGGAACCTGCACCTGCTGCTGCTTATCTGACTTCTAGGAATGAGATTGATAAATGACTCAATGTAGGTTATATTGTCTAAAGATTTTTACTGCTAGAAGTAAAAAAAAAGAAAACCTGTGTTGTAAATGCGCGTTGATTTATTAAATCATATTTTTGCAACATATGGAATAAAAAGGCTCCTTTATGTAGCCACATGAATGCCAAGCGCGGCTGAATGCCGATATTTTTCTGTATGAGGTTTTCTCTCAAGGTTTCTATGGCATTTCATTAGATGCATTAGGCTTCGATGTATGTTTTCCTTAGCGGAGAATGTTCCGGTCTTACTGTAAAGCCTAAACAAGTCGACAGCTTTATTTCAAACATAAATAAGCCGAGTTGTTCCATTTTAGAATAAAGCATTATCCCGACTGCGCTGGCTGTTTCGCCACATTGTATCTGAGCGGAATGAAAGCCGATCCTTTGTTGTGAAGCAGCAATTTACTCTTTGTATACTGCGCCAGTAAATCTCCCCGTGTATTAATTTGTAATTGTATTAGGAGAAATCCTTACTACAACAGATGAAGTGAAATCCTTCCCTACGATTCACAATAAAGGTTTTCATTCCTTTTTATTTCAAGATTATTTTTAGGAGACCATATGTTATTGACCGTATGAGGCTGGCAGTGGGAAAAAAATCTGAGATTCAGTTTTACAAACTTCAAGCTTCTCGTAGAAATATTTTTAGAAAAAGTATAGATTTTTCTCAGTTCCTCAATGCAAAATTTGTGCTTCACCCACAGTCACCAGATGTCATTATTATCGCAATTATGTGAGGTCTTTAGGGCTTCTAAGGACTAACAACATTTCTGGACATTGTCAGATACTGCATTTCACTCTATTTTTCCTCTGTTAAAGAGAAGGAAAAAATTAGTTTTAAGAGTCATAAATGAAATGGAAAATACAACTTTATTAATTACAAAAAGAAAACATTTGGAGAAAAGCAACCAGATGAAACAGCGAACGCAAGACTAAGGGACAATATGGGGTCTGGAGAGATGCAAAACAAATTTCCAAGCCTGATTCAAGGGAATCTCCTGAACTCAATCTTCGAAAAACTAAAGAAATGAGTCTTTAGTAAATCATTCAAGTAATTGTAACGAATAAGAAAATGCTCACACGAGAAATGAGTAAAACTAAATTGAATTTACTATGAGATAAAATAATAAACAGTATAAGCAATAAAATAAAATAAATACATGTGCATAAAAACAAGCATTATTCATACATTACGTTATTAAATTAGAAATCCATTCTACCTCTGTCCTCATCTCTCTCTCTGAATGTTAAATCTCCAATCTCTCCTTCTGTGTCTATCTGTGTTCCTCACCAAAAGTTCAGTGCTCTTTTTATATGTTAAAACTGTCTATTGAAACTTCTCTAATAGCTTTGATCTTCCCTGGTATTTGTACTGGGGACTTAACAGTACCTATCTAAGGCCGGTTTCACACTTGCGTTCCCCTGATGTGCGGCAGGCTGCGGACTTCCTCTGTGAAGCCCCGCCCCCGGCCGCACCTCCGCTGTTATCTCCGCCTACATCTGCATGCGGCCTGCGTACCTATATTTAACATTAGGTACGCAGGTCGTGCGGCTGTATGCGGATGGTGCCGCATGCGTCATTTTGACGATGCGGCAAAAAAAAATGCTACATGGCTGCGTCTCCGCTGGTTGCCGCATCGTCAAAACAACGCATGCGGCACCATCCGCATACAGCCGCACGACCTGCGTACCTAATGTTAAATATAGGTACGCAGGTCGCATGCGGGGAGGTGCGGCTGAGGGCGGGGCTTCACAGAGGAAGTCCGCAGCCCGCTGCACATTCAGGGGAACGCAAGTGAGAAACCGGCCTAACATATAATTAACAGGATAACATCTTTGGGAAAGTTCTAATTAGTTGACTCTCATCTTTGAATGTCAAAAGACTCATTTGTTAGAAGATAAATATCAAGATTGTGACAAAAACAGGTTATTGGCCTTCCCTGGACAAATTGACAATCTGGTTTAAAACATATCAGTTTAAATGACCTTTTGATAACCTCCCTGATAGTAAGGAAATATATATATATATATATATATATATATATATATATATATATATATATATATTTATAAAATATAACTGATTGAAACCATATCAATATATCAATAATTAGTATTAATTAATTGGAGTGTTGAAACTATTTAAAAATAAGTTACTATACAATGAGCAAGACCATAATTTGGTATGTATGCAACGTGTAAAAGCAAGTTCACACTGCATCCATAATATGAATAAAAACTGGAGCATGTGGCCTGCTGTAAATAAGCAAATAGTAATAGCACATGAAAATAACATAGGGAACTTAGTAAACACTGTTTTCATTACAAAAGTGAAAAATCTATCCCCCAAATGGGATGATCCTCTTCTTGAACACTAAAACCTCACCCAGTCTCAGACGACTTCATTTTAAGAGAAAGGTAGAGAAGGATCAGGGTACGACTGGTCAGACACATGCCCACAGGAAATGCTTAGCTCAAAAAGGGGGAGCCACACCGCTGCTTGTACAAAGTGCAAGAAAGTACAGGAAAACCAAAGAAATGAGCCGCAACATAAGTTTGTATACATGCAGTTTATAAGAGCATGTTCACACTGTGGCCATTTAACAGACTTAAGGTAAGATAGAAACAATGTGAGCATATACATTCACTGATTCTGAATGCAAACACTGCTTACAATGCTAATTCTAGAAACAATATCTGGACAATGGTTATCCTAACAGGACCTAAAATATTCTATAAGTCATTGCCAATTACCCCCATTAGTAGTTTTCGTCCAGTCAGATGAAGCACGGGAGTAAATCAATTCTTCTACAATAGTAGTTTGTTACTTTAGTTATTATGTAACCATCTTTATGTTTTATTTACATTTTCATTACTTTTATAAAGAATGAATGTAATACGGTTCTGGGGAAGGACGGACGGATGGTTTTCATATTTCTGTAGCTGAGGATTCATCCACTCGGGATGTCTCTGTGTAGACACCTTGCTCCATTACGGGAACATTTCGGCAGATTTTTTTTTCCTTACACTTTTGGCAATCGTGCAATCTTCGCCGGCGACCTTTGATCCTCTGAGAAGAGTTTATTGAGCTACTGTATCATTGAGCCAAGTCAATGTGTAGCCGTGTGTCCTGCAGTAATTAATGTGGCCCTGACCACAGATTGCGATCCGGTATAAGGTTAGTCCAGTATATTAATGACACCATGATTGAAAAGCGAAATTAACCTTAAGACCTGGGAAATGTCGCACATCTTTAATTATTGTCCCGGTCTTAAAGTGCTTGTGTATGTTGTCTAGAAAGGTCGAGCTTTCTCATAGGTTTACAGTGCAAATAACAAACCAAAGGGAATCAATCAGTAAAGACAAAGATGCAAGGAGATAAAGTTACACCTTATAATAATAATAATAATAATTTTATTTATATAGCGCCAACATATTCCGCAGCGCTTTACAAATTATAGAGGGGACTTGTACAGACAATAAACATTACAGCATAACAGAAATACAGTTCAAAACAGATACCAAGAGGAGTGAGGGCCCTGCTGCTCGCAAGCTTACAAACTATGAGGAAAAGGGGAGACACGAAAGGTGGATGGTAACAATTGCTTTAGTTATTCGGACCGGCCATAGTGTAAGGCTCAGGTGTTCATGTAAAGCTGCATGAACCAGTTACCTGCCTAAGTATGTAGCAGTACAGACACAGAGGGCTAATACTGCATAAAGTGTATGAGAACATGATGCGAGGAACCTTTTTTTTTTTTTTTTTTTTTTTTTTATTATAAATAGGCCACACAGGGATCGTTAGGTTAATGCATTGAGGCGGTAGGCCAGTCTGAACAAATGAGTTTTTAGGGCACGCTTAAAACTGTGGGGATTGGGGATTAATCGTATTAACCTAGGTAGTGCATTCCACAGAATCGGCGCAGCACGTGTAAAGTCTTGGAGACGGGAGTGGGAGGTTCTGATTATTGAGGATGCTAACCTGAGGTCATTAGCGGAGCGGAGGGCACGGGTAGGGTGGTAGACTGATACCAGGGAGGAGATGTAGGGTGGTGCTGAGCCATGGAGTGCTTTGTGGATGAGGGTAGTAGTTTTGTACTGGATTCTGGAGTGGATGGGTAGCCAGTGTAATGACTGGCACAGGGTAGAGGCATCGGTGTAACGGTTGGTGAGGAATATGATCCTGGCTGCAGCATTCAGGACAGATTGGAGCGGGGAGAGTTTTGCAAGAGGGAGACCGATTAGTAGAGAGTTACAATAATCCAGACGAGAATGAATAAGTGAAACAGTCAGAGTTTTTGCAGAGTCGAAATTAAGAAAAGGGCGAATTCTAGAAATGTTTTTGAGATGCAGGTAAGAAGAGCGAGCCAGTGATCGGATGTAGGGGGTGAATGAAAGGTCAGAATCAAGGATGACCCCAAGGCAGCGTGCATGTTGCTTTGGAGTAATGGTGGAACCGCACACGGAGATGGCAATGTCAGGCAAAGGTAGGTTAGTAGAGGGAGAGAACACGAGGAGTTCAGTTTTTGACAGGTTTAGTTTCAGATAGAGGGAGGACATGATGTTAGAGACAGCGGTAAGACAATCACTGGTGTTTTCTAAAAAGGTCGGTGTGATATCGGGAGCAGAAGTGTATAATTGGGTGTCGTCAGCATAGAGATGGTACTGGAAACCAAATCTACTGATTGTTTGTCCAATAGGGGCAGTATACAACGAGAAGAGTAGGGGGCCTAGGACTGATCCTTGAGGAACCCCAACAGTAAGGGGAAGGTGAGAGGAGGAGGAACCAGCAAAACATACAGTGAAGGATCGGTCAGAGAGATAGGAGGAGAACCAGGAGAGAACGGTGTCTTTGAGGCCGATGGAGCGGAGCATAGTGAGGAGGAGCTGATGATCCACAGTGTCAAATGCTGCAGAGAGATCCAAGAGAATTAGCATGGAGTAGTGACCATTAGATTTAGCTGTTAGTAGGTCATTAGAGACTTTAATGAGGGCAGTTTCAGTAGAGTGTAAAGAGCGGAAGCCAGATTGAAGAGGGTTGAGAAGAGAGTTATCTGAGAGATAGCGGGTAAGACGGGAGTGGACCAGGCGTTCGAGGAGTTTAGAGATGAAGGGAAGATTAGAGACAGGTCTATAATTAGCGGCACAGTTTTGATCGAGGGATGGTTTTTTAAGTAATGGATGTATGATGGCATGCTTAAATGAGGAGGGAAAAATACCGGCAGTGAGGGAAAGGTTGAATATTTTTGTTAGGTGAGAGGTGATAGCCGGGGAAAGGGACTGGAGGAGATGTGACGGAATGGGGTCACTGGTGCAAGTGGTCGGGCGCGAAGATGCAAGGAGCCTAAAGTGTCACCTTAAAGTGACACTGCGCTATTTCTTACCACCACCCTTACTGTGCTTACTTCACATGGTCATTTGATGTGCAATGCCCCACATGTCCACAAGAGGCACAAACAGCAGAAGACCAAAGACCTGGAAGACCGGGGAGCGGGCAGGGGCTGCAGTTGCAGGATTGGTGACGACCGGGACAGTTGGATATAATATTTTATTCATTTGTAACCCCTTGCTAGCCAGCAAAATAAAACAGTGCAAAGGAAACATTTTGGAAAATAGTGAATCCAAATTTTCTTTTGAATTTACACTGGATATGATTTGCTTAGAATCAATTTGCTCTTTTCTAATGGTAAATTTTTGCTTTAAGTTATGCACAATTTTTCTGCTCACTTTCAAAACAAACAACAAAATCTGTTGTTCCTACTGGAAAATTCTCAACAATCTGCTGTTGAGTGATATTGTATTCCGAAAATCCCCCACTGCCCATTACAGCAACACATAAATACTGATATTTTTGCTTTTAAATATTATCATCATTATCATTTCCATATTATTATTATTATTATTATTATTATTATTATTATTATTATTATTATTATTTCATTACAATTTATGCATTCTCATTATTTGTATATTATTATTATTGTTGTTATTATTATTTCATTGTATTATATGTATTCTAATTATTTGTATACTATTATTATTATTATTATTATTATTATTATTACCATATATACTCGAGTATAAGCCGAGATTTTCAGCCCAAATTTTTGGGCTGAAACTGCCCCTCTCGGCTTATACTCGAGTCAAGGTGGGTGGCAGGGTCGGCGGGTGAGGGGGTGAGGGCGCTGAGGCATACTTACCTAGTCCCAGCGATCCTGGCGCTCCCCCTGCCATCCAACGGTCTTCTGTGCTGCAGCTCTTCCCCTCTTCAGCGGTCACGTGGGACCGCTCATTAGAGAAATGAATAAGCGACTCCACCTCCCATAGGGGTGGAGCCGCCTATTCATTTCTCTAATCAGCGGTGCCAGTGACCGCTGATAGAGAAAGCTGCGGCACCGAAGACCAGCTGTGTGGGAGAAGGAGCCGGACGCCGGGACCAGGTGAGTATCGCATATTTACCTGTCCCCGTTCCAGCCGCCAGGGCGCCGCTCCATCTTCCCGGCGTCGCTCCACTCTGACTGTTCAGGTCAGAGGGCGCGATGACGCGTATAGTGTGCGCGGCGCCCTCTGCCTGATCAATCAGTGCGCAGAGACGCCGGGACCGGACGCTGGGAGCTGCAAGCAAGAGAGGTGAGTATGGCATATTTTTTTTTATTGCAGCGGCAGCAGCGGCACAGATTTATGTGGAGCATCTATGGGGCAATATGAACGGTGCAGAGCACTATATGGGGCACAGCTATGGGGTAATAATGAATGGTGCAGAGCACTATATGGCACAGCTATGGGGAAATATGAACGGTGCAGAGCACTATATGGCACAGCTATGGGGCAGTATGAACGGTGCAGAGCACTATATGGCACAGCTATGGGGCAGTATGAACGGTGCAGAGCACTATATGGGGCACAGCTATGGGGCAATAATGAATGGTGCAGAGCACTATATGGCACAGCTATGGGGAAATATGAACGGTGCAGAGCACTATATGGCACAGCTATGGGGCAGTATGAACGGTGCAGAGCACTATATGGCACAGCTATGGGGCAGTATGAACGGTGCAGAGCACTATATGGCACAGCTATGGGGCAGTCTGAACGGTGCAGAGCACTATATGGGGCACAGCTATGGGGCAATAATGAATGGTGCAGAGCATATAGGGCACAGCTATGGGGAAATATGAACGGTGCAGAGCACTATATGGGGCACAGCTATGGGGCAATAATGAATGGTGCAGAGCATATAGGGCACAGCTATGGGGAAATATGAACGGTGCAGAGCACTATATGGGGCACAGCTATGGGGCAATAATGAATGGTGCAGAGCACTATATGGCACAGCTATGGGGAAATATGAACGGTGCAGAGCACTATATGGCACAGCTATGGGGCAGTATGAACGGTGCAGAGCACTATATGGCACAGCTATGGGGCAGTATGAACGGTGCAGAGCACTATATGGCACAGCTATGGGGCAGTCTGAACGGTGCAGAGCACTATATGGCACAGCTATGGGGCAGTATGAACGGTGCAGAGCACTATATGGGGCACAGCTATGGGGCAATAATGAATGGTGCAGAGCACTATATGGGGCACAGCTATGGGGCAATAATGAATGGTGCAGAGCACTATATGGCACAGCTATGGGGAAATATGAACGGTGCAGAGCACTATATGGCACAGCTATGGGGCAGTATGAACGGTGCAGAGCACTATATGGCACATCTATGGGGCAGTATGAACGGTGCAGAGCACTATATGGCACAGCTATGGGGAAATATGAACGGTGCAGAGCACTATATGGCACAGCTATGGGGCAGTATGAACGGTGCAGAGCACTATATGGCACAGCTATGGGGCAGTATGAACGGTGCAGAGCACAATATGGTACAGCTATGGGGCAGTATGAACGGTGCAGAGCACTATATGGCAGAGCTATGGGGCAATATGAACGGTGCAGAGCACTATATGGCACAGCTATGGGGCAGTATGAACGGTGCAGAGCACTATATGGCACAGCTATGGGGCAGTATGAACGGTGCAGAGCACTATATGGCACAGCTATGGTGAAATAATGATCTATTTTTATTTTTGAAATTCACTGGTAGCTGCTGCATTTCCACCCTAGGCTTATACTCGAGTCAATAAGTTTTCCCAGTTTGTGGCAAAATTAGGGGGGTCGGCTTATACTCGGGTTAGCTTATACTCGAGTATATACGGTATTTCATTACAATTTATGTATTCTCATTATTTGTATATTATTATTATTATTATATTATAGTATATGTATTTTAATTATTTGTATCTTATTGATATTAATAATAAAAATTATCATTTTCATTTATTTATTATTATCTGCAGTGGGATTAATTATGAGCAATATGTCAACATTTACAGATGAGAATATTTTCCTCATAATGCGCAGCACTGGCGAGCAGCCATGATTACAGATGGTGGAACAGCATTAAAAAAATCGACATATTTTGCAGTCGGGGGAGGGGAATGTTGTTCTCCTCCGATGATCACAAACTTGAAAATCTCCAATGATCCATCTTCATCATATGTTGAGTCCAATATATAATAATAAGGTATAATTACAATATTAGACACTTTATAATCTCCAACTCACTTAAGAATTCAGACGAAACAATGTAACAGACTAATGAAACATAATCAGAGCATATCATATTATTAGTATTATTAGATGACGACCTCTAGTTTTTCTTTCTGTTAGGGTACAATGAATATTCTCACTGCAGATCATAGATAGATGGTTGGATAGATAGACAGACACAGACAGATAGATGGCATGGACTTTAAGAACAGTTTTAGACTAATTTGAGGCGGCTGAATTCAAATCTGACCTTATAATTCCTCTATCACATCATGTTTTTGCGCTATAGGTATATAGCCCATTTTCATGAATTCCATGATAAATATAAGTAGTGTATGAAAAGTGCCGGTTTACCCGGTTCACTAAGGTAAATTTAGTTTTCATTTAGTCTCCCAATAAATGTGAGAATTAGGGTTGAGCAAAACGGGTCGTTCATTTTCAAAAGTCGCCGACTTTTGGCAAAGTCGGGTTTCATGAAACCCGATCCGACCCCTGTGCGGGGTCGGCCATGCGGTACGCGACTTTCGCGCCAAAGTCGCGTTTCAATGACGCAAAAAGCGCCATTTCTCAGCCAATGAAGGTAAACGCAGAGTGTGGGCAGCGTGATGACATAGGTCCTGGTCCCCACCATCTTAGAGAAGGGCATTGCAGTGATTGGCTTGCTGTCTGCGGCGTCACAGGGGCTATAAAGGGGCGTTCCCGCCGACCGCCATGTTACTGCTGCTGATCTGAGCTTAGGGAGAGGTTGCTGCCGCTTCGTCAGAAGCAGGGATAGCGTTAGGCAGGGTCCATTAACCACCAAACCGCTTGTGCTGTAGCGATTTCCACTGCCCAACACCACCTTCGGTGTGCAGGGACAGTGGAAGCTACATTTTTTTTTTTTTCCCCTCAGCGCTGTAGCTCATTGGGCTGCCCTAGAAGGCTCCCTGATAGCTGCATTGCTGTGTGTACGCCGCTGTGCAAACCAACTGCTTTTTTCAAAGCACAAATCCTCTTGTTCCTTCCTTTCTGCACAGCTATCTTTTTTGTTTGTCCACACTTTTTATTTAATTTGTGCATCAGTCCACTCCTTATTGCTGCCTGCCATACCTGGCTGAGATTACTGCAGGGAGATAGTAATTGAAGGACAGTCCCTGTTTTTTTTTTTTTTGTGGGAGATTAAGATTGGCATTTCTGCTAGAGTGCCATCCCTGTCTGTGCCATCTCTCACTCAGTGGGCCATAGAAAGCCTATTTATTTTATTGCTTGATTTGGGTTCTAAAATCTACCTGAAAAAATCACTACATCAATCAGTGGGAGAAAAATATTGGCCTCAGGGCTTGTGTGCCACTCTTGACTCCTGTGTGTGCCATCTCTCAGTCAGTGGGCCATAGAAAGCCTATTTATTTTTGTTGCTTTATTTGGGTTCTAAATTCTACCTGAAAAAATCAATAAATCAATCAGTGGGAGATTAATATTGGCCTTTGGGCTTGTGTGCCAGTCCTGAGCGTGCCATCTCTCTCTCTCTCTCACAAATAGTGGGCCATAGAAAGCCTATTTATTTTTTTGGTTGATTTGGGTTCTAAATTCTACCTGAAAAAATCACTAAATCAATCAGTGGGAGATAAATATTGGCCTCTGGGCTTGCGTGCCACTCCTGACTCCTGTGTGCGTCATCTCTCACTCAGTGGGCCATAGAAAGCCTATTTTTTGTTTTATTTGTTTTCTAAATTCTTCCTGAAAAAAATCATTTTCTTTTATTTGGTTTCTAAATTCTTCCTGAAAAAATCATTTTTTTTTATTATTTTTTTTCTAAAGTCTCCCTGAAAAAAAAAAAAAAAATCAAATCAGTGGGAGATTAATATTGCCCTTTCTGCTTGTATGCCAGTCTTGACTCCTGGGTGTGCCATCTCTCTCTCTCTCTCTCTCTCTCTCCAATTGTGGGCCATAGAAAGCCTATTATTTTTTTAGCTTGATTTGGGTTCCAAAATCTACCTGAAAAAATCACTACATCAATCATTGGGAGAACAATATTGGCCTCTGGGCTTGTGTGCCACTCCTGACTCCTGTGTGCGTCATCTCTCACTCAGTGGGCCATAGAAAGCCTATTTTTTGTTTTATTTGTTTTCTAAATTCTCCCTGAAAAAATCATTTTATTTTATTTGGTTTCTAAATTCTTCCTGAAAAAATCATTTTTTTTTATTTTCTAAAGTCTCCCTGAAAAAAAAAATAAAAAATATGTGGGAGATTAATATTGCCCTTTCTGCTTGTGTGCCAGTCTTGACTCCTGGGTGTGCCATCTCTCTCTCTCTCTCTCCAATTGTGGGCCATAGAAAGCCTATTATTTTTTTTGCTTGATTTGGGTTCCAAAATCTACCTGAAAAAATCACTACATCAATCATTGGGAGAACAATATTGGCCTCTGGGCTTGTGTGCCACTCCTGACTCCTGTGTGCGTCATCTCTCACTCAGTGGGCCATAGAAAGCCTATTTTTTGCTTTATTTGTTTACTAAATTCTCCCTGAAAAAATCATTTTATTTTATTTGGTTTCTAAATTCTTCCAGAAAAAATCATTTTTTTTTATTATTTTTTTTTCTAAAGTCTCCCTGAAAAAAAAAAAATCAAATCAGTGGGAGATTAATATTGCCCTTTCTGCTTGTGTGCCAGTCTTGACTCCTGGGTGTGCCATCTCTCTCTCTCTCTCCAATTGTGGGCCATAGAAAGCCTATTATTTTTTTAGCTTGATTTGGGTTCCAAAATCTACCTGAAAAAATCACTACATCAATCATTGGGAGAACAATATTGGCCTCTGGGCTTGTGTGCCACTCCTGACTCCTGTGTACGTAATCTCTCACTCAGTGGGCCATAGAAAGCCTATTTTTTGTTTTATTTGTTTTCTAAATTCTCCCTGAAGAAATCATTTTATTTTATTTGGTTTCTAAATTCTTCCTTAAAAAATCATTTTATTCTATTATTTTTTTTCTAAAGTCTCCCTGAAAAAAAAAACAAAAAAACAAATCAGTGGGAGATTAATATTTACATTTGTGCTTCAGTGACAGTCCTGCGTGTGTGGCATCTCTCTCATTTGTTGCCACCAAAAACAGAGTGTGTAACATTGTGCCTGATTTTCCTTGCGGTCTCACCCACCTGTAAAGGGGTAGCTAAATCATACTGAAGTTATAGCTCACTGTGTAAGTTGTGTGACAGCAACAAATACCGTTAGTTTGGTTACGTTTTTAAAACAATGAGGAAGTCTGGTGGAAGAGGTCGTGGCCGGGGGCGTTCATTGTCAGCTGGTAATGAGGGTAGTGGTAGTGGTGGAGCATCAGGTGGTCGTGGGAAAAAAAATATTGCACCTAAGTCTGGAGCTGTGGAGCCAGGTTCGTCATCTGGCTACACAAGGCCTCGAACGCTCCCTTTTCTGGGAGTAGGAAAACCGCTTTTAAAGCCGGAGCAGCAAGAGCAAGTTTTGGATTATCTTGCTGACTCAGCCTCTAGCTCTTTTGCCTCCTCTCGTGAAACTGGTAAATGTAAAAGCAGCGCGTCGTTAGTGGATGTTCACGGTCAGGGACAAGTCGCTTCCTTGTCCTCTTCAGCAAAAACAACAACAGAGAAGAATGCAGCAGGCGACACAATGGGTTACTCCATGGAGCTCTTTACACATACCGTCCCTGGCTTAGAAAGTGAAGCAGTTAACAGTCCATGCCCATTACAAGTTGAATCTGACATGGAGTGCACTGATGCACAGACACAGCCAGACTACTATGCTGGTCCTTTGACTCAGACCACAACATTGCCCTCGCAGGGTAATGATCAAGAATCAGACCCTGATGAGACTATGTTGCCCCATCATGAACGCTATACCACCGACCGACACGGTGACACAGACGAAGTTGCACACGAGCTACAAGAAGAGGTAATAGATGACCCAGTTCTTGACCCCGATTGGCAGCCATTGGGGGAACAGGGTGCAGGCGGCAGCAGTTCTGAAGCGGAGGAGGAGGGGCCGCAGCAGGCATCAACATCGCAACAGGTTCCACCTGCCGGGCCCGTATCTTGCCCAAAACGCGTGGCAAAGCCAAAACCTGTTGGAGGACAGCGTGGCCATCTGGTTAAAGCTCAGTCTGCAATGCCTGAAAAGGTATCCGATGCTAGAAAGAGTGCAGTCTGGCATTTTTTTAAACAACATCCAATTGATCAGCGCAAAGTCATCTGTCAAAAATGTTCAACTACCTTAAGCAGAGGGCAGAATCTGAAAAGTCTCAATACAAGTTGCATGCATAGACATTTAACCACCATGCATTTGCAAGCTTGGACTAACTACCAAACGTCCCTTAAGGTTGTAGCACCCTCGGCCAATGAAGCTAGTCATCAACGCAACATCCCTTCCGGCAGTGTAGGGCCACCATTTTCCGCACCACCTGCAGTATCTGTGCAGGCTTCTTTGCCAGGCCAAAGCAGTCAGGGTCAGGGAATCACCAGTTTCGTAGTAGGAAATACTGCATCTAGGGCACCGGCGGCAACAATACCATCTCCCACCGTCTCTCAGTCTGCCATGTCCACCGGCACCCCCGCTAGTTCCACGATCTCCAGCTCTCCAGTCCAGCTCACCCTACATGAGACTATGGTTAGAAAAAGGAAGTACTTAGCCTCGCATCCGCGTACACAGGGTTTGAACGCCCACATAGCTAGACTAATCTCGTTAGAGATGATGCCCTACCGGTTAGTTGAAAGCGAAGCTTTCAAAGCCCTGATGGACTACGCTGTACCACGCTACGAGCTACCCAGTCAACACTTTTTTTCCAGAAAAGCCATCCCAGCCCTCCACCAGCATGTTAAAGAGCGCATCGTCCATGCACTCAGGCAATCTGTGAGCACAAAGATGCACCTGACAACAGATGCATGGACCAGTAGGCATGGCCAGGGACGTTACGTGTCCATCACGGCACACTGGGTGAATGTTGTGGATGCAGGGTCCACAGGGGACAGCAATTTTAAGACAGTTCTGCCTAGCCCACGGTCTAGGAAACAGTTGGCTGTAGCCGTTCGCACCCCCTCCTCCTCCTCCTCGTCCTCCTGCAGAAGCGAGAGCTCGTCCACAGACCGCAGTCGCACAACTACTCCATCTGCAGCTGCCACTGTTGCACACCAGGTCTCCCATTATGGGGCAGCTACTGGCAAACGTCAGCAGGCTGTATTGGCTATGAAATGTTTGGGCGACAACAGACACACCGCGGAAGTTCTGTCCGAGTTCTTGCAGAAAGAAACGCAGTCGTGGCTGGGCACTGTAGATCTTGAGGCATTCAAGGTAGTGAGTGATAACGGAAGGAATTTCATGGCTGCCATCTCCCTTTCCCAACTGAAACACATTCCTTGCCTGGCTCACACCTTAAACCTGGTGGTGCAGTGCTTCCTGAAAAGTTATCCGGGGTTATCCGACCTGCTCCTCAAAGTGCGTGGACTTTGCTCACATATCCGCCGTTCGTCCGTACACTCCAGCCGTATGCAGACCTATCAGCGTTCTTTGAACCTTCCCCAGCATCGCCTAATCATCGACGTTGCAACAAGGTGGAACTCAACACTGCACATGCTTCAGAGACTGTGCGAACAGAGGCGGGCTGTTATGTTTTTGTGGGAGGATACACATACACGGGCAGGCAGTAGGATGGCAGACATGGAGTTGTCAGGTGTGCAGTGGTCGAAGATTCAAGACATGTGTCAAGTCCTTCAGTGTTTTGAGGAATGCACACGGCTGGTTAGTGCAGACAACGCCATAATAAGCATGAGCATCCCCCTAATGCGTCTGCTGATGCAAAGTTTGACGCACATAAAGGATCAGGCGTCTGCAGCTGAGGAAGAGGAAAGCCTTGATGACAGTCAGCCATTGTCTGGCCAGGGCAGTGTACAGGACGAGGTAGCGGGCGAAGAGGAGGAGGAGGACGAGGAGGATGATGGGGATGATTATATTTTTAATGAGGAAGCTTTTCCGGGGCCACTGGAAATTGTTGGCGCGGCAAGGCCGGGTTCTGGTTTTTGGAGGGACACAAGTGACGTGGATTTGCCTGAAACTGCCCCTCAACCAAGCACAACCGCAGATTTGAGAACTGGAACTTTGGCCCACATGGCGGATTATGCCTTACGTATCCTCAAAAGGGACACACGCATTACTAAAATGATGAACGATGACGATTACTGGTTGGCCTGCCTCCTTGATCCTCGCTATAAAGGCAAATTGCAAAATATAATGCCACATAAGAACTTGGAAATAATATTAGCAACCAAACAATCAACTCTTGTTGACCGTTTGCTTCTGGCATTCCCTGCACACAGCGCCCGTGATCGTTCTCACACGAGCTGCAGGGGCCAGCAGACCAGAGGTGTTAGAGGGGCAGAAATCAGAAGTGGCATTGGCCAGAGGGGTTTTCTGACCAGGTTGTGGAGTGATTTTGCTATGACCGCAGACAGGACAGGTACTGCAGCATCAATTCAAAGTGACAGGAGACAACATTTGTCCAGTATGGTTACAAACTATTTTTCATCCCTTATCGACGTTCTCCCTCAACCGTCATTCCCATTTGATTACTGGGCATCCAAATTAGACACCTGGCCAGAATTGGCAGAATATGCATTGCAGGAGCTTGCTTGCCCGGCAGCTAGTGTCCTATCAGAAAGAGTATTCAGTGCTGCAGGTTCAATACTAACAGAAAAAAGGACTCGTCTAGCTACCCAAAATGTAGATGATCTAACCTTCATTAAAATGAACCACAACTGGATTTCGAAATCTTTTGCTCCACCTTGCCCGGCTGACACCTAGCTTTCCTATGAAAAGGTCTTGCCTGTGGACTATTATGAATGACTTTTCCAATATCGTAATTTGCTGCACCTGATTGTCCAGCATACGACATGTTTACACCTCCCTAAATGGCCAAACTCCCCACACGGAGCCGTGGTATCGCCACTTGGCGCCAGCACCCTTCTGAAGAGGTGGGTGTGCCCGCTTTTGGTCGACGGCACTGCCACTGGGTCCCTCATAGTACAATAAAGTGTCTCTGGCGGTGGTGGTGTGCACCCAACGTCAGACACACCGTTGTAATATGAGGGGCCCTGGGCCTGTACCGCCGGCCACAAGACAGTTCCCCCCCCCCACCAGCTCAAACAGTGCTCTACCACTTGCAAAATTATCTCTCACAGCTCCACCAATGTTTAGTCTATGCGCTGACATCCTTCAATGCCTGGCACTGACAATACCATTGTATTGACATTTTTGTTATGTTAGGCCTTCGAAGCCTGTCTGCGGTCACTCTTTCCACTAGGCCTCCACTGACCACACCACTGCTGCCCGTGTACCCCTGGAACCAATTTAAAATTGCCTACAGCCAGCCCAATTTTTTTATTTTAGGCCTTCGATGCCTGTCTGCGGTCCGTTCTTTCTACTACTACTACACTGACCAGGCCACTGCTGCCCGTGTTCCCCTGGAACCAATTTAAAATTGCCAACAGCAATGTGTTATTATGTTAGGCCTTCGATGCCTGTCTGCGGTCCCTCCTTCCACTAGGCCTCCACTGACCACACCACTGCTGCCCGTGTACCCCTGGAACCAATTTAAAATTGCCTACAGCCATCTGTTATTATGTTAGGCCTTCGAAGCCTGTCTGCGGTCCTTCCTTCCAATAGTTCTCCACTGACCAGACCAATGCTGGCTGTGTACCCCTGGAACCCAGCTGAAGGTGCATGTAGCCTCCTTTTTTTCTTTGTTTTATATTTAGAAAGCCCAGATGAACTACGCTGTGCAACGGTTCAAGCTACCCAGTCAACATTTCTTTTGCGAGAAAAGCCATCCCAGCCCTCCACCGGCATGAAAAAGTCTGCATTGTCATAGCACTCAGGCAATCAAACAGTAGAAAGGTGCACCTGACAAGAGACGCATGGACCAGTAGGCATGTCCACAAAAAGTTACGTGTCCATTACGGCGCACTGGGTTAATGTGTTGGATGCATGGTCCACAGGGGACAGCCTACAAAGTCTGTCTGCAGTCCCTAATTCCAATTTTCCTCCGCTGACCACACCACTGCTGCCCGTGTACCCCTGGAACCAATTTTACAGTGTCTACAGCCTAATTTTGTTATGTTAGGCCTACTACGCCTGTCTGCGGTCCCTCCTTCCAATACTCGTCCACTGACCACACCACTGCTGCCAGTGGACCCCTGGAACCTATTTTTAATTGCATAGAGCATCCTTTTTTTAATAGTAGGCGTACAAAGTCTGTCTGCGGTCCACTATTGAAATTGTCCTCCACTGCCCAGAGCACTGCTGCTTGTGTACCCCTGTAACTTTTTTAAGCTGCAGTGAGCCACATTTTTGGGTTAAGTCCTACTACCTGTGTCTGTTTGCGCCACTCAATTCAGCTGTGTTCCTTTGAAAAAAGCTGAGCGTCAATAGTCTTGTTTTCAGCCTCTAGGAATTTTAAAACTGCATTGGGGGTACAACTTTCGTAGGGCCTACTAACGGTGTCTGCCTCCCCAAGGTGTGCCCCAGGTTTCCTCGCCATTGCTTCGATCTTAATGCTCTCGTTTAGTAGTTGTTGGAAACTACACTGCATTAGGCCTACAAATTGGGTATGGGGTGTAGAGAGATGGTGTGTTTCACTCCAAGGTGTTCCCCAGGTTTCCTCTCCATTGCTTCGATCTTCATGCTCTCGTCAGAAGACTCGCTACACTCATCAGGAGGGCGTTAAACTAGAAGAAGAGGGGACGGGAAGAAAAACATTAGACTCGAACAAAGACGACCCAGGAAAACATACTCAGAAGGGAGGTAAGAACATTTCTAAAACAATCCACAGTGAGGAGATTGGAACAAAACAAAATCCTCTAAACTGCATGCTCGCAAACGCCAGAAGCCTGACAAACAAGATGGAAGAACTAGAAGCAGAAATATCTACAGGTAACTTTGACATAGTGGGAATAACCGAGACATGGTTAGATGAAAGCTATGACTGGGCAGTTAACTTACAGGGTTACAGTCTGTTTAGAAAGGATCGTAAAAATCGGAGAGGAGGAGGGGTTTGTCTCTATGTAAAGTCTTGTCTAAAGTCCACTTTAAGGGAGGATATTAGCGAAGGGAATGAGGATGTCGAGTCCATATGGGTTGAAATTCATGGAGGGAAAAATGGTAACAAAATTCTCATTGGGGTCTGTTACAAACCCCCAAATATAACAGAAAGCATGGAAAGTCTACTTCTAAAGCAGATAGATGAAGCTGCAACCCATAATGAGGTCCTGGTTATGGGGGACTTTAACTACCCGGATATTAACTGGGAAACAGAAACCTGTGGAACCCATAAAGGCAACAGGTTTCTGCTAATAACCAAGAAAAATTATCTTTCACAATTGGTGCAGAATCCAACCAGAGGAGCAGCACTTTTAGACCTAATACTATCTAATAGACCTGACAGAATAACAAATCTGCAGGTGGTTGGGCATTTAGGAAATAGCGACCACAATATTGTGCAGTTTCACCTGTCTTTCACTAGGGGGACTTGTCAGGGAGTCACAAAAACATTGAACTTTAGGAAGGCAAAGTTTGAACAGCTTAGAGATGCCCTTAATCTGGTAGACTGGGACAATATCCTCAGAAATGAGAATACAGATAATAAATGGGAAATGTTTAAGAACATCCTAAATAGGCAGTGTAAGCGGTTTATACCTTGTGGGAATAAAAGGACTAGAAATAGGAAAAACCCAATGTGGCTAAACAAAGAAGTAAGACAGGCAATTAACAGTAAAAAGAAAGCATTTGCACTACTAAAGCAGGATGGCACCATTGAAGCTCTAAAAAACTATAGGGAGAAAAATACTTTATCTAAAAAACTAATTAAAGCTGCCAAAAAGGAAACAGAGAAGCACATTGCTAAGGAGAGTAAAACTAATCCCAAACTGTTCTTCAACTATATCAATAGTAAAAGAATAAAAACTGAAAATGTAGGCCCCTTAAAAAATAGTGAGGAAAGAATGGTTGTAGATGACGAGGAAAAAGCTAACATATTAAACACCTTCTTCTCCACGGTATTCACGGTGGAAAATGAAATGCTAGGTGAAATCCCAAGAAACAATGAAAACCCTATATTAAGGGTCACCAATCTAACCCAAGAAGAGGTGCGAAACCGGCTAAATAAGATTAAAATAGATAAATCTCCGGGTCCGGATGGCATACACCCACGAGTACTAAGAGAACTAAGTAATGTAATAGATAAACCATTATTTCTTATTTTTAGTGACTCTATAGCGACAGGGTCTGTTCCGCAGGACTGGCGCATAGCAAATGTGGTGCCAATATTCAAAAAGGGCTCTAAAAGTGAACCTGGAAATTATAGGCCAGTAAGTCTAACCTCTATTGTTGGTAAAATATTTGAAGGGTTTCTGAGGGATGTTATTCTGGATTATCTCAATGAGAATAACTGTTTAACTCCATATCAGCATGGGTTTATGAGAAATCGCTCCTGTCAAACCAATCTAATCAGTTTTTATGAAGAGGTAAGCTATAGACTGGACCACGGTGAGTCATTGGACGTGGTATATCTCGATTTTTCCAAAGCGTTTGATACCGTGCCGCACAAGAGGTTGGTACACAAAATGAGAATGCTTGGTCTGGGGGAAAATGTGTGTAAATGGGTTAGTAACTGGCTTAGTGATAGAAAGCAGAGGGTGGTTATAAATGGTATAGTCTCTAACTGGGTCGCTGTGACCAGTGGGGTACCGCAGGGGTCAGTATTGGGACCTGTTCTCTTCAACATATTCATTAATGATCTGGTAGAAGGTTTACACAGTAAAATATCGATATTTGCAGATGATACAAAACTATGTAAAGCAGTTAATACAAGAGAAGATAGTATTCTGCTACAGATGGATCTGGATAAGTTGGAAACTTGGGCTGAAAGGTGGCAGATGAGGTTTAACAATGATAAATGTAAGGTTATACACATGGGAAGAGGGAATCAATATCACCATTACACACTGAACGGGAAACCACTGGGTAAATCTGACAGGGAGAAGGACTTGGGGATCCTAGTTAATGATAAACTTACCTGGAGCAGCCAGTGCCAGGCAGCAGCTGCCAAGGCAAACAGGATCATGGTGTGCATTAAAAGAGGTTTGGATACACATGATGAGAGCATTATACTGCCTCTGTACAAATCCCTAGTTAGACCGCACATGGAGTACTGTGTCCAGTTTTGGGCACCGGTGCTCAGGAAGGATATAATGGAACTAGAGAGAGTACAAAGGAGGGCAACAAAATTAATAAAGGGGATGGGAGAACTACAATACCCAGATAGATTAGCGAAATTAGGATTATTTAGTCTAGAAAAAAGACGACTGAGGGGCGATCTAATAACCATGTATAAGTATATAAGGGGACAATACAAATATCTCGCTGAGGATCTGTTTATACCAAGGAAGGTGACGGGCACAAGGGGGCATTCTTTGCGTCTGGAGGAGAGAAGGTTTTTCCACCAACATAGAAGAGGATTCTTTACTGTTAGGGCAGTGAGAATCTGGAATTGCTTGCCTGAAGAGGTGGTTATGGCGAACTCAGTCGAGGGGTTCAAGAGAGGCCTGGATGTCTTCCTGGAGCAGAACAATATTGTATCATACAATTATTAGGTTCACAACAAATATAGCCAACTGACATGGTAACAATAATAATCTCAGAAATCTGTACCATTACTCAGAAAAGGACCTAGAGACCTATCATCAAAATACATATTGGCAACGAAGAAATAGATGATACACAGTCAAACACAGTATCATATAAAAATACAAACTTTATTAATATATATTAAAAACAAGTGCATGAAGGTGATACAAAAATTGCGCCACAGCGAAAACGCCGCAACAAAACACCAGAGGCGCGTGCATAGGAATGCCAGTCCTCAATACATAATATAGATAATATTCAGAGGTATAATACAAAAAACAGAATAGAATATACAAAAAAAAAACCTAAGAAAATAAACAAAACAAACTAAATATAACAGTGTATGGCATTTTCACTATAGAGTGGGAACCAAACTGATAGCAGAAACGCACTAAGAGTTCTCAAAGACTTGACGCAGAGGCACACCTGATATATTATCAGTGTACCATATTAACCTCCATATTAAGTATAGAACCACTATCGCACAGAGTCTCAGTGAAATACGCCGCCATCGATCTCTAGTATACACACATAGATGCACTGCTACAGAAAAGTACCCACCGCAAGAGGACTGGAACTCCCGTGGACGCGCCTCCGCCCCAACGCGCGTTTCGGTAATAAACCTTCGTCAGGGGGCATGCATAATGAATGGAAGACGAACTTAATAAAGAGAAGACCCCGGAAGTAGAAACCGCCGCAACCCGGAAGCAGTAATGCCGCGTCATGACAACCACAACGCCGGCACGCTCCGAAGGAAGCAGGGGGACGCCAAAGAGCACAGGGGCCCCATGTGATCAAAAGCGCCCAACCGCAACCACGGACGCGCGCAGGCGCAGGAGCGCCAGACACCTGTATGACAAGAAGGCATATAGTGGATAAATACAAGCGAACGGCCACTGCGAAAATCACGTAGCCAGATATGACCCACCAGGATAACTATATATGAGTACCACTCACTAATGCCATATACAAACGATATACAGGAGATGAACCGGAAGTAAGCGCACGTCATCATGGAAACATAGTGTCCGGACCAATACAGGGCCCAGAGGGAAACTAAGGCCAATATAATTCAAAACACAAATGTATAAGTACCGAACTACAAAAAATAATAATAATAATAATAACTACACACGTGCGCTAATTCAGAAGATGGACAAGCATCATAATTACACATGTATATTTGTATACTTAGAGACATCCTGTTATAAATAGTGGTACAAAATAAATCCACTATATAAATAGCCTACCGGGTGGCCACTCCCCCCATACAAAACATAAATAGACAAACACCCACCACTACAAGATAACCGAATACAACATTAACAGCTGACATGACAATAGAACGTAAGCTTGATACAAGAAATGGCAGTCCTTTTAAGTCCTCCAAAGAGAAACATAACATGTGAACTTGATGAAGTAAATCTAGACGAATATGTCCATATCACAAAATCAGCGTATAATAGCAATTATAGTGCCGGGGCTTAATGAACAGGAGAGAAGTCCATATTAGTCTTTCGTATAATTATATCTCAGTCACATCAAGGAATAGATGGTAAGGAAGACTTGATCCGGGAGGAGCGAGAAAACTGTACCGTGGTATTCATATCACAGGGACGACTTCCACTAGAACAAACAAGATAAGTTAAAAAGTAACAAAAAATAAAAATTTAAAAAACAAAAGCCACGATTCCGATGCGGCACAAAACCACAGCAAAACCCAACGATCACAGAAAGGGGGCAAAGCTAATATTGTCATTAAGACCCATCGGCTGGACAGTATTGAGAGTCCAGATCCATCTGGACTCAATTTTTGCCAACCGCTGGAACGTATACCCTCCACGGATACCCACCTCCAACATCTCAATCCCCCTAGCCCTGAGAAGGCTGGCATCACAGTCATGGAACCTCTTAAAATGGCGTGGCAATGTTTTGAGGGTGGTGATGTCCTCCACAGCGGCCGCCGCGCCAATACCCAAGACATGCTCACGTATCCGTGTTTTCAGTTGGCGAGTGGTCATGCCAATATACATCTTTTCACACGGACATATTACCATATAAATTACATTCCTACTGGAACATGTAATCCTTTGCTTAATTTTAAATTCACGTGAGCCGTCAGAACTAAAAAAATTTGAGATTCTCTCAATATTCGGGCATGCAACGCAGCGGCCGCAGGGAGCACACCCCACACGAGTGGGCATAGAATCCAAAAAGGTACCCACCCTCTCTCCAGTGTAGTGACTATGAACCAAGATATCCCTGAGGTTTTTAGACCTTCTAACTGCGATGCCAGCCCTCTCAGGTACATATCGCGCAATGACAGGATCTGCTCTCAAAACGTGCCATGATTTCTGGAGGATACTTCTCATCTTTGGGAACTGGGAATGATATTTAGTCACATAGCGAACAATATCCTGATTCCGTTTATCTTTTTTCTCATAAAGAAGCGATTCCCTCGAGGTGTATCTAGCTCTATTGAAAGCTCTTTTAATGCTTCGATTACTATGACCACGGGCTAGTAATCTATTTTTTAAATCATCAGCCTGACACAGAAAATCCGCTTCCGTGGAGCATAATCTGCGCAGGCGGAGGAACTGGCCTGTAGGAATAGCCCGGATGACATGGTGAGGATGCGAAGAAGAGGCGTGCAACAAGAGATTGGTCGAGGTAGGTTTTCTATAAATGACAGACTGCAGGCACCCACGAACATCACGTTTCAATGTGACATCCAAAAATTCAATGGTGTCTCCATCGAACTTATATGTCAAAAAAATGTTACATCCATTGTTGTTTAAGGATGTCATGAAGTCCCGCAGCCCCTCAGAAGGGCCCTGCCAGATCATCAAAATGTCATCAATGTACCGCGTCCAGGATAGGACGCGGCACATTGACTCCGGATGATCTGGCAGGGGGAGGTCCCTCTCCCACAGCCCCAGGAACCTCCCCCTGCCAGATCATCCGGAGTCAATGTGCCGCGTCCTATCCTGGACGCGGTACATTGATGACATTTTGATGATCTGGCAGGGCCCTTCTGAGGGGCTGCGGGACTTCATGACATCCTTAAACAACAATGGATGTAACATTTTTTTGACATATAAGTTCGATGGAGACACCATTGAATTTTTGGATGTCACATTGAAACGTGATGTTCGTGGGTGCCTGCAGTCTGTCATTTATAGAAAACCTACCTCGACCAATCTCTTGTTGCACGCCTCTTCTTCGCATCCTCACCATGTCATCCGGGCTATTCCTACAGGCCAGTTCCTCCGCCTGCGCAGATTATGCTCCACGGAAGCGGATTTTCTGTGTCAGGCTGATGATTTAAAAAATAGATTACTAGCCCGTGGTCATAGTAATCGAAGCATTAAAAGAGCTTTCAATAGAGCTAGATACACCTCGAGGGAATCGCTTCTTTATGAGAAAAAAGATAAACGGAATCAGGATATTGTTCGCTATGTGACTAAATATCATTCCCAGTTCCCAAAGATGAGAAGTATCCTCCAGAAATCATGGCACGTTTTGAGAGCAGATCCTGTCATTGCGCGATATGTACCTGAGAGGGCTGGCATCGCAGTTAGAAGGTCTAAAAACCTCAGGGATATCTTGGTTCATAGTCACTACACTGGAGAGAGGGTGGGTACCTTTTTGGATTCTATGCCCACTCGTGTGGGGTGTGCTCCCTGCGGCCGCTGCGTTGCATGCCCGAATATTGAGAGAATCTCAAATTTTTTTAGTTCTGACGGCTCACGTGAATTTAAAATTAAGCAAAGGATTACATGTTCCAGTAGGAATGTAATTTATATGGTAATATGTCCGTGTGAAAAGATGTATATTGGCATGACCACTCGCCAACTGAAAACACGGATACGTGAGCATGTCTTGGGTATTGGCGCGGCGGCCGCTGTGGAGGACATCACCACCCTCAAAACATTGCCACGCCATTTTAAGAGGTTCCATGACTGTGATGCCAGCCTTCTCAGGGCTAGGGGGATTGAGATGTTGGAGGTGGGTATCCGTGGAGGGTATACGTTCCAGCGGTTGGCAAAAATTGAGTCCAGATGGATCTGGACTCTCAATACTGTCCAGCCGATGGGTCTTAATGACAATATTAGCTTTGCCCCCTTTCTGTGATCGTTGGGTTTTGCTGTGGTTTTGTGCCGCATCGGAATCGTGGCTTTTGTTTTTTAAATTTTTATTTTTTGTTACTTTTTAACTTATCTTGTTTGTTCTAGTGGAAGTCGTCCCTGTGATATGAATACCACGGTACAGTTTTCTCGCTCCTCCCGGATCAAGTCTTCCTTACCATCTATTCCTTGATGTGACTGAGATATAATTATACGAAAGACTAATATGGACTTCTCTCCTGTTCATTAAGCCCCGGCACTATAATTGCTATTATACGCTGATTTTGTGATATGGACATATTCGTCTAGATTTACTTCATCAAGTTCACATGTTATGTTTCTCTTTGGAGGACTTAAAAGGACTGCCATTTCTTGTATCAAGCTTACGTTCTATTGTCATGTCAGCTGTTAATGTTGTATTCGGTTATCTTGTAGTGGTGGGTGTTTGTCTATTTATGTTTTGTATGGGGGGAGTGGCCACCCGGTAGGCTATTTATATAGTGGATTTATTTTGTACCACTATTTATAACAGGATGTCTCTAAGTATACAAATATACATGTGTAATTATGATGCTTGTCCATCTTCTGAATTAGCGCACGTGTGTAGTTATTATTATTATTATTATTTTTTGTAGTTCGGTACTTATACATTTGTGTTTTGAATTATATTGGCCTTAGTTTCCCTCTGGGCCCTGTATTGGTCCGGACACTATGTTTCCATGATGACGTGCGCTTACTTCCGGTTCATCTCCTGTATATCGTTTGTATATGGCATTAGTGAGTGGTACTCATATATAGTTATCCTGGTGGGTCATATCTGGCTACGTGATTTTCGCAGTGGCCGTTCGCTTGTATTTATCCACTATATGCCTTCTTGTCATACAGGTGTCTGGCGCTCCTGCGCCTGCGCGCGTCCGTGGTTGCGGTTGGGCGCTTTTGATCACATGGGGCCCCTGTGCTCTTTGGCGTCCCCCTGCTTCCTTCGGAGCGTGCCGGCGTTGTGGTTGTCATGACGCGGCATTACTGCTTCCGGGTTGCGGCGGTTTCTACTTCCGGGGTCTTCTCTTTATTAAGTTCGTCTTCCATTCATTATGCATGCCCCCTGACGAAGGTTTATTACCGAAACGCGCGTTGGGGCGGAGGCGCGTCCACGGGAGTTCCAGTCCTCTTGCGGTGGGTACTTTTCTGTAGCAGTGCATCTATGTGTGTATACTAGAGATCGATGGCGGCGTATTTCACTGAGACTCTGTGCGATAGTGGTTCTATACTTAATATGGAGGTTAATATGGTACACTGATAATATATCAGGTGTGCCTCTGCGTCAAGTCTTTGAGAACTCTTAGTGCGTTTCTGCTATCAGTTTGGTTCCCACTCTATAGTGAAAATGCCATACACTGTTATATTTAGTTTGTTTTGTTTATTTTCTTAGGTTTTTTTTTGTATATTCTATTCTGTTTTTTGTATTATACCTCTGAATATTATCTATATTATGTATTGAGGACTGGCATTCCTATGCACGCGCCTCTGGTGTTTTGTTGCGGCGTTTTCGCTGTGGCGCAATTTTTGTATCACCTTCATGCACTTGTTTTTAATATATATTAATAAAGTTTGTATTTTTATATGATACTGTGTTTGACTGTGTATCATCTATTTCTTCGTTGCCAATTATTAGGTTCTGTAGAAGGACGTAGATCTGGGGATTTATTATGATGGAATATAGGCTGAACTGGATGGACAAATGTCTTTTTTCGGCCTTACTAACTATGTTACTATGTTACTATGTTTAGTAGTTGTTGGAAACTACACTGCATTAGGCCTACAAATTGGGTATGGGGTGTAGAGAGATGGTGTGTTCCACTCCAAGGTGTTCTCCAGGTTGCCTTTCCTGAGCTTCGATCTTCCGGCTCTCGTTTAGTAGTTCTTGGAAACTACACTGCATTAGGCCTACAAATTGGGTATGGGGTGTAGAGAGATGGTGTGTTCCACTCCAAGGTGTTCCCCAGGTTGCCTTTCCTGAGCTTCAATCTTCTGGCTCTCGTTTAGTAGTTCTTGGAAACTACACTGCATTAGGCCTACAAATTGGGTATGGGGTGTAGAGAGATGGTGTGTTCCACTCCAAGGTGTTCCCCAGGTTTCCTCTCCATTGCTTCGATCTTCATGCTCTCGTTTAGTAGTTGTTGGAAACTACGCTGCATTAGGCCTACAAATTGGGTATGGGGTGTAGAGAGATGGTGTGTTCCACTCCAATGTGTTCCCCAGGTTTCGTCCACATTGCTTCGGTCTTCCGACTCTCGTTTAGTAGTTGTAGAAAACTACACTGCATTAGGCCTACAAATTGGGTATGGGGTGTAGAGAGATGGTGTGTTCCACTCCAAGGTGTTCTCCAGGTTGCCTTTCCTGAGCTTCGATCTTCCGGCTCTCGTTTAGTAGTTCTTGGAAACTACACTGCATTAGGCCTACAAATTGGGTATTGGGTGTAGAGAGATGGTGTGTTCCACTCCAAGGTGTTCTCCAGGTTGACTTTCCTGAGCTTTGATCTTCCGGCTCTCATTTAGTAGTTCTTGGAAACTACACTGCATTAGGCCTACAAATTGGGTATGGGGTGTAGAGAGATGGTGTGTTCCACTCCAAGGTGTTCCCAGGTTGCCTTTCCTGAGCTTCAATCTTCTGGCTCTCGTTTAGTAGTTGTTGGAAACTACGCTGCATTAGGCCTACAAATTGGGTATGGGGTGTAGAGAGATGGTGTGTTCCACTCCAAGGTGTTCACCAGGTTTCCTCGCCAATGCTTCGATCTTCATGCTCTCGTTTAGTAGTTGTTGGAAACTACACTGCATTAGGCCTACAAATTGGGTATGGGGTGTAGAGAGATGGTGTGTTCCACTCCAAGGTGTTCCCAGGTTGCCTTTCCTGAGCTTCAATCTTCCGGCTCTCGTTTAGTAGTTCTTGGAAACTACACTGCATTAGGCCTACAAATTGGGTATTGGGTGTAGAGATATGGTGTGTTCCACTCCAAGGTGTTCTCCAGGTTGCCTTTCCTGAGCTTCGATCTTCCAGCTCTCGTTTAGTAGTTCTTGGAAACTACACTGCATTAGGCCTACAAATTGGGTATGGGGTGTAGAGAGATGGTGTGTTCCACTCCAAGGTGTTCTCCAGGTTGCCTTTCCTGAGCTTCAATCTTCTGGCTCTCGTTTAGTAGTTGTTGGAAACTACGCTGCATTAGGCCTACAAATTGGGTATGGAGTGTAGAGAGATGGTGTGTTCCACTCCAAGGTGTTCCCCAGGTTTCCTCGCCAATGCTTCGATCTTCATGCTCTCGTTTAGTAGTCGTTGGAAACTACACTGCATTAGGCCTACAAATTGGGTATGGGGTGTAGAGAGATGGTGTGTTCCACTCCAAGGTGTTCCCTAGGTTTCCTCTCCATTGCTTCGATCTTCATGCTCTCGTTTAGTAGTTGTTAGAAACTACGCTGCATTAGGCCTACAAATTGGGTATGGGGTGTAGAGAGATGGTGTGTTCCACTCCAAGGTGTTCTCCAGGTTGCCTTTCCTGAGCTTCGATCTTCCGGCTCTCGTTTAGTAGTTCTTGGAAACTACACTGTATTAGGCCTACAAATTGGGTATGGGGTGTAGAGAGATGGTGTGTTCCACTCCAAGGTGTTCTCCAGGTTGCCTTTCCTGAGCTTCAATCTTCTGGCTCTCGTTTAGTAGTTGTTGGAAACTACGCTGCATTAGGCCTACAAATTGGGTATGGAGTGTAGAGAGATGGTGTGTTCCACTCCAAGGTGTTCCCCAGGTTTCCTCGCCAATGCTTCGATCTTCATGCTCTCGTTTAGTAGTCGTTGGAAACTACACTGCATTAGGCCTACAAATTGGGTATGGGGTGTAGAGAGATGGTGTGTTCCACTCCAAGGTGTTCCCCAAGTTTCCTCTCCATTGCTTCGATCTTCATGCTCTCGTTTAGTAGTTGTTAGAAACTACGCTGCATTAGGCCTACAAATTGGGTATGGGGTGTAGAGAGATGGTGTGTTCCACTCCAAGGTGTTCTCCAGGTTGCCTTTCCTGAGCTTCGATCTTCCGGCTCTCGTTTAGTAGTTCTTGGAAACTACACTGTATTAGGCCTACAAATTGGGTATGGGGTGTAGAGAGATGGTGTGTTCCACTCCAAGGTGTTCTCCAGGTTGCCTTTCCTGAGCTTCAATCTTCTGGCTCTCGTTTAGTAGTTGTTGGAAACTACGCTGCATTAGGCCTACAAATTGGGTATGGGGTGTAGAGAGATGGTGTGTTCCACTCCAAGGTGTTCCCCAGGTTTCCTCACCAATGCTTCGATCTTCATGCTCTCGTTTAGTAGTTGTTGGAAACTACACTGCATTAGGCCTACAAATTGGGTATGGGGTGTAGAGAGATGGTGTGTTCCACTCCAATGTGTTCTCCAGGTTGCCTTTCCTGAGCTTCGATCTTCCGGCTCTCGTTTAGTAGTTGTTGGAAACTACGCTGCATTAGGCCTACAAATTGGGTATGGGGTGTAGAGAGATGGTGTGTTACACTCCAAGGTGTTCTCCAGGTTGCCTTTCCTGAACTTCTATCTTCAGGCTCTCATTAAATTGTGGTTAAATGGAACAACTGCATTTGGCGTACTAGTTGGTTTGGGGCCTACTATCGGTGTCTGCCACTCCTTGCTGTTCTCCTGGTTTCCTGTCCTGAAATTCCATTTTCAGGCTCTCGTTAAGTAGTTGTTAATGTTAGACTGCATTTGGCCTACTAGTTGGGTTGGGGCCTACTATCGGTGTCTGCCACTCCTTGCTGTTCTCCTCCACTGAACAAAGCTGTGCCGTCTGTTTACTACGGTTGCCAATTTTGAACTGCATTTCGACTACTTACTGATTTGGGCCTACTCTCTGTGTCAGCCTCTCATTCCAGTTGTCCTCCACTGCAATGCCCCCTGGTTAGTCCTGTGTTACCAATTTTGAACTGCATTTAGCCAACTTTATTCTTTGGGCCTATATCTGTGTTTCCTCCTCATCCTGCCCATTGCCCAGCCAGTGATAGATGAGTCTGCTGGTACATTGACCCATAACGCAAAATTCCCCGTGCACGCTACACAGCAAGATTGTGACCCTGCTGAAAGTCAGGTTCCTCTTCCCGCATACCATACCACCTTACACGGGGACAAAGAGGAAGGTGCAGATGAAAGTGCAGGTTCCTTCATCAGGTGGGGGGAGGAATACTAGTTGGCGACGTCACTGGCACAGGGCCTCTCATAGTACGCAAAAGTGTTGCTGCCGGTGGGAGGCGCCCCCGCCGTGCAAACACACCGCTGTACTTTGAGGGGCCCTGTGCCAGTGCCAATGCCAACGAGTGGGCCCCCCCTGTTTGCTCAGGATCACAGCACTTGCAAAGTTGAAATACTTACCTCTCCCTGCTCCACTGCCGTGACGTGGTCCAGATTTACTGGGCCCACTAATTACTTGGACCAGCCCTACCCCCCACAACTCTAGCCAAATGACCCCCAATTTCAAATGCCTTCCAATTATTATAAGCTAAATTACGATTGACAAGCTTCTGTAACAAGAATGGATGTTTTTGCCATTAAAATGGGCAGTGTAGGTGTTTTCCTGGCCTCCACTCACTGCCGACTATGCTCCCCCATTGACTTGCATTGGGTTTCGTGTTTCGGGCGATACCCGACTTTTCGCCATAATCGGCCGATTCCACTCGACTCGACTTCTAAGATAGTCGGGTTTCGCGAAACACGACTCGACTCTAAAAAGGTCAAGGTCGCTCAACCCTAGTGAGAATATCTTTGTTTTCTTTGAACATACATAATTCCCATTTGTTATGATAACACCCTTGTTTTCTGTGCTACTGGGACAGTAGAGCTACAGCAGAGCATTGGGTGAACACTGAATGGCCTCAGCGACAGAGTTTGGCATCTGGCGATAAGAATGTCATTCATGAACCTCTAGTGGATAGGAAGGACATTGTCTTTCCTCCCTTACACATAAAACTTGGATTGATGAAGCAGTTCGTCAAAGCTCTCAATCACAGTGGAGAATGCTCTAACTATATATGGTCAACTTTTCCTGGTCTTAGTGAAGAGAAGAAAAAGGCTGGAATATTTGATGGACCTCAAATAAGAACACGTATGAGAGACCCAAATGTTATCACATCAATGAATGAGACAGAAGAAAGAGCTTGGAGGCATTTTGTAATGTGGTGCAGAATGTTCTAGGGAATAAGAAAGCCGACAACTATGGAGAGATTGTGGAAGAGAAGATCTACTGATGGGTCTGCGGAATCTTGGATGGAGAATGAGGAGCAAGATTCACTATTTACAGAGAACCTTGGGGATGTGAGTGAGGAACAAGGGGAGCGTTTTCATCAGGACATTAAAACAATGGAAGAACGTTATCAAGGCCGGTGGGACTCACAAATGATGGCGACTATTGCTGGAGCTTGATGAGAGACAACCCAGAAGCCGAACATCACAGATCAGCCAAGAAAGGAAAGTTCACATAATAACGGCCATGTGTCATTCATCTGTGCGCCATATATATGTGTGTTTATATTTTGTAGTTTAATTCTGTAAGTATATTTGATTTGCTGTACATAGACTTTGTAATCTTCACACAGAATGAGCAATGGACGGCACCAGAGAAGCACAAATCAACATGGACACTAACTCCCTAAAGAACATCCGACAAATACGCAGGTGGCACGCACGCTCTGGGCACACGGTGCCCAGCACCGATAAGCAATCCACAGTAAATTCAATGAAACAACACTCCACCTCCGCACCCTCTCGCTGACCTGATGTCCTAACGGATGTTTTAAATATATTTTTCTCCAATAGAGAGCACGATTTCAGAAGAGAAGAGAAGATCTACTGATGGGTCTGCGGAATCTTGGATGGAGAATGAGGATCAAGATTCACTATTTACAGAGAACCTTGGGGATGTGAGTGAGGAACAAGGGGAGCGTTTCCATCAGGGCATTAAAACAATGGAAGAACGGTATCAAGGCCGGTGGGACTCACATATGATGGCGACTATTGCTGGAGCTTGATGAGAGACAACCCAGAAGCCGAACATCACAGATCAGCCAAGAAAAGAAAGTTCAAATAACGGCCATTTGTCATTCATCTGTGTGCCCTATATACGTGTTTATATTTTGTAGTTTAATTCTGTAAGTATATTTGATTTGCTGTACATAGATTTTGTAATCTTTGTTATTCCTTGATTAAAAATATACAAAATGTAGTACCGAAAATCATGTGTTTTTATCATAAAACATTAGATAGGCGTAATTTTCATCAAAAATTTAAAATATCTCGAAATCCTGATGTGATAGCCAAAAACGGAGTTCATATTCGTAATCAGCAGCCAAAATTGACTTAAAATATGGTTTAAAACCTTTTGCCAGAAAAATTGCATTGACCAGTGGATAGATACATAATAGATAGATAGATAATAGATAGATAGATAATAGATAGATAAATAGATAGATGATAGATAGATAGATTGATAGATAGATAGATAGATAGTTAGATAGATAGATAGATAGATAGATAGACCTTTTAACGGCTGCAGTTAAGCGTACTTATGCCTCAGCGATGCTTTGATTCCAGCCAATTTTGCGTTCAAAAAGTCAGAGATCCTTTCCTTCTGACCCCTTGCTATGCGCTCAAACAGTGGCTTTCCCCCACATACGTGGTAGTGGCACATTCAGGAGAAATTTCACAACAAATTTTGTGGTCCATTTTCTCCTGATACCCCTGTGAAAATAAAAAAAAAATGGTTCCAAAATAAACCTTTTGTGAAAAAAGTAAAATGTTCATTTCTTCCTTCCACATTGCTTTAGCTCTCGTGAAGCACCTGAAGGGTTAATAGACTTCTTGAATGTGGTTTTGTGCACCTTGAGGGGTGAAGTTTTTAGAATGGTGCCACTTTGGGGTATTTTCTGTTATATTGACCACCCAAACTCACTTCAAATGTGAGGCGGTTCCTAAAAAAAAATGGTTTTGTAAATTTTGTTGGAAAAATGAGAAATCGCTGGTCACTTTAAACCCTTATAACGTCCTAACAAAAAAAATGTATGTTTCCAAAATTGTGCTCATGTAAAATTAACATGTGAGAAATGTTATTTATTAACTATTTTGTGTGACACCACTCTCTTATTTAAGGGTACAAAAATTAAAATTTTTCAATTTTCAAAATTATTTGCCACATTTCCGTTTTTTTTTTTATCAATAAAAGCAAGTTATATAAAAGAGATTTTACCACTAACATAAAGTACAATATGTCACGAAAAACAATCTCAGAATCAGTGGGATAGGTTGTGTCATGCCATTGCTGCTGCCGCCTCTCCCCACTGCAGCTCGCCGGGTGCGCGCGCGCGTCGCATTCAGCTCTGCTCGTGTGCACATCTGATTCCTCTATTGGCGCTCTTTCCTGTCCTCTCCGTCATCCTGGAGGAAGTAGCTCCCATGCTGCTATGTAAACTGCTTCCTGCTGCTTCTCTGTGCCTGATGTTCATTTGTGTTTACAAGTGCTTCTGGCCACCTGTGGTCTCTGAGCCTTCCTAGCTCTCTGACTTTGGGTCTCCTCCGCCCTCTGCAGTGCCTGCCTGTTTCCTGTGTTCCTGCCTTGTTCCTTCAGTTCCTTTTCCTCTGCGGTACCTGCCCGGCTCCTATATCTTTTCCTTGCTCCCGTCAGCCTCGGTGTCTCCATATTGTCCTGCCAGCCTCCGTGCCTCCGTAGCGTTCCCATCTTCTCCCTTGTCTCAGTAGTTCCTTTCTGTTCCCTCTTTCCCTTTGTGCCTGCTGTGTTCCCATCTGATCTCAGTCGACCCTCCAGCTTCCGTGGCGATAGTCCCTCACGGGCCTGCCCCTAACTCTCCCTGTATAGGGGGCGGTCCACCTGGTCAGTTCGTCCGAGAGGGGTTCGTCATCACGGTCCAGTGGGTCCACTCTCCGTTTTTCACTGTTTGAATCTACATGCTCTAATAGGACTGCACTCGGGTGACATCCGAGTGCAGCCAGATTCTTACAGCGTCACAGTAACATCAGGCCATGGACCCCGCTGGAGTCTCCGCCACTCAAAAGGAGTTACTCTTTTTGCGTGAAAACCAGACTAGGATCATGTCATTTTTAAAGAATATGGAGTCTCGCCTAGCGGCTTTACAGCCTTCTGATCCTGGTATTGCTCCGCATTTGGTTGCCCTTTAGCAGGAGCTAGGTCAACTACGGGACACTCGGTCCCATATTTTGAATTTTATGGCCTCCATTAATGATCGGCTTCTCTCCCTCCAGAATGTGGCCTCTGTTTCCACTCCTGTCTCTGCGCCACAACCCTCGCCCTGACTTGCTAGACCTCCTCGGTATGGTGGGGATTCTAAAGCGTGCCGCGGCTTTCTTAATCAATGCCAGTTGCATTTTGAATTGTCTCCGCTACTTTATCCTACCGACCGAGCTAAGGTTGCTTTTATAGTATCCCATTTGGAGGGTGAGGCTTTGGCATAGGTTAATCCCCTCTGGGAGCGTGATGATCCTTTGGTCTCCCAACTCAATCCGTTCCTGGATACCTTCCGTAAGGTTTTTGATGAACCTGGTCGTCTGGTCTCTACCACTGAGTCCCTCTTTAATCTTTACCAGGGTACTCTCTCAGTAGCCCAGAACGCCATCCGTTTCCGGACTCTGTCCTCAGACCTTGGGTGGAATAATGAGGCTTTGGTTGGAGCGTTTTGGCGTGGTTTGTCTTCACGGATTAAGGATGAGTTGGCGGGACAGGACACTCCCACCTCTTTGGATGATCTTATCTCCTTGGCCATACGCATTGATCTGCGCTTTCAGGAGCGCACTCGTGAGCTTGCCAGAGAGAGGAGACCTCTTCGCCAGACCACTGTTGCTCGAGGCACTTCTTTTTCTCAAGCAGCCCCGGTGGCTTCTTCATCTTCTCCTGAACCCATGCAGGTCGATCGCCTTAAGTCTTCTGAGCAACGCCGCAAGGAGAGACTCGCACAAGGTCTTTGTTTTTACTGCGGCAGTGCCTCTCATCTCTTACGCGCTTGTCCTCAGAAGCCGGGAAACGCATCCGCCTAGGACAGGTAAGAGAGGCCTTCCTAGGTGGTTATGATTCCTCTCCGCCTCTGGTTTTGTCTGTTATTCTACATTTAGGTTCCCGTCACTTTTCTCTGGAGGCTTATGTTGATTCAGGAGCGGCTGGGAACTTTGTTCAGCTCGAGGTTGTTAACAGGCTTGGGATACCTGTTAGACCCTTGGAGACTCCTAGACAAATAGCTTCCGTCGATGGTCAGCCTTTGCGGGAGACCGTCAACTTGGTTACGGAGGAAGTCAAACTTCAGATTGGAGCTCTTCATCGTGAGAAACTGGCCTTTTATGTTTTACCTTCTTTGTCTCATTCTTTCCTTTTGGGTCTTCCTTGGTTGAGAGATCACGAACCCACGCTGGACTGGCGTACTGGAGATGTTCTACGGTGGGGACAGTCTTGTCTGAACAGGTGCCTGCTTCCCGTCAAGCCTGCGTCCTCCTCTCGGTCTGTTTCGGAATCCGTGGGAATTCCTCCAGCCTATTGCGCTTTCTTGGATGTCTTTAACAAGAAGGAAGCGGAGATTTTGCCGCCGCACCGCTCTTATGACTGCCCGATAGACCTTATTCCTGGTTCTACTCCACCTAGGGGTCATATTTACCCATTGTCTCCTACCGAGACTCAAGTCATGTCCGAATATATTCAAGAGAATCTGGCCAGAGGCTTCATTCGAAAGTCTTCCTCACCTGCAGGAGCTGGGTTCTTCTTCGTTAAAAAGAAGGACGGTTCTCTTCGCCCATGTATAGACTACCGGGGTCTCAACACCATCACGATCAAAAACAAGTACCCACTTCCTCTCATACCAGAACTCTTTGATCGTCTGCGTGGAGCACGAATCTTTACCAAATTGGATCTCAGAGGAGCTTATAATTTGATCCGTATCCGTTCTGGTGACGAGTGGAAGACTGCGTTTAATACCAGAGATGGTCATTATGAATATTTGTTTATGCCATTCGGTTTATGCAATGCACCCGAAGTCTTCCAGGAGTTCGTAAATGATGTTTTTCGGGATCTACTTTACACCTGTGTTGTAGTGTACTTGGACGATATCCTTGTGTTCTCTCCAGATCTGTCTACTCACAGAAGAGATGTACGGCAAGTACTTCAGCGTTTGAGAGAGAATCGGCTGTACGCAAAACTGAAAAAATGTGTCTTCGAACAGTCATTTCTACCCTTCTTGGGTTTCATCATTTCCGACGCTGGTTTGTGTATGGATCCGGGAAAAGTTTCTGCCGTGCTCAACTGGCCGCGTCCTCTTGGAGTGAAAGCAATTCAGCGATTTCTTGGATTTGCTAACTATTATCGGCAGTTTATACCTCACTTTTCCTCTCTTTCAGCTCCAATCTCCTCCATGATTCGGAAGGGTGCCAATCCTCATCTGTGGTCGACTGAGGCCGAAGAGGCTTTCCGGTCCATCAAGCAAGCCATTGCCTCAGCTCCTATTCTTCATCGTCCAGTGGCCAATAAACCCTTCATCCTTGAAGTAGATGCTTCTGCAATTGGAGCTGGGGCTGTGCTCTCGCAGAAATCCTCTTCTGGTCGTCTTGTGCCCTGTGGTTTTTTCTCAAAGATCTTCTCCTCCTCAGAAAAAAATTATTCCATCGGTGATAAAGAACTTTTGGCAATCAAGTTGGCATTAGAGGAGTGGCGGTACCTCTTAGAAGGGGCTTTACATCGTTTTATAATCTACAGCGATCACAAGAATCTGGCGTATATTCGTTCTGCGCAAAGACTTAATCCTCGGCAGGCCAGGTGGGCCTTGTTTTTCGCCAGGTTTGACTTCGAACTTCCTTTCTTGCCAGGAAATAAAAACTCCAAAGCCGACGCTCTGTCTAGGTCATTCCAGGTGGTGGATTTGGAGGACGAGCCTGCACACATCATTGATCCTGCCAGAGTCATCACAGTTGCTCCAGTCTCTCTCACTTCGTTGCCTCCGGGTAAGACCTTTGTCGCTGAAGGGAACAGGAGACGTGTCTTACTTTGGGGTCACGCCTCTAAACTGGCTGGACATGTTGGTTTCAAAAAAACCTTTCGTTTGATCTCTCGTTTTTACTGGTGGCCAATGTTGTCTAAGGATATCCAAAGTTTTGTCGCCTCTTGTCCTTCCTGTGCCAAGAATAAGATTCCCAGGCAACTACCTTCTGGGCTTCTACATCCTTTGCCAGTACCTTCCTCTCCGTGGCAACATTTATCTATGGATTTCATCACTGATCTGCCTCATTCTTCTGGTTCCACCGTCATCTTCGTGGTCATGGACCGTTTCTCCAAGATGGCTCATTTCACCGCTCTCCCAGGTTTACCTTCTGCTCCCGAATTGGCAAAGATTTTTGTTCACCATATTTTTCGTCTTCATGGTCTTCCTTTACATATTGTTTCTGACCGAGGTGTTCAATTCACCGCCCGCTTCTGGAGATCTCTCTGCAGATCTATGAACATTTCGCTTGATTTTTCTTCGGCCTACCATCCACAGTCCAATGGCCAGGTGGAACGTACTAATCAGACCTTGGTAACTTATCTCCGTCATTTTTCCAATTCTCATCAGAATTATTGGTCTGACTTACTGCCATGGGCTGAGTTTTCTTACAATAACCATCCCAGTGAAGCCACTAACAAATCTCCATTTTTTATCATCTACGGTCAACATCCTGGTCTTCCTCTTCCGGTTCCTCCTGTCTCTACTGTACCAGCGGCTGATCTTCTGTCAGGAGACCAAGTCCGCCCTTGAGTTGGCTCAAGTTAGGATGAAGAGACATGCGGACAAAAGACGTCTTGATTCTCCTATATTCCATCCTGGGGACAAGGTTTGGGTTTCTTCTAAATTTATCCGTCTCAAAATCCCTTCACATAAGCTGGGTCCTCGCTATATCGGTCCATTCGAAGTTTTGTCTCGTATTAATGACGTTTCTTACAAACTTAAGTTGCCTGCCTCTCTGCGTATTTCTAATTCTTTTCATGAGTCTCTCCTTAAACCTGTAGTTTTTAATCAGTTTCATTCTTCTAACCTTTGTTCTCCTTCACCTGTTTCCGAGGATGATGTCTTTGAAGTTAGGGACATTTTAGCCATGAAAAAACTTAGAGGGAGAACTTTGTTTTTGGTTGACTGGAAGGGTTTTGGTCCTGAGGAGAGGTCCTGGGAGCCTCGAGAGAACATTTGGGCTCCTCCTATTTTGTCCCGGTTTCTTTCTAGTCTTAAAAAGGAGGGGCGTAAAGATGGGGATACTGTCATGCCGTTGCTGCCGCCGCCTCTCCCCACTGCAGCTCGCCGGGTGCGCGCGCGCGTTGCATTCAGCTCTGCTCGTGCGCACATCTGATTCCTCTGTTGGCGCTCTTTCCTGTCCTCTCCGTCATCCTGGAGGACTGTAACCCGGAAGTAGCTCCCATGCTGCTATGTAAACTGCTTCCTGCTGCTTCTCTGTGCCTGATGTTCATTTGTGTTTACAAGTGCTTCTGGCCACCTGTGGTCTCTGTGCGTTCCTAGCTCTCTGACTTTGGGTCTCCTCCGCCCTCTGCAGTGCCTGCCTGTTTCCTGTGTTCCTGCCTTGTTCCTTCAGTTCCTTTTCCTCTGCGGTACCTGCCCGGCTCCTATATCTTTTCCTTGCTCCCGTCAGCCTCGGTGTCTCCATATTGTCCTGCCAGCCTCCGTGCCTCCGTAGCGTTCCCATCTTCTCCCTTGTCTCAGTAGTTCCTTTCTGTTCCCTCTTTCCCTTTGTGCCTGCTGTGTTCCCATCTGATCTCAGTCGACCCTCCAGCTTCCGTGGCGATAGTCCCTCACGGGCCTGCCCCTAACTCTCCCTGTATAGGGGGCGGTCCACCTGGTCAGTTCGTCCGAGAGGGGTTCGTCATCACGGTCCAGTGGGTCCACTCTCCGTTTTTCACTGTTTGAATCTACATGCTCTAATAGGACTGCACTCGGGTGACATCCGAGTGCAGCCAGATTCTTACAGCGTCACATGTTGAAGCGTTCTAAAGCTAGAACTTCATAAATTGACAGTGGTCAGAATTGTATAAATTGGCTCGGTCATTAAGTACCGAATTGGCTCTGTCACTATGGTGTTAAGGTAAAATTGATTAAAGCATACAAAAAAAACTAATTTGGCAAAGGCTGAATACTACTGTTAGGGCTAGCGGAACGCACCGAGTAATGAGAGATAGATACGAGGTGCATTCGCAGCCCGGGGTCCACCGTGCAGAGATATCTGCTGCTAAGTAATGGCGGATGGACACAGAGCTCACATGGGGGTTAGACTTCACCCAGTGTGTATGGAAGCGAACTCTGTTGCCTCACAGAGTCGCGCTGTACACAGCAAACTATTACCCTAACTAGGGTTGTGCTTGCTCTGGAACTCTTCTGTGCTAACCGCACACATGAAGGAACCAGATGCTAAGCCAAGGCTAATTGCCCCCCACTGACGCTAGCTGCCTGCCTGAGTGTACAGCCCCAAGGCTAAACAGACTCTCCACATATGACTGAGTGGTAAAGTATCCACTGGCAACAGCCAAACACAATTGATACTAATGCATAGCCGTGCGGCCATGCAAACCTTTTGTAAGTACTCGGGCAGAAATCCGAGAGTGGACCCTCTGGGTCGTGACTCTAGAGCCCCCGGGGTCGAGCGGACCAGATGGAATCACCCCCTATACAGGGAGTGTAAGGAGCAGGACCTCGGGGGAATGGAGACACAACAGCTAGAGCCAAAGGGGCGACCCAAGATAAAGAAGGAAACCAAAGGCTAAAAGGATGGCTGGGAATAATAGGAAAACAAGACTTAACTGAAAATGACTGGAACACGGAACGGCAGGACTCAGCAGGAACATGGACCGGAAGGACTCAGCAGGAACACGGGCTGGCAGAACACAGCAGGAACACGGACTAGCAGGATACAGCAGGAACACGGACTGGCAGGATACAGCAGGAACACGGACTGGCAGAACACAGCAGGAACACGGACTGGCAGGATACAACAGGAACACGGACTGGCAGGATACAGCAGGAACACGGACTGGCAGGATACAGCAGGAACACGGATAGGCAGGACACAGCAGGAACACGGACTGGCAGGATACAGCAGGAACACGGACTGGCAGGATACAGCAGGAACACGGACAGGCAGGACACAGCAGGAACACGGACTGGCAGGATACAGCAGGAACACGGACAGGCAGGACACAGCAGGAACACGGACAGGCAAGACACAGCAGGAACACGGACTGGCAGGACACTAAGACAAAGTAAAGACTGGGCTGAGAGAAGACACTGGTGCAGGGGAGCCTAGGGCATAGGGACACTGACGGCAGACAGTGCACCTACAAAGCAAAGGCGTCTTACCTAGGGAGACGCCGGGAAGAAATACCCGATGGGCGCCGCCACGTTGGGGCGGAGCCACCGGGTCGCGACCTCCCAGAAGGCTCTGCGATGGAGGAGACGCGACCGCGCATGCGCAGAGGGACCGGACGCCGTGAGCCAGCGAAGGAGGAAGCAGAGCGGCACTGGACAGGATCGCGAGTGCGCCGAGGGACGGGAGAAGCCGGGTAAGTATGCGCAGCGTGCGCAGCGTACGTAACAGTACCCCCCTCCTTAGTCCCCCTCTTTTTAAGGCTAGAAAGGAATCTTTTCATGATAAGAGGAGCATTGATGTTCTCTCGGGGCTCCCAGGACCTCTCCTCAGGGTCAAATACCTCCCAATCAATCAAAAAATAAGTTTTACCCCTAACTACCTTTTTGGCAAGAATGTCTTTAACATTAAAGATTCCATCAGAAGTACAGAGCTGAGGAGAGGAAGAGGTAGCGGAGTGAAAACGATTAAAGACTGCAGGCTTGAGAAGAGACACATGGAAGGCATTGGGAATGCGTAAAGAGGCAGGCAACTTCAACTTATAAGAAACATCATTAATGCGACTCAAGATAGGAAAAGGACCAATATAGCGGGGACCCAGTTTGCAAGAGGGAATTTTAAGCTTGATATAGCGAGAGGAAAGCCAAACTTTATCACCCGGAGAATATGGCGGAGCATCCAAACGCCTTTTGTCAGCAAACTTTTTCATATTAAGGCTAGCTTTCTCAAGAGCCACTTTGGTCTCACTCCAAATCGTAGAGAATTCCCGGGACAAGAAATCCGCTGCCGGTACCCCCGAGGAAAGAGAAACAGGAAGAGGAATGTTCGGATGTTGACCATAGACTACAAAAAAGGGGGTTTTGGAGGAAGACTCGCTGGGAAGATTGTTATATGAGAATTCGGCCCAGGGGAGAAGAGAGACCCAGTCATCTTGGTGTGCATTGGAGAAATGTCGCAGATATGTAGTCAGGACTTGATTAACTTGCTCCACTTGTCCGTTGGACTGAGGGTGATAGGCGGAAGAGAAGTCCAAGTTCACCTTTAATAGACTGCAGAGAGCTCTCCAAAAACGTGAGGTAAATTGTACTCCACGGTCTGAGACGATATGATGAGGAAAACCATGAAGACGGAAGACTTGGTGTAAACAGATCTTTGCCAACTCAGGAGCGGAAGGCAGACCAGGCAATGCGATGAAGTGAGCCATCTTGGAGAACCGATCTACAACAACCAAGATGACAGAGCAATTTTGGAGGAGTGACCCCAACGTAAAACTCTCTCCTTGTCTTGGTTAGCCACAAGAGTCTTGCCAGGAGGAGTTGAAATCACTCTTAGAGGAGCAAGAGTGACGATCTTCGCAGGATCAATGATGTGAGCCGGAGAATCCTCTAGGTCCAGAGGCTGAAAGGATCTTGAAAGAGCATCTGCTTTGACATTCTTATTTCCGGGTCGGAAATGAAGTTCAAATTCGAATCGTCCGAAGAATAAAGACCATCTGGCCTGTCGTGGATTTAGTCTTTGGGCAGACTGAATATAGGCCAGATTCTTGTGGTCTGTGTAAATGGTGAATGGATGAAGAGCCCCCTCAAGGAGATAACGCCATTCCTCCAAGGCTAGCTTGATAGCCAAAAGTTCTTTATCTCCAATAGAGTAGTTACGCTCAGGAGCAGAAAAGGTTTTAGAAAAAAAACCACAGGTCACCAAACGTCCGGACGAGGATCTTTGCAAAAGTACAGCACCAGCTCCAATAGAGGATGCGTCGACCTCAAGGACAAACGGTCTATTA
The DNA here is from genome assembly GCF_032444005.1 of Ranitomeya imitator. Classification (NCBI taxonomy): domain Eukaryota; kingdom Metazoa; phylum Chordata; class Amphibia; order Anura; family Dendrobatidae; genus Ranitomeya; species Ranitomeya imitator. Next base: position 15,997,971 of record NC_091283.1, read on the forward strand.
GCATCAGGACGATGAAGCACAGGGGCTGTAGCGAAGCTTTGTTTAAGAGACAGAAAGGACTCTTCAGCCTCAGGGGTCCAAAGACTGGAGTTGACTCCCTTGCGAACTAGAGCAGAGATAGGCTTGGTCATGGAAGAAAAATGAGGAATAAATTGTCTATAGTAGTTGGCAAAGCCAAGAAAATGTTGGATTGCTTTTGTTCCAAGAGGACGAGGCCAATTCAGGACAGCAGAAACCTTCTCTGGATCCATCTCTAAGCCAGATCTTGAGACAATATATCCCAGGAAGGGAAGAGAAGATTGCTCAAAGACGCACTTCTCAATCTTAGCGAACAGATGATTCTCTCTTAGCCTTTGCAGAACACGACGGACATCTCGCCTGTGAGTGGAGAGATCCGGAGAAAAGATGAGAATGTCGTCAAGGTAAACTACGACCGAGGAGTACAGAAGATCCCGAAATACATCGTTCACAAATTCCTGGAAAACCGCGGGGGCGTTGCAGAGACCAAACGGCATAACCAAGTACTCGTAGTGACCATCACGAGTATTGAAGGCAGTCTTCCACTCATCGCCTGCACGAATACGAACCAAATTATATGCGCCACGTAGATCTAATTTAGTAAAAATTTGCGCACCCCGAAGACGGTCGAAGAGTTCCGGAATGAGTGGCAGAGGATATTTGTTCTTCACCGTGATGTTGTTTAGGCCTCGATAATCAATGCAGGGACGGAGAGAACCGTCTTTCTTCTTCACGAAAAAAAAACCCTGCTCCGGCCGGAGAAGAAGACTTGCGAATGAATCCTTTAGCAAGATTTTCTTGAATGTACTCAGACATAGCTTGAGTCTCAGCAGGAGAGAGAGGATAGATCCTGCCCCTGGGCGGGTTAGTTCCAGGCACGAGATCTATGGGACAATCATAGAGCCGGTGAGGCGGAAGACCCTCAGCCTCCTTCTTGTTGAAGACATCAGAATAAGCGCTGTAGACACAGGGTAAGGCGGGAAAAGAAGAGGAAGGAGAAGAATTAGAGGAAGATCCCACAGGACGCACCGGCAGCAGACAACGTTCCCGACAAAGCTCACCCCAGCGCAAGATATTACCATTGCGCCAATCTAAAATGGGCTCGTGGTTCCATAACCAAGGAAGACCTAAGAGCATAGGATGAGACAGACCCGCTAAAACATAAAATGCAATTCTCTCCTTGTGTAGAGCCCCAACCTGAAGTTCCACCTCAAGTGTTACTTGAGTAATGGTCTCCTGTAATGGTTTACCATCCACAGATGCAAGAATCACAGGAGCCTCTAAGGTTTTGACTGGAACGGAGAATTTCAAAACCTCCTCCAACCTAATAATATTCCCTGCTGCGCCCGAATCCACATACGCATCCAGAGAAATGCCTTTGCCCGCAATATGCAAAAGAACGGACAAAGTAAGGGGTTGAGAGGGATCACACACACCTAGGGAGGCCTCTCTTACCTGACCTAGGCGGAGGAGTTTTCCAGACGTTCAGGGCAAGAGTGTAATAAATGAGCAGCACTCCCGCAGTAAAAGCATAAGCCCTGAGTGCGCCTCTCTTTACGACGTTGTTCGGACATCTTAAGACGGTCCACTTGCATAGGTTCCGGTGCGGACGCCTGAGAGGAGGTTCTAGGCTGAGGACTGAGTGGCTTACGGGTGGCAGAAGAAGGACGAAGAGACCTCCGCTCACGGGCGCGTTCTTGGAACCGAAGGTCAATACGGGTAGCTAAGGAAATTAATTCCTCCAAAACAGTAGGGGTGTCCCGACCGGCTAACTCATCTTTTATGCGCCCAGAGAGACCCCGCCAAAAAGCACCCACCAACGCCTCATTGTTCCAGCCCAAGTCAGAGGAGAGTGTGCGGAACTGAATAGCGTACTGGCCTACGGATAACGACCCCTGATGGAGAGAAAATAGAGCTTCAGTTGTAGAGGCCAGACGTCCAGGTTCGTCAAAGACAAGACGGAAAGTCTCCAAAAATTCAGACAACCGGGAGACTAGAGGATCGTCTCGCACCCAGAGTGGATTAACCCATGCCAAGGCGTCACCCTCCAGATGGGAAATCAAAAACGCAACTTTGGACCGATCCGTCGGGTAATGCTGGGGCAGAAGCTCAAAGTGAAGACGGCATTGGTTTAGAAATCCTCGGCAGGACTTAGGATCCCCATTGTACCGAGGCGGTTTAGCCAAGCGGGGTGGAGGGTGGGACGCAGGAGCAGACGTAGAAGCGGCTGTCTGGATGGAAAGCAGCCGATCGTCAATAGAAGACATATAGCAAAGTATATGGGCCTGGGTGTCACGCTGCTGAGCTAACTCTTGCTGTAAGTCAACGAGTAGAGCGGCGTTGCCAGGATCGGAGGACTGGAGCGTGGACAAATGAGAATCCATAGCTTTCATAAAAGACATCATGCGGGACTGATTCTCTCGCAAAAAGAGTAGCTCTTTCTGCGCAGCAGAGGCCCCAGCGGGGTCCATGGCCTTTGCTTACTGTAAGTACTCGGGCAGAAATCCGAGAGTGGACCCTCTGGGTCATGACTCTAGAGCCCCCGGGGTCGAGCGGACCAGATGGAATCACCCCCTATACAGGGAGTGTTAGGAGCAGGACCTCGGGGGAATGGAGACACAACAGCTAGAGCCAAAGGGGCGACCCAAGATAAAGAAGGAAACCAAAGGCTAAAAGGATGGCTGGGAATAATAGGAAAACAAGACTTAACTGAAAATGACTGGAACACGGAACGGCAGAACACAGCAGGAACACGGACTGGCAGGACTCAGCAGGAACACGGACCGGAAGGACTCAGCAGGAACACGGGCTGGCAGAGCACAGCAGGAACACGGACTAGCAGGATACAGCAGGAACACGGACTGGCAGGATACAGCAGGAACACGGACTGGCAGGATACAGCAGGAACACGGACAGGCAGGACACAGCAGGAACACGGACTGGCAGTATACAACAGGAACACGGACTGGCAGGATATAGCAGGAACACGGACTGGCAGGATACAGCAGGAACACGGACTGGCAGAACACAGCAGGAACACGGACTGGCAGTATACAACAGGAACACGGACTGGCAGGATACAGCAGGAACACGGACTGGCAGGATACAGCAGGAACACGGACAGGCAGGACACAGCAGGAACACGGACTGGCAGGATACAGCAGGAACACGGACAGGCAGGACACAGCAGGAACACGGACAGGCAAGACACAGCAGGAACACGGGCTGGCAGGACACTAAGACAAAGTAAAGACTGGGCTGAGAGAAGACTCTGGTGCAGGGGAGCCTAGGGCATAGGGACACTGACGGCAGACAGTGCACCTACAAAGCAAAGGCGTCTTACCTAGGGAGACGCCGGGAAGAAATACCCGATGGGCGCCGCCATGTTGGGGCGGAGCCACCGGGTCGCGACCTCCCAGAAGGCTCTGCGATGGAGGAGACGCGACCGCGCATGCGCAGAGGGACCGGACGCCGTGAGCCGGCGAAGGAGGAAGCAGAGCGGCACTGGACAGGATCGCGAGTGCGCCGAGGGACGGGAGAAGCCGGGTAAGTATGCGCAGCGTGCGCAGCGTACGTAACACCTTTTATACTTGAAGCTTCTTCAGGACCTTCCTAGTGGACCAATAGGAGCTGCAACTGGACCTGAGCATGTGACCCTCGACCTCCAATGAGAGGTCTTCCCTTGGGCATGCTCAGAAGGAGAAAACCAGGACTTAGTCCCAGAAGCGTCTGCTCGCCACTGACCAGTACTGGCTGCAATGGCTGAGCCTGGAAGGGCAGCAGTAAACAAACGCACAGTATCAGACTGAGCTAGACGCTGGGACCGACGTCTCTGCTGAGCAGGCTCCACCGCGGCTGGAGAAGAATGGGAGACCGCAACGGAGATGGTTCGAGATTCCCCCTGTGCAGCGGCGGGAACTCGTAACCTAACAATTACATTGTGTGAGTTGGTCCATGATGACGACATCATCATCAAGGCAGCTGACAAAGGTGGTGCTGTCATGGGTACTAGTAATTACATCTTTGAGATTAAAAAAAACAATTGTCTGATGAAGCTGTTTATTGCAAATTAAACAAGGATCCCAAATTTGATATTAGGAAGATCAAAACTCTTCTAGATTATGCTATGGTTTTAGGTATTTATTGATGCGGAGTTATCTAAATGTCTTCCAATAGATTATCCAGTTACTCCAGTGAGATATATATATATGTATATATATATATATATATATATATATATATATATATCCATTATGGATTGGGACATGAGAAGATGGCTGCTGGTCTGCAATATGGCCGACATGCATGCGCAAACACCCTAGACCCCTTCCGTTATCCCTCTAGTGCTGGCTTACTTTGATCATGTGCAGTTTGCAGTTCCTGGAGGAAGATTTCTGCAGTGATTTTGATTGTGTAATGGGATAGTCTTTTTATGAATACAATCACTGACACATGAGGAGTTTTGAACAGTTAAGCTGTTTGCTCCTGTATTATTATTATCTGTAAATGATACATTTTGTCTTATATGGATTTATGTATATATGAATATAACCTGCAATATTTGCACTATGTATATAATGAATCTATTGTATTATTTATGATTTATGGATTTTGCATATAATTGAGGTATTTATTGATGCACCTTTAAATATTTTGGCCTATGAACCTTAACTCTGCGTGAGCAAGGTCCTCAATTGAACAGAAACGTTGCCGTCACTTTGGGCTTTTACATTTTTCTCATTTTCAATTTTGAGAGTGCTGCATTCATTTTTTGTATGTACTGTGCAAAAAAATCCAAAAAATGGAGGCAGCACACCATTCTCAGTGAAAAAAGAGCTACTTTTATTAGCCCTTCTTAGCAACGTTTCGGTTCATAAAGAAGATTTTTCCTTTTCTATTTTTGTGCTGATCTAATTCTTTCTTTTCTATCTATCTATCTATCTATCTATCTATCTATCTATCTATCTATCTATCTATCAGTCAATTATCTATATAATATCTATCTACAGTGGGGAAAATAAGTACAGGTCCTTCTCAAAAAATTAGCATATAGTGTTAAATTTCATTATTTACCATAATGTAATGATTACAATTAAACTTTCATATATTATAGATTCATTATCCACCAACTGAAATTTGTCAGGTCTTTTATTGTTTTAATACTGATGATTTTGGCATACAACTCCTGATAACCCAAAAAACCTGTCTCAATAAAGTAGCATATTTCACCCATCCAATCAAATAAAAGTGTTTTTTAATAACAAACAAAAAAACCATCAAATAATAATGTTCAGTTATGCACTCAATACTTGGTCGGGAATCCTTTGGCAGAAATGACTGCTTCAATGCTGCGTGGCATGGAGGCAATCAGCCTGTGACACTGCTGAGATGTTATGGAGGCCCAGGATGCTTCAATAGCGGCCTTAAGCTCATCCAGAGTGTTGGGTCTTGCGTCTCTCAACTTTCTCTTCACAATATCCCACAGATTCTCTATGGGGTTCAGGTCAGGAGAGTTGGCAGGCCAATTGAGCACAGTAATACCATGGTCAGTAAACAATTTACCAGTGGTTTTGGCACTGTGAGCAGGTGCCAGGTCGTGCTGAAAAATGAAATCTTCATCTCCATAAAGCATTTCAGCCGATGGAAGCATGAAGTGCTCCAAAATCTCCTGATAGCTAGCTGCATTGACCCTGCCCTTGATGAAACACAGTGGACCAACACCAGCAGCTGACATGGCACCCCACACCATCACTGACTGTGGGTACTTGACACTGGACTTCAGGCATTTTGGCATTTCCTTCTCCCCAGTCTTCCTCCAGACTCTGGCACCTTGATTTCCGAATGACATGCAAAATTTGCTTTCATCAGAAAAAAGTACTTGGGACCACTTAGCAACAGTCCAGTGCTGCTTCTCTGTAGCCCAGGTCAGGCGCCTCTGCCGCTGTTTATGGTTCAAAAGTGGCTTTACCTGGGGAATGCGGCACCTGTAGCCCATTTCCTGCACACGCCTGTGCACGGTGGCTCTGGATGTTTCCACACCAGACTCAGTCCACTGCTTTCTCAGGTTCCCCAAGGTCTGGAATCGGTCCTTCTCCACAATCTTCCTCAGGGTCCGGTCTCCTCTTCTCGTTGTACAGCGTTTTCTGCCACATTGTTTCCTTCCAACAGACTTACCATTGAGGTGCCTTGATACAGCACTCTGGGAACAGCCTATTTGTTGAGAAATTTCTTTCTGGGTCTTACCCTCTTGCTTGAGGGTGTCAATGATGGCCTTCTTGACATCTGTCAGGTCGCTAGTCTTACCCATGATGGGGGTTTTGAGTAATGAACCAGGCAGGGAGTTTATAATAGCCTCAGGTATCTTTTGCATGTGTTTAGAGTTAATTAGTTGATTCAGAAGATTAGGGTAATAGGTCGTTTAGAGAACCTTTTCTTGATATGCTAATTTATTGAGACAGGTTTTTTGGGTTATTAGGAGTTGTATGCCAAAATCATCAGTATTAAAACAATAAAAGACCTGACAAATTTCAGTTGGTGGAAAATGAATCTATAATATATGAAAGTTTAATTGTAATCATTACATTATGGTAAATAATGAAATGTAACACTATATGCTAATTTTTTGAGAAGGACCTGTATTTGAACCCTTGCTGATTTTGTAAGTTTTCCACTGACAAAGACATGAACAGTCTATAATTTTAAGGGTAGGTTAATTTTAATACTGAGAAATAAAATCCAGAAAATCACATTCTATAAATTATATAAATGTATTTGCATTTTGCAATGAGAAATAAGTATTTGATCCCTCTGGCAAACAAGACTTAATACTTGGTGGTAAAACCCGTGTTGGCAAGCCCAGCAGTCAGACGTTTTTTGTAGTTGATGATGAGGTTTGCGCACATGTCAGGAGGAATTTTGGTCCACTCCTCTTTGAAGATCATCTCTAAATCATGAAGATTTTGAGGCTGTCGCTTGGCAACTTGGAGCTTCACCTCCCTCCATAAGTTTTCTATGGGATTAAGGTCTGGAGACTGGCTAGGCCACTCCATGACCTGCACAAGTGTCATTCACATCACTGCTATTCCCGCGCTTGCATAGTAACGACGCAGCTGTCACTGCACCTGCATGGGAATAGCAGAGACGTGTATGTGACTTGCACAGTAACAGCCACAACTGCGCGCTCTACTCGTGCATGCGCGCTAACGATGCGGCTGTTACTGCGCCTTCATGGGGAATTGCGGTGACATATATGTTTTACTTGTGCAGCCGCAGAAACAGCCTTATGTCCACGAACTGCGTCTGCGCAAGTGACAGATATATGTCACCGCTATTCCCAGTAACAAACACAGCTGCGTGGTGTACCCGCGCATGCTTACTTATGATTTTTGATTACATCACGCAGCACAAACTTCTCCCCTGTCCCATACACCGCTCAGGAAGCACTACACCAGATACCAAAATACAACACACAACAAGGAAGAAACAGAGCACAAGGGGCGAAAGAGGTCAAATGACCCAACACATACAAAACTGCAGAGGGATGATATAGAACAGATAAACGATGTGAGACATGCCTGCTGCTCCTGTCCGCACCACTAAGCATACACAGATGTTAATTTCACCTCACTCCTGATTCGATAGCATTGGGCCTATTTCTAGTCTAAAAATAAAATCCAGAAAATTACATTGTAGGATTGCTACATAATTAATTTGCATTTTATTGCATTAAATAAGTATTTTATACAATATACAAAACAGAACCTAATATTTGGTCCAGAAACCTTTGCTTGCAGTTACAGAGGTCAGACGTTTCCTGTAGTTCTTGACCAGGTTTGCACACACTGCAGCAGGGATTTTGGCCCCCTCCTCCATACAGATCTTCTCCAGATTTCAGGTTTCGGGGCTGTCGCTGAGCAACATTGAATTTCAGCTCCTCCAAAGATTTTCTATTGGGTTCAGGTCTGCAGACTGGCTAGGCCACTCCAGGTCCTTGAAATGCTTCTTATAGAGACACTCCTTAGGTGTCCTGACTGTGTGTTTTGGGTCATTGTCATGCTGGAAGAAGGGAAGGAGGTTATTGGCTAAAATCTCGTGATACATGACCCCACCCATCTTCCCTTCAATACGGTACAGTCATCCTGTCCCCTTTGCAGAAAATCACCCACAAAGTATGATGTTTCCCCCACCATGCTTCATGGTTGGGATTTTGTTCTTGAGGATGTACTCATCCTTCTTCCTCCAAACCAGATGAGTGGAGTTGATACCAAAAGGTCTATTTTGGTCTCTCCTGACCACATGACCTTCTCCAATGCCTCATCTGGATCATCCAGATGGTAATTGGCAAATTTCAAATGGGCCTGGACATGTGCAGGCGTGAGCTGGGGGAACTTGCATGCCCTCTGATATTTTAATCCATGACGGCACAGTGTGTTACTAATGGTAATGTTTAAGACCGTGGTCCCAGCTCTCATCAGGTCATTGACCGGGTCCTCCCGTGTAGTTCTGGGCTGATTCCTGACTTTAATCCTTACCCCATGAGGCGAGATCTTGTATGGAGCCCCAGACCGAGGAAGATTGACAGTCATCTTATGTTTCTTTCATTTTCTAATAATTGTGACAACAGCTGTTGCTTCTCACCAAGCTGCTTGCCTATTGTCCTATAGCTCATCCCAGCCTTGTACAGGTCTACAATTGTGTCCTTAAACAGCTCTTTATTCCTGGCCATGGTGGAGAGGTGGAGTGTGAATGATTGTGTGCACATGTGTCTTTTATACGGGTAACAAGTTCACATAGGTGCAATTAATATAGGTAATGGGGGCAGGTAACAGGTCTATGAGAGCTAGAATTCTTGTTGGTTGAATGATGATCAATTGCCTCTTTCATGCAATAAAATGTTAATTAATTATGTAAAAGTCATACAATGTGATTTTCTGGATTTTATTGTTAGATTCCGACTCTCACAGGTGAAGTGTACCAATGATAAAAATTTCAGACCTGTCCATCCTTGATACGTGGAAAAACTTGCACAATCGGCAGTGAATCAAATACTTATTTCCCCCACTGTATATAATGTTGCCATTACAACGAGAAGTCAGTGGATGATTTCACAAACTCCCCTCTCCCGCTCTCTGACCACAACCTTCTTTCATTCTCTATCAAGAACTGCCATCCCGCTCAGGTCACCCCCACTTTCCACACTTATAGAAACATACAGGCCATTAACACCCAGAAACTTATGAAGAACTTGCAGTCCTCATTGGCCCCAATCTTCTCCATCTCATGTCCTGATTCTGCTCTGAAGCATTATAATGAAACCCTGCAAGGTGCCCTGGATGAAGTTGCACCTCCTATACATAGAACAACTCAGCACAGACGGCGACAACCGTGGCACACGCTGCAAACACGTTTCCTGCAGCGGTGCTCCAGGTGCGCAGAACGTCTGTGGAGAAAATCTAATCGACCCGAAGATTTCATCCATTATAAGTTCATGCTAAAAACATACAACTCTGCCGTTCACCTCTCCAAAGAAACCTATTTCAACACCCTCATCACCTCGCTGTCCAATAACCCTAAACGTCTCTTTGACACTTTCCAGTCCCTACTCAACCCAAGAGTGCAGGCCCCAACCACGGATCTCCGCGCTGACGATCTGGCCAATTACTTCAAAGAAAAATTGACCACATTTGACAGGAAATCATCTCCCAATCTCTTCATACAATGCACTGTCCTCCCTCCCCCATTGCATCTAGTTCACTCTCTGATTTTGAACCAGTTACAGAAGAAGAAGTAATCGGGCTCCTTGCATCTTCTTGCCCAAACACTTGCACCAGTGACCCCATTCCGTCACATCTCCTCCAGTCCCTTTCCCCTCTGTCACCTCTCACCTAACAAAAATATTCAACCTTTCTCTCACTTCCGGTATTTTTCCCTCCTCATTTAAGCATGCCATCATACATCCATTACTTAAAAAACCATCCCTCGATTAAAACTGTGCCGCTAATTATAGACCTGTCTCTAATATTCCCTTCATCTCTAAACTCCTCGAACACCTGGTCCACTCCCGTCTTACCCGCTATCTCTCAGATAACTCTCTTCTCGACCCCCTTCAATCTGGTTTCCGCTCTTTACACTCTACTGAAACTGCCCTCACTAAAGTCTCTAATGACCTACTAACAGCTAAATCTAATGGTCACTACTCCATGCTAATTCTCTTGGATCTCTCCGCAGCATTCGACACTGTGGATCATCAGCTCCTCCTCATTATCCTCCGCTTCATCGGCCTCAAGGACACCGTTCTCTCCTGGTTCTCCTCCTATCTCTCTGACCGCTCCTTCACTGTATCTTTTGCTGGTTCCTCCTCCTCTCACCTTCCCCTTACTGTTGGGGTTCCTCAAGGATCAGTCCTAGGCCCCCTCCTCTTCTCTTTGTATACTGCCCATATTGGACAAACAATCAGTAGATTTGGTTTCCAGTACCATCTCTATGCTGATGACACCCAATTATACACTTCTTCTCCTGATATCACACCGACCTTTTTAGAAAACACCAGTGATTGTCTTACCGCTGTCTCTAACATCATGTCCTCCCTCTACCTGAAACTGAACCTGTCAAAAACTGAACTCCTCGTGTTCTCTCCCTCTACTAACCTACCTTTGCCTGACATTGCCATCTCCGTGTGCGGTTCCACCATGACTCCAAAGCAACATGCCCGCTGCCTTGGGGTCATCCTTGATTCCGAGCTTTCATTCACCCCCCACATCCGATCACTGGCTCGCTCTTCTTATCTGCATCTCAAAAACATTTCTAGAATTCGCCCTTTTCTTACTTTCGACTCTGCAAAAACTCTTACTGTTTCTCTTATTCATTCTCGTCTGGACTATTGTAACTCTCTACTAATCGGACTCCCTCTTACCAAACTCTCCCCGCTCCAATCTGTCCTGAATGCTGCTGCCAGGATCATATTCCTCACCAACCGTTACACCGATGCCTCTACCTTGTGCCAGTCATTACACTGGTTACCCATCCACTCCAGAATCCAGTACAAAACTACTACCCTCATCCACAAAGCACTCCATGGCTCAGCACCACCCTACATCTCCTCTCTGGCCTCAGTCTACCACCCTACCCGTGCCCTCCGCTCCGCTAATGACCTCAGGTTAGCATCCTCAATAATCAGAACCTCCCATTCCCATCTCCAAGACTTTACATGTGCTGCGCCGATTCTTTGGAATGCACTACCTAGGTTAATATGATTAATCCCCAATCCCCACAGTTTTAAGCGTGCCCTAAAAACTCATTTGTTCAGATTGGCCTACCGCCTCAACGCATAACTCTAATTATCCCTGTGTGGCTCATTCAAAAAAAAAAACATTATCAGGTTCCTCGCATCATGTTCTCATACACTTTATGCAGTATTAGCCCTCTGTGTCTGTACTGCTACATACTTAGGCAGTTAACTGGTTCATGCAGCTTTACATGAACACCCGAGCCTTACACTATGGCCGGTCCGAATAACTAAAGCAATTGTCACCATCCACCTCTCGTGTCTCCCCTTTTCCCCATAGTTTGTAGCTTGCGAGCAGCAGGGCCCTCATTCCTCTTAATATCTATTTTGAACTGTATTTCTGTTATGCTGTAATGTCTATTGTCTGTACAAGTCCCCTCTATAATTTGTAAAGTGCTGTGGAATATGTTAGCGCTATATAAATAAAAATTATTAAAAATTATTACTATTAATTCACTTTCAGAGCTGGACACTATGGCAGGAATCACTTTGTTACCAGTGTACAAGTGGGTTTGGATCTACTGAGCTCAGTTTGTGTGATCACCAGAACTGGATGTAATCAGCACAATAACAGGTTGTGTTGCAGCAAATATGTATCAGCAATATTTGGACATTGGAGTTTTGCTTTATTATTTCAATTTATAAACTTTGTATTTTTTTCTAACAGCGTAATTTAAAATTAATTTATGCAATTACTTCTTTACCACTGATTGATTTCATACTTTGGGAAATGACTTTTTCTGTTTATTTTTTTTTGCACTTGTTATTACATTTTTTATTTTTTTGTTTGTAAAATAGCAGTGTACAACATAAACAATGTATCAGACTAATTATTTTTTCTTCTTGGCACGATCAGTTTTGAGCGATAGTATCTGTAACCTCATGGAGTTGCACAATCTGCCTGTATTTTTTACCCAGATGTTTTTTTTTTCATTTCCAAAGTGCGGTGCAAAATATTTTTCTTTACAAATCCTACTGAAATTATGTTTTAATTTGATCAATATGGATGTGTAATAAAATCAGTTGCAAATATTTAAAGGCAAATGCTGTGTGGCCGGTCCGTAGGGCTGAAATGTTCTTCTCCATTTTGAGTGACAGCTGTAGAATCCAACCAGGAACTTGCTACAGTCTTCACTCGAGAGCCGGGAAGAGGGACTGAAGAGCGGTGAAAGCACCGCAGCCTTAAAGGAGAGGTCTCATCTTCATAATTGGGGAAAATTGCAAAGTGCTTGTAAAAGCGAACAGTGTTGCTATTTACTTTTTATTGATAACGTAGAGATTTTTAATTATATAGCTAACTGTTCATTGTTTGTGTTATTGGCCACTTCTGCAGTCTATCAGCGATGGTCGGTCTCAATGTTGGTGCTAAAAAAAAAGAAAAGAAGAAAGCTTTCACTGGTGTGGTATCTACAAACTTGATGGATATTGAATAAAACATTCTCACCGTATGGTCTTGTGCTAGGGGCACAACACTGGAGTTGATAGAATATTTTCGGAAAGATTGCCAAATCCGAATTCGCTATATTTGTGCCTTTTTGGTAGCCTGTTTGTGCCGCATTTATGCTTCATGATAGTTGCCGTACTTATTTGCTCATTTCTACTCCCATTTACTCCAATGGCGCTCGGCTATATTTGGCAAATATTGCAAAAACCATATTCGCCGGCGATCGTAATTCGAACTGAATATAGAAAAATTTGCTGAACTCTACACAACACCAAACATCGCATGTCATCAGTCACACTCAAGGAAGCATAGAAAGCTGGCACTCGACTGCTGTGATTCACGGTGCCAGTGAAAGGGGCCTGAGGTCCCATAAACCATAAAGTAGAATAATCACTGCACTCGTATGGTGAAACTGAAAGTTATTTGCTCCAAGTGTAAAAGTTTATACAGACAATAGTAGTGATGAAGCGATAGGCAAACGTTTCGGCCAACCCGTGGCCTTGATCACACAATATCTGAGCAACAAGTCGAACACCAATCTCCACTGACTGCATGCCACTAGTGAGTGAAGACACAAGACTAAGCCAGGGCTAACGCTTAGGCTGCCATCACACTAGCAGTATTTGGTCAGTATTTTACATCAGTATTTGGAGCCAAAGCCAGGAGTGGAACAATTAGAGAAAAAGTATAATAGAAACATATGCACCACTTCTGTATTTATCACCTACTGCTGGTTTTGGCTACAAATACTGATGTAAAATACTGACCAAATACTGATAGTGTGACGGCAGCCTTAAAGTCACTTTGAGGGGTGTACATGACAGAAAATACCCAAACTTGACACCATTCTAAATACTACACCCCTCAAGGTGCTCAAAACCACATTCAAGAAGTTTATTAACCCTTGACGTGCTTCACAGCAACTGAAACAATGTGGAAGGAAAAGATTTACATTTACATTTTTTTTACAAACATTTTACTTCAGAACCAATTTTTTTATTTTCAGAAGTGTAAAAAGAGAAACTGAACCACAAAATTTGTGCAATTTCTCCTGAATACGACGATACCCAATATGTGGGGGTAAACCACTGTTTGGGCGCATGGCAGGGCTTGGAAGAGAAGGAGCGCCATTTGACTTTTTCAATGCAGAATTGGCTGGAATTGAGATCAAATGCCATGTCACGTTTGGAGAGCCCCTGATGTACCTAAATAGTGGAAACCCCGCACAAGTGACACCATTTTGGAAACTAGACCCTTTACGGAACTTGTCTAGATGTGTGGTGAGCACTTTAAACCCCCAGATGCTTCACAGAAGTTTATAACGTAGAGCTGTGAAAATAAAAAATCGCATTTTTTTCTACAAAAATGATATTTTTGCCCCCAAATTTCTATTTTTACAAGGGTAACTGGAGAAATTAGATGGCAAAATTTGTTGTGAAATTTGTCCTGAGTACGCCAATACCCCATATGCGAGGATAAACCACTGTTTGTGCCCACAGCAGATCTTGGAAGAAAAGGAGTTCCGTTTGACTTTTTCAATGCAGAATTCGCTCGAATTTACTGTAGATCGGACGCCATGTCGCGTTTGGAGAGCCCCTGATGTGCCTAAATTGTGGAAACCACCCACAAATGACCCCATTTTGGAAGCTAAACCCATTAAGGAACTTATCTAGATGTGTGGTGAGCACTTTGGACCCCCAAGTGCTTCGCAAAAATTTATAATGTAGAGCCGTGAAAATAAAAAATCCTTTTTTTTTCCTCAAAAATTATTTTTAGCTCGCAATTTTTTATTTTCTCAAGGGTAACAGGAGAAATTGGACTACAAAATTTGTTGTCCAGTTTGTCCTGAGTACGCTGATACCCCATATGTGGGGTGGACAACTGTTTGGACGCACATCGGGGCTCGGAAGGGAAGGAGCGCCGTTTTGGAATGCAGACTTTAATAGAATGGTCTGCGGGCGTCATGTTGCATTTGCAGAGCTTCTGATATACTTAAACAGTAGAAACCCCCCCACAACTGACCCCATGTTGGAAAGTAAACCCGCCAAGGAACTTATCTAGATGTGTGGTGAGCACTTTGAATGCCCAAGTGCTTCACAGAACTTTATAATGTAGAGCCATGAAAATAACAAATCATATTTTTTCCACAAAATCATGTTCTCTGGAGTCTTGGCTACCCCCGGCAACCGAGACCCCAGAGAAAATCAGACTCTGGGGGGTGCTATAGACTTTTTCCACAGCGTCGTTAATTAACCTTAACCTTAACATTAGTACCCTTAACTGCCGCCGTTAAAAGGTGTATCGGCGGTCGTTAAGGGGTTAAGCAGAATTAACAATTATATGCGAGCAAAATACAACGCGATTAAACTTTTCTATGCATAAATCAATAAAGTGACAGTCTTGTGCCGGTACTTAAGTAATCGCTTATTCAGAGCAAGGGGTCCTTGCTTAGCTTAGTCCCAGCTTAGCTTAGTCAGAAATGCTGTCTTGAAGCTCTTAGGGAATGTTGATCTCTCCAACGCAGGGATTCCCTAAGTCCTTAGAGATAAAAACACTGTCTTGAAGCTCTTAGGGAATGTCGATCTCTCCAATGCCGGGCATCCCTAAGTCTTTAGAGATAAGGCCTCACGTGGCCAAGCCCAAGATGCAATTTGCTTGGTTGTCCTCACTGAGTCAGCTCATGTGAAGCCAAACAATGCATCCCAGAGTCACAAACAACAGATCCAGAGCCACATCGCCCTAACCAGACTTTCTCCAAAGATCCATTTCCACCCAAACTCTCCGCTGACTCTTCCCAACTGCCAACCTTCCCCCGTGTTCCAACTCAGGCCTCTTGCCATTGCTCAGAAATCTTACAAATCTCCAACAATAAAGTAAACTGTAATTAACCCTTACAAGTGTAAGAGGGCAGGATGGAAGGCAGCGAGCAGCATGGCAGCAAGAGAGGTGATCATTTTTGTCTTTTTTTGTTACCATTTGCCAACCCTACAGAGTTCACCAAAATGTTAGTTGTTCCTTTTTTTTTGCAAATCACAAATTCAATTGCAAAGTATTATAATTTGCAGAGACCTGATAGAACAGGAAATTTGACTCAAACTTGATCCTTTGTCGATCGGTCCGCTCATCTCTAATGCCAACCACCACGATTGGATCCTAGCATGGACAAAAAGACTATTGCACCTTTGCATCTTTACCCTATGAAGAACCTCTTCCACCCAACCAAAACTGAAGTAGCCACCAATACATTTTTAATGTAAAAACCATTAATTAATCAGCCTGCAAAGCTATCCTTAGTAATTTGATCCTGTTTTCTCAGCCTGAATCTTCAAACCCAGTCCTTCATTCCATAAATACTACACATGTACATGCAGGACATCCAGTCTGCACCTGAAGACTACATTTCCCATGAATCAATGACTGAACAATGACCCATATCACTATCATCTTGAGTCTTCAAACTTATTGACCACATCTTGCCCAATTACAGAAAAGTCAGGACGTCACCGGTGATCTGCCGATCCCAGCACCGGCAAGAAGTTTAGGACATGCTCCTGGCTCAGGGCAAAAAGTGTTGGAAGTTGGATAACAATTACGTATTTCTATAGCGACTGCTCGGTGCTATTGTTTTACAATGAATGAGTTAGAAAGTAGCAATCGGCGAATCTGATGACATTTGCACAAATTTGACCGGGAAATTCAATTTACACCAATTTGCTCAGTGCAAATCTAATGCCCCTTATTATACTCCGGGTTATATTCTCATCTCATAGCATAAAAAAGGCAGGTGAAAAAAAATAGCATCATATCTACGTGGTCGCTCACCTGTGCAGCGATCAAAACTGTCACTGTCCCGACACACCCGATGCTATATGAATTATTCGAGATATTACTGCATTCACTGGAATAAAGAACAGAGGAAAGAAAACTCTGCAAAAACATTTCATTAACATTTTGCAACTAGAATGCAGACGAACCCAGAAATAATGATGATGATGGCGTGTCGTTGTGCTCCTCCCCGCCTCTGGGCCCGCAGCGGCGGGTGAGGAGGATCCATGTGAGGCTTTTTGTTTTAAGTCCACTCTGTAAAGCCTCCAAGCTGAGTGTTTGCAGGTTCACGCTGAGCTCCAAACAATGAGCGAGCGGCCTCGGCCTGCTAAGCAGAAAGATCAGTGGACTGCTTGTTTTTGTAAGGGTCTCTCACAATCGTTATATAATGATAATTACCTCATTTGATTTTCTGTGCCTGCGTGTACAGAACATGAAGTTCAGACTCCTGATGAGACTGCGCTGCTTTATAAAAGTTCATGTTTTCAAGGCATGTGGACTAAATCTGCTGCAAGGACAGATCTATGCTGGTAAGCAAAAGGCAAAGAGGTAGACGGACGCCCCGAGGAACATGTAGCCAGAGAATAATTCCATGAACAGAGAGGAACACAGGCGCCATGTTATCTATCTATTATCTATCTATCTATCTATTATCTATTTATCTGTCTATTATCTATCTATTATACAACCCCTGGCAAAAATTATGGAATCACCGGCCTTGGAGGATGTTCATTCCGTTGTTTAATTTTGTAGAAAAAAAGAAGATCACAGACATGGCACAAAACTAAAGTAATTTCCGATGGCAACTTTCTGGCTTTAAGAAACACTAAAAGAAATCAAGAACAAAAAATGTGGTAGTCAGTAATGGTTACTTTTTTTAAAAAAAGCATAGCGAAAAAATTAGGGAATCACTCAATTTTGAGAAAAAAATTATGGAATCACCCTGTAAATTTTCATACCCAAAAATAACACCTGCATCAAATTAGATCTGTTCTTTAGTCTGCATCTAAAAAGGAGTGATCACACCTTGGAGAACTGTTGCACCAAGTGGACTGACATGAATCATGGCTCCAACATGAGAGATGTCAATTGAAACAAAGGAGGAGATTATCAAACTCTTATAAGAGGGTAAATCATCACGCAATGTTACAAAAGATGTTGGTTGTTCACAGTCAGCTGTGTCTAAAATCTGTACCAAATACAAACAACATGGGAAGGTTGTTAAAGGCAAACATACTGGTAGACCAAGGAAGACATCAAAGCGTCAAGACCGGAAACTTAAAGCAAAATGTCCTCAAAACAGTAAATGCCCAGCAAAACAAATGAGGAACGAATGGGTGGAAACTGGAGTCAACGTCTGTGACCGAACTGTAAGAAACCACCTAAAGGAAATGGGATTTACATACAGAAAAGCTAAATGAAAGCCATCATTAACACCTAAACAGAAAAAAACAAGGTTACAATGGGCTAAGGAAAAGCAATGGTGGACTGTGGATGACCGGATGAAAGTCATATTCAGTGATGAATCGCGAGTCTGCATTGGGCAAGGTGATGATGCTGGAACTTTTGTTTGGTGCCGTTCCAATGAGATTAATAAAGATGACTGCCTGAAGAGAACATGCAGATTTCCACAGTCATTGGTGATATGGGGCTGCATGTCAGGTGAAGGCACTGGGGAGACGGCTGTCACTACATCTTCAATAAATGCACAAGTTTATGTTGATATTTTGGACACTTTTCTTATCCTATCAATTGAAAGGATGTTTGGGGATGATGACATAATTTTTCAAGATAATAATGCCTCCTGCCATAGAGCAAAAACTGAAAACGTTCCTTGAAAAAAGACACAAGGTCAATGTCATGGCTGCAAATAGTCCGGATCTCAATACAATTGATAATCTTTGGTGGAAGTTGAAGAAAATGGTCCATGACAATCTATTTTCTATGATCTATTTTCTATCTAACTATCTTTCTATCTATCATCTATCTTTCTATCTATTTATCTATCTATTTTCTATCTATATATCTATTATCTATCTATATATCTATTAATTTATCTATTTATCTATCAATCATCTATCTATTATCTTTCTATCTATCTAGCTACCTATCTATTTATCTATTATATGTTATCTATATATTATCTATCTATCTATCTATCTATCTATCTATCTATCATCTATCATTTTATTATTTATCTATTATCTATCATCTATCATCTATCATTCTATTATCTATATATTATCTATCTATCATCTATTTTTTCTATCTATCTATCTATCTATCTATTATCTATCTACTATCTGTCTATCTATTATCTATCTATCTTTCTATCTATCTATCTATCTATCTATCCATCTATCTATCAATTATATATCTAAAAAAAAGACAGAAGCAGCACCAGCAGAGTTGTGTTGTGAGTTCTGTTTTTGGGCTCCCTCTGGTGGTTACTGATGGTACTGGGTGACTTGTCTTTCCTGGGTTTCTGGGTTCCACCTGTTCCATCAGGATATGGGAGTTTCCTATTTAACCTGGCTTTGCTGGCATTTCCTCGCCGGTTATCAATGTATCCAGTGTGTCTTGTTACCTCTGCTCCCTGCTCCTAGAACCTTCTGGACAAGCTAAGTTTGGATTTTCCTGTTTTGTGTTTTGCTTAATTTGGTTTTTAGTCCAGCCTGCAGATATGTGATTCTCTGCTGCTGGTTGCTCTAGTGGGCTGAAATTGCTTTTCATGTACCATGAGTTGGCACATGAGTTCAAGTAATTTCAGGATGGTTTTTTGAAGGGTTTTTCGCTGACCGCGCAGTTCACTTTTGTATCCTCTGCTATCTAGCTTTAGCGGGCCTCATTTTGCTGAAACTGTTTTCATACTACGTATGTGCTTTCCTCTCATTTCACCGTCATTATATGTGGGGGGCTGCTATTTGCTGTGGGGTATTTCTCTGGAGGCAAGAGAGGTCTGTGTTTCTTCTGATAGGGAAAGTTAGATCTTCGGCTGGAGCGAGACGTCTAGGATCATCGTAGGCACGTTCCCCGGCTACTTTTATTTGTGTGTTAGGTTCAGGGTCGCGGTCAGCTCAGGTTCCATCGCCCTAGAGCTTGTTTGTATCTGTGCTTGTCCTTTTTGTGATTCCCTGCCATTGGGATCATGACATTATAACCGGCCCACAAAGTGTTAATTGTATTGGCTGAAGTAGGAGGATAAGTAGTCTGAGGAAGTTTTTTTTTTTTTTTTTCCCCTCAGAGTTTGCTGCCTAGCCTTATTGCAGCCTGGCTACTTCCTCCTCCTCTTAATCTTTGAATGGCTCTGATCTCAGCTGTTTATCATGGACGTCCAGAGTTTGGCTTCCAGCCTGAATAATCTTGCCACTAAGGTTCAAAATATACAGGATTTTGTTGTACATGCTCCTATGTCTGAACCTAGAATTCCTGTCCCAGAGTTTTTTTCTGGAGATAGATCTCGTTTTCTGAATTTTAGGAACAATTGCAAGTTGTTTCTTTCTTTGAAATCTCGCTCCTCTGGAGACCCTGCTCAGCAAGTCAAGATAATTATATCTTTCCTGCGGGGTGACCCTCAGGATTGGGCATTTGCATTGGCACCAGGGGACCCTGCGTTGCTTAATGCAGATGCGTTTTTTCTGGCATTGGGTTTGCTCTATGAGGAACCTAACCAAGAGATTCAGGCTGAAAAAGCTTTGTTGGCCCTCTCTCAGGGGCAAGATGAAGCAGAAATTTATTGTCAAAAATTTCAGAAGTGGTCGGTACTTACTCAGTGGAATGAGTGCGCTCTGGCTGCAAAGTTTAGAGATGGCCTTTCTGAGGCCATTAAAGATGTTATGGTGGGGTTCCCTGCGCCTGCTGGTCTGAATGAGTCTATGACTATGGCTGTTCAGATTGATCGGTGTTTACGGGAGCGCAAACCTGTGCATCATTTGGCGGTGTCGTCTGAACCGTCACCTGAGATAATGCAATGTGATAGAATTCAGTCCAGAAGTGAACGGCAAAAGTATAGGCGGAAAAAAGGGTTGTGCTTTTATTGTGGTGATTCAGCTCATGTTATATCAGCATGCTCTAAACGCACAAAAAAGGTTGATAAGTCTGTTGCCATTAGTACTTTACAGTCTAAGTTCATTCTGTCTGTGACTCTGATTTGTTCATTATCATCCATTTCCATCGATGCCTATGTGGATTCAGGCGCTGCCCTGAGTCTTATGGATTGGTCATTTGCCAATCGCTGTGGGTTTAGTCTGGAGCCTCAGGAAGTCCCTATTCCTTTGAAGGGAATTGACTCTACACCTTTGGCTATGAATAAACCTCAGTACTGGACACAAGTGACCATGCGTATGACTCCCGTTCATCAGGAGGTGATTCGCTTCCTGGTACTGTATAATTTGCATGATGTTCTAGTACTTGGTCTGCCATGGTTACAAACTCATAATCCAGTCCTTGACTGGAAATCAGTGTCTGTGTTAAGCTGGGGTTGTCAGGGGGTTCATGATGATGCACCTCCGATTTCTATCGCTTCATCTACTCCTTCTGAGATTCCTGTGTTTTTGTCTGACTATCGGGATGTTTTTGAGGAGCCTAAGCTCAGTTCGCTTCCTCCTCACAGGGATTGCGATTGTGCTATAAATTTAATTCCGGGCAGTAAATTTCCTAAAGGTCGTTTGTTCAATCTGTCAGTGCCAGAGCATACTGCTATGCGGGATTATGTTAAGGAGTCCTTGGAAAAGGGACATATCCGTCCATCTTTGTCCCCTTTGGGAGCAGGTTTTTTTTTCGTGGCCAAGAAAGATGGTTCCTTGAGGCCTTGTATAGATTATCGTCTTTTGAATAAGATTACCGTAAAATATCAGTATCCTTTGCCATTGTTGACTGATTTGTTTGCTTGCATTAAGGGGGCTAAATGGTTCACTAAGATTGATCTTCGGGGTGCGTATAATCTTATACGAATAAAGCAAGGTGATGAGTGGAAAACCGCATTTAATACGCCTGAGGGCCATTTTGAGTATTTGGTAATGCCTTTTGGACTTTCTAATGCTCCTTCAGTCTTCCAGTCCTTTATGCACGATATTTTCCGTGAATATCTGGATAAATTTATGATTGTGTATTTGGATGATATTTTGGTTTTTTCTGATGACTGGGAGTCTCATGTTCAGCAGGTCAGGAAGGTGTTTCAGGTCCTGCGGGCCAATTCCTTGTTTGTAAAAGGCTCAAAGTGTCTCTTTGGAGTCCAGAAGATTTCTTTCTTGGGGTATATTTTTTCCCCTTCTACTATTGAGATGGATCCCGTCAAGGTTCAGGCTATTTGTGACTGGACGCAGCCTACATCTCTTAAGAGTCTACAGAAGTTCTTGGGCTTTGCTAATTTCTATCGTCGTTTTATAACTAATTTTTCTAGTGTTGTTAAGCCTTTGACGGATTTGACTAAGAAGGGTGCTGATGTTGCTAATTGGTCTCCTGCGGCTGTGGAGGCCTTTCAGGAACTTAAGCGCCGGTTTTCTTCTGCTCCTGTGTTGCGTCAGCCAGATGTTTCGCTCCCTTTTCAGGTTGAGGTTGATGCTTCCGAGATTGGAGCGGGGGCGGTTTTGTCACAGAGAAGCTCCGATGGCTCAGTGATGAAGCCATGCGCGTTTTTTTCTAGAAAGTTTTCGCCGGCTGAGCGGAATTATGATGTTGGTAATCGGGAACTTTTGGCCATGAAGTGGGCATTTGAGGAGTGGCGTCATTGGCTAGAGGGTGCTAGACATCGTGTGGTGGTCTTGACTGATCACAAAAATTTGATTTACCTTGAGTCTGCCAGGCGTCTGAATCCTAGACAGGCTCGTTGGTCACTGTTTTTCTCTCGTTTCAATTTTGTGGTTTCATACCTGCCAGGTTCAAAGAATGTGAAGGCGGATGCTCTTTCTAGGAGTTTTGTGCCTGACTCCCTTGGAAATTCTGAGCCCTCTGGTATCCTTAGGGATGGGGTGATTTTGTCTGCTGTCTCCCCAGACTTGCGACGTGCTTTGCAGGAGTTTCAGGTGGCTAAACCTGATCGTTGTCCGCCTGAGAGACTGTTTGTTCCGGATAATTGGACCAGTAGAGTCATCTCCGAGGTCCATTCTTCTGCGTTGGCAGGTCATCCTGGAATATTTGGTACTAGAGACTTGGTGGCCAGGTCTTTTTGGTGGCCTTCCTTGTCGAGGGATGTGCGTTCTTTTGTGCAGTCTTGTGAGGTTTGTGCTCGGGCTAAGCCTTGCTGTTCTCGGGCCAGTGGATTGTTGTCACCTTTGCCTATCCCGAAGAGGCCTTGGACGCACATTTCCATGGACTTTATTTCGGATCTCCCTGTCTCTCAAAAAATGTCCGTCATCTGGGTTGTGTGTGATCGCTTTTCTAAAATGGTTCATCTGGTACCCTTGCCTAAGTTGCCTTCCTCCTCTGAGTTGGTCCCTCTGTTTTTTCAGAATGTGGTTCGTTTGCATGGGATTCCTGAGAACATCGTTTCTGACAGGGGATCCCAGTTTGTGTCTAGATTTTGGCGGACTTTCTGTGCTAAGATGGGCATTGATTTGTCCTTTTCGTCTGCATTCCATCCTCAGACGAATGGCCAGACTGAACGAACTAATCAGACCTTGGAAACTTATTTAAGGTGTTTTGTTTCTGCTGATCAGGATGACTGGGTTACCTTTTTGCCGCTGGCCGAGTTTGCGCTTAATAATCGGGCTAGTTCTGCTACCTTGGTTTCTCCTTTCTTTTGTAATTCGGGGTTTCATCCTCGTTTTTCCTCTGGTCAGGTGGAACCTTCTGATTGTCCTGGAGTGGACATGGTGGTGGATAGGTTGCATCGGATTTGGAGTCATGTGGTGGACAATTTGAAGTTGTCCCAGGAGAAGGCTCAGCAGTTTGCTAATCGCCGTCGCCGCGTGGGTCCTCGACTTCTTGTTGGTGACTTGGTGTGGTTGTCTTCTCGTTTTGTTCCTATGAAGGTCTCTTCTCCTAAGTTCAAGCCTCGGTTCATCGGTCCCTATAGGATCTTGGAAATTCTTAACCCTGTGTCGTTTCGTTTGGATCTCCCGGCATCGTTTGCTATTCATAATGTGTTTCATCGGTCGTTGTTGCGGAAGTATGAGGTACCTGTTGTTCCTTCTCTTGAGCCTCCTGCTCCAGTGCTGGTGGAGGGAGAATTGGAGTATGTTGTGGAGAAGATCTTGGATTCTCGTGTTTCCAGACGGAAACTCCAGTATTTGGTCAAGTGGAAGGGTTATGGTCAGGAGGATAATTCTTGGGTGGTTGCCTCGGATGTTCATGCTGATGATTTGGTTCGCGCTTTTCATAGGGCTCATCCTGGTCGCCCTGGTGGTTCTCGTGAGGGTTCGGTGACCCCTCCTCAAGGGGGGGGTACTGTTGTGAGTTCTGTTTTTGGGCTCCCTCTGGTGGTTACTGATGGTACTGGGTGACTTGTCTTTCCTGGGTTTCTGGGTTCCACCTGTTCCATCAGCATATGGGAGTTTCCTATTTAACCTGGCTTTGCTGGCATTTCCTCGCCGGTTATCAATGTATCCAGTGTGTCTTGTTACCTCTGCTCCCTGCTCCTAGAACCTTCTGGACAAGCTAAGTTTGGATTTTCCTGTTTTGTGTTTTGCTTAATTTGGTTTTTAGTCCAGCCTGCAGATATGTGATTCTCTGCTGCTGGTTGCTCTAGTGGGCTGAAATTGCTTTTCATGTACCATGAGTTGGCACATGAGTTCAAGTAATTTCAGGATGGTTTTTTGAAGGGTTTTTCGCTGACCGCGCAGTTCACTTTTGTATCCTCTGCTATCTAGCTTTAGCGGGCCTCATTTTGCTGAAACTGTTTTCATACTACGTATGTGCTTTCCTCTCATTTCACCGTCATTATATGTGGGGGGCTGCTATTTGCTGTGGGGTATTTCTCTGGAGGCAAGAGAGGTCTGTGTTTCTTCTGATAGGGGAAGTTAGATCTTCGGCTGGAGCGAGACGTCTAGGATCATCGTAGACACGTTCCCCGGCTACTTTTATTTGTGTGTTAGGTTCAGGGTCGCGGTCAGCTCAGGTTCCATCGCCCTAGAGCTTGTTTGTATCTGTGCTTGTCCTTTTTGTGATTCCCTGCCATTGGGATCATGACAGAGTTGGGTACAAAGCCAACAAAGTTAGAAGCTGCACACCATATTATGTAGAAGAAAGTGCTATTCAATAGCCCACGGGCGACGTTTTGGCTCCAAGCGTGAACCTTTCTCAAGCGATATGCAGGAGCATGTGCAAAGTATTCAATTCAAGGTATACAAATTATCAAAGTATTTAACAACAATTAGAAAAGTACTGGCATATCATAATATCACAACATGACATACATACAAAAAGTGTAAACATGTAATGGTGACAATGATGTAAAGTGAATTCTAAAGGTGGAAACAGCAACAAAATCATAAAAGGATGAATAATATTTCAATTGATATTCAAAAAACAGCTGTAGAAAATGATTATGTAACATGATTCATGTTAGCGCCCATATCAATAAATGTGTATGTCAGGAAGTAAAAAGAACAGCGCATTGCGCATACATTATCGCGTTCTGAAGTATCTAGCGCCATCTTGATGTAGGGAAAGGTATCTATTACGCATGCGCTAAAATGTAATGATGATGACACATCATGCGCACCTTTTTACACATGCGTCCACCATCATCTGAGATTTTAAATGTCATCTTGATTAAGGGAGAAAGTTATCTAAAACGCATACTTAATTAAGTACAGATAATGACTGTGAAGAATATGGGAGATATAATTTCATGTCAATCATTTGTATCCTATCTGGCATGGGATTATAAAACCCCCTTAAGAATGAGGCTGTATGAGTACACCTAGCTCAGTGGGGGGGTTCAAGCCTCAAAAGGCTGTGAGTGACAGATCTCACCAGGGCCGGACTGGCCATCTGGCAATTCTGGCAAATGCCAGAAGGGCCTGTCTGGTTGTGTTCTGCTTTGTCTGCAACGTTGTTAATAGAATCAGTGTTCTCAGATCCCCATACTGTTAAGAATTGTCATGGAGCACAAAGTTGCTGACTCCATCACTTACCCCAGCAGGCCACGGGTATCATTAGAAATATTGGTCTTGTAGTGAATGTTCCTTTCCTCCATCCAGGGAAATATTTGTAATGTATCCCATCTAGTGCTTGGGGACAACATGGGCCTGTGTGATTTCAAATGCCAGGGCTGAATTTCAGCCCCAGTCCACACCTGGATCTCACACCTTGAGCCAGCCAGCTCAGAGTAGGACAAACCCTTGCTTGCTATTTAGAGTTACCCTGAAGCTGCCAAAGATCATTCTAAAAACAATTCCATAAGGAGTCATGGAGATACTATACATTCTAGCTATTCATCGTGTAGATTTTATAGATTTCTGGAAAGGAACGGATGCCTCCCAGGGTCTTGATCTCTTCTAACTTCCCAGGGAGCAGAGATATGTAGAATGGCTAATAGGAACTAGATAGCAAAGATGTATTTATTCTAAATGCATAGCAGGGTCCGGCTGGGTCTGATGGAGCCAAAACTGCTTCCCTAGGACCCTCCATTAAAGAGTTATGACTCTTCTTAGGTTTTGGAGTTTTAAGCTGCTAGAGACAAGGTGAGGGGATTTAGATTCAGGCCAGAGAGCAGGAGAGGAGTCATTCACAGGGGATAGAAGCTAATGTAAGGCCATGTGTTCTCTCTCTGTTATACATGGGTCCACTTTGAAAAGGGGTCATGTCAAGCAGCAGGCTATGAAGAACCAAGGAACCGTCTGGCAGCCCATGCAACAAATGGAGTTGAGATTTAGGTCAGGCCTAATAGATTTCTCAATGCTGAGATATTCCAGCAGATAATTTCCATCATGTAATACCATGAGGAGGCATCTGATACTCCCCAAATTTGTTCTACAGCCAGATAATGACCCCCAACAACCAACCAATGCCATTAGGAAAGAGCAGTACTTGGGATAATGATCTGGCCCCACAGATCCTTGAATGATGGATGGTCATTAAATATTGATGATGAATGCGATGAGAGGTAACCAGATACTGATGGTAGAGATGATGGGCGGTCATTAGATACTGATGATGGAGGCAATGGGCGGTGAAGGCAAACTGATAATGGAGGCTACTAGTGGTCACCAGATACTGATGATGGAGATAATGGATGGTCACCAGCTACTCATGTTGCAAGCAACTTGTGGTCACCAGATGATGATGGAGGTGACGGGCAGTCACCACAAACTGATGATGGAGGCAATAGGTGGTCAACCAAATTTGATGATGGACATGATGGGTGGTCACCAGATACTGTCGACAGAGGAAATGAGTTGTCACCCAATACTGATGATGGAGTTCATCAGCTACTGATGTTAGAAGCAACTTGTGATCATCAGATACTAAAGACGGAGGCAACACGTGGTCACTAGTAATAATATTAATAATCCTTATATAGCGCTAACATATTCCGCAGCACTTTACAGGTTGCATACATTATCGTTGCTGTCCCCGGTGGGGCTCACAATTTAAATTCCCTATTAGTATGTCTTTGGAATGTGGGAGGAAACTGGAGTACCCGGAGGAAACCCACGCAAACACGGAGAGAACGTACAAACTCTTTGCAGATGTTGTCCTTAGTGGGGCTTGAACCCAGGACTCCAGCGCTGCAAGGCTGCGCCACCGACCGAATAGCATTGCTGCTCAGGTCTCCCCGAGCATGCTTGGGTAGTCTCCGAGTATTTGTTAGTGCTCGGAGATTTAGTTTTTGTCGACGCAGCTGCATGATTTATGGCTGCTAGACAGGCTGAATACATGTGGGGATTCCCTAACCAGCAGGCATTCCTCACATGTATTCAGCCAACTAGCAGCCGTATATCATGCAGGTACATTGACAAAAACGAAATCTCTGAGCACTAAAACATACTCGGAGACCACCCGAGCATGCTCTGGAAAACCCGAGCAACGAGTATACTCGCTCATCACTAGTGGTCACCAAATTCTGATGATGGACATGATAAGAGATCACAGATACTGACGATGGAGGTGACAGGAGGTCAAAGATACTGATGATAGAGTTGATGGGTGGTAATCAGATACTGTTGATGAAGGCAATGGGTGGTCGCCAGATACTGATGATGGAGGCGATGTGATGTGTGGTCATCAGATACTGATGATGGAGGTGACTGTCGGTGTTAGGGGTCGAGTTCCCGCTTCTGCACAGGGGGAATCTCGAGCCACCTCCGCTGCGGTCTCCCATTCTTGTCCAGCCGCAGTGGAGTCTGCTCAGCAAAGACGTCGGTCCCAGCGTCTTGCTCATTCTCACTCTGTTCTGAGAGTTACTGCTGCTTCTTCAGCTTCTGCCATTAAAGTCAGTGCTGGTCAGCAGCGAGCGGGACTTCTCTGGGACTAAGTCCTTGTCTGCACGTAGTGAGCATGCCCAGGGTAAGATCTCCCGTTGGAGATCGAGGGTCATGTGCTCAGGCTCTGCAGCACACTCCATTGGTCCTCTTGGCAGGTCTTGGAAGGGCAAAGGTGCTGTGGCCACTTCCTGTGCTTCAGCTATATAAACTGCGCATGACCGCACGGCCATGCGCTAGTATTGTCTTACAATTGTTAATGTGTGTATGTTGTGAGTGCAAGTCGTCCTTGGATACCTGTACCCTATTGAATGTCTGTTCGCGGAAGGTGTATGGTTGCTATCTAGCGCCCGACTTATCCTACAGCACTAATCACACATTACAGCGTCCAGTTGCTGTGACCGCCAGTACGGTGCCGTGCACTTCCTCTGTGCTTTCCTTACCCAAGCCTGGGTGGTTAGTGGTGTTCGTCAGTGCGGCACCGCATGCTCTCTTGTGCCTTAATATTGTTGTTCAGTTTCCTTACACACCCAGTTGCGGTGTTGTGCCAGCAAGGGTCTAGCCGGACTTCAATCCTAGTTGGGGTTGAGTTCGCTGACTACTTGCTCGCGCTTTAGGTGCGGTACCGCGGTCCTGTGACTCAACAGGATTGCTTCTTTCACGCTGGGTGAGGTTAACCCACGCGTGTATACTTTAGTGTACCGCCATATAGTCTGCAAATTGCTAGCAGCAGGTTTTCACCTGCACGGTGGACCCCGGACTGCGAACGCATCTATATCATCTGTCTTGGTGCGTTCCGCCAGTCCTAACAGAATACTAGCGCCAGGGTCTGGCTAGTAAAATGGCGGACGACCAGTGTTTACAGCGGTACATCCAGCAGCTGGAGGGAAGGTTAGCGGCTCTTGAGCGTACAACCTCAGCTGTGGATGTCACTGCTGTAGCTGTGCAGGCTGCAAGTGTAGCCGCAGCCAGTTTGTCCGCTGCCACCCCTGCTCCGACTTTATCCCGTCTCCCGCTTCCTGACAAGTTTGCTGGCGACAGTAAACATTGTCGCGGATTCGTGAGCCAGTGCTCTATACATCTTGAGCTCCTGGCGTCACGTTTTCCTACGGAGCGGGCGAGAGTGGGATTTATCCTATCTCTCTTGTCGGGCAGGGCGTTGGAGTGGGCAACGCCACTCTGGGAGCGAGATGATCATGTGGTACAGAGTGCTCCTCTCTTCTTGGACACTCTGAAGCAGGTCTTTTTAGGGCCTCGGGTTACCCACGACACCGCACTCCAATTGTTGTCTATTACACAGGGTACGTCTGTGGTCAGCCAGATTGCCATCCAGTTCCGGACTCTAGCTTCAGAGTTAGAGTGGCCAGACAAAGTTCTTATTCCGGTGTTCTGGAGGGGACTGGCAGACCATGTGAAGGACGCCTTGGCCACTAGGGAGATACCGGCCACACTGGAGGAACTTATTTCTGTGTCTACCCGCATCGACCTCCATTTTCACGAGCGGAGGTTGGAGCGGACCCAGTGTAGGCAGAGGTATCGGCTGGCTCCAACTTTTGCCAGACCTCTGGAATCCCCTGTCTTGGCGTCAGATTCCCATGAGGCCATGGAGGTTTCTCGAGCGGGACCCAAATCTCTAGCCGCTCGAGTACCCGTGGTTTGTAATAACTGTCAACAACATGGACAACACGGTCGGGAAACGATCGCGTCTAGTAACCATTGGGGGGAGGTTCACTAGACACAGCAGCATTCTCCTCCAAACTGTCCTTTAAAGGGACAATCCTGTTAGGCTCCTCCACTCTAACAGTCGAGCTTTGTGT
Organism: Ranitomeya imitator; assembly: GCF_032444005.1. NCBI lineage: Eukaryota > Metazoa > Chordata > Amphibia > Anura > Dendrobatidae > Ranitomeya > Ranitomeya imitator. Next base: position 16,027,725 of record NC_091283.1, read on the forward strand.
GGATTCAGGAGCAGAGGGAAACTTCATGTCCTCTGCTTTTGCTACACGTCATGCTATACCACTAGTCATGCTCGCCAAACCAATAACGGTTAGAGTTGTGAATGGGGCGACACTCCCACTGCAAATCACACACCAGACAGTTCCGTTCTCGCTGTCCATATCTCCTTCCCACCAGGAGATTATTTCCCTTCTTGTCCTTCCTGAGGGAATGGATGAGATTTTGCTGGGAATACCCTGGCTCCGTTTCCACTCCCCACATATTGAGTGGTCCTCAGGGAGAATATTGGGTTGGAGAAAGTCTTGTTTGGGCAGGTGTGTGAGTGAGTGTGTACAGGTCTCTACTACCGAGGTACCCGCAGATCTTTCATCACTTCCCAGGTATTATTTGTGTTATGCAGACGTGTTCTCTAAAAAGGCTGCTGAGACTCTACCGCCCCATCGCCCTTACGACTGTCCTATCGACCTCTTGCCTGGAGCCGAACCTCCTCGGGGAAGGGTATATCCCCTCTCTCTCCCTGAGACGGAGGCTATGTCTCAATACATTCAGGAGAATTTGGCAAGAGGGTTTATAAGGAAGTCAGTGTCTCCGGCAGGGGCGGGATTATTCTTCGTGCAAAAGAACGGGGAGTTACGTCCTTGCATCGATTACAGGGGTCTCAATGCTATCACTATTAAGAACAAATACCCGTTGCCCCTGATATCGGAGCTCTTTGACAGATTAAGGGGAGCTAAAATATTCACCAAATTAGATCTGCGGGGTGCCTACAATCTGATTCGCATCCGTGAGGGGGACGAGTGGAAAACGGCTTTCAATACCAGGGATGGGCACTATGAGTACCTGGTGATGCCTTTCGGGCTCTGTAATGCCCCAGCCGTTTTTCAGGACTTTGTCAACGATATCTTCCGGGATATGCTTTCTACCTCGGTCGTAGTCTATCTGGATGATATTCTCATCTTCTCTCCAGATATTGACTCCCACCGGAGAGATGTTGGCAGAGTCTTCGAACTCTTACGGGCAAATTCCTTATATGCAAAGTTGGAGAAGTGTGTGTTTGAACAGGAGTCCTTGCCTTTCCTGGGCTATATCATCTCGGCCCAGGGATTGGCTATGGATCTTGCCAAACTACAAGCAGTGATGGACTGGCAGGAACCCCATTCTCTTAAAGCGGTGCAGCACTTTATGGGGTTCATAAATTACTATCGCCAGTTCATTCCCCACTTCTCAACTTTGGTAGCTCCCTTGGTATCCCTCACCAAGAAGGGAGCGAATCCCAAATCGTGGTCCGAAGGGGTCTCCAAGGCCTTCAATTCTATAAAGTCCCATTTTGCTAGCGCTCCCATCTTACATCGTCCCGATGTGGGTAAGCCATTCCTTTTGGAAGTGGATGCCTCATCCGTTGGTGCTGGAGCAGTCCTCTATCAAAAGGATGCTCAGGGTCGGAAGCACCCATGCTTCTTTTTCTCAAAGACCTTCACACCAGCGGAGAGAAATTACTCCATCGGGGATAGAGAGTTGCTGGCAATGAAGTTGGCCTTTTCGGAGTGGAGACATCTCTTGGAGGGTGCTCGGTTCCCATTCCAAGTTTTCACGGATCACAAGAATTTGGTCTATTTACAAGCAGCCCAGCGGCTGAATTCTCGTCAGGCCAGATGGTCCTTGTTTTTCTCCCGGTTCCAATTTACCCTACATTATCTCGCCGGGGAGAAGAACATTCGTGCTGACGCTCTCTCTCGCTCCTTCATGTCAGCTGAGGAGGAGGAGGACGAGCCTTGTCATGATTCCAATGGCAGGGAATCACAAAAGGACAAGCACCAACGAGCTCTAGGGTCATGGAACCTGAGCTGACCGCGACCCTAAACCTGAACACACAAATAACAATAGCCGGGGAACGTGCCTACGTTGATCCTAGACGTCTCGCACCAGCCGAAGATCTAACTTCCCCTATTAGAAGAAGCACAGAACTCTCTTGCCTCCAGAGAAATACCCCACAGAAATAGCAGAACCCCACATATAATGACGGTGAAATGAGAGGAAGGCACATACACAGTATGAAATCAGATTCAGCAAAATGAGGCCCGCTAAAACTAGATAGCAGAGGATACAAAAGTAAACTGCGCGGTCAGCAAAAAACCCTTCAAAAAACCATCCTGTAATTACTTGAACTCATGTTCCAACTCATGGAACATGAGGAGCAATTACAGCCCGCTAGAGCAACCAGCAGCAAAGAAACAATTATATGCAAGCTGGACAAGACAAAAATAAATCAAAACGTGGAACAAGAAAATCAAAAACTTAGCTTGTCCTGAAGATTACTGAAGCCAGAAGCTGAGGTAACAAAACACTCTGATAACCTTGATAGCCGGCGGGGAAATGACAAGAAAGCCTGGTTAAATAGGAAACTCCCAAATATTAATAGAACAGGTGGACACCAGAGACAGCAGAACACAAATCACCCAGTACCATCAGTAACCACCAGAGGGAGCCCAAAAACAGAACTCACAACAGTACCCCCCCCTTGAGGAGGGGTCACCGAACCCTCACGAGAACCACCAGGGCGACCAGGATGAGCCCTATGAATAGCGCGGACCAAATCATCAGCATGAACATCAGAGGCAACCACCCAAGAATTATCCTCCTGACCATAACCCTTCCACTTGACCAAATATTGGAGTTTCCGTCTGGAAACACGAGAATCCAAGATCTTCTCCACAACATACTCCAATTCTCCCTCCACCAGTACCGGAGCAGGAGGCTCAGGCGAAGGAACAACAGGTACCTCATACCTCCGCAACAACGACCGATGGAACACATTATGAATAGCAAACGATGCCGGGAGATCCAAACGAAACGACACAGGGTTAAGAATTTCCAAGATCCTATAAGGACCGATGAACCGAGGCTTGAACTTAGGAGAAGAGACCTTCATAGGAACAAAACGAGAAGACAACCACACCATGTCCCCAACAAGAAGTCGAGGACCCACGCGGCGACGACGATTAGCAAACTGCTGAGCCTTCTCCTGGGACAACTTCAAATTGTCCACCACATGACTCCAAATCTGATGCAACCTATCCACCACCATGTCCACTCCAGGACAATCAGAAGGCTCCACCTGACCAGAGGAAAAACGAGGATGAAACCCCGAATTACAAAAGAAAGGAGAAACCAAGGTAGCAGAACTAGCCCGATTATTAAGGGCAAACTCGGCCAGCGGCAAAAAGGTAACCCAGTCATCCTGATCAGCAGAAACAAAACACCTCAAATAAGTTTCCAAGGTCTGATTAGTTCGCTCCGTCTGGCCATTCGTCTGAGGGTGGAATGCAGACGAAAAGGACAAATCAATGCCCATCTTAGCACAGAACGTCCGCCAAAATCTAGACACAAACTGGGATTCCCTGTCAGAAACGATGTTCTCCGGAATCCCATGCAAACGAACCACGTTCTGGAAAAACAGAGGGACCAACTCAGAGGAGGAAGGCAACTTAGGCAAGGGTACAAGATGAACCATTTTAGAAAAGCGGTCACACACAACCCAGATGACGGACATTTTTTGAGAGACAGGGAGATCCGAAATAAAGTCCATGGAAATGTGCGTCCAAGGCCTCTTCGGGATAGGCAAAGGTGACAACAATCCACTGGCTCGAGAACAGCAAGGCTTAGCCCGAGCACAAACCTCACAAGACTGCACAAAAGAACGCACATCCCTAGACAAGGAAGGCCACCAAAAAGACCTGGCCACCAAGTCTCTAGTACCAAATATTCCAGGATGACCTGCCAACGCAGAAGAATGGACCTCAGAGATGACTCTACTGGTCCAATTATCCGGAACAAACAGTCTCTCAGGCGGACAACGATCAGGTTTACCCGCCTGAAACTCCTGCAAAGCACGTTGCAAGTCTGGGAATACGGCCGACAAAATCACCCCATCCCTAAGGATACCAGTGGGCTCAGAATTTCCAGGGGAGTCAGGCACAAAACTCCTAGAAAGAGCATCCGCCTTCACATTCTTTGAACCTGGCTGGTATGAAACCACAAAATTGAAACGAGAGAAAAACAGTGACCAACGAGCCTGTCTAGGATTCAGACGCCTGGCAGACTCAAGGTAAATCAGATTTTTGTGATCAGTCAAGACCACCACACGATGTCTAGCACCCTCCAGCCAATGACGCCACTCCTCAAATGCCCACTTCATGGCCAAAAGTTCCCAATTACCCACATCATAATTCCGCTCAGCGGGCGAAAATTTTCTAGAAAAGAACGCACATGGCTTCATCACCGAGCAATCGGAGCTTCTCTGTGACAAAACCGCCCCCGCTCCAATCTCGGAAGCATCAACCTCAACTTGGAAAGGAAGCGAAACATCAGGCTGACGCAACACAGGAGCAGAAGAAAACCGGCGTTTAAGTTCCTGAAAGGCCTCCACAGCCGCAGGAGACCAATCAGCAACATCAGCACCCTTCTTAGTCAAATCCGTCAAAGGCTTAACAACACTAGAAAAATTAGTTATAAAACGACGATAGAAATTAGCAAAGCCCAAGAACTTCTGCAAACTCTTAAGAGATGCAGGCTGCGTCCAGTCACAAATAGCCCGAACCTTGACGGGATCCATCTCAATAGTAGAAGGGGAAAAAATATACCCCAAGAAAGAAATCTTCTGGACTCCAAAGAGACACTTTGAACCCTTTACAAACAAGGAATTAGCCCGCAGGACCTGAAACACCTTCCTGACCTGCTGAACATGAGACTCCCAGTCATCAGAAAAAAACAAAATATCATCCAAATACACAATCATAAATTTATCCAGATATTCACGGAAAATATCGTGCATAAAGGACTGGAAGACTGAAGGAGCATTAGAAAGTCCGAAAGGCATTACCAAATACTCAAAATGGCCCTCAGGCGTATTAAATGCGGTTTTCCACTCATCACCTTGCTTTATTCGTATAAGATTATACGCACCCCGGAGATCAATCTTAGTGAACCATTTAGCCCCCTTAATGCGAGCAAACAAATCAGTCAACAAAGGCAAAGGATACTGATATTTTACGGTAATCTTATTCAAAAGACGATAATCTATACAAGGTCTCAAGGACCCATCCTTCTTGGCCATGAAAAAAAAACCTGCTCCCAAAGGGGACGAAGATGGACGGATATGTCCCTTTTCCAAGGACTCCTTAACATGATCCCGCATAGCAGTATGCTCTGGCACTGACAGATTGAACAAACGACCTTTACGAAATTTACTACCAGGAATTAAATCTGTAGCACAATCGCAATCCCTGTGAGGAGGAAGCGAACTGAGCTTATGCTCCTCAAAAACATCCCGATAATCCGACAAAAATACAGGAACCTCAGGAGGAGTAGATGAAGCGATAGAAATCGGAGGTGCATCATCATGAACCCCCTGACATCCCCAGCTTAACACAGACATTGTTTTCCAGTCAAGGACTGGATTATGAGTTTGTAACCATGGCAGACCAAGTACTAGAACATCATGTAAATTATACAACACCAGGAAGCGAATCACCTCCTGATGAACGGGAGTCATACGCATGGTCACTTGTGTCCAGTACTGAGGTTTATTCATAGCTAAAGGTGTAGAGTCAATTCCCTTCAAAGGAATAGGGACTTCCAGAGGCTCAAGACTAAACCCACATCGCTTGGCAAATGACCAATCCATAAGACTCAGGGCAGCGCCTGAATCTACATAGGCATCGACGGAAATGGATGATAATGAGCAAATCAGAGTCACAGACAGAATGAACTTAGACTGTAACGTACTAATGGCAACAGACTTATCAACCTTTTTTGTGCGTTTAGAGCATGCTGATATAACATGAGCTGAATCACCACAATAAAAGCACAACCCATTTTTCCGCCTATGGTTTTGCCGTTCACTTCTAGACTGAACTCTATCACATTGCATTGTCTCAAGTGCCTGTTCAGAAGACACCGCCAAATGGTGCACAGGTTTGCGCTCCCGTAAACGCCGATCAATCTGAATAGCCATAGTCATAGACTCATTCAGACCCGTAGGCGCAGGGAACCCCACCATAACATCTTTAATGGCCTCAGAAAGGCCATCTCTGAACTTTGCAGCCAGGGCGCACTCATTCCACTGAGTAAGCACTGACCATTTCCGAAATTTTTGACAATATATTTCTGCTTCATCTTGCCCCTGAGAGAGAGCTAATAAAGCTTTTTCAGCCTGAATCTCTTGGTTAGGTTCCTCATAGAGGAAACCCAATGCCAGAAAAAACGCATCCACATTAAGCAACGCAGGATCCCCTGGTGCCAATGCAAATGCCCAATTTTGAGGGTCACCCCGCAGGAAAGATATAATAATCTTAACCTGCTGAGCAGGGTCTCCAGAAGAGCAAGATTTCAAAGAAAGGAACAGCTTGCAATTGTTCCTAAAATTCAGAAAACTAGATCTATCTCCAGCAAAGAACTCTGGAATAGGAATTCTAGGTTCAGACATAGGAGCATGTACAACAAAATCTTGTATATTTTGAACCTTAGCAGCAAGATTATTCAAGCTGGAAGCTAAACTCTGGACGTCCATGATAAACAGCTAAGGTCAGAGCCATTCAAGGATTAAGAGGAGGAAAAAAAAAAAAAAATCAGCCAGGCTGCAATTAGGGCTAGGCAGCAACCTCAGAGGAGAAAAAAAAAAAAAAAAAAAAACTTCCTCAGACTACTTTTCCTCCTACTTCAGCCCAAACATTTTTTGGCCGGCTATACTGTCATGATTCCAATGGCAGGGAATCACAAAAGGACAAGCACCAACGAGCTCTAGGGTGATGGAACCTGAGCTGACCGCGACCCTAAACCTGAACACACAAATAACAATAGCCGGGGAACGTGCCTACGTTGATCCTAGACGTCTCGCACCAGCCGAAGATCTAACTTCCCCTATTAGAAGAAACACAGACCTCTCCTGCCTCCAGAGAAATACCCCACAGAAATAGCAGCCCCCCACATATAATGACGGTGAAATGAGAGGAAGGCACATACACAGTATGAAATCAGATTCAGCAAAATGAGGCCCGCTAAATCTAGATAGCAGAGGATACAAAAGTAAACTGCGCGGTCAGCAAAAAACCCTTCAAAAAACCATCCTGTAATTACTTGAACTCATGTTCCAACTCATGGAACATGAGGAGCAATTACAGCCCGCTAGAGCAACCAGCAGCAAAGAAACAATTATATGCAAGCTGGACAAGACAAAAATAAATCAAAACGTGGAACAAGAAAATCAAAAACTTAGCTTGTCCTGAAGATTACTGAAGCCAGAAGCTGAGGTAACAAAACACTCTGATAACCTTGATAGCCGGCGGGGAAATGACAAGAAAGCCTGGTTAAATAGGAAACTTCCAAATACTAATAGAACAAGTGGACACCAGAGACAGCAGAACACAAACCACCCAGTACCATCAGTAACCACCAGAGGGAGCCCAAAAACAGAACTCACAACAGAGCCTCGGCTCATTGTCCCTTCGGAGAGTCTGAGAACTGTAGCTCCGGTTTCGCTAGAGTCTGTGCCCCCGGGCAAGACTTTTGTTCCCATCAATTTGCATCCGGAGGTTCTCTCTTGGGCTCATTCGTCCAGAGTGGGTGGACACTTTGGGGCAAAAAGGACATCTGAGTTACTGGCGAGAATGTACTGGTGGCCACATATGGTTCGTGATGTCAGAGACTACGTTCAGGCATGTGTCTCTTGTGCCAAGAATAAGTCTTCCCGACAACGGCCAGCTGGTTTGTTATACCCTCTGCCGGTGGCAGACAGGCCCTGGGAGATGGTCGGGATGGATTTTGTTGTGGGTCTGCCCAAGTCTCGTGGCTGTACCATTATTTGGGTAATCACCGACCATTTTTCTAAAATGGTGCATTTGGTGCCGCTTCCCCGGTTACCTTCTGCACGGGCCTTGGCAGCGTTGTTTGTCAAACACATCTTTCGTCTTCACGGTATGCCAGACAAAATTGTCAGTGACCGAGGTCCCCAGTTTGCGTCTCGGTTCTGGAGAGAGCTTTGTCGTCTTCTCAGTATCGAGTTGAATCTCTCTTCGGCTTATCATCCCGAGACGAATGGGTTGGTAGAGAGAGCCAACCAGACCTTGGTCACATATCTGCGACATTTTGTTTCTGCTAAGCAGAATGACTGGGCATCTTTGCTACTGTGGGCGGAGTTTGCTCTTAACAATGCTGTCGCTGATTCCACTGGACAAACCCCATTCCTCCTCAACTATGGTCAGCATCCACGGGTACCTGTGCCCATGCCCGTGTCTTCCGCCGATTCCAGGGTGGCAGACTGGGCTGTGGAGGCACGGGACATTTGGGATCGCACTCAGGATGCCATTCAGGCTTCCAAGGAGAGAATGAGGTCCTCCGCCGACGCACATCGGCGCCCCGCTCCAACCTTTGCTCCTGGCGACTTAGTGTGGCTCTCCGCCCGTAACATCAGGCTGCGAGTTGAGTCTACCAAGTTTGCACCTCGCTACTTAGGTCCTTTTAAGGTCCTCGAACAGGTTAATCCTGTGGTTTACCGTCTGGCCCTTTCTCCACGCCTAGGTATCACCGACACCTTTCATGTGTCCCTCCTTAAGCCCATCTATATGTCCCGGTTTTCTGAGTCATCTACTGGGACTTCGGGTTCATCTACGGACGATTACGAGGTGAACGCTATCTTGGGGTACAAGGTGGTTCGTGGCAAAAAATTTTATTTGGTAGACTGGAGGGGTTACGGTCCTGAGGATAGATCCTGGGAGCCTGCTGAGCACATTCGGGCTCCGCAGCTCATTGCTGCCTTCGAACGTAGCGAGGCCCAAGGAGGGGGGGGGGCCATGTTAGGGGTCGAGTTCCCGCTTCTGCACAGGGGGAATCTCGAGCCACCTCCGCTGCGGTCTCCCATTCTTGTCCAGCCGCAGTGGAGTCTGCTCAGCAAAGACGTCGGTCCCAGCGTCTTGCTCATTCTCACTCTGTTCTGAGAGTTACTGCTGCTTCTCCAGTCTCTGCCATTAAAGTCAGTGCTGGTAAGCAGCGAGCGGACGTCTCTGGGACTAAGTCCTTGTCTGCACGTACTGAGCATGCCCAGGGTAAGATCTCCCGTTGGAGATCGAGGGTCATGTGCTCAGGCTCTGCAGCACACTCCATTGGTCCTCTTGGCAGGTCTTGGAAGGGCAAAGGTGCTGTGGCCACTTCCTGTGCTGCAGCTATATAAACTGCGCATGACCGCACGGCCATGCGCTAGTATTGTCTTACAATTGTTAATGTGTGTATGTTGTGAGTGCAAGTCGTCCTTGGATACCCCTACCCTATTGAATGTCTGTTCGCGGAAGGTGTATTGTTGCTATCTAGCGCCCGACTTATCCTACAGCACTAATCACACATTACAGCGTCCAGTTGCTGTGACCGCCAGTACGGCGCCGTGCACTTCCTCTGTGCTTTCCTTACCCAAGCCTGGGTGGTTAGTGGCGTTCGTCAGTGCGGCACCGCATGCTCTCTTGTGCCTTAATATTGTTGTTCAGTTTCCTTACACACCCAGTTGCGGTGTTGTGCCAGCAAGGGTCTAATCGGACTTCAATCCTAGTTGGGGTTGAGTTCGCTGACTACTTGCTCGCGCTTTAGGTGCGGTACCGCGGTCCTGTGACTCAACAGGATTGCTTCTTTCACGCTGGGTGAGGTTAACCCACGCGTGTATACTTTAATGTACCGCCATATAGTCTGCAAATTGCTAGCAGCAGGTTTTCACCTGCACGGTGGACCCCGGACTGCGAACGCATCTATATCATCTGTCTTGGTGCGTTCCGCCAGTCCTAACAGTCGGTCACCAGATACTGATGGAATTTACATTTTTCTTTTCTTCATTCACTTTGGGGTTTTTTTAATATTTTTTTAACTATTCTATTACTGGAAGCTATTGACTCTGAAGAATTTTATTTCCACACCTGCCTAACACTTTTTCAAAGTGCTGTTTATATGCTTACAGTGGGTACGGAAAGTATTCAAAACCCTTTACATTTTTCACTCTTTGTTTCACTGCAGTCATTTCTTAAATTCAAAAAAGTTCATTTTTTTCTCATTAATGTACACTCTGCACCCCATTTTGACTGAAAAAAACAGAAATGTAGACATTTTTCTAAATTTAATAAAAAAGAAAAATTGAAATTTCATATGGTCATAAGAATTGAGACCCTTTGCTCAGACACTCATATTTAAGTCACATGCTGTCCATTTCCTTGTGATCCTCCTTGAGATGGTTCTACTTCTTAATTGCAGTCTAGCTGTGTTTAATTAAATGGATAGGAATTTATTTTGAAATGTGCACACCTGTCTATATAAGACCTCACAGCTCACAGTGCATGTCAGACCAAATGAGAATCATGAAGTCAAAGGAACTGGCCAAGGAGCTCAGAGACAGAATTGTGGCAAGGCACAGATCTGGCCAAGGTTACAACAGAATTTCTGCAGTACTCAAGGTTCAAAAGAGCACAGTGGTCTCCATAATCCTTAAATGGAAGAAGTTTAGGACCACCAGAAGTCTTCCTAGACCTGGCTGTCCAGCCAAACAGAGCAATCCTGGGAGAAGAGCCTTTGTGAGAGAGGTAATGAAGAACCCCAAGATCCAGTAAGGAGATGGGAGAAAGTTCCACAAAGTCAACTATCACTGCAGCCCTCCACCAGTCGGGCCTTTATGGCAGAGTGGCCCGATGGAAGCCTCTCCTCAGTGCATGACATAGAGTTTATGAAGGATTCCCAGACTATGAGAAATAAGATTCTCTGGTTTGATGAGACAAAGATAGACCTTTTTGGTGATAATTGTAAGTGGTATGTGTGGAGAAAACCAGGCACTGCTCATCATCTGCCCAATACATTCCCAACAGTGAAACATGGTGGTGGCAGCATCATGCTATGGGGTTACTTTCAGCTGTAGGGACAGGAAAACTGGTTGTCATTGAAGGAAACATGAATGCGGCCAAGTACAGAGATATCCTGGATGAAAACCTCTTCCAGAGTGCTCTGGACCTCACACGTGGCCGAAGGTTCACCTTCTAACAAGACAATGACGCTAAGCAAACAGCTAAAATAACAAAGGAGCGGCTTCAGAACAACTCTGTGACCATTCTTGACCAGCCCAGCCAGTGCCCTGATCTAAACCCAATTGAGCATCTCTGGAGAGACCTGAAAATGTCTGTCCACCAACGTTCACCATCCAACCTGACGGAACTGGAGAGGATCTGCAAGGAAGAATGGCCAAGGATCCCCAAATCCAGGGGTGAAAAACTTGTTGCATCTTTCCCAAAAGACTCATGGCTGTACTAGCTCAAAAGGGTGCTTCTACTCAATACTGACCAAAAAGGTCTATCTTCATCTCATCCGACCAGAGAATCTTATTTCTCATAGTCTGGGAGTCCTTCATGTATTTTTTAGCTTTTCTTGCACTGAGGAGAGGCTTCTGTTGGGCCACTCTGCCATAAAGGCCTGACTGGTGGAGGGCTGCAGTGATAGTTGACTTTGTGGAACTTTCTCCCATCTCCCTACTGCATCTCTGGAGCTCAGCCACAGTGATCTTGGGGATCTTCTTTACCTCTCTCAACAAGTCTCTTCTCTCACGATTGCTCTTTTTTAGCTAGACGGCCAGCTCTAGGAAGACTTCTGCTGGTCCCAAACTTCTTCTATTTAAGGATTATGGAGGCCACTGTGCTCTTAGGAACCTTGAGTACTGCAGAAATTCTGTTGTAACCTTGGCCTTGTCTGTGCCTTGACCACAATTCTGTCTCTGAGCTCCTTGGCCAGTTCCTTTGACCTAATGATTCTCACTTGGTCTGACATGCACTGTTTTCAAGGACATTAATGTATAAAAATACACTTCACTGGCATGGTTCTAGTGCCGTGCGATTTTTTTCTTGCACCCAGTGACTTGCATTGGTGAGTCTCATCCGATATACGAGGACAATTGCAGCATTCAGTCCGATTTCAGCTGCGAAAAAAGTTACAGATGAGCCGAGACTCATAGATTAACATTGGTCAGAGTACAATAAGATTTTTTATCAGATTGCAGGTGAGTATGAGCCCTTATGCTTAGAAGGAAAAATAAACTAGCACTTGTGATCCAAGCCATTTTGTTCATGGAGCTCATACTCTTGACCACCATTGGTATATTATAGTACAAGGCATGGTTGCTGGGACTCATTTCTTCTACTGGATTTATTTTTGCATTTGCCCTGTTCTTATATTTTTATACATTTCTCAATGCGATCATTTTAATTTCTATTTTTTTTTTACATCTTGCTGAAATTTTTATCCTTTACTTTGTACCTGTTACCAATAGACAAAATTATTCATATTATTGAGCTTAGTGAATTGTTGCAAAAACTCAATTTCTAAAGTCTTTAAAAAGTAATTTCTGCGAATAGATATTTCGAAAATCTGCATCCTTTGAAAAAAGTTTTGGCGCTGAGGACCTTTTTACTAATTTGCTTCAACTTCTGGTTTTGCTCCAAAAAGCCCTGTCTTCCTTGAAGCACCTGATTGATAGGCAATTTGTTCGGCATAATGAGCATTCATGCTTAAATCTGCAACCTGGCACCGGTGTTTACTGCCAACCGGTAAATGACCAACATAAGCTCCTTTCATTGTCAAGTCACAGACCTGCTTAATTTGACTTTCCAGCATTTCTTTCTGATGGGGACAATGGCACTGGGCATTGTTTTGTCGCGTTACAAATTTTCGGGCGCCGTATAAATCATCTGTGAAACTGCTGCGCAATATTTTTTAATTGTTCAAAAATGACCGCAGTGAAAACTTTTGAGAACTTTTTAAACTTTTTTTTTGGCCCTAATTCCATTTTCCGTTCAAGCCTAGTAACTAGGCACAATTAAATTTATAGGGCTAAATGAAATAGTCAGAGGGTGTAGCTGCTCCAGTAAAACTTTATGATGCTTGATACAATATTTCTGGAAGGAAGAAAGCATAAAAAAAGCCTCTACTGATGTTATCTTCATATCTAAAGTCCTAGCAGGGGCTGCGGTGGAGGTCCGCCGGTTGACAAGGGCTCAAAACACAGCAACTACAAATACACCCTTTAAAATACTATGGGATATACCAAAGACCCCATTAGATGCTATACAAAGAAATGTTACTCAACTCCATATTACTGGAGAATTGCCTTTGGTCCTGCACAATTCCACCGGACCGGGGGCTCACAGACGGGCTCCGTAAGTAACCAGCACCTTCCATTCTCATCCATACGGCTGTATATGGTTCTGCAGCTCAGACAAAGCTCTGCCACCTGTAATCAAACTGCAGTACCAGAACCAGCCACAGGTCCATGGATGGCGCTGTGTTTTTTATTCAATGGTAGTAAGTAAATCACAAATGTTCCATCAGCTTTTTATATAACAAATGTAACTATCTTATTGAAAACAAAACTAAAGTGAATTATAAGCCTAAACCTGACCGTAAACTATGCTTATACATGGCAGATACTATATTAACTTTCTATCTGCATTTGCAATCAGAAAATTCCTAGTAAACTACAATTGCAGCAAATTAGATGAGATCTCAACCACATGCAGCAAGAAAAATGCAAGGCAGAAATTCATCTGCGAGCAGTGGAGATTATAAGTCAGTGGCATGACAATTTATTGTCACAGTTTTTACCACAAATTTCTCCTTTTGCAATTTATTGACCTGCGTCAGATCTTCATGAAAACAATGATAAATCTAACACATGGATTTTGTGGAGGATTTCATTTGTATGTCAACAGCTAAATAAACAGTATACAGAGGACTGTGTACTTTAGCTTTAGGCTAAATTTACTTTGGCTAATGGCTAACCCTCTCATCCCCACACCCACCCCTTATACATGCACATTCTGCTCTGTCGAGCATGCATGTGTATCTAATCGGGAGAGGGGAGTGCGCTGCTTCCAGATGTCTCGGTTCTCTCTACAATCTTCTGTTCCTCTTCTGGATTTTCTGTTTCCCTGTCTTTTCTAGTTACCTCTATCTCCTCTAGACCCCAGTGTTGTCCTCCAGACTTTTTTTCTGTTCAGACACTTTTCTTCTTCCTCTTCCTCCTCCAGACTTCTCTTTCCCTTTTAGTTTCTTTTCTCATTTTCGGTCACCTCTACTTCCTCCAGACTTCTCTGTCCAGTCCAGACTCCAATGTCCCCTCCAGGCCCCTCTATTATATCTAGACTTCTTTATTTCATTTGTTTCCTCTATCTTCTCCAGTCCCCTCTATTCCTCTGAAGACCCAACTGTCCTATCCAGACCCCTCTTTTCTCCCTATACCTCTTCATTTGTCTCCTCTATCTTCTCCAGTCTCCTCTCACCCTCTGAAAACTCTACTCCTGACCTCTCTGTCCCCTCTAGATCCTTTTGTCCCCTCCACACCCCTCTGTCCCCTCCAGATCCTTCTGTCCCCTCCACACCCCTCTGTCCTCTCCAGATCCTTCTTTCCCCTCCAGACCCCTCTGTCCCCTCCAGACCCTTATGTCCCCTCAATACCCCTCTGTCCCCTCCAGACCCTTCTTTCCCCTCCAGACCTCTCTGTCCTCTCCACACCCCTCTGTCCCCTTCAGACCCATATGTCCCCTCAATACCCCTCTGTCCCTCCCAGACCCCTCTGTCCTCTCCACACTACTCTGTCGCCTCCAGACCCTTATGTCCCCTCAATACCCCTCTGTCTCCTCCAGACCCCTCTGTCCCCTCCAGACCTCTCTGTCCCCTCCAGACCCCTCTGTCCCCTCCAGACCTCTCTGTCCCCTCCAGACCCCTCTGTCCCTTGCAGTTCTCTTTATCTACTCCAGTCCTCTCTGTCCCATGCAGACCCTTCTATTCTCTCTAAACATTTTTGTTTCTCTCCACACCCTTTTCTCTTCTCCAGTTTCTCCTGACAGCATCATGTCCAACATGAGAACAAATGGATTGGACCCATCACCTTTTTTCCTCGACATCTGCTGTGATTTCTATTTAGCTGAAATGGAGCAAGAAAATGATCCAGTAGGAAGTAAATGAAAACTCCGGCGTGTCTGAGTCTTGACAGCCCTGACGACATGTCGGCCAATCTTCTAGGCACCGTGCTGCATTTCGGATGTTGCATATCTGCACTTATGATTCTTTCTGTGAAAGATAAAAAGCCTCCTTCACCGGCATCGCAGCCCGACGCCACCACATTCTTCTTGTCATTGAAGCTTTCAAGCAAACCTAAATTGCTCCATTTTAAGTTCTCTTTGCATTTAAGGCTTGCGACAACGTCAAACTCTAATCAAGGTATAGAAGGCCCTCCATTCTTCGGAGACCCGGCTGTGATCGCGCTCCCACTTCCTCAGATACTTCAGAGATTTCTGTTCTCCAGGAAACATCCGCTTCGTACAATTCCATAATAACGTGGAATATCTTAGCAGCCCAAATAAATTCATTTGTATGAGACGGGAGTTTCTACATTTCCTGTTTTGATAAGTTTCTAAATCATTTGTGTTTTACTATATCCGGATGCTGATGAACGAGTCTATAATCTGCACAGAACTAGACCATGAAGCGATTACAGAGGGCGGCTTGGTCTGATGAATCCCGTCATCTATCATATGGACGGCTGATAGTGATGAGTGATTATACTGAAAATCGAATTCAGATATTGGCAAAAATTTGGCAAGAAAATTCGAATTTGAATTAATGTTCCGCTTCTGAGAGACCCAGAGAAAAATAATCAAATGGTATAAAAGAAAAACAATATTAATACTCATCTCACCACTCACTTCTCCCACCGTCGCAGCCCACAGTTCTCCTCCACTTCCTGCTTTCTCTTTCCTATAGCTTGTGACACCCTCTTTGGGCGTCTTCACTATTCTCCGGGGATTACAGTGCAGAGATAGGTCTCTGACGACACGTTGCATGTTGTTCGAGGCCTAGTCATGACTTATTGCCTTCCCGTTGTGCATCTGACGTCCACAACCTACTCAACACCAAAGCAAAAAAGATGCTTAAGAAGCACATCATGTGCCGGAGGAAAAAAAGAAGTGAGTGGTGCTCGGAACCACACCACATGGTGGGCGGTGGCAGTGGTGGGACAGGTGAGCGACAAGGTGAGGATCCATTTTTTAAGCTTTGGGCTGCAGTGTGATGGTGCAATGTGCTGCTGGCATCACATGGATGTGACACTTGTCATCCACCTATACACTGTACCGTGCCTCATTCATGGCAGAGGGATTATAATGACGGCGCCTCTATCAGCAGATTAGGGATGGTCAGGAGTGAAAAACAGGACGATGAGACCATGGTGATGATTTGTCTCCAGGTTCCCAGATCTCAATCTCATTGATCCCGTGAGATGCGCTGGAAATGTCCAATCCATGGAGGCGGCACTAAGCAGCGCACGGGATCCGGTGCCAGATACCACATAGTAACATAGTTAGTAAGGCCGAAAAAAGACATTTGTCCATTCAGTTCAGCCTATATTCCATCATAATAAATCCCCAGATCTACGTCCTTCTACAGAACCTAATATATGACATCTTTTGAGTACAAGAGGGATCAGAGCTGATTTGATATCACAGAATATTACCTACAACAATCATGGTGCCATTAGTGGGGGTCTGGCTCCTGGTCCATCACAGATCCGCTGACTGAAGGTAACATAATAACATAGTAACATAGTTAGTAAGGCCGAAAAAAGACATTTGTCCATCCAGTTCAGCCTATATTCCATCATAATAAATCCCCAGATCTACGTCCTTCTACAGAACCTAATAATTGTATGATACAATATTGTTCTGCTCCAGGAAGACATCCAGGCCTCTCTTGAACCCTTCGACTGAGTTCGCCATCACCACCTCCTCAGGAAAGCAATTCCAGATTCTCACTGCCCTAACAGTAAAGAATCCTCTTCTATGTTGGCGGAGAAACCTTCTCTCCTCCAGACGCAAAGAATGCCCCCTTGTGCCCGTCACCTTCCTTGGTATAAACAGATCCTCAGCGAGATATTTGGATTGTCCCCTTATATACTTATACATGGTTATTAGATCGCCCCTCAGTCATCTTTTTTCTAGACTAAATAATCCTAATTTCGCTAATCTATCTGGGTATTGTGGTTCTCCCATCCCCTTTATTAATTTTGTTGCCCTCCTTTGTACTCTCTCTAGTTCCATTATATCCTTCCTGAGCACCGGTGCCCAAAACTGGACACAGTACTCCATGTGCGGTCTAACTAGGGATTTGTACAGAGGCAGTATAATGCTCTCATCATGTGTATCCAGACCTCTCTTAATGCAGCCCATGATCCTGTTTGCCTTGGCAGCTGCTGCCTGGCACTGGCTGCTCCAGGTAAGTTTATCATTAACTAGGATCCCCAAGTCCTTCTCACTGTCAGATTTACCCAGTGGTTTCCCATTCAGTGTGTAATGGTGATATTGATTCCCTCTTCCCATGTGTATAACCTTACATTTATCATTGTTAAACCTCATCTGCCACCTTTCAGCCCAAGTTTCCAACTTATCCAGATCCATCTGTAGCAGAATACTATCTTCTCTTGTATTAACTGCTTTACATAGTTTTGTATAATCTGCAAATATCGATATTTTACTGTGTAAACCTTCTACCAGATCATTAATGAATATGTTGAAGAGAACAGGTCCCAATACTGACCCCTGCGGTCCCCACTGGTCACAGCGACCCAGTTAGAGACTATACCATTTATAACCACCCTCTGCTTTCTATCACTAAGCCAGTTACTAACCCATTTACACACAATTTCCCCCAGACCAAGCATTCTCATTTTGTGTACCAACCTCTTGTGCGGCACGGTATCAAACGCTTTGGAAAAATCGAGATATACCACGTCCAATGACTCATCGTGGTCCAGCCTATAGCTTACCTCTTCATAAAAACTGATTAGATTGGTGATCGGATCCTGGTTATAATAGAAGGTCCAAGACTTTTGTTTTAATTCTGTCTCCTACTGAGCTGCGCACTTCTCAGTTGTCTCTTGAGAGATCGGTGAGGGTCTCAGAATCCGGACCACCACCTGTCTTCTGCTGCCTAAAAAAAAACTGTTAAAATTTTTATTACTTCATAAAATAGAATAAAAATTGACATTCAAATTTCTCGTCGTATGAATAAAAATATTGCTTCCACGTAACGGTAAAACGCTGCACAGCCTGCAATACTCATCACAACCAATGGGTGGCCACATATAGACACATGTGTATAAACATCTCCCGACAGAGCATCACCATATAAATGTATCTGGAGACGTACGTATGGAGATTTTAGAAGTCAGTGTCCTAGGTTCAGAACATGACTTGTCACTCGTCAGTGTTGTTTTTGTTTTTTTTAACAGTGGTCACATCGGTAAAAATAATAATGTCAATTTTCATATTTCTTGAACGTGATGAGATAATATTATCAATGGTCACTTTCTGTTCTGCAGAGAGAGAATTAAAGAGTATGGAAACTCTATTGACGTTGGGTCATGAGGTTGCACCATTGGTCTCATCCCGAGCTGCATACTTCTCAACTGTCTTTTCAGCGATTGATGGGGTCTCGGACCCCTTCCAATTTTCAAAAATTTACCGAAAGACAATTTTAAAAAAAATCTGTGAAAAGTTTAGTTACTTTTTAATAAATATTTGTAAAGGCAAATCTCTAAACGTATAAATAAATCGTCCAAATATCAGGATTTACACCAAGCGAATTATTCGCTACCTTTAAACCTTCGCTGAACCATTCTGCCTTTCACACATTGCATGAAGTTTTCCAACATAACAAAGTCCGCGATTGTGAAATAATTGCAAATTTTCTTAGTTCTAAGGACAGAAATAAACATTTTTATTCTCCATAGCAAACTGTTTTTTTTTTTTTTAATTTTCCATTGTGTTTCCTTTCAACTATTCTAATGCCGCTGTAAATATCTCCACAATACGGTTTTAAGCTGCAATCTCTATCTGCCGGCTACAATTTAATCCAAGTCCTGATTTAGAAACTTCACAAATTAGTCATTTAAATGAAAAAGAAAAAAAAAATGCAGCATTCTTTGCCGAAAACGAAGAACAGCTCATACGTTTCCTTTCTGCATATTTTATTCTGCAGCTTTGGTAATTTTCAAAGAATAGCTCTTGATTGAAAAGGTGGATGGCCATGTGGAATGATACATTGGTTGTCATGGGAACGTACGCCTGGTTAATCTGCTCGATAGCCGTGATTGGTAAGAACAACATTTTGAAATTGTTTTACTATTTATTTTTTTATTTTGTCAATGCGAAAAAAAATAGAAGTATCCGTCCGACGCTAAGTCAAGGTACTCTCTGAAATGTCAGATCACACAATTTCATATCTCAAAATGATTTATTTATACATTTGGAAAGAAACAAGGAGCGTTGAAGACAATGAAAGCTCAAGTGAAGATCGATTCGTAACAAGTGCAGGAACTCAATTAACCAGGAAAGTAAAATCATTTCAAACAATATTTTATTTTAATTATTCATTTTATGTAAAACAAAGCTATTTTCAGAGAATTTTCAAAATGAGATTTTGTATCTGAAATGAACATATTTGAGATCAGTAACTTGAGAGATAATCATGGTTCTTGCTGTTCAGTGAGTTAATCAGATGCCGTTCAGTGAAGCTTGTCATTCTGATTTGTATACAAGTTTCTTAAAGGGTCTTCATCTTGCGTTTACATTATATATACAATTAAGATGCTAAGTAACATGTCTGCTCGATATGCCTCGCGTGGATGCAATGACTGAAGTTTTACGTTTTCTTCCAGAAGAAATGTTGCATGATTTTTATCACTAGCTCTATTTAAATGCAGCCCTGGGATTGGTGAATTTAGCAAGCAGAGGCGGGGAATTTTACCTTTCAGGAGCATCACAAGGTGGCAGTTTACTGATTTAGGATATGCCAAAAATATACAGTCTTGGCAGAAAGTGTTGCCACCTTTGAAACTATGTGGTGTCCATAATACTGTATGGAGGTCTATATAGTGCCCATACTGCTGTATGGAGGACTATGTGGTGCCCATAATACTGTATGGAGGACTATGTGGTGAACATAATATTGTATGGAGAACTATGTGGTGCCAATAATACTGTATGGAGGACTATGTGCTGCCCATATTACTGTATGTAGGACTATGTGGTACCCATAATACTGTATGGAGGACTATGTGGTGCCCATAATACTCTAACGAGCACTATGTGGTGCCCATAATACTGTATGTAAGACTATGTGGTGAACATAATATTGTATGGAGAACTATGTGGTGCCAATAATACTGTATGGAGGACTAAGTAGTGCCCATAATACTCTAACGAGCACCATGTGGTACCCATAATACTGTATGGAGGACTATGTGGTACCCATAATACTGTATGGAGAACTATGTGGTACCCATAATACTGTATGGAGGACTATGTGGTGCCCATAATACTGTATGGAGGACTATGTGGTGAACATAATATTGTATGGAGAACTATGTGGTGCCAATAATACTGTATGGAGGACTATGTGCTGCCCATATTACTGTATGTAGGATTATGTGGTGCCCATAATACTGTATGGAGGACTAAGTAGTGCCCATAATACTCTAACGAGCACCATGAGGTACCCATAATACTGTATGGAGGACTATGTGGTACCCATAATACTGTATGGAGAACTATGTGGTACCCATAATACTGTATGGAGGACTATGTGGTGCCCATAATGCTCTAACGAGCACCATGTGGTACCCATAATACTGTATGGAGGACTATGTGGTACCCATAATACTGTATGGAGAACTATGTGGTACCCATAATACTGTATGGAGGACTATGTGGTGCCCATAATACTCTAACGAGCACCATGTGGTACCCATAATACTGTATGGAGGACTATGTGGTACCCATAATACTGTATGGAGGACTATGTGGTGTCCATAATACTGTATGGAGGACCAGTGGCGTATCTAGGGGGGACAGCTGGGGCATTTTCCCCGGGCGCAGCCGGCAGGGGGGCGCAGTCAGGCCGCCTAATTCGGCGGTCCGCAGTGTCTCCCCCGGCGGCTGCATTCTGCCGCCCCCCGCACTGGGAGTCAGCTGTTCTCTGTGCCGACTGTCAAGCTGACAGCCGGCACAGAGAAGCTGCAGAGTGCTGGCTCCCAGTGTGTGCAGAGGGGGAGGGGAGCCCCTGCAGAGTGGCTGCGGCGGGCAGGGAGAAATCCCTGCAGCTCCACTGCCCAGCCGCACGATCTGTCTTCTTCCTGCTTCCTCTCACACAGACGCGCCGCTGGATGAGGAGCGCGAGGAGAGGTGAGAGGAGTGTGTGTATGTGAGTGTGTGTATGTGAGTGTGTGTATGTGTGTGATTGTGAGTGTGTATGTGTGTGAATGTGTATGTGTGTGAGTGTGTGTGTGTGTTAGGTCTCGAGTTCCCGCTTCTGCACAGGGGGAATCTCGAGCCGTCTCCGCTGCGGTCTCCCATTCTTGTCCAGCCGCAGTGGAGTCTGCTCAGCAGGGACGTCGGTCCCAGCGTCTTGCTCATTCTCACTCTGTTCTGAGAGTTACTGCTGCTTCTCCAGTCTCTGCCATTAAAGCCAGCACTGGTCAGCAGCGAGCGGACTTCTCTGGGACTAAGTCCTTGTCTGCACACACTGAGCATGCCCAGGGCAAGATCTCCCGTTGGAGATCGAGGGTCATGTGCTCAGACTCTGCAGCACATTCCATTGGTCCTCTTGGCAGGTCTTAGAAGGGCAAAGTTTCTGTAGCCACTTCCTGTGCTGCAACTATATAAACTGCGCATGACCGCACGGCCATGCGCTAGTGTACAATTATATTGTGTGTGTGTAGATGGATGTATGTCGAAGGATGAAAGCTCCTAAGTATCCCTCCCTAGTGTTGTTGTCTGCTCGCGGATGATGGTAGCTCTCTAGCGCCCGACTAACCATCTGCACGTTACACACTTCTCAGCGTCCTGTGGCTGTGTCCGCCAGTACGGCGCCGTGCGCTTGCCTTGCGCTTTCCATACCCAAGCCTGGATGGATAGTGGCGTCCGTCAGTGCGGCTTCGCACACACTCTTGTGCTCATAGAACATTAATAAGGTTCTTTACACACCCAGTTTTGGTGTTGTGCCAGCAAGGGTCTAATCGGACTTCAATCCCAGTTGGGGTTAAGTTCGCTGACCACTTGCTCGCGCTCTATGTGCGGTACCGCGGTCCTGTGACGCATCAGGATCACTTTCTTCACACTGGGTGAGGTTAACCCACGTGTGTATACTTTTGAGTACCGTCATATAGTCTGCCCTTTACTAGCAGCAGGTTTTACCTGCACGGTGGACCCCGGACTGCGAACGCATCCATATCATCTTTCTTGGTGCGTTCCGCCAGTCCTAACAGTGTGTGTGTGTGTGAATGTGTATGTGTGTGAGTGTGTGTGTGTGTATGTGAGTGTGTGCGTATGTGTGTGTCTCAGTATTGTGTGTGTGTGTGTGTGTGTATCGCGCTGCAGGGGAATGTGCAGAGAAGTGAATGGTGTGTGTGGGGGGGAAGAGGGCAATGATGGGGCTGACGAGGGGCATATGCCCTTGGAGGGGGGGTGCCAAAATGAATTCTTGCCCCGGGTGCCAGAAACGCTAGATACACCTCTGTGGAGGACTATGTGGTGCCAATAATACTCTAATGAGCTCTATGTGGTACCCATAATACTGTATGTAGGACTATATGGTGAACATAATATTGTATGGAGAACTATGTGGTGCCCATAATACTGTATGGAGAACTATGTGGTACCCATAATACTGTATGGAGAACTATGTGGTACCCATAATACTGTATGGAGGACTATGTGGTGAACATAATACTGTATGGAGGACTATGTGGTACACATAATACTATATGGTGGACTATGTGGTGAACATAATACTGTATGGAGGACTATGTGGTACCCATAATACTATATGGTGGACTATGTGGTGAACATAATACTGTATGGAGGACTATGTGGTACCCATAATACTGTATGGAGAACTATGTGGTACCCATAATACTGTATGGAGGACTATGTGGTGAACATAATACTGTATGGAGGACTATGTGGTACCCATAATACTGTATGGAGAACTATGTGGTACCCATAATTGTTGTGAATTCTGTGGCAGAGTTCACTCCTGTGGTCACAAGTGGTACTTCGGCTGATTCTCTCTGGGATCTTCCGTTTGTGGAGGAAAGTGGTACTGCAGCTTCTGAGTTTCCTCCCTCAGGTGATCTGGTGAGCTCGTTAGCTTCTTCTCTACTTAACTCCACCTGATGCTTTGATCTATGCTTCCTGTCAATGTTTCAGTGTGGGACTTGTTTTTTCCCTGGATCATTCCTGTGGCCTGCTGCTCTGCAAAGCTAAGTTTTGCTTATGTTATTTTGTTGCTATTTTTCTGTCCAGCTTGCTTTATTGGTTTTTCTCGCCTGCTGGAAGCTCTGAGACGCAGAGGGACCACCTCCGTACCGTTAGTCGGTGCGGAGGGTCTTTTTGTCCCCTCTGCGTGGTTTTTTATAGGTTTTTGTGCTGACCGCAAAGTTATCTTCCCTATCCTCGTTCTGTTCAGCTAGTCGGGCCTCACTTTGCTAAATCTGTTTCATCTCTATGTTTGTGTTTTCATCTTACTCACAGTCATTATATGTGGGGGGCTGCCTTTTCCTTTGGGGAATTTCTCTGAGGCAAGGTAGGCTTATTTTTCTATCTTCAGGATTAGCTAGTTTCTCAGGCTGTGACGAGGCGCCTAGGTTCTGGTCAGGAGCGCTCCACGGCTACCTTTAGTGTGGTTTGATAGGCGTAGGGATTGCGGTCTGCAGAGTTCCCACGTCTCAGAGCTCGTTCTATTATTTTGGGTTATTGTCAGTTCACTGTATGTGCTCTGACCTCCATGTCCATTGTGATTCTGAATTGCCTTTCATAACAGTACAGGAAGCTAAAAGTGCTAATGATTCTCAATAGAGGGAAAAAAGAAGTTCTGAGACCATTTTTTTTTCTTTGCACTTTGTTTTGTCATTTTTTCCCCCTAGACATTTGGGTGGTTCAGGACACAGGTGTAGCAATGGACATTAAAGGTCTGTCTTCATGTATGGATCAGCTCACGGCAAGAGTTCAAAATATTCAAGATTTTGTGGTCCAGAATTCTTTGCTTGAACCGAGAATTCCTATTCCAGATTTGTTTTTTGGAGATAGAACTAAATTTCTGAGTTTCAAAAATAATTGTAAACTATTTCTGGCTTTGAAACCTCGCTCTTCTGGTGACCCAATTCAACAGGTTAGGATCGTCATTTCTTTTTTGCGCGGCGACCCTCAGGACTGGGCGTTTTCTCTTGCGTCAGGAGATCCTGCATTGAGTAATATCGATGCGTTTTTCCTGGCGCTTGGGTTGCTGTACGATGAGCCTAATTCAGTGGATCAGGCAGAAAAAAAATTTGCTGGCTCTGTGTCAGGCTCAGGATGAGATAGAGGTATATTGTCAGAAATTTAGAAAGTGGTCAGTGCTCACTCAATGTAATGAATCTGCGCTGGCAGCAATATTCAGAAAGGGTCTCTCTGAAGCCCTTAAGGATGTCATGGTGGGATTTCCTATGCCTGCTGGTTTGAATGAGTCTATGTCTTTGGCCATTCAGATCGGTCGACGCTTGCGTGAGCGTAAACCTGTGCACCATTTGGCGGTATTACCTGAGCTTAAACCTGAGCCTATGCAGTGTGATAGGACCTTGACCAGAGTTGAACGGCAAGAACATAGACGTCTGAATGGTCTGTGTTTCTACTGTGGTGATTCCACTCATGCTATCTCTGATTGTCCTAAGCGCACTAAGCGGTTCGCTAGGTCTGCCACCATTGGTACGGTACAGTCAAAATTTCTTCTGTCCGTTACCTTGATCTGCTCTTTGTCATCATATTCTGTCATGGCATTTGTGGATTCAGGCGCTGCCCTGAATTTGATGGACTTGGAATATGCTAAGCGTTGTGGGTTTTTCTTGGAGCCCTTGCAGTGTCCTATTCCATTGAGAGGAATTGATGCTACGCCTTTGGCCAAGAATAAACATCAATACTGGACCCAGCTGACCATGTGCATGGCTCCTGCACATCAGGAGGTTATTCGCTTTCTGGTGTTGCATAATCTGCATGATGTGGTCGTGTTGGGGTTGCCATGGCTACAAGCCCATAATCCAGTATTAGATTGGAAATCCATGTTGGTGTCCAGCTGGGGTTGTCAGGGGGTACATGGTGATGTTCCATTTCTGTCAATTTCGTCATCCACTCCTTCTGAGGTCCCAGAGTTCTTGTCTGATTACCGGGATGTATTTGATGAGCCCAAGTCCAATACCCTACCTCCGCATAGGGATTGTGATTGTGCTATCAATTTGATTCCTGGTAGTAAATTCCCAAAAGGTCGATTGTTTAATTTGTCTGTGCCTGAGCACACCGCTATGCGCAGTTATGTGAAGGAATCCCTGGAGAAGGGGCATATTCGCCCGTCATCGTCGCCATTAGGAGCAGGGTTCTTTTTTGTAGCCAAGAAGGATGGTTCGCTGAGACCTTGTATAGATTACCGCCTTCTTAATAAGATCACGGTTAAATTTCAGTACCCCCTGCCATTGTTATCTGATCTGTTTGCTCGGATTAAGGGGGCTAGTTGGTTCACAAAGATAGATCTTCGTGGTGCGTATAATCTGGTGCGAATTAAGCAAGGTGATGAATGGAAAACTGCATTTAATACGCCCGAGGGTCATTTTGAGTATCTCGTGATGCCGTTCGGACTTGCCAATGCTCCATCAATGTTTCAGTCCTTTATGCATGACATCTTCCGAGAGTACCTGGATAAATTCCTGATTGTGTACTTGGATGACATTTTGATCTTCTCGGATGATTGGGAGTCTCATGTGAAGCAGGTCAGAACGGTTTTTCAGGTCCTGCGTGCTAATTCTTTGTTTGTGAAGGGATCAAAGTGTCTCTTTGGTGTGCAGAAGGTTTCATTTTTGGGGTTCATCTTTTCCCCTTCTACTATCGAGATGGATCCTGTTAAGGTCCAAGCCATCCATGATTGGACTCAGCCGACATCTCTGAAAAGTCTGCAAAAGTTCCTGGGCTTTGCTAGTTTTTATCGTCGCTTCATCTGCAATTTTTCTAGTATTGCTAAACCATTGACCGATTTGACCAAGAAGGGTGCTGATTAGTGTTGAGCGATACCTTCCGATATCGGAAAGTATCGGTATCGGTTTGGATCGGCCGATATTCAAAAAATATCGGATATCGCCGATACCGATACCCGATCCCAATGCAAGTCAATGGGACCAAAATATCGGAATTAAAATAAACCCTTTCTTTCCTTGTAGGTTCATTCTACATGAAGGAAAACAACTAAGAATAATGCCGGATGTATTTGGGGAGGTGGCGGAGACATTAAAGTCATAGAGGTTTATCCCAATCAAATAGAATAGCATGTTTTTTGTTTTTTTTTAAGACGTTCGGAGTGACAAAGATATTGACTATGTAAATTTTTTTTTTATTTTGTCAGATATTGATGTTTCACTATTCCACGCCCTTCCCCTTCTTTTTTTTCTTTTTTTTTTTCTTTTCCCACACTTTCATCTTCATCATCATCAGCATCTTTGACATCAACTTCTTCACCTTATTCATCTTCTTCTTCATCTTCTACCTATTTTTTTTTTTTTATTACATTCTTCATATTCATTTTATTCAACTATTATTATTCTTCTTATTCTACATATTCTTTTTATTCCACTGTTATTATTCTTCCTATTCTACTTCTTCATCATATTCTCATTTGTGACAGGCATTCCCGTAGTTGTTATCTATAAAAGTTTGAAGATTACACCTTCCGTTCTGCCAGTCACAAAAGTTACATTTGTCCGCGTTCAGTTTGGCCTGCAGCATCAGGCTTTATCCAGGGGCACCACGAGGAGGAACGGACTCACCCCCATACACTGCTTAGTCTTCTTCTGCATATAATTTAGATAATATCTTTTGCTCTGATATTAAGTCTTATGCTTAATGTTCTTCTGCTCTTTGTTCTGCAGCCTCTTGTTCTTCTGCTTCTCGGTCTTCCATGTTGTCGTCTCCAGGGTCGTCGTCTCCAGTGTCGTCATCTCCGCCGTCGTCGTCGTCGTCATCGGGGTGGTCTTCCGTGTCGTCGTCATCGTGGTGGTCTTCCGGGTCGTCGACGTTAGGGTCTTCAACTTGGAAATGTAGCAGAAGGTACAAGAAGGCTGAGAAAATGCCAAGAACCAGCTGATGGAACTGGAACTCGGATGGCTACCCGAAGGTGCAAGAGCCTATGGAACTACCGAGGACCAGCTGACGTTACTGGAACCCGGTTACTAAGCAGGAGGTACCCGTGCTAAAAAGCACTACCAAGGACCGCCTGACGTTGACGGAACTCGGATACCCAGAAGGAGGCACCTAAGCCAAAGGCTCTGCCCGGAACCAGCTGACGTTACTGGAACCAGGATGGGGAGCAGAAGGTACAAGAGCAAAAGACACTGCCGAGAACCAGCTGACGGTACTGGAACCCGGATGGGTAGCCGAAGGTCCAAGAGCCAATGGAACTACCGAGGACCAGCTGACGTTACTGGAACCCGGTTACTAAGCAGGAGGTACCCGTGCCTGAAAGCACTACCAAGGACCACCTGACGTTGGTGGAACTTGGATACCCAGAAGGAGGCACCTAAGCCAAAGGCTCTGCCCGGAACCAGCTGACGGTACTGGAACCAGGATGGGGAGCAGAAGGTACAAGAGCAAAAGACACTGCCGAGAACCAGCTGACGGTGCTGGAACCAGGTGGTGGACCCGAAGGCCCACAGGAGAGGAGAGAACAGCTAGGCCGCGAGGCAGCCGCAGTTACCGAACCCCAACAGTCCTACAGGGGGAGCTGGGCCTACTGGCACTACATAACCAGCCTTGACTACCAGTTCACGCAGCCCACATAGGAAGCTCCTAAACTGGAGGCACCCTGGAGTTGGCTAACTCGACCGCACCACGACGGGGCAAGCATAGGCGTCTCAGTGAAGTTGACACAACCCGGAAACAGCTGACGGTGCTGAAACCAGGCTTGGCACGAGGGAGTACCTGTGACAAGAACACTGCCGAGAACCAGCTGGCGGTGCTGGAACCCGGATGCGTTGCCCCAGTGTGCAAGAGCCAATGGCACGACCGAGGACCAGCTGACGGTGCTGGAACCCGGTTACTAAGCTGTAGGTGCCCGCGCTTAAAAGCACTACCAAGGACCGCCTGGCGTTGGCGGAACTCGGATACCCAGGAGGAGGCACCTAAGCCAAAGGCTCGGCCCGGAACCAGCTGACGGTGCTGGAACCAGGTGGTGGACCCGAAGGTCCACAGGAGAGGAGAGAACAGCTAGGCCGCGAGGCAGCCGCAGTTACCGAACCCCAACAGTCCTACAGGGGGAGCTGGGCCTACTGGCACTACAGAACCAGCCTTGACTACCAGTTCACGCAGCCCACATAGGAAGCTCCTAAACTGGAGGCACCCTGGAGTTGGCTAACCCGACCGCACCACGACGAGGCAAGCATAGGTGTCTCAGTGAGCTTGACACAACCCGGAAACAGCTGACGGTGCTGAAACCAGGCTTGGCACGAGGGAGTACCTGTGACAAAAACACTGCCGAGAACCAGCTGGCGGTGCTGGAACCCGGATGCGTTGCCCCAGTGTGCAAGAGCCAATGGCACGACCGAGGACCAGCTGACGGTGCTGGAACCCGGTTACTAAGCTGTAGGTGCCCGCGCTTAAAAGCACTACCAAGGACCGCCTGGCGTTGGCGGAACTCGGATACCCAGGAGGAGGCACCTAAGCCAAAGGCTCGGCCCGGAACCAGCTGACGGTGCTGGAACCAGGTGGTGGACCCGAAGGTCCACAGGAGAGGAGAGAACAGCTAGGCCGCGAGGCAGCCGCAGTTACCGAACCCCAACAGTCCTACAGGGGGAGCTGGGCCTACTGGCACTACAGAACCAGCCTTGACTACCAGTTCACGCAGCCCACATAGGAAGCTCCTAAACTGGAGGCACCCTGGAGTTGGCTAACCCGACCGCACCACGACGAGGCAAGCATAGGTGTCTCAGTGAGCTTGACACAACCCGGAAACAGCTGACGGTGCTGAAACCAGGCTTGGCACGAGGGAGTACCTGTGACAAAAACACTGCCGAGAACCAGCTGGCGGTGCTGGAACCCGGATGCGTTGCCCCAGTGTGCAAGAGCCAATGGCACGACCGAGGACCAGCTGACGGTGCTGGAACCCGGTTACTAAGCTGTAGGTGCCCGCGCTTAAAAGCACTACCAAGGACCGCCTGGCGTTGGCGGAACTCGGATACCCAGGAGGAGGCACCTAAGCCAAAGGCTCGGCCCGGAACCAGCTGACGGTGCTGGAACCAGGTGGTGGACCCGAAGGCCCACAGGAGAGGAGAGAACAGCTAGGCCGCGAGGCAGCCGCAGTTACCGAACCCCAACAGTCCTACAGGGGGAGCTGGGCCTACTGGCACTACAGAACCAGCCTTGACTACCAGTTCACGCAGCCCACATAGGAAGCTCCTAAACTGGAGGCACCCTGGAGTTGGCTAACCCGACCGCACCACGACGAGGCAAGCATAGGTGTCTCAGTGAGCTTGACACAACCCGGAAACAGCTGACGGTGCTGAAACCAGGCTTGGCACGAGGGAGTACCTGTGACAAAAACACTGCCGAGAACCAGCTGGCGGTGCTGGAACCCGGATGCGTTGCCCCAGTGTGCAAGAGCCAATGGCACGACCGAGGACCAGCTGACGGTGCTGGAACCCGGTTACTAAGCTGTAGGTGCCCGCGCTTAAAAGCACTACCAAGGACCGCCTGGCGTTGGCGGAACTCGGATACCCAGGAGGAGGCACCTAAGCCAAAGGCTCGGCCCGGAACCAGCTGACGGTGCTGGAACCAGGTGGTGGACCCGAAGGTCCACAGGAGAGGAGAGAACAGCTAGGCCGCGAGGCAGCCGCAGTTACCGAACCCCAACAGTCCTACAGGGGGAGCTGGGCCTACTGGCACTACAGAACCAGCCTTGACTACCAGTTCACGCAGCCCACATAGGAAGCTCCTAAACTGGAGGCACCCTGGAGTTGGCTAACCCGACCGCACCACGACGAGGCAAGCATAGGTGTCTCAGTGAGCTTGACACAACCCGGAAACAGCTGACGGTGCTGAAACCAGGCTTGGCACGAGGGAGTACCTGTGACAAAAACACTGCCGAGAACCAGCTGGCGGTGCTGGAACCCGGATGCGTTGCCCCAGTGTGCAAGAGCCAATGGCACGACCGAGGACCAGCTGACGGTGCTGGAACCCGGTTACTAAGCTGTAGGTGCCCGCGCTTAAAAGCACTACCAAGGACCGCCTGGCGTTGGCGGAACTCGGATACCCAGGAGGAGGCACCTAAGCCAAAGGCTCGGCCCGGAACCAGCTGACGGTGCTGGAACCAGGTGGTGGACCCGAAGGCCCACAGGAGAGGAGAGAACAGCTAGGCCGCGAGGCAGCCGCAGTTACCGAACCCCAACAGTCCTACAGGGGGAGCTGGGCCTACTGGCACTACAGAACCAGCCTTGACTACCAGTTCACGCAGCCCACATAGGAAGCTCCTAAACTGGAGGCACCCTGGAGTTGGCTAACCCGACCGCACCACGACGAGGCAAGCATAGGTGTCTCAGTGAGCTTGACACAACCCGGAAACAGCTGACGGTGCTGAAACCAGGCTTGGCACGAGGGAGTACCTGTGACAAAAACACTGCCGAGAACCAGCTGGCGGTGCTGGAACCCGGATGCGTTGCCCCAGTGTGCAAGAGCCAATGGCACGACCGAGGACCAGCTGACGGTGCTGGAACCCGGTTACTAAGCTGTAGGTGCCCGCGCTTAAAAGCACTACCAAGGACCGCCTGGCGTTGGCGGAACTCGGATACCCAGGAGGAGGCACCTAAGCCAAAGGCTCGGCCCGGAACCAGCTGACGGTGCTGGAACCAGGTGGTGGACCCGAAGGTCCACAGGAGAGGAGAGAACAGCTAGGCCGCGAGGCAGCCGCAGTTACCGAACCCCAACAGTCCTACAGGGGGAGCTGGGCCTACTGGCACTACAGAACCAGCCTTGACTACCAGTTCACGCAGCCCACATAGGAAGCTCCTAAACTGGAGGCACCCTGGAGTTGGCTAACCCGACCGCACCACGACGAGGCAAGCATAGGTGTCTCAGTGAGCTTGACACAACCCGGAAACAGCTGACGGTGCTGAAACCAGGCTTGGCACGAGGGAGTACCTGTGACAAAAACACTGCCGAGAACCAGCTGGCGGTGCTGGAACCCGGATGCGTTGCCCCAGTGTGCAAGAGCCAATGGCACGACCGAGGACCAGCTGACGGTGCTGGAACCCGGTTACTAAGCTGTAGGTGCCCGCGCTTAAAAGCACTACCAAGGACCGCCTGGCGTTGGCGGAACTCGGATACCCAGGAGGAGGCACCTAAGCCAAAGGCTCGGCCCGGAACCAGCTGACGGTGCTGGAACCAGGTGGTGGACCCGAAGGCCCACAGGAGAGGAGAGAACAGCTAGGCCGCGAGGCAGCCGCAGTTACCGAACCCCAACAGTCCTACAGGGGGAGCTGGGCCTACTGGCACTACAGAACCAGCCTTGACTACCAGTTCACGCAGCCCACATAGGAAGCTCCTAAACTGGAGGCACCCTGGAGTTGGCTAACCCGACCGCACCACGACGAGGCAAGCATAGGTGTCTCAGTGAGCTTGACACAACCCGGAAACAGCTGACGGTGCTGAAACCAGGCTTGGCACGAGGGAGTACCTGTGACAAAAACACTGCCGAGAACCAGCTGGCGGTGCTGGAACCCGGATGCGTTGCCCCAGTGTGCAAGAGCCAATGGCACGACCGAGGACCAGCTGACGGTGCTGGAACCCGGTTACTAAGCTGTAGGTGCCCGCGCTTAAAAGCACTACCAAGGACCGCCTGGCGTTGGCGGAACTCGGATACCCAGGAGGAGGCACCTAAGCCAAAGGCTCGGCCCGGAACCAGCTGACGGTGCTGGAACCAGGTGGTGGACCCGAAGGTCCACAGGAGAGGAGAGAACAGCTAGGCCGCGAGGCAGCCGCAGTTACCGAACCCCAACAGTCCTACAGGGGGAGCTGGGCCTACTGGCACTACAGAACCAGCCTTGACTACCAGTTCACGCAGCCCACATAGGAAGCTCCTAAACTGGAGGCACCCTGGAGTTGGCTAACCCGACCGCACCACGACGAGGCAAGCATAGGTGTCTCAGTGAGCTTGACACAACCCGGAAACAGCTGACGGTGCTGAAACCAGGCTTGGCACGAGGGAGTACCTGTGACAAAAACACTGCCGAGAACCAGCTGGCGGTGCTGGAACCCGGATGCGTTGCCCCAGTGTGCAAGAGCCAATGGCACGACCGAGGACCAGCTGACGGTGCTGGAACCCGGTTACTAAGCTGTAGGTGCCCGCGCTTAAAAGCACTACCAAGGACCGCCTGGCGTTGGCGGAACTCGGATACCCAGGAGGAGGCACCTAAGCCAAAGGCTCGGCCCGGAACCAGCTGACGGTGCTGGAACCAGGTGGTGGACCCGAAGGTCCACAGGAGAGGAGAGAACAGCTAGGCCGCGAGGCAGCCGCAGTTACCGAACCCCAACAGTCCTACAGGGGGAGCTGGGCCTACTGGCACTACAGAACCAGCCTTGACTACCAGTTCACGCAGCCCACATAGGAAGCTCCTAAACTGGAGGCACCCTGGAGTTGGCTAACCCGACCGCACCACGACGAGGCAAGCATAGGTGTCTCAGTGAAGTTGACACAACCCGGAAACAGCTGACGGTGCTGAAACCAGGCTTGGCACGAGGGAGTACCTGTGACAAGAACACTGCCGAGAACCAGCTGGCGGTGCTGGAACCCGGATGCGTTGCCTTGCCTATTAAAGATTGTCTTCCTAGAGCCCCAACTAGCGGTGTTGGAGCAAAGGGTAAGCAGGGGGAGATGAGTGTAGGCCGAAGCCTGCACTGGAGGCAGCTTTGTGTCTGCGTTGCGTTTGCAGGACACTTTGCCGGCTACACACTGGGGGAACAGCTGGCGTTGCTGAACCCCACTAACACAATGGCGTGTGTTTTTCTCTGTGCAGCTAGCACTTGCGGGCAAAAACTAGCGATGTTAGAGCCCGTGTTGAAGCAGGAGGAGGAGGAGAGGAGCAGAGTGTAGGCCGAAGCTTAGTTGAACCAATTTCAAAGGAAACCTTTAACCCCCCCCTCAGGTGTTACAAAGTACAAGAGACACACCTTGTGCAGTATTAATGCTGCACAAGTGAAAGGTTGCTCTATTAATTTGTCTACTTGCACACGCTGAATGAAAGACATACACAATTTACCCCATTCTACAGTCAAACTGTAGTGGATGCGTGACTTGGTTTTTTGATGAGACGCAGCACAGGTGTCCAAAATAACGCCTTGGTGCTTGGAGCAGCTTCCTGAGCGTTGTTATTTGCTGTACAGGAGTCTGCGCTCTTGTGTTATCCCTTGGCAATGCCCTGTTAGCGCTGCCCATCTTATGACATCATTTCATGTTGGCCGGTGCGGTTAACGATGGCCATAAATCCCAGACCCACAGTGTCTTTTCATAAAGCCACACTGCGGTGCTGGGATTCGTGGCCTTGAGCAGTAAATATTTTGGCCGCTCACACACGTCCTTACACCTGCTTCAGACTGGG
The DNA here is from genome assembly GCF_032444005.1 of Ranitomeya imitator. Classification (NCBI taxonomy): domain Eukaryota; kingdom Metazoa; phylum Chordata; class Amphibia; order Anura; family Dendrobatidae; genus Ranitomeya; species Ranitomeya imitator. The sequence goes on from NC_091283.1 coordinate 16,061,495, forward strand.
CGGCCTCTGCTGATCCCTTCTTGCATGCCGCGGCCATGAGGCTGCACAGTCTGAAGAAGGCTGAAGGAGATGAGTTAAGACAGGCGAAGATATGCACTGCTCGTGCCCATCAATCACACCCTCGCAGTCAAAATAATTAAGACAACGAGGAGCATTTTATTCAGGCAGGGCGGACGAACAGGCGCAAGTAGCCAACCAATGATGTCAGAAGACGGGAAGCGCTACCAAGGGGGGTGCTGCGTATCATTAGAAAGGAAAGTCACACCTCAGGGACAGTGGAATGGTCTCAAAGAGACACATTTTGTACGTGTTGAGTTCCACGTGGGCAAGGAGAAAACATCAGCCACCTTGTACAAATGCAGCAGTACTGCTGTACAAGGTGGCTGTTATACATAGAAACACCTGGGGGTGGGGGCCAGGCTCCCTTCAATTTCAGTTCATGTGCCTGCGTGGCGTTTGCAGGTCACGTTGCAAGCTGCACAGCAGGGGAACAGCTGGCGGTGCTGAACCCCACTAACACATTGGCTGGTGTTTTTCTCTGTGCAGCTAGCATTTCCGGGCAAAAACTAGCGGTGTTTGAGCCCAGGGTCAGCAGGAGGAGGAGGAGAGGAGCAAAGTGTAGGCCGAAGCCTGCACTGGTGGCAGCTTTTGGTCGGTTGTGCCAGCGTGGCTTGTGCTGGACACGATGCCGGCTACACAGCGGGGGAACAGCTGGCGTTGCTGAACCCCACTAACACATTGGCTGGTGTTTTTCTCTGTGCAGCTAGCATTTCCGGGCAAAAACTAGCGGTGTTTGAGCCCAGGGTCAGCAGGAGGAGGAGGAGAGGAGCAAAGTGTAGGCCGAAGCCTGCACTGGTGGCAGCTTTTGGTCGGTTGTGCCAGCGTGGCTTGTGCTGGACACGATGCCGGCTACACAGCGGGGGAACAGCTGGCGTTGCTGAACCCCACTAACACATTGGCTGGTGTTTTTCTCTGTGCAGCTAGCATTTCCGGGCAAAAACTAGCGTTGTTAGAGCCCAGGGTCAGCAGGAGGAGGAGAGGAGCAGAGTGTAGGCCGAAGCCTAGTTGAACCAATTTCAAAGGTTACCTTTAACCCCCCCTCAGGTGTTACAAAGAACAAGAGCCACTCCTTCTGCAGCATTAATGCTGCACAAGTAAAAGGTTGCTCTATTAATTTGTCTACTTGCACAAGCTGAATGCAACACGTAGACTATTTAGCCCATTATACTGTTTAACAGTAGTGGAGGCGTGACTTGTCTTTTTAAAGAAAAGCAGCACAGGTGTCGAAAACACCTTTTTGCATGGGCGCAGCTTCCTGAGCGTTGTTAGTTGCTGTACAGGAGTCTGCGCTCTTGTGATCCTTTGGCCATGCGCTGTGAGCGCTTCCTGTCTTATGACCTCATTTCATGTTGGCCGTTGCGGTTAGCGATGGACATGAATCCCAGACCCACAGTGTGTTTTTAAAAAATCACACTGCGGTGCTGGGATTCGTGCCCTGGTGCAGTAAATATGTTTGCCGCTCACACATGTCCTTACACCTGCTTCAGACTGGACGGCCTCATCTGATCCCTTATCGCCTGCCGAGGCCATGAGGACACCCAGTCTGAAGAAGGCGGAAGGAGATGAGTGAACACAGGCAAACATATGCACTGCACATGCCCATCAATCACACCCTCGCTGTCCAAAAAAATAAGACACCGAGGGGCGTTGTTTCGAGCAGGGGAGATGCACAGGCGCAGCCAGCTAACCAATGATGTCAAAAGACGGGCAGCGCTAACAAGGGTGGTGCTGCGTGTCATTACAAAGGAAAGTCACACCTCAGGGACATTGTAATGGTCTCTAATGAGACACATTTTGTACGTGTTGAGTTCCACGTGGGCAAGGAGAAAAAGTCAGCCACCTCGTACAAATGCAGCAGTACTGCTGTACAAGGTGGCTGTTATACATAGAAACACCTGTGGGTGGGGGGCAGGCTCCCTTCAATTTCAGTTCATGTGCCTGCGTGGCGTTTGCAGGTCACGTTGCAAGCTACACAGCAGGGGAACAGCTGGCGTTGCTGAACCCCACTGACACATTGACTGGTGTTTTTCTCTGTGCAGATTGCATGTCCGGGCAAAAACTAGCGGTGTTAGAGCCCAGGGTCAGCAGGAGGAGGAGGAGAGGAGCAAAGTGTAGGCCGAAGCCTGCACTGGTGGCAGCTTTTGGTCGGTTGTGCCAGCGTGGCTTGTGCTGGACACGATGCCGGCTACACAGCGGGGGAACAGCTGGCGGTGCTGAACCCCACTAACACATTGGCTGGTGTTTTTCTCTGTGCAGCTAGCATTTCCGGGCAAAAACTAGCGGTGTTTGAGCCCAGGGTCAGCAGGAGGAGTAGAGGAGCAGAGTGTAGGCCGAAGCCTAGTTGAACCAATTTCAAAGGTTACCTTTAACCCCCCCCCTCAGGTGTTGCAAGGTACAAGAGCCACACCTTGAACAGCATTAATGATGCACAAGTCAAAGGTTGCTCTATTTAATTTTGCTCCTTGCACACGCTGAATTAAACACGTACACTATTTAGCCCATTATACTGTCAAACAGTAGTGGAGGCGTGACTACTAGTCTTTTTAAGGAGACGCAGCACAGGTGTACAAATTTACACCTAGGTGCTGTGCGCAGATTCCTTACCGTTGTTATTTGCAGTACAGGAAACTGCGCTCTTGTGTTATCCCTTGGCAATACCCTGTTAGTGCAGGCCGTCTCATGACCTCATTTCATGTTGGCCGGTGCGGTTAACGATGGCCATAAATCCCAGACCCACAGTGGCTTTTCCTAAAGTCACACTGCGGTGCTGGGATTCGTGGCCTTGTGCAGTAAATATGTTCGCCGCTCACACATGTCCTTACACCTGCTTCAGACTGGGCGGCCTCAGCTGATCCCTTATCGCATGCCGCGGCCATGAGGCCGCACAGTCAGAAGAAGGCGGAAGGAGGGGAGTGAAAACAGGGGAACATATGCACTGCTCGTGCCCATCAATCACACCCTCGCAGTCAAAATATATGAGACAACGGGGGGCGTTGTGTCGGGCAGGGGGGACGCACAGGCACAGCCAGCCAACCAATGATGTCAGGAGACGGGCAGCGCTAACAATGGGGGTGCTGCGTGTCATTAAAAAGGAAAGTCACACCTCAGGGACATTGTAATGGTCTGTAATGAGACACATTTTGTACTTGTTGAGTTCCACGTGTGCAAGGAGAAAAAGTCAGCCACCTTGTACAAATGCAGCAGTACTGCTGTACAAGGTGGCTGTTATACATAGAAACACCTGGGGGGGTGGGGGGCAGGCTCCCTTCAATTTCAGTTCATGTGCCTGCGTGGCGTTTGCAGGTCACGTTGCAAGCTACACAGCAGGGGAACAGCTGGCGTTGCTGAACCCCACTGACACATTGACTGGTGTTTTTCTCTGTGCAGATTGCATGTCCGGGCAAAAACTAGCGGTGTTAGAGCCCAGGGTCAGCAGGAGGAGGAGGAGAGGAGCAAAGTGTAGGCCGAAGCCTGCACTGGTGGCAGCTTTTGTTCTGTTGTGCCAGCGTGGCTTGTGCTGGACACGTTGCCGGCTACACAGCAGGGGAACAGCTGGCGGTGCTGAACCCCACTAACACATTGGCTGGTGTTTTTCTCTGTGCAGCTAGCATTTCCGGGCAAAAACTAGCGGTGTTTGAGCCCAGGGTCAGCAGGAGGAGTAGAGGAGCAGAGTGTAGGCCGAAGCCTAGTTGAACCAATTTCAAAGGTTACCTTTAACCCCCCCCTCAGGTGTTGCAAGGTACAAGAGCCACACCTTGAACAGCATTAATGATGCACAAGTCAAAGGTTGCTCTATTTAATTTTGCTCCTTGCACACGCTGAATTAAACACGTACACTATTTAGCCCATTATACTGTCAAACAGTTGTGGAGGCGTGACTTGTCTTTTTAACGAGACGCAGCACAGGTGTCAAAATTTGCACCTAGGTACTGGGCGCAGATTCCTGAGCGTTGTTATTTGCTGTACAGGAGTCTGCGCTCTTGTGTTATCCCTTGGCAATACCCTGTTAGTGCAGGCCGTCTCATGACCTCATTTCATGTTGGCCGGTGCGGTTAACGATGGCCATAAATCCCAGACCCACAGTGGCTTTTCCTAAAGTCACACTGCGGTGCTGGGATTCGTGGCCTTGTGCAGTAAATATGTTCGCCGCTCACACATGTCCTTACACCTGCTTCAGACTGGGCGGCCTCAGCTGATCCCTTATCGCATGCCGCGGCCATGAGGCCGCACAGTCAGAAGAAGGCGGAAGGAGGGGAGTGAAAACAGGGGAACATATGCACTGCTCGTGCCCATCAATCACACCCTCGCAGTCAAAATATATGAGACAACGGGGGGCGTTGTGTCGGGCAGGGGGGACGCACAGGCACAGCCAGCCAACCAATGATGTCAGGAGACGGGCAGCGCTAACAATGGGGGTGCTGCGTGTCATTACAAAGGAAAGTCACACCTCAGGGACATTGTAATGGTCTCTAATGAGACACATTTTGTACGTGTTGAGTTCCACGTGGGCAAGGAGAAAAAGTCAGCCACCTCGTACAAATGCAGCAGTACTGCTGTACAAGGTGGCTGATATACATAGAAACACCTGTGGGTGGGGGGCAGGCTCCCTTCAATTTCAGTTCATGTGCCTGCGTGGCGTTTGCAGGTCACGTTGCAAGCTACACAGCAGGGGAACAGCTGGCGTTGCTGAACCCCACTGACACATTGACTGGTGTTTTTCTCTGTGCAGATTGCATGTCCGGGCAAAAACTAGCGGTGTTAGAGCCCAGGGTCAGCAGGAGGAGGAGGAGAGGAGCAAAGTGTAGGCCGAAGCCTGCACTGGTGGCAGCTTTTGTTCTGTTGTGCCAGCGTGGCTTGTGCTGGACACGTTGCCGACTACACAGCAGGGGAACAGCTGGCGGTGCTGAACCCCACTAACACATTGGCTGGTGTTTTTCTCTGTGCAGCTAGCATTTCCGGGCAAAAACTAGCGGTGTTTGAGCCCAGGGTCAGCAGGAGGAGTAGAGGAGCAGAGTGTAGGCCGAAGCCTAGTTGAACCAATTTCAAAGGTTACCTTTAACCCCCCCCTCAGGTGTTGCAAGGTACAAGAGCCACACCTTGAACAGCATTAATGATGCACAAGTCAAAGGTTGCTCTATTTAATTTTGCTCCTTGCACACGCTGAATTAAACACGTACACTATTTAGCCCATTATACTGTCAAACAGTTGTGGAGGCGTGACTTGTCTTTTTAACGAGACGCAGCACAGGTGTCAAAATTTGCACCTAGGTACTGGGCGCAGATTCCTGAGCGTTGTTATTTGCTGTACAGGAGTCTGCGCTCTTGTGTTATCCCTTGGCAATACCCTGTTAGTGCAGGCCGTCTCATGACCTCATTTCATGTTGGCCGGTGCGGTTAACGATGGCCATAAATCCCAGACCCACAGTGGCTTTTCCTAAAGTCACACTGCGGTGCTGGGATTCGTGGCCTTGTGCAGTAAATATGTTCGCCGCTCACACATGTCCTTACACCTGCTTCAGACTGGGCGGCCTCAGCTGATCCCTTATCGCATGCCGCGGCCATGAGGCCGCACAGTCAGAAGAAGGCGGAAGGAGGGGAGTGAAAACAGGGGAACATATGCACTGCTCGTGCCCATCAATCACACCCTCGCAGTCAAAATATATGAGACAACGGGGGGCGTTGTGTCGGGCAGGGGGGACGCACAGGCACAGCCAGCCAACCAATGATGTCAGGAGACGGGCAGCGCTAACAATGGGGGTGCTGCGTGTCATTACAAAGGAAAGTCACACCTCAGGGACATTGTAATGGTCTCTAATGAGACACATTTTGTACGTGTTGAGTTCCACGTGGGCAAGGAGAAAAAGTCAGCCACCTCGTACAAATGCAGCAGTACTGCTGTACAAGGTGGCTGATATACATAGAAACACCTGTGGGTGGGGGGCAGGCTCCCTTCAATTTCAGTTCATGTGCCTGCGTGGCGTTTGCAGGTCACGTTGCAAGCTACACAGCAGGGGAACAGCTGGCGTTGCTGAACCCCACTAACACATTGGCTGGTGTTTTTCTCTGTGCAGCTAGCATGTCCGGGCAGAAACTGGCGTTGTTTGAGCCCAGGGTCAGCAGGAGGAGGAGAGGAGCAAAGTGTAGGCCGAAGCCTGCACTGGTGGCAGCTTTTGGTCGGTTGTGCCAGCGTGGCTTGTGCTGGACACGATGCCGGCTACACAGCGGGGGAACAGCAGGCGGTGCTGAACCCCACTAACACATTGGCTGGTGTTTTTCTCTGTGCAGCTAGCATGTCCGGGCAGAAACTGGCGTTGTTTGAGCCCAGGGTCAGCAGGAGGAGGAGAGGAGCAAAGTGTAGGCCGAAGCCTGCACTGGTGGCAGCTTTTGGTCGGTTGTGCCAGCGTGGCTTGTGCTGGACACGTTGCCGACTACACAGCAGGGGAACAGCTGGCGGTGCTGAACCCCACTAACACATTGGCTGGTGTTTTTCTCTGTGCAGCTAGCATTTCCGGGCAAAAACTAGCGGTGTTTGAGCCCAGGGTCAGCAGGAGGAGTAGAGGAGCAGAGTGTAGGCCGAAGCCTAGTTGAACCAATTTCAAAGGTTACCTTTAACCCCCCCCTCAGGTGTTGCAAGGTACAAGAGCCACACCTTGTGCAGCATTAATGCTGCACAAGTAAAAGGTTGCTCTATTTGTTTTGCTCCTTGCACACGCTGACTAAAACACGTACACTATTTAGCCCATTATACTGTCAAACAGTTGTGGAGGCGTGACTTGTCTTTTTAACGAGACGCAGCACAGGTGTCAAAATTTGCACCTAGGTACTGGGCGCAGATTCCTGAGCGTTGTTATTTGCTGTACAGGAGTCTGCGCTATTGTGATCCCTTGGCCATGCGCTGTGAGCGCTTCCTGTCTTCTGACCTCATTTCATGTCGGCCGTTGCGGTTAGCGATGGACATGAATCCCAGACCCACAGTGTGTTTTCAAACAATCACACTACGTGGCTGGGATTCGTGGCCTTGTGCAGTAAATAGGTTTGCCGCTTACACATGTCCTTACACCGGCTCCAGACTGGGCGGCCTCAGCTGATCCCTTATCGCCTACCACGGCCAGGAGGCCGCACAGTCTGAAGAAGGCGGAAGGAGATGAGTTAAGACAGGCGAACATATGCACTGCTCGTGCCCATAAACCACACCCTCGCTGACAAAATAAATATGACAACGAGGGGCGTTGTTTCTAGCAGGGCGGATGCACAGGCGCAGCCAGCTAACCATGATGACAAAAGACGGGAAACGCTACCAAGGGGGGTGCTGCGTATCATTACAAAGGAAAGTCACACCTCAGGGACAGTGGAATGGTCTCAATGAGACACATTTTGTACGTGTTGAGTTCCACGTGGGCAAGGAGAAAAAGTCAGCCACCTTGTACAAATGCAGCAGTACTGCTGTACTAGGTGGCTGTTATACATAGAAACACCTGGGGGGGTGGGGCCAGGTTCCCTTTTAATTTCAGTTCCTGTGCCTGCATGGCGTTTGCAGGTCACGTTGCCGGCTACACAGCAGGGGAACAGCTGGCGTTGCTGAACCCCACTAACACATTGGCTGGTGTTTTTCTCTGTGCAGCTAGCACTTCCGGGCAAAAACTAGCGGTGTTTGAGCCCAGGGTCAGCAGGAGGAGGAGAGGAGCAGAGTGTAGGCCGAAGCCTGCACTGGTGGCAGCTTTTGTTCTGTTGTGCCAGCGTGGCTTGTGCTGGACACGTTGCCGACTACACAGCAGGGGAACAGCTGGCGGTGCTGAACCCCACTGACACATCACCTAGTGTTTTTTTCTGTGTAGACAACACTTCCAGGTGGCAACTGACAGTGTTGAAACCCAGGGAATCAAAGAGGAGCAGAGTGTAGGCCGAAGCCTGCAGTGGAGCAAGTTGAAAGGGAACCTTTAACCCCCCCCCCCAGGCATTTGTTGCTGAAAGAGCCATCTTGTACAGCAGTAATACTGCACATGGAAAATGGTGGCTCCGAAAATTATGCTCCTTGCAAACGCTGAAGTACACACTCATATAATGTGTCCCCTCACACCGTCAAACCATCCCGGAAGTGGGACTTTCCTTTGTAATGTGACACAGCACAGCCGTCATTCCAACCCCCTTGGTGCCGGGCACCACCTCCTCAACTTTGTTTGGTTCTGTCACGGAGCCCGCACTGTAATGTTATCCCTTGGCCATGCACAGTTAGCGGTGCCCGTCTTCTGACATCATGTAGGTGTCAGGCTGGCAGTGCCTGTGCGTCCAAGCTGCCCGAGATCCAACCTTGCAGTGTCATCTAATGTAGTCCCACTGCGGGCCAGGGATCCATGGGCATGCGCAGTGCATATCATCGCCTCTCACTCACCTCCTTCCTGCTTCTTCAGACTGTGCGGCGTCACGGCCGTGGCATGCTATTAGGGATCAGCTGACGCCGCCTAGTCTGAAGAAGCGTGAAGAAGGGGAGTGAGAGGCTAGTATATGCACTGCGCATGGCCATGGATACCAGGCCCACTGTGGGATCACATTAGACGACACTGCGAGGTGTGATTTCGGGCAGCGTGGACGCACAGGCGCAGCCAGGACGACAACAAATGATGTCAGAGGACGGGCAGCGCAAACTGTGCATGGCCAAGGGATAACATAACAGCGCAGGGTCCATGACGGAATCAAACAACGCTAAGGAGGCAGCGCACGGTGCCAAGGGGGTAGCAATGACGGCTGTGCTGTGTCACATTACAAAGGAAAGTCCCACCTCCGGGACGGTTGGACGGTGTGAGGGGACACATTACATGAGTGTGTAGTTCAGCGTTTGCAAGGAGCATAATTTCAAGAGCGACCTTTCCCTTGTGCAGTATTAGTGCTGCACATGGTGGCTCTTTCAGTAACAAACGCCTAGGGGGGGGGGGGGACAGGTCCCCTTACATTTTAGTTGTGCCAGCGTGGCGGTCGCATGACACGTTGCCGGATACACAGCTGGGGATCAGCTGACGTTACTGAACCCCAATAACAGAGGAGCGACTGTTGACTGTGCACACAGCACTTCCAGGCACCAACTGGCGGTGTTAGAGCCCAGGGACAGCAGGAGGAGCAGATTGGAGGTATTGCCGCACACACAGCTGGGGATCAGCTGACGTTACTGAACCCCAATAACAGAGGAGCGACTGTTGACTGTGCACACAGCACTTCCAGGCACCAACTGGCGGTGTTAGAGCCCAGGGACAGCAGGAGGAGCAGAGGAACAGAGTGTAGGCCGAAGCCTGATTGGAGCAAGTTGAAAGGAAACCTTTAACCCCCCCCCCCAAGACGTTTGTAGCTGAAAGAGCCATGTTGTGCAGCACTAAGGATGCAAAAGGAAAAGGTTGCTCTTTTAATTATGCTCCTTGCAAACACCGAAGTAAACACTAAAAATGTGTCCCTTTATACCGTTAAACCGTTCCGGAGGTGCGAATTTCCTTCGTAATGGGACACAGCACAGCTGTCATTCCTATCCCCTTGATGCCGTGCGCTGCCTCCTCAGCGTTGTTTTAAGCTGCCACGGAGCCTGCGCTGTTCTGTTAGCCCTTGGCCATGCCCAATTAGCGCTGCCTGTCTTCTGACATAATTTGGTGTCAGGCTGTCAGTGCCTGTGCGTCCACGCTGCTCCAGATCCCACCTCGCAGTCTCATCTAACGTAATCCCACTGCGGGCCTTGGAACCATGGGCATGCACAGTGCATAACCTCGACTCTCACTCCCCTCCTTCCCTCTTCTTCAGACTGTGCGGTGTCACGGCCGTGGCATGCTAGGGATCAGCTGACGGCGCACAGTCTAAAGAAGGCGGAGGGAAATGAGCGAGAGCCCGAGGGGAAGATATGCACTGCGCATGCCCATGGATCCCAGGCCCGCAGTGTGACTCAATCAGAAGACACTGCGAGGCGGGATCTCGGGCACCGCGGCCGCACAGGCGCAGCCAGCCTGACACCAAATTATGTCAGAAGACAGGCAGCGCAAATAGGGCATGCCCAAGGGATAACAGAACAGCGCAGGCTCCGTGACAGCTTAAAACAACGCTGAGGAGGCAGCGCATGGCACCAAGGGGGTAGGAATGACGGCTGTGCTGCGTCACATTACGAAGGAAAGTCCCAGCTCCGGGACGGTATAACGGTATCAGTGAACACATTTTATAAGTGTTAAGTTCTGCGTGTGCAAAGAGCTAAAAAAAAGAGCTACCTTTTCCTTGTGCAGCATTACTGCTGCACAAGATGGCTCTTTCAGTAACAAACGACGGGGGGGGGGGGGGGGGACAGGTTCCCTTACATTTAGGTTGTTGTGCCAGCGTGGCGGTCGCAGGACACATTGCCGGCTACACAGCTGGGGATCAGCTGACGTTACTGAAACCCAATAACACTGGGTCGTATGTTTTTACTGTGCAGCCTGCACTTCTGAGCCGCAACTGGCGGTGTTGGAGCCCAGGAATAGCAGTTCAGGTGGTAGAAAGATGAACACAGCAGGAGACCTGGATGACACCCAATTACTTAATCAGGCAGAGGAGTGGCAAATTCCTGCGAGATCCAGGCCTGGTTCATTTTCAGGAAAGTAAGCCGGTCAACGTTATCGGAGGATAGTCGCATGCGACGGTCTGTTAGTACACCACCTGCGGCACTAAAGACACGTTCCGATAAGACACTAGCCGCAGGGCAAGCCAGCACCTCCAATGCATACTGGCTTAGCTCTGGCCATGTATCCAGCTTAGAGACCCAAAACTTGAACGGGGAAGAGCCGTCTGGGAGTACAGTAAGAGGGCAAGCCATGTAGTCTGTCACCATCTGACGGAACCGTTGCCTCCTGCTGACTGGAGCCGCCGGTGATGGTGTAGACATTTGGGGCGGGCACACAAAAGTGTGCCAGAGTTGTGCCATACTGGGCTTGCCTTGGGCAGAGGCACTGCTTCTGCTCCCTCTTTGGGCAGAGCCTCCCCCACTGCCTCGACGCACTGAGCTGCTTTGTAAAGCACTAGCAGCACTCCTCTCAGTTGGACAGGAGAAGATGATGGAATTCACCAGTGTGTCGTGGTACTCCCGCAATTTACGCTCCCGGGTCAACGCAGGGATGAGGTTTTGGACGTTGTCCCGGTAGCGAGGATCGAGGAGGGTGAACACCCAATAATCAGGCATGTTGAGAATGTGGTCGATGCGGCGGTCGTTTCTCAGGCACTGCAGCATGAAATCCACCATGTGCTGCAGAGTGCCAACCGGCCCAGAAACGCTGTCCCCTGCTTGAGACATGATCTCTGCCCGCTCGTCATCACCCCACCCTCGCTGTACACACTGACCACTGGACAATTGTGTCGCTCCCTCCTCTGGACGGAGCTCTTCCTCCTCCATTGACTCCTCCTCATCCTCCTCACAAATTGGCCCCTGCGTACCCCTTTGTGAGGAACCACGTGGCGCTGACTCTCCAGAAGCTGATGGAAAAGGTGACTCCTCATCCTCCACCTCTTCCACCACATCATCCCTTAACCCTTGCAAAGTTTGCTGAAGCAGGCAGATAAGGGGGACAGTCATGCTGACTAGTGCATCATCTGCACTTGCCATCCGCGTGGAATAATCAAAAGGACGCAAAACCTGGCAGACGTCCTTCATAGTGGCCCACTCTGTGGTTGTGAAGTCTGATCGGCGCTGACTGCGACTTCTTTGCGCCTGATGCAGCTGGTACTCCATAACTGCTTGCTGCTGCTCACACAACCGCTCCAACATATGTAACGTGGAATTCCACCGGGTAGGTAGGTCACATATGATGCGGTGTTCCGGAAGGCGGAATCGGCGCTGCAGAGCAGCAATGCGGGATCTGGCCAAGCTGGAACGCCGCAAGTGAGCACACTCTAGGCGGACCTTGTGCAGCAGGGCATCAAGATCCGGATAGTCCCTCAGAAAACTCTGCACAACCAAATTGAGCACATGTGCCAGACATGGGATGTGAGTGAGGTTGCCAAGGGCCAAAGCTGCCACCAGATTTCGGCCATTGTCACACACTACCATGCCTGGCTGGAGATTCGCTGGCAGTAACCACACATCGCTCTCCTGCTTTATGGCATTCCAGAGCTCCTGCGCTGTGTGGCTTCGATGCCCCAATGAAACTAGTTTCAAGACGGCCTGCTGACGTTTGGCCACGGCTGTGCTCATGTCGGTCATAGGTAAACGTTCACGGGTCCATGTGGGGGTGGACTGTGACGGATCCTGCAGAGAGGAATCAGAGGAACTGGTGTAAGAGGAGGAGTCGATGCGTACAGACTGGATTCCTGCAATCCTTGGAGTGGGCAGGACACGTCCTGCGCCACTCGCACGATCTGTACCTGGCTCAACAACATTAACCCAATGGGCAGTGAGGGAAACATATCGCCCCTGTCCATGCTGACTGGTCCACGCATCGGTGGTGAGGTGGACCTTGCTACTGACGGCGTTCAGTAGCGCATGTTTTATGTTTGCCTCAACATGCCTGTGCAGGGCAGGGACAGCCTGCCTGCTGAAGTAAAAGCGGCTGGGCACCTTGTACTGTGGGACTGCCAATGCCATCAAGTCACGGAAGCTGTCAGTCTCCACCAGCCTGAACGAGAGCATTTCCAGGGACAACAGTTTGGCAATGCCTGCATTCAGAGCCTGTGCTCGGGGGTGGTTGGCCGAGAATGCCCGCCTTTTCTCCCATGCCTGTACTACCGATGGCTGTAGAGTAGACTGGGAGTGTGAGGATGACTGGGAAGGTGGTGCTGTGGGTGGAATTACACAAGGTCTCTGGGAGGAAGCCAAACCAGCTGTGCGTGAGCTGGAGGAAGAGGCAACACGAGCTGAAGAGGTGGTAGCTGCCGCTGTTGGTTGGCCTACATCTTCAGTGTGTTTCTGTAACTCCACCGCGTGCCTGGTCCGCACATGTTTCCACATATTTGTGGTATTGAGGTTGCTGACATTTTTCCCTCTTTTTACTTTATGATGACACAGCTTGCATTTGACAAAACAAATGTCATCTGCAACTGTGTCAAAAAAGGACCAGGCACTGCAAGTCTTGGGAGCGCCCTTTTTGGCTTTGGAAAGAGACAGGCTCCTAACGGGTGCCAAAGTGGAGGCTACAGGCTCCGCAGTCTTCCCCCTCCCTCTCCCTCTTTGGCCCGTAAGAGGAAGCTCTTCCTCTGAGCTGCTCCCACCACCTTCCTGTTCCTCACGCCACGATGGGTCAAGGACCTCATCATCTCCACTACCCTCTGCCACCAACTGCTCCTCCTGGGTAGTCTCAGCAGCACAGTACGCACGAGAAAGCGGCACCTGAGTTTCATCATCAGATGCGTACTGCGCTGTGGTCACCGGAGGCACTGGCCCACCTGCCTCTTCAGAGTCAGAGAGAAAAAGGTGTTGGGCATCACTGCACACTGCCTCTTCTTCCATTTCTCCAATGCTGCTTGGCTGGCCCCCTGTTTCCAAGCCAAGAGATTCAGAGAACAGAAGTAGAGACGGCTCCTGTCCTGGGCTCTCTGACTGCCTGGCCAATTTGGCAGGTGGTGAAGAGACAGATGGCTGCTCTCCAGTGCTCTGTGCCTGAGAGGATGTGGCACTAACTGAAGTCGATGCCGAGGCGTTAGCTGCCATCCACCCGACAACGGCTTCAATTTGGTCTTCACGCAGCAGCGGTGCACGGCGCTCTCCGACAAAGCTGCGCATGAAGGACTGTTCCCTGCTGAAACTGAGTGACGACGAGTCACCGGCGCCCGCAGCAGGCACAGAATCACCACGTCCTCTCCCTGCTCCTCTCCCTGCTCCGCGCCCACGCCCACGTGCCTTACTCCCTGCCCTCTTCATCTTGGTTGGCAGATAAAGATAAGCAGAAAAGTACTAAGGCCTTAGTGTGCTTATTCCTGTAATGCTCCTCCTAACAGGTGTAAGAAACACTAATGTTGTAAATTGTGGACTAAACTTTATTATTTTTCAAATGTGGCCTACACAAGTGTAAGTTGTGTTTGGTGAACTTAACCTTTTTTTTGGTGCAGATCGGGCTACAGAGCTAGTTTAAATCACACGGAGACCGTGCAGATAGCCGTAAACGGCGCTGCAAGGCCAAGAAACCCTCCTCTAGGTTATCCTATATAGTGTTTTTCCACTATTTAGCTGGATACAAGTGGAAAGACACTAATAGGAATTTTTTTTTTCAAATTTTAAACTGGCTGCACTATTTGAAAAAAAGGAAATTGTTTTTCAAGGTATGAGGCAGTAACGCACCCTGAGCTGAATCCAACCGGCTATGGCTGCACACAGACTACAGGGCGAGCTGGGCTCACACGGAGACCGTGCAGACAGCCGTAAACGGCGCTGCAAGGCCAAAAAACCCTCCTCTAGGTTATCCTATATAGTGTTTTTCCACTATTTAGCTGGATACGAGTGGAAAGACACTAATAGGAATTTTTTTTTTCAAATTTTAAACAGGCTGCACTATTTGAAAAAAAGGAAAATTTTTCTCAAGGTATGAGCCAGTAACGAACCCTGAGCTGAATCCAACCGGCTATGGCTGCACACAGACTACAGGGCGAGCTGGGCTCACACGGAGACCGTGCAGACAGCCGTAAACGGCGCTGCAAGGCCAAAAAACCCTCCTCTAGGTTATCCTATATAGTGTTTTTCCACTATTTAGCTGGATACGAGTGGAAAGACACTAATAGGAATTTTTTTTTTCAAATTTTAAACAGGCTGCACTATTTGAAAAAAAGGAAAATTTTTCTCAAGGTATGAGCCAGTAACGAACCCTGAGCTGAATCCAACCGGCTATGGCTGCACACAGACTACAGGGCGAGCTGGGCTCACACGGAGACCGTGCAGACAGCCGTAAACGGCGCTGCAAGGCCAAAAAACCCTCCTCTAGGTTATCCTATATAGTGTTTTTCCACTATTTAGCTGGATACGAGTGGAAAGACACTAATAGGAATTTTTTTTTTCAAATTTTAAACAGGCTGCACTATTTGAAAAAAAGGAAAATTTTTCTCAAGGTATGAGCCAGTAACGAACCCTGAGCTGAATCCAACCGGCTATGGCTGCACACAGACTACAGGGCGAGCTGGGCTCACACGGAGACCGTGCAGACAGCCGTAAACGGCGCTGCAAGGCCCAAAAACCCCCCTCTAGGTTATCCTATGTAGTGTTTTTCCACAATAGAGCTGGAGACTGGTGGAAAAACACTAATAGGAAATTTGAGAAAAAATGTGCAGCAGGCTGCACTAAGAGCAAAAAAGAACAACTGTGTGAGGCAGTGTGAACCCCCCCTGAGCTGAATACAACCGGGTATATGGCTGCACACAGACTACAGAGTGAGCTGCACACACACACACACAGAGACCTTGCAGAACGCTGTTAAAACAGCGCTGCAAGGCAAGAGCAAGGTGAACAGTGAAGAACACACAGCGTTTTGCTAAATTAGCCTTTGGAAAGGAAAATAAAGCAATTAGCTAGCTCAACTGGCCCTCAGTTAGAACACAGCGTCCTGTCCCTAACTGAAATCACAGCAGAGTGAGCGCAAAATGGCGGCAGCGCTTTTTTATAGTGCAGAGTGACATCATTTCAGCAGCCAATCCAAGCCTTGCCAGTACTTACATGCCCACCATGCTAAACAGGATGTGCCCACACTTTCATTCATTCCTCATTGGCTGCTGCGTTCAATTTGAATTCTGGGAACTTCCGATTCCGGTATCCGATACGCGGGAAGTATCGGAATTCAGTATCGGAATTCCGATACCGCAAATATCGGCCGATACCCGATACTTGCGGTATCGGAATGCTCAACACTAGTGCTGATGTGGTCAATTGGTCTTCTGCTGCTGTGGAAGCTTTTCAAGAGTTGAAGCGTCGTTTTTCTTCTGCCCCTGTGTTGTGTCAACCAGATGTTTCTCTTCCGTTCCAGGTCGAGGTTGATGCTTCTGAGATTGGAGCAGGGGCTGTTTTGTCGCAGAGAGGTTCTGGTTGCTCAGTGATGAAACCATGCGCTTTCTTTTCCAGGAAGTTTTCGCCTGCTGAGCGAAATTATGATGTTGGCAATCGAGAGTTGCTGGCCATGAAGTGGGCATTCGAGGAGTGGCATCATTGGCTTGAAGGAGCTAAGCATCGCGTGGTGGTATTGACTGATCATAAGAACTTGACTTATCTCGATTCTGCCAAGCACTTGAATCCTAGACAGACTCGTTGGTCGTTGTTTTTTGCCCGTTTTGACTTTGTGATTTCGTACCTTCCGGGCTCTAAAAATGTGAAGACGGATGCTCTGTCTAGGAGTTTTGTACCCGACTCTCCGGGTTTATCTGAGCCGGCGGGTATCCTCAAGGAAGGAGTAATTGTGTCTGCCATCTCCCCTGATTTGCGGCGGGTGCTGCAAAAATTTCAGGCTAATAAACCTGATCGTTGCCCAGCGGAGAAACTGTTTGTCCCTGATAGGTGGACGAATAGAGTTATCTCTGAACTTCATTGTTCGGTATTGGCTGGTCATCCTGGAATCTTTGGTACCAGAGAGTTAGTGGCTAGATCCTTTTGGTGGCCATCTCTGTCGCGGGATGTGCGTGCTTTTGTGCAGTCCTGTGGGATTTGTGCTCGGGCTAAGCCCTGCTGTTCTCGTGCCAGTGGGTTGCTTTTGCCCTTGCCGGTCCCGAAGAGGCCTTGGACACATATCTCTATGGATTTTATTTCTGACCTTCCCGTTTCTCAAAAGATGTCAGTCATTTGGGTGGTCTGTGATCGCTTTTCTAAGATGGTCCATCTGGTACCCTTGTCTAAATTGCCTTCCTCCTCTGATTTGGTGCCTTTGTTCTTCCAGCATGTGGTTCGTTTGCATGGCATTCCAGAGAATATTGTTTCTGACAGAGGTTCCCAGTTTGTTTCGAGGTTTTGGCGAGCCTTTTGTGGTAGGATGGGCATTGACTTGTCTTTTTCCTCGGCTTTCCATCCTCAGACTAATGGCCAGACCGAGCGAACCAATCAGACCTTGGAAACATATCTGAGGTGCTTTGTTTCTGCTGATCAGGATGACTGGGTGTCCTTTTTGCCTTTGGCTGAGTTCGCCCTTAATAATCGGGCCAGCTCGGCTACCTTGGTTTCACCGTTTTTCTGCAATTCTGGGTTCCATCCTCATTTCTCTTCTGGACAGGTTAAGTCTTCGGACTGTCCTGGTGTGGATACTGTGGTGGACAGGATGCAGCAGATTTGGACTCAGGTAGTGGACAATTTGACCTTGTCCCAGGAGAAGGCTCAACTTTTCGCTAATCACAGACGCCGTGTGGCTCCCCGACTTCGTGTTGGGGATCTGGTTTGGTTATCTTCTCGTCATATTCCTATGAAGGTTTCCTCTCCTAAATTTAAACCTCGTTTTATTGGTCCGTATAGGATTTCTGAGGTTCTTAATCCTGTGTCTTTTCGTCTGACCCTTCCAGATTCTTTTTCCATACATAACGTATTCCATAGGTCATTGTTGCGGAGATACGTGGCACCTATGGTTCCATCTGTTGAGCCTCCTGCCCCGGTTTTGGTGGAGGGGGAATTGGAGTATATTGTGGAGAAGATTTTGGATTCTCGTGTTTCAAGACGGAAACTCCAGTATCTGGATAAATGGAAGGGTTATGCTCAGGAGGATAATTCCTGGGTTTTTGCCTCTGATGTCCATGCTCCCGATCTTGTTCGTGCCTTTCATGTGGCTCATCCTGGTCGGCCTGGGGGCTCTGGTGAGGGTTCGGTGACCCCTCCTCAAGGGGGGGTACTGTTGTGAATTCTGTGGCAGAGTTCACTCCTGTGGTCACAAGTGGTACTTCGGCTGATTCTCTCTGGGATCTTCCGTTTGTGGAGGAAAGTGGTACTGCAGCTTCTGAGTTTCCTCCCTCAGGTGATCTGGTGAGCTCGTTAGCTTCTTCTCTACTTAACTCCACCTGATGCTTTGATCTATGCTTCCTGTCAATGTTTCAGTGTGGGACTTGTTTTTTCCCTGGATCATTCCTGTGGCCTGCTGCTCTGCAAAGCTAAGTTTTGCTTATGTTATTTTGTTGCTATTTTTCTGTCCAGCTTGCTTTATTGGTTTTTCTCGCCTGCTGGAAGCTCTGAGACGCAGAGGGACCACCTCCGTACCGTTAGTCGGTGCGGAGGGTCTTTTTGTCCCCTCTGCGTGGTTTTTTATAGGTCTTTGTGCTGACCGCAAAGTTATCTTCCCTATCCTCGTTCTGTTCAGCTAGTCGGGCCTCACTTTGCTAAATCTGTTTAATCTCTATGTTTGTGTTTTCATCTTACTCACAGTCATTATATGTGGGGGGCTGCCTTTTCCTTTGGGGAATTTCTCTGAGGCAAGGTAGGCTTATTTTTCTATCTTCAGGATTAGCTAGTTTCTCAGGCTGTGACGAGGCGCCTAGGTTCTGGTCAGGAGCGCTCCACGGCTACCTTTAGTGTGGTTTGATAGGCGTAGGGATTGCGGTCTGCAGAGTTCCCACGTCTCAGAGCTCGTTCTATTATTTTGGGTTATTGTCAGTTCACTGTATGTGCTCTGACCTCCATGTCCATTGTGATTCTGAATTGCCTTTCATAACACATAATACTGTATGAAGAACTACGTGGTGCCCATAATACTGCATGGAGGACTATATGGTATCCATAATACTGTATGGAGAACTATGTGGTACCCATAATACTGTATGGAGGACTATGTAGTGCCCATAATACTGTATGGAGGACTATGTGGTACCCATAATACTGTATGGAGGACTATCTGGTGCCAATAATACTGTAAGGAGATCTATGTGGTGTCCATAATACTGTATGGAGGACTATGTGGTGTCCACTGTGTGTAAAATTTACAATCGATATCACTCACGTAATGTAAGAAACAAGTGAAATGTTTGGCACTGTACTATACCTATATTTCTCTGCTGTATCTCTGCATGGATGGTGGTATATGTTAAAGGGGCCCACTGAGACTCTTTTGTCCGGGGCCCACGAAAACCTGGAGTCAGTCCACGATAGATAGATAGATAGATAATAGATAAATAATAGATAATAGATAGATATTAGATAGATAAATTGTCTGTATGTCCAAAATGGATATTAGGGTGACTCTTCTATGTAAACTGCTCTCTGTCTCTCATATGTGAAGCCGCCTTCTCCCAACAGCAATTTTAAGATCTCTTCACAGGTGATCAATGGGATTTAAATCCGGACTCATTGCTGCCACTTCAGAACTCTCCAGCTCTTTTTTTCCATCCATTTCTGGGAGCTTCTTGAAGTATATTTGGGGTCATAGTCCTGCTGGAAGACCTATGACCTAGGTCGCAAATCCAGCTTTTTGATACGGGTCACTACATTGTCACTCAAAATCCTTTGGTAATCTTCAGATTTCATGATGTCTTGCATACAGTCAAGGCACCCAGGGCCAGAGACAGCAAAGCAGCAAAATATCTGTAAACCACCACCATATCTGACTGTAGGTACTGTGTTCTTTTCTTTGTAGGCCTTATTCCATTTTTGGTCAACAGTAGAATTATGTGCTTTACAACAAAGCTCTATCTTGGTCTCATCTGCCACAAAACGCTTTCCCAGAAGGATTTTTCCTTTCTCATGTATATTTTGGCAAACTGCAGTCTAGCTTTTTGTGTCTGTGTCAGCAGTGGGGTCATCCTGGGTCTCCTGTCATTCATCTTATTTACATGTGGATGGATAGTTTGCACTGACACTGGTGCACCCTGAGCCTGCAGGACAGCTTGAGTTCCTATAGAACTTGACTGGGGCTGCTTATCCGCCATCCAGACTATCTTGCTTCACAACCTTTATCAATGTTTCTCTACCGTCCACATACAGGGAAATTATTTACAGTGACATGGGCTGTAAACTACTTCATTATATGGTACACCGTGGGCAAAGGAACATCAAGGTCTCAGTAGATGGACTTGAGATATTTTTCCACAATTTTGTTTCTCAAGTCCTCAGACAGTTCTCTTCTCTTTCTGTTCTCCAGAGCACTCAGGCGAGAATGTGAATTGTAAAAAATGATGGCCGTTTCGCGCTGCTGAGCTTCCGTGGGTCCTACAGACGACCTTAGGGTCTGTAGGACCCATGGAAGCGCAGCAACGCGAAACGGCCGTCGTCTGTCACAATTCACATTCTCCTCTGCTGAAGATTCTTCCGTTGCAATAAGGGACTATTTTTAGGACAGTGAGTGCTCTCAGTGCCAACCATTTTGTTTGGCCCATTTTGGGGATTTGTGTGAAAGTATGTCCAATTTGCCTTTTTTGTTGTTGTTGTTGTTCCAATACACACAAAAGAAGTAAACGTGTATATCAAAACACATGTAATCTCAATAATTTTCTGAGTGAAATACTTCATTTTCTGTGAGCACGGTGGCTCGGTGGTTAGCACTGCAGCGTTGCAGAGCTGAGGTCCTGGGTTCAAACCCCACCAAGGACAACATCTGCAAAGAGTTTGTATGTTCTCTCCGTGTTTGCAATGGTTTCCTCCGGGTTCTCCGGTTTCCTCCCACATTCCAAACACATACTGATAGAGAATTTAGATTGTGAGCCCCATCGGGGACAGCGATGATAATGTGTGCAAAACTGTAAAGCGCTGCGGAATATGTTAGCGCTATATAAAAAAATAAAGGAGAAATAAAGATTTTCTGGAACAATTTCAAGCGTGCCAACACTGTCGACCATTACTGCATGAGATGGAAATACCTTTTTTAAGTATCTCACATTATGAGACGTCAGACACAATGGCATCATCGAGTCCTATCCTGGTAACCCTGCAAACTCTCAGTACACCCCTTCCTCACTCAAAGAGACCATAACATTACGATAGATCATTTGGCCGACACCTGAGGGTTCATGTGCTCGGAATAAAGAGAGGGGAGAAAGTTGCTGCCAGACACATCGGGGGGTGGCTTATCTTCCCTGAAAACAAAAAGAATGAGCAATAAAATTTTGGCAGTCAGTAGTCCCCCATAATATACATCAGACAATTTTCTGGCAGTTTTGGACTACTTTAATCCAATCTGTAGGGGGCTGTTCATACTTTATGCCATAAGTTTATGGAGTCTTATCCAGTCATTACAGATATTTGAAGGACTTGGTCAAAAATTCTTTCACATAAAATTGAACAGTTGAACAGATGTGAATATTTATATATATATACTACAAACAAATTCATAGAGATTTGTAGATTATTCCATTAAAATTAAAGGTCTCATTTTCATTTATGGGTAAAATTACAAAGTACTTGTAAAAATAAACATTGATACTAGGGTTGAGCGAAACGGGTCGGTCATTTTCATAAGTCGCCGACTTTTGGCACAGTCGGGTTTCATGAAACCCGACCCGATCCCTGTGTGGGCTCCGCCATGCGGTACCCGACTTTCGCGCCAAAGTCGCGTTTCAATGACGCGAAAAGCGCCATTTCTCAGCCAATGAAGGTGGACGCAGAGTGTGGGCAGCGTGATGACATAGGTCCTGGTCCCCACCATCTTAGAGAAGGGCATGGCAGTGATTGGCTTGCTGTCTGCGGCGTCACAGGGGCTATAAAGGGGCGTTCCCGCCGACCGCCATCTTACTGCTGCTGATCTGAGCTTAGGGAGAGGTTGCTGCCGCTTCGTCAGAAGCAGGGATAGCGTTAGGCAGGGTCCATTAACCCCCAAACCACTTGTGCTGTAGCGATTTCCACTGTCCAACACCACCTTTTGTTTGCAGGGACAGTGGAGCCTACATTTTTTTTCCTCAGCGCTGTAGCTCATTGGGCTGCCCTAGAAGGCTCCCTGATAGCTGCATTGCTGTTTGTACGCCGCTGTGCAAACCAACTGCTTTTTTCAAAGCACAAATCCTGTTGTTTCTTCCTTTCTGCACAGCTATCTTGTGTGTTTGTCCACACTTTTTATTTAATTTGTGCAGCAGTCCACTCCTTGTTATTGCTGCCTGCCATACCTGGCTGAGATAACTGCAGGGAGATAGTAAATGTAGGACAGTCCCTTTTTTTTTTTTTTTTCGTTACATCTGTTCAAGCCACTTTCTGCCACAGAAAATATACTCTAATACAGTGGCCCAGATTTATTCACTAAAAAAAAAAGGGTGCAGATTAAAACTGGCAAATCTGCATCAGTGGCAGTCCTGTGTGTGGCATCTGTGTCTCATTTTCTGGCACAGAAAACACACAGTCTAACAGTGGGCCTGATTTCTTGCCAATTCTCCCAGAAATAAAAAAAATAGTGGGAGATTAATATTGGCATTTGTGCTTCAGTGCCAGTTGTGTGTGCCATCTCTCTCAAATTGTGGGCCACAGAAAGCCTAGTGTCTGTTTTTCTGTTTTTTTGTTTTTAAATTCTCCCTGAAAAAAAATAAATAGTGGGAGATTAATATTGGCATTTGTGCTTGAGTGCCAGTCGTGTGTCCCATCTCTCTCAAATTGTGGGCCAAAGAAAGCCTAGTGTCTGTTTTTTTGTTTTTTGTTTTTTAAATTCTCCCTGAAAAAAAAATAAATAGTGGGAGATTAATAATGGCATTTGTGCTTGAGTGCCAGTCGTGTGTGCCATCTCTCTCAAATTGTGGGCCACAGAAAGCCTAGTGTCTGTTTTTTTGCTTTTTTGTTTTTAAATTCTCCCTGAAAAAAATAAATAGTGGGAGATTAATATTGGCATTTGTGCTTGAGTGCCAGTCGTGTGTGCCATCTCTCTCAAATTGTAGGGCACAGAAAACCTAGTGTTTTTTTTTATTTTGTTTTTTAAATTCTCCCTGAAAAAAAATAAATAGTGGGAGATTAATATTGGCATTTGTGCTTGAGTGCCAGTTGTGTGTGCCATCTCTCTCAAATTGTGGGCCACAGAAAACCTAGTGTATGTTTTTTTGTTTTTAAATTCTCCCTGAAAAAAAATAAATAGTGGGAGATTAATATTGGCATTTGTGCTTGAGTGCCAGTCGTCTGTGCCATCTCTCTCAAATTGTGGGCCACAGAAAGCCTAGTGTCTGTTTTTTTGTATTTTGGTTTTTAAATTCTCCCTGAAAAAAAATAAATAGTGGGAGATTAATATTGGCATTTGTGCTTGAGTGCCAGTCGTGTGTGCCATCTCTCTCAAATTGTGGGCCACAGAAAGCCTAGTGTCTGTTTTTTTGTTTTTTGTTTTTTAAATTCTCCCTGAAAAAAAAATAAATAGTGGGAGATTAATAATGGCATTTGTGCTTGAGTGCCAGTCGTGTGTGCCATCTCTCTCAAATTGTGGGCCACAGAAAGCCTAGTGTCTGTTTTTTTGCTTTTTTGTTTTTAAATTCTCCCTGAAAAAAAATAAATAGTGGGAGATTAATATTGGCATTTGTGCTTGAGTGCCAGTCGTGTGTGCCATCTCTCTCAAATTGTGGGCCACAGAAATCCTAGTTTGTTTTTTTTATTTAGGTTTTTAAATTCTCCCTGAAAAAAAATAAATAGTGGGAGATTAATATTGACATTTGTGCTTGAGTGCCAGTCGTGTGTCCCATCTCTCTCAAATTGTGGGCCAAAGAAAGCCTAGTGTCTGTTTTTTTGTTTTTTGGTTTTTAAATTCTCCCAGAAAAAAAATAAATAGTGGGAGATTAATATTGGCATTTGTGCTTGAGTGCCAGTCGTGTGTGCCATCTCTCTCAAATTGTGGGGCACAGAAAGCCTAGTGTTTTTTTTTTTAATTTGGTTTTTAAATTCTCCCTGAAATAAAATAAATAGTGGGAGATTAATATTGGCATTTGTGCTTGAGTGCCAGTCGTGTGTGCCATCTCTCTCAAATTGTGGGCCACAGAAAGCCTAGTGTCTGTTTTGTTTTATTTTGTTTTTTAAATTCTCCCTGAAAAAAAATAAATAGTGGGAGATTAATATTGGCATTTTTGCTTGAGTGCCAGTCGTGTGTGCCATCTCTCTCAAATTGTGGGCCACAGAAAGCCTAGTGTATGTTTTTTTGTTTTTAAATTCTCCCTGAAAAAAAATAAATAGTGGGAGATTAATATTGGCATTTGTGCTTGAGTGCCAGTCGTCTGTGCCATCTCTCTCTAATTGTGGGCCACAGAAAGCCTAGTGTCTGTTTTTTTGTATTTTGGTTTTTAAATTCTCCCTGAAAAGAAATAAATAGTGGGAGATTAATATTGGCATTTGTGCTTGAGTGCCAGTCGTGTGTGCCATCTCTCTCAAATTGTGGGCCACAGAAAGCCTAGTGTCTGTTTTTTTTGTTTTTTGGTTTTTAACCCCTTCATGACCGGGGGATTTTTCGTTTTTCCGTGTTCGTTTTTCGCTCCCCTCCTTCCCAGAGCCATAACTTTTTTATTTTTCTGTCAATTTGGCCATGTGAGGGCTTATTTTTTGCGGGACGAGTTATACTTTTGAACGACATCATTGGTTTTAGCATTTCGTGTACTAGAAAACGGGAAAAAAATTCCAAGTGCGGTGAAATTGCAAAAAAAGTGCAATCCCACACTTGTTTTTGGTTTGGCTTTTTTGCTAGGTTCACTAAATGCTAAAACTGACCTGCCTTATGATTCTCCAGGTCATTACGAGTTCATAGACACCAAACATGACTAGGTTATTTTTTATCTAAGTGGTGAAAAAAAATTCCAAACTTTGCTAAAAAAAAAAAAAAAAAAATGCGCCATTTTCCGATACCTGTAGCGTCTCCATTTTTCATCATCTGGGGTCGGTTGAGGGCTTATTTTTTGCGTGCCGAGATGACGTTTTTAATGATAGCATTTCGGTGCAGATACGTTCTTTTGATCACCCGTTATTGCATTTTAATGCAATGTCGCAGCGACCAAAAAAACGTAATTCTGGCGTTTCGAATTTTTTTCCCGCTACGCTGTTTAGCGATCAGGTTAATACTTTTTTTTAATTGATAGATCGGGCGATTCTGAGCGCGGCGATACCAAATATGCGTAGATTTGATATTTTTTTTATTGATTTATTTTGATTGGGGCGAAAGGGGGGTGATTTAAACTTTTATGTTTTTTTTATTTTTTTCACATTTTTTTAAACTTTTTTTTTAACTTTTGCCATGCTTCAATAGCCTCCATGAGAGGCTAGAAGCAGGCATAGCACGATCGGCTCTGCTACATAGCAGCGATCTGCTGATCGCTGCTATGTAGCAGAATTGCACGTGTGCTGTGAGCGCTGACCACAGGGTGGCGCTCACAGCGACGGGCAATCAGTAACCATAGAGGTCTCAAGGACCTCTATGGTTACCATTCACAAGCATCGCCGACCCCCGATCATGTGACGGGGGTCGGCGATGACATCATTTCCGGCCGCCCGGCCGGAAGCGGTAGATAAATGCCGCTGTCTGCGTTTGACAGCGGCATTTAACTAGTTAATAGGTGCGGGCAGATCGCGATTCTGCCCGCGCCTATTACGGGCACATGTCAGCTGTTCAAAACAGCTGACATGTCCCGGCTTTGGTGCGGGCTCACCGCGGAGCCGTGCATCAAAGCAGGGGAGCCGGCATCGGACGGCATAGTACGTCCGATGCCGGTAAGGGGTTAAATTCTCCCTGAAAAAAAATAAATAGTGGGAGATTAATATTGGCATTTGTGCTTCAGTGCCAGTCCTGCGTGTGTGGCATCTGTCTCATTTTGTGCCACAGAAAACCGAGTGTGTAACATTGTGCCTGATTTTCCTTGCAGTCTCACCCACCTATAAAGGGATATCTAAATCCTACAGAAGTTTGAGTTCACCTTGTAAGTTGTTTTACAGTAACAAATACCGTTACTTTGGTTACGTTTTGCAAACAATGAGGAAGTCTGGTGGAAGAGGTCGTGGCCGTGGGCATTCATTGCCAGCTGGTAATGATGGTAGTGGTGGTGGAGCATCAGGTGGTCGTGGGAAAAACAATATAGCACCTAAGTCTCGAGCTGTGGAGCCAGGTTCGTCGTCTGGCTACACAAGGCCTCGAAAGCTCCCTTTTCTGGGAGTAGGAAAACCGCTTTTAAAGCCGGAGCAGCAAGAGCAAGTTTTGGCTTTCCTTGCTGACTCAGCCTCTAGCTCTTTTGCCTCCTCTTCTGAAACTGGTAAATGTAAAAGCAGTGCGTCGTTAGTGGATGTTCACGCTCAGGGACAAGTCACTCCATTGTCCTGTTCAGCAAAAACAACAACAGAGAAGGATGCGTCAGGTGACACAACGGGTTACTCCATGGAGCTCTTTACACATACCGTTCCTGGGTAAGAAAGTGAAACAGTTAACAGGCCATGCCCATTACAAGTTGAATCGGACATGGAGTGCACAGATGCACAGCCACAGCCAGATTACTATGCTGTTCCTTTGAGTCAGATCACAACATTGCCCTCGCAGTGTACTGATCCAGAATCAGACCCTGATGAGACTATGGTGCCCCGTCACGAACGCTATACCACCGGCTTACACGGTAACACAGACGAAGTTGCACATGAGATAGAAGAGGAGGTCATAGATGACCCAGTTGTTGACCCCGATTGGCAGCCATTGGGGGAACAGGGTGCAGGCGGCAGTAGTTCTGAAGCGGAGGAGGAGGGGCCGCAGCAGGCTTCAACATCGCAACAGGTTCCATCTTCCGGGCCCGTATCTGGCCCAAAACGCGTGGCAAAGCCAAAACCAGTTGGAGAACAGCATGGCCATCCGGTTAAAGAAGCTCAGTCTGCAATGCCTGAAAAGGTATCCAATGCTAGAAAGAGTGCAGTCTGGCATTTTTTTAAACAACATCCAATTGATCAGCGCAGTCATCTGTCAAAAATGTTCAACTACCTTAAGCAGAGTTCAGAATCTGAAAAGTCTAAATACAAGTTGCATGCATAGACATTTAACCACCATGCATTTGCAAGCCTGGACTAACTACCAAACGTCCCTTAAGGTTGTAGCACCCTCGGCCCATGAAGCTAGTCAGCAATGCTACATCCCTTCCGTCACTGTAAGGCCACCATTTTCCGCACCACCTGCAGTATCTGTGCAGGTTTCGTTGCCAGGCCAAAGCAGTCAGGGTCAGAAAATCAGCAGTTTCGTAGTAGGAAACACTGCATGTAGGGCACCGGCAAGAATACCGTCTCCAACCGTCTCTCAGTTTGCCATGTCCACCGGCACCCCCGCTAGTTCCACGATCTCCAGCTCTCCAGTCCAGCTCACCCTACATGAGACTCTCGTTAGAAAAAGGAAGTACTCTGTTGTGAATTCCGCTCTTGGGCTCCCTCCGGTGGTTGTAAGTGGCACTTTTGTGAGTTCTGCTCTTGGGCTCCCTCCAGTGGTTTTTAGTGGTATGGCTGCTCCTTGGATTTAGCAGTCAGCAGCTGCTTCCACTGATTTTCTATTCTGCTCAGCTATTTAGCCTGGCTCTTTCCTTCAGCTTGTGCCACTTGTCAATGGTTCCTGGTTGGATTCACATCTCTTTGGATTTCCCTGTTATACTGACCAGTTCAGCAAAGCTAAGTCCTTGCTTGCTCTTTTCTGTCCGCAGGTTGTGGACTTATCCGTTCTGTGCTTTCTTGTTTGTCCAGCTTGTCAGTATGAATTAATTCTGTGTAGCTAGAAGCTCTGGGAAGCAGATTTACCCTCCACACCTTTAGTCAGGTGTGGAGATTTTTGTAAACTCTGTGTGGATTTTTTGTAGTGTTTTATACTGACCGCACAGTATTCCATCCTGTCCTATCTATCTAGCTAGTCTGTCCTCCTGTGCTCATCCTGGTTTCATTCTGTGTATGTCTTTTCTCTCTCCACTCACAGTCATTACTTGTGGGGGGCTATCTATCCTTTGGGGATTTTCTCTGAGGCAAGATAGTTTTCCTGCTTCTATCTTTAGGGGTAGTTAGTGCTCAGGCTGTGACGAGGTGCCTAGGGAGTGTCAGGAGCATCCCACGGCTACTTCTAGTGTTGTGTTGAGCTTAGGGACTGCGGTCAGTACAGGTATCATTTCTTTCAGAGCTTGTCCCATGTTGCTCCTAAACCACCAGATCATAACAGTACTCATCCTCGCATCCGCATACACAGGGTTTGAAAGCCCACATAGCTAGACTAATCTCGTTACAGATGATGCCCTACTGGTTAGTTGAAAGCAAAGCTTTCAAAGCCCTGATGGACTACGCTGTACCACGCTACGAGCTACCCAGTCGACACTTCTTTTTACATAGTAACATAGTAACATAGTAAGGCCGAAAAAAGACATTTGTCCATCCAGTTCAGCCTATATTCCATCATAATAAATCCCCAGATTTACGTCCTTCTACAGAACCTAATAATTGTATGATACAATATTGTTCTGCTCCAGGAAGACATCCAGGCCTCTCTTGAACCGCTCGACTGAGTTCGCCATCACCACCTCCTCAGGCAAGCAATTCCAGATTCTTACTGCCCTAACAGTAAAGAATCCTCTTCTATGTTGGTGAAAAAACCTTCTCTCCTCCAGAAGCAAAGAATGCCCCCTTGTGCCCGTCACCTTCCTTGGTATAAACAAGTCCTCAGCGAGATATTTGTATTGTCCCCTTATATACTTATACATGGTTATTAGATCGCCCCTCAGTCGTCTTTTTTCTAGACTAAATAATCCTAATTTCGCTTATCTATCTAGCTATTGTAGTTCTCCCATCCCCTTTATTAATTTTGTTGCCCTCCTTTGTACTCTCTCTAGTTCCATTATATCCTTCCTGAGCACCGGTGCCCAAAACTGGACACAGTACTCCATGTGCGGTCTAACTAGGGATTTGTACAGAGGCAGTATAATGCTCTCTTCATGTGTATCCAGACCTCTTTTAATGCACCCCATGATCCTGTTTGCCTTGGCAGCTGCTGCCTGGCACTGGCTGCTCCAGGTAAGTTTATCATTAACTAGGATCCCCAAGTCCTTCTCCCTGTCAGATTTACCCAGTGGTTTCCCGTTCAGTGTGTAATGGTGATATTGATTCCTTCTTCCCATGTGTATAACCTTACATTTATCATTGTTAAACCTCATCTGCCACCTTTCAGCCCAAGTTTCCAACCTATCCAGATCCATCTGTAGCAGAATACTATCTTCTCTTGTATTAACTGCTTTACATAGTTTTGTATCATCTGCAAATATCGATATTTTACTGTGTAAACCTTCTACCAGATCATTAATGAATATGTTGAAGAGAACAGGTCCCAATACCGACCCCTGCGGTACCCCACTGGTCACAGCAACCCAGTTAGAGACTATACCATTCATAACCACCCTCTGCTTTCTATCACTAAGCCAGTTACTAACCCATTTACACACATTTTCCCCCAGACCAAGCATTCTCATTTTGTGTACCAACCTCTTGTGCGGCACGGTATCAAACGCTTTGGAAAAATCGAGATATACCACGTCCAATGACTCACCGTGGTCCAGCCTATAGCTTACCTCTTCATAAAAACTGATTAGATTGGTTTGACAGGAGCGATTTCTCATAAACCCATGCTGATATGGAGTTAAACAGTTATTCTCATTGAGATAATCCAGAATAACATCCCTCAGAAACCCTTCAAATATTTTACCAACAATAGAGGTTAGACTTACTGGCCTATAATTTCCGGGTTCACTTTTAGAGCCCTTTTTGAATATTGGCACCACATTTGCTATGCGCCAGTCCTACGGAACAGACCCCATCGCTATAGAGTCCCTAAAAATAAGAAATAATGGTTTATCTATTACATTACTTAGTTCTCTTAGTACTCGTGGGTGTATGCCATCTGGAAACGGAGATTTATCTATTTTGATCTTATTTAGCCGGTTTCGCACCTCTTCTTGGGTTAGATTGGTGACTCTTAATATAGGGTTTTCATTGTTTCTTGGGATTTCACCTAGCATTTCATTTTCCGCCGTGAATACCGTGGAGAAGAAGGTGTTTAATATGTTAGCTTTTTCCTCGTCATCTACAACCATTCTTTCCTCACTATTTTTTAAGGGGCCTACATTTTCAGTTTTTATTCTTTTACTATTGGTATAGTTGAAGAACAGTTTGGGATTAGTTTTACTCTCTTTAGCAATGTGCTTCTCTGTTTCCTTTTTGGCAGCTTTAATTAGTTTTTTAGATAAAGTATTTTAATCCCTATAGTTTTTTAGAGCTTCAATGGTGCCATCCTGCTTTAGTAGTGCAAATGCTTTCTTTTTACTGTTAATTGCCTGTCTTACTTCTTTGTTTAGCCACATTGGGTTTTTCCTATTTCTAGTCCTTTTATTCCCACAAGGTATAAACCGCTTACAGTGCGTATTTAGGATGTTCTTAAACATTTTCCATTTAATATCTGTATTCTTATTTCTGAGGATATTGTCCCAGTCTACCAGATTAAGGGCATTTCTAAGCTGGTCAAACTTTGCCTTCCTATAGTTCAGTGTTTTTGTGACTCCCTGACAAGTCCCCCTAGTGAAAGACTGGTGAAACTGTACAATATTGTGGTCGCTATTTCCTAGATGCCCGACCACCTGCAGATTTGTTATTCTGTCAGGTCTATTAGATAGTATTAGGACTAAAAGTGCTGCTCCTCTGGTTGGATTCTGCACCAATTGTGAAAGATAATTTTTCTTGGTTATTAGCAGGAACCTGTTGCCTTTATGGGTTTCACAGGTTTCTGTTTCCCAGTTAATATCCGGGTAGTTAAAGTCCCCCATAACCAGGACCTCATTATGGGTTGCAGCTTCATCTATCTGCTTTAGAAGTAGACTTTCCATGATTTCTGTTATATTTGGGGGTTTGTAACAGACCCCAATGAGAATTTTGTTACCATTTTTCCCTCCCTGAATTTCGACCCATATGGACTCGAGATCCTCATTCCCTTCGCTAATATCCTCCCTTAAAGTGGACTTTAGACATGACTTTACATAGAGACAAACCCCTCCTCCTCTCCGATTTTTACGATCCTTTCTAAACAGACTGTAACCCTGTAAGTTAACTGCCCAGTCATAGCTTTCATCTAACCATGTCTCGGTTATTCCCACTATGTCAAAGTTACCTGTAGATATTTCTGCTTCTAGTTCTTCCATCTTGTTTGTCAGGCTTCTGGCGTTTGCGAGCATGCAGTTTAGAGGATTTTGTTTTGTTCCAATCTCCTCGCTGTGGATTGTTTTAGAAATGTTCTTACCTCCCTTCTGAGTATGTTTTCCTGGGTCTTCTTTGTTCGAGTCTAATGTTTTTCTTCCCGTCCCCTCTTCTTCTAGTTTAACGCCCTCCTTTTTTTGAGAAAAGCCATCCCAGCCCTCCACCAGCATGTTAAAGAGCGCATCATCCATGCACTCAGGCAATCTGTGAGTACAAAGGTGTACCTGACAACAGATGCATGGAACAGTAGGCACAGGGACATTACGTGTCCATCACGGCACACTGGGTGAATGTGGTGGATGCAGGGTCCACAGGGGACAGCAATGTTGGGACAGGTCTGCCTAGCCCACGGTCTAGGAAACAGTTGGCTGTAGCCGTTCGCCACCCCTCTTCCTCCTCCTCGTCCTCCTGCAGAAGTGAGAGGTCGTCCACAGACCGCAGTCGCACAACCACTCCATCCGCAGCTGCCACTGTTGCACACCAGGTGTCCCATTATGGGGCAGCTACTGGCAAGCGACAGCAGGCTGTATTGGCTATGAAGTGTTTGGGCGACAACAGACACACTGCGGAAGTTCTGTCCGAGTTCTTGCAGAAAGAAACGCAGTCGTGGCTTGGCACTGTAGATCTTGAGGCAGGAAAGGTAGTGAGTGATAACGGAAGGAATTTCATGGCTGCCATCGCCCTTTCCCAACTGAATCACATTCCTTGCCTGGCTCACACCTTAAACCTGGTGGTGCAGTGCTTCCTGAAAAGTTATCCGGGGTTATCCGACCTGCTCCTCAAAGTGCGCAGACTTTGCTCGCATATCCGCCGTTCGCCCGTACACTAAAGCCGTATGCAGAACTATCAGCGGTCTTTGAACCTTCCCCAGCATCGCCTAATCATCGACGTTGCAACAAGGTGGAACTCAACACTGCACATGCTTCAGAGACTGTGCGAACAGAGGCGTGCTGTTATGTATTTGTGGGAGGATACACATACACGGGCAGGCAGTAGGATGGCAGACATGGAGTTGTCAGGTGTGCAGTGGTCGAAGATTCAAGACATGTGTCAAGTCCTTCAGTGTTTTGAGGAATGCACACGGCTGGTTAGTGCAGACAACGCCATAATAAGCATGAGCATCCCCCTAATGCGTCTGCTGATGCAAAGTTTGACGCACATAAAGGAGCAGGCGTCTGCAGCAGAGGAAGAGGAAAGCCTTGATGACAGTCAGCCATTGTCTGGTCAGGGCAGTGTACAGGACGAGGTAGCGGGCGAACAGGAGGAGGAGGACGAGGAGGATGATGGGGATGAGTATTTTTTTAATGAGAAAGCTTCTCCGGGGCCACTGGAAATTGGTGGCGTGGCAAGGCCGGGTTCTGGTTTTTTTAGGGACACAAGTGACGTAGATTTGCCTGAAACTGCCCCTCAACCCAGCACAACCGCAGATTTCACAACTGGAACTTTGGCCCACATGGCGGATTATGCCTTACGTATCCTCAAAAGGGACCCACGCATTATTAAAATGATGACCGATGACGATTACTGGTTGGCCTGCCTCCTTGATCCTCGCTATAAAGGCAAATTGCAAAATATTATGCCACATGAGAACCTGGAACAAATATTAGCAACCAAACAATCAACTCTTGTTGACCGTTTGATTCAGGCATTCCCAGCACACAGCGCCGGTGAACGTTCCCACACGAGCTGCAGGGGGCAGCAGACCAGAGGTGTTAGAGGTGCACAAATCAGAAGTGCCGTTGGACAGAGGGGTTTTCTGACCAGGTTGTGGAGTGATTTTGCTATGACCGCAGACAGGACAGGTACTGCAGCATCAATTCAAAGTGACAGGAGACAACATTTGTCCAGTATGGTTACTAACTATTTTTCATCCCTTATCGATGTTCTCCCTCAACCGTCATTCCCATTTGATTACTGGGCATCCAAATTAGACACCTGGCCAGAATTGGCAGAATATGCATTGCAGGAGCTTGCTTGCCCAGCAGCTAGTGTGCTATCAGAAAGAGTATTTAGTGCTGCTGGTTCAATATTAACTGAAATAAGGACTCGTCTGGCTACCCAAAATGTTGATGATCTAACCTTCATTAAAATGAACCACTACTGGATTTCAAATTATTTTGCCCCACCTTTCCCGGCTGACACCTAGCTTTCCAATGAAAAGGTCTTGCTTGTGGACTGCTCTGACTGAGTTTTCCAATCTCGTAATTTGCAGCAGCTGTTTGTCCAGCATATGACATGTTTACACCTCCCTAAATGGCCAAACTCCCCCCACGGGGCCGTGGTCTCGCCACTTGGCGCAAGCACCTGTGAGAGTGCCATTTGTCTGAAGAGGTGGGTGTGCACGCTTTTGGTCGACGGCACTGCCACTGGGTCCCTCATAGTACAATAAAGTGTCTCTGGCGGTGGTGGCGCGCAACCAACGTCAGCCACACCGTTGTAACATGAGGGGCCCTGGACCTGTACCGCCAGCCACAAGACAGTTTCCCCCTCCCCAGCTCAAACAGTGCTCTACGATTTGCAAAATTATCTCTCACAGCTCCACCAATGTTTAGTCTATGCGCTGACATCCTTCAATGCCTGGCACTG
Source organism: Ranitomeya imitator (assembly GCF_032444005.1). Lineage (NCBI taxonomy): Eukaryota > Metazoa > Chordata > Amphibia > Anura > Dendrobatidae > Ranitomeya > Ranitomeya imitator. The sequence goes on from NC_091283.1 coordinate 16,095,168, forward strand.
ACAATACCAATGTGTTGACATGTATGATGCTACTTAAAATAGTCAGGGGCAGTGTCCTATATTTACACCAGTAAATACTTTGCGCCAAATTACTAGGTCTGAAACTTAGCAGAGGAGCCCACCCCTTTATCTAAGTATGCCACCCTTTTATTTTTGGTTTTGTTGTATTGCGAGACATTAACATCTACTTATTTTTTGGGAGTACTAACTGTCAGACACTCATTACAATCGGTTTCCGCTGACAACACCAATGCTGCCTGTGTACCCCTGCAAGATAATTCCAAGTGCATTGAGCCTACTTTTGTTATGTTAGACCTACTAAGCCTGTCTGCGGTCCCTCCTTCCAATAGTCCTCCAATGACCACACCACTGCTGCCCGTGTACCCCTGGAACCTATTTTAAAGTGCCTACAGCCTACTTTTGTTATGTTAGGCCTACTAAGCCTGTCTGCGGTCCCTCCTTCCAATAGTCCTCCACTGACCAGACCACTGCTGCCTGTGTACTCCTGGAACCTATTTTAAAGTGCCTACAGCCTACTTTTGTTATGTTAGGCCTGCTAAGCCTGTCTGCGGTCCCTCCTTCCAATAGTCCTCCACTGACCACACCACTGCTGCCCGTGTACCCCTGGAAGCTATTTTAAAGTGCCTACAGCCTACTTTTGTTATGTTAGGCCTACAAAGCCTGTCTGCGGTCCCTCCTTCCAATAGTCCTCCACTGACCACACCACTGCTGCCCGTGTACCCCTGGAACCTATTTTAAAGTGCGCACAGCCTACTTTTGTTGTGTTAGGCCTACTAAGCCTGTCTGCGGTCCCTCCTTCCAATAGTCCTCCACTGACCACACCACTGCTGCCCGTGTACCCCTGGAACCTATTTTAAAGTGCCTACAGCCTACTTTTGTTATGTTAGGCCTACAAAGCCTGTCTGCGGTCCCTCCTTCCAATAGTCCTCCACTGACCAGACCACTGCTGCCCGTGTACCCCTGGAACCTATTTTAAAGTGCCTACAGCCTACTTTTGTCATATTAGGCCTACTAAGCCTGTCTGCGGTCCCTCCTTCCAATAGTCCTCCACTAACCACACCACTGCTGCCCGTGTACCCCTGGAACCTATTTTAAAGTGCCTACAGCCTACTTTTGTTATGTTAGGCCTACTAAGCCTGTCTGCGGTCCCTCCTTCCAATAGTCCTCCACTGACCAGACCATGGCTGCCCGTGTACCCCTGGAACCTATTTTAAAGTGCCTACAGCCTACTTTTGTTATGTTAGGCCTACAAAGCCTGTCTGCGGTCCCTCCTTCCAATAGTCCTCCACTGACCACAACACTGCTGCCCGTGTACCCCTGGAACCTATTTTAAAGTGCCTACAGCCTACTTTTGTTATGTTAGGCCTACTAAGCCTGTCTGCGGTCCCTCCTTCCAATAGTCCTCCACTGACCACACCACTGCTGCCCGTGTACTCCTGGAAGCTATTTTAAAGTGCCTACAGCCTAATTTTGTTTTGTTAGGCCTACAAAGCCTGTCTGCGGTCCCTCCTTCCAATAGTCCTCCACTGACCACACCACTGCTGCCCGTGTACCCCTGGAACCTATTTTAAAGTGCCTACAGCCTACTTTTGTTATGTTAGGCCTACTAAGCCTCTCTGCGATCCCTCCTTCCAATAGTCCTCCACTGACCACACCACTGCTGCCCGTGTACCCCTGGTACCTATTTTAAAGTGCCTACATCCTACTTTTGTTATGTTAGGCCTACAAAGCCTGTCTGCGGTCCCTCCTTCCAATAGTCCTCCACTGAAAACACCACTGCTGCCCGTGTACCCCTGGAACCTATTATAAAGTGCCTACAGCCTACTTTTGTTATGTTAGGCCTACTAAGCCTGTCTGCGGTCCCTCCTTCCAATAGTCCTCCAATGACCACACCACTGCTGCCCGTGTACCCCTGGAACCTATTTTAAAGTGCCTACAGCCTACTTTTGTTATGTTAGGCCTACTAAGCCTGTCTGCGGTCCCTCCTTCCAATAGTCCTCCACTGACCAGACCACTGCTGCCTGTGTACCCCTGGAACCTATTTTAAAGTGCCTACAGCCTACTTTTGTTATGTTAGGCCTACTAAGCCTGTCTGCGGTCCCTCCTTCCAATAGTCCTCCACTGACCACACCACTGCTGCCCGTGTACCCCTGGAAGCTATTTTAAAGTGCCTACAGCCTACTTTTGTTATGTTAGGCCTACAAAGCCTGTCTGCGGTCCCTCCTTCCAATAGTCCTCCACTGACCACACCACTGCTGCCCGTGTACCCCTGGAACCTATTTTAAAGTGCCTACAGCCTGCTTTTGTTATGTTAGGCCTACTAAGCCTGTCTGCGGTCCTTCCTTCCAATAGTCCTCCACTGACCACACCACTGCTGCCCGTGTACCCCTGGAACCTATTGTAAAGTGCCTACAGCCTACTTTTGTTATGTTAGGCCTATAAAGCCTGTCTGCGGTCCCTCCTTCCAATAGTCCTCCACTGACCAGACCACTGCTGCCCGTGTACCCCTGGAAGCTATTTTAAAGTGCCTACAGCCTACTTTTGTTATGTCAGGCCTAAAAAGCCTGTCTGCGGTCCCTCCTTCCAATAGTCCTCCACTGACCACACCACTGCTGCCCGTGTACCCCTGGAACCTATTTTAAAGTGCCTACAGCCTACTTTTGTTATGTTAGGCCTACTAAGCCTGTCTGCGGTCTCTCCTTCCAATAGTCCTCCACTGACCACACCACTGCTGCCCGTGTACCCCTGGAACCTATTTTAAAGTGCCTACAGCCTACTTTTGTTATGTTAGGCCTACTAAGCCTGTCTGCGGTCCCTCCTTCCAATAGTCCTCCACTGACCAGACCACTGCTGCCCGTGTACCTCTGGAAGCTATTTTAAAGTGCCTACAGCCTACTTTTGTTATGTTAGGCCTATAAAGCCTGTCTGCGGTCCCTCCTTCCAATAGTCCTCCACTGACCAGACCACTGCTGCCCGTGTACCCCTGGAAGCTATTTTAAAGTGCCTACAGCCTACTTTTGTTATGTCAGGCCTATAAAGCCTGTCTGCGGTCCCTCCTTCCAATAGTCCTCCACTGACCACACCACTGCTGCCCGTGTACCCCTGGAACCTATTTTAAAGTGCCTACAGCCTACTTTTGTTATGTTAGGCCTACTAAGCCTGTCTGCGGTCCCTCCTTCCAATAGTCCTCCACTGACCACACCACTGCTGCCCGTGTACCTCTGGAAGCTATTTTAAAGTGCCTACAGCCTACTTTTGTTATGTTAGGCCTACAAAGCCTGTCTGCGGTCCCTCCTTCCAATAGTCCTCCACTGACCACAGCACTGCTGCCCGTGTACCCCTGGAACCTATTTTAAAGTGCCTACAGCCTACTTTTGTTATGTTAGGCCTACTAAGCCTGTCTGCGGTCCCTCCTTCCAATAGTCCTCCACTGACCACACCACTGCTGCCCGTGTACCCCTGGAAGCTATTTTAAAGTGCCTACAGCCTACTTTTGTTATGTTAGGCCTACTAAGCCTGTCTGCGGTCCCTCCTTCCAATAGTCCTCCACTGACCACACCACTGCTGCCCGTGTACCCCTGGAAGCTATTTTAAAGTGCCTACAGCCTACTTTTGTTATGTTAGGCATACAAAGCCTGTCTGCGGTCCCTCCTTCCAATAGTCCTCCACTGACCACACCACTGCTGCCCGTGTACCCCTGGAACCTATTTTAAAGTGCCTACAGCCTACTTTTGTTATGTTAGGCCTACTAAGCCTGTCTGCGGTCCCTCCTTCCAAAAGTCCTCCACTGACCACACCACTGCTGCCCGTGTACCCCTGGAACCTATTTTAAAGTGCCTACAGCCTACTTTTGTTATGTTAGGCCTATAAAGCCTGTCTGCGGTCCCTCCTTCCAATAGTCCTCCACTGACCACACCACTGCTGCCCGTGTACCCCTGGAAGCTATTTTAAAGTGCCTACAGCCTACTTTTGTTATGTTAGGCCTGCTAAGCCTGTCTGCGGTCCCTCCTTCCAATAGTCCTCCACTGACCAGACCATGGCTGCCCGTGTACCCCTGGAACCTATTTTAAAGTGCCTACAGACTACTTTTGTTATGTTAGGCCTACTAAGCCTGTCTGCGGTCCCTCCTTCCAATAGTCCTCCACTGACCACACCACTGCTGCCCGTGTACCCCTGGAAGCTATTTTAAAGTGCCTACAGCCTACTTTTGTTATGTTAGGCCTACAAAGCCTGTCTGCGGTCCCTCCTTCCAATAGTCCTCCACTGACCACAACACTGCTGCCCGTGTACCCCTGGAACCTATTTTAAAGTGCCTACAGCCTACTTTTGTTATGTTAGGCCTACTAAGCCTGTCTGCGGTCGCTCCTTCCAATAGTCCTCCACTGACCACACCACTGCTGCCCGTGTACTCCTGGAAGCTATTTTAAAGTGCCTACAGCCTACTTTTGTTATGTTAGGCCTGCAAAGCCTGTCTGCGGTCCCTCCTTCCAATAGTCCTCCACTGACCACACCACTGCTGCCCGTGTACCCCTGGAACCTATTTTAAAGTGCGTACAGCCTACTTTTGTTGTGTTAGGCCTACTAAGCCTGTCTGCGGTCCCTCCTTCCAATAGTCCTCCACTGACCACACCACTGCTGCCCGTGTACCCCTGGAACCTATTTTAAAGTGCCTACAGCCTACTTTTGTTATGTTAGGCCTATAAAGCCTGTCTGCGGTCCCTCCTTCCAATAGTCCTCCACAGACCACACCACTGCTGCCCATGTACCCCTGGAAGCTATTTTAAAGTGCCTACAGCCTACTTTTGTTATGTTAGTCCTACTAAGCCTCTCTGCGATCCCTCCTTCCAATAGTCCTCCACTGACCACACCACTGCTGCCCGTGTACCCCTGGTACCTATTTTAAAGTGCCTACATCCTACTTTTGTTATGTTAGGCCTACAAAGCCTGTCTGCGGCCCCTCCTTCCAAGAGTCCTCCACTGAAAACACCACTGCTGCCCGTGTACCCCTGGAACCTATTATAAAGTGCCTACAGCCTACTTTTGTTATGTTAGGCCTACTAAGCCTGTCTGCGGTCCCTCCTTCCAATAGTCCTCCAATGACCACACCACTGCTGCCTGTGTACCCCTGGAACCTATTTTAAAGTGCCTACAGCCTACTATTGTTATGTTAGGCCTACTAAGCCTGTCTGCGGTCCCTCCTTCCAATAGTCCTCCACTGACCACACCACTGCTGCCCGTGTACCCCTGGAAGCTATTTTAAAGTGCCTACAGCCTACTTTTGTTATGTTAGGCCTACAAAGCCTGTCTGCGGTCCCTCCTTCCAATAGTCCTCCACTGACCACACCACTGCTACCTGTGTACCCCTGGAACCTATTTTAAAGTGCCTACAGCCTACTTTTGTTATGTTAGGCCTACTAAGCCTCTCTGCGGTCCCTCCTTCCAATAGTCCTCCACTGACCACACCACTGCTGCCCGTGTACCCCTGGAACCTATTTTAAAGTGCCTACAGCCTACTATTGTTATGTTAGGCCTATAAAGCCTGTCTGCGGTCCCTCCTTCCAATAGTCCTCCACTGACCAGACCACTGCTGCCCGTGTACCCCTGGAAGCTATTTTAAAGTGCCTACAGCCTACTTTTGTTATGTTAGGCCTACTAAGCCTGTCTGCGGTCTCTCCTTCCAATAGTCCTTAACTGACCACACCACTGCTGCCCGTGTACCCCTGGAACCTATTTTAAAGTGCCTACAGCCTACTTTTGTTATGTTAGGCCTACATAGCCTGTCTGCGGTCCCTCCTTCCAATAGTCCTCCACTGACCACAGCACTGCTGTCCGTGTACCCCTGGAACCTATTTTAAAGTGCCTACAGCCTACTTTTGTTATGTTAGGCCTACTAAGCCTGTCTGCGGTCCCTCCTTCCAATAGTCCTCCACTGACCAGACCACTGCTGCCCGTGTACCCCTGGAAGCTATTTTAAAGTGCCTACAGCCTACTTTTGTTATGTTAGGCCTACTAAGCCTGTCTGCGGTCCCTCCTTCCAATAGTCCTCCACTGACCACACCACTGCTGCCCGTGTACCCCTGGAAGCTATTTTAAAGTGCCTACAGCCTACTTTTGTTATGCTAGGCATACAAAGCCTGTCTGCGGTCCCTCCTTCCAATAGTCCTCCACTGACCACACCACTGCTGCCCGTGTACCCCTGGAACCTATTTTAAAGTGCCTACAGCCTACTTTTGTTATGTTAGGCCTACTAAGCCTGTCTGCGGTCCCTCCTTCCAAAAGTCCTCCATTGACCACACCACTGCTGCCCGTGTACCCCTGGAACCTATTTTAAAGTGCCTACAGCCTACTTTTGTTATGATAGGCCTATAAAGCCTGTCTGCAGTCCCTCCTTCCAATAGTCCTCCACTGACCACACCACTGCTGCCCGTGTACCCCTGGAAGCTATTTTAAAGTGCTTACAGCCTACTTTTGTTATGTTAGGCCTACAAAGCCTGTCTGTGGTCCCTCCTTCCAATAGTCCTCCACTGACCACACCACTGCTGCCCGTGTACCCCTGGTACCTATTTTAAAGTGCCTACATCCTACTTTTGTTATGTTAGGCCTACAAAGCCTGTCTGCGGCCCCTCCTTCCAAGAGTCCTCCACTGAAAACACCACTGCTGCCCGTGTACCCCTGGAACCTATTATAAAGTGCCTACAGCCTACTTTTGTTATGTTAGGCCTACTAAGCCTGTCTGCGGTCCCTCCTTCCAATAGTCCTCCAATGACCACACCACTGCTGCCTGTGTACCCCTGGAACCTATTTTAAAGTGCCTACAGCCTACTATTGTTATGTTAGGCCTACTAAGCCTGTCTGCGGTCCCTCCTTCCAATAGTCCTCCACTGACCACACCACTGCTGCCCGTGTACCCCTGGAAGCTATTTTAAAGTGCCTACAGCCTACTTTTGTTATGTTAGGCCTACAAAGCCTGTCTGCGGTCCCTCCTTCCAATAGTCCTCCACTGACCACACCACTGCTACCTGTGTACCCCTGGAACCTATTTTAAAGTGCCTACAGCCTACTTTTGTTATGTTAGGCCTACTAAGCCTCTCTGCGGTCCCTCCTTCCAATAGTCCTCCACTGACCACACCACTGCTGCCCGTGTACCCCTGGAACCTATTTTAAAGTGCCTACAGCCTACTATTGTTATGTTAGGCCTATAAAGCCTGTCTGCGGTCCCTCCTTCCAATAGTCCTCCACTGACCAGACCACTGCTGCCCGTGTACCCCTGGAAGCTATTTTAAAGTGCCTACAGCCTACTTTTGTTATGTTAGGCCTACTAAGCCTGTCTGCGGTCTCTCCTTCCAATAGTCCTTAACTGACCACACCACTGCTGCCCGTGTACCCCTGGAACCTATTTTAAAGTGCCTACAGCCTACTTTTGTTATGTTAGGCCTACATAGCCTGTCTGCGGTCCCTCCTTCCAATAGTCCTCCACTGACCACAGCACTGCTGTCCGTGTACCCCTGGAACCTATTTTAAAGTGCCTACAGCCTACTTTTGTTATGTTAGGCCTACTAAGCCTGTCTGCGGTCCCTCCTTCCAATAGTCCTCCACTGACCAGACCACTGCTGCCCGTGTACCCCTGGAAGCTATTTTAAAGTGCCTACAGCCTACTTTTGTTATGTTAGGCCTACTAAGCCTGTCTGCGGTCCCTCCTTCCAATAGTCCTCCACTGACCACACCACTGCTGCCCGTGTACCCCTGGAAGCTATTTTAAAGTGCCTACAGCCTACTTTTGTTATGCTAGGCATACAAAGCCTGTCTGCGGTCCCTCCTTCCAATAGTCCTCCACTGACCACACCACTGCTGCCCGTGTACCCCTGGAACCTATTTTAAAGTGCCTACAGCCTACTTTTGTTATGTTAGGCCTACTAAGCCTGTCTGCGGTCCCTCCTTCCAAAAGTCCTCCATTGACCACACCACTGCTGCCCGTGTACCCCTGGAACCTATTTTAAAGTGCCTACAGCCTACTTTTGTTATGATAGGCCTATAAAGCCTGTCTGCAGTCCCTCCTTCCAATAGTCCTCCACTGACCACACCACTGCTGCCCGTGTACCCCTGGAAGCTATTTTAAAGTGCTTACAGCCTACTTTTGTTATGTTAGGCCTACAAAGCCTGTCTGTGGTCCCTCCTTCCAATAGTCCTCCACTGACCACACCACTGCTGCCCGTGTACCCCTGGAACCTATTTTAAAGTGCCTACAGCCTACTTTTGTTATGTTAGGCTCACTAAGCCTGTCTGCGGTCCCTCCTTCCAATAGTCCTCCACTGACCACACCACTGCTGCCCGTGTACCCCTGGAAGCTATTTTAAAGTGCCTACAGCCTACTTTTGTTATGTTAGGCCTACTAAGCCTGTCTGCGGTCCCTCCTTCCAATAGTCCTCCACTGACCAGACCATGGCTGCTCGTGTACCCCTGGAACCTATTTTAAAGTGCCTACAGCCTACTTTTGTTATGTTAGGCCTACTAAGCCTATCTGCGGTCCCTCCTTCCAATAGTCCTCCACTGACCACACCACTGCTACCCGTGTACCCCTGGAAGCTATTTTAAAGTGCCTACAGCCTACTTTTGTTATGTTAGGCCTACAAAGCCTGTCTGCGGTCCCTCCTTCCAATAGTCCTCCACTGACCACACCACTGCTGCCCGTGTAACCCTGGAACCTATTTTAAAGTGCCTACAGCCTACTTTTGTTATGTTAGGCCTACTAAGCCTGTCTGCGGTCCCTCCTTCCAATAGTCCTCCACTGACCACACAACTGCTGCCCGTGTACTCCTGGAAGCTATTTTAAAGTGCCTACAACCTACTTTTGTTATGTTAGGCCTACAAAGCCTGTCTGCGGTCCCTCCTTCCAATAGTCCTCCACTGACCACACCACTGCTGCCCGTGTACCCCTGGTACCTATTTTAAAGTGCCTACATCCTACTTTTGTTATGTTAGGCCTACAAAGCCTGTCTGTGGTCCCTCCTTCCAACAGTCCTCCACTGACCACACCACTGCTGACCGTGTACCCCTGGAACCTATTATAAAGTGCCTACAGCCTACTTTTGTTATGTTAGGCCTAATAAGCCTGTCTGCGGTCCCTCCTTCCAATAGTCCTCCAATGACCACACCACTGCTGCCCGTGGACCCCTGGAACCTATTTTAAAGTGCCTACAGCCTACTTTTGTTTTGTTAGGCCTACTAAGCCTGTCTGCGGTTCATCCTTCCAATAGTCCTCCACTGACCAGACCACTGCTGCCTTTGTACCTCTGGAACCTATTTTAAAGTGCCTGCAGCCTACTTTTGTTATGTTAGGCCTACTAAGCCTGTCTGCGGCCCCTCCTTCCAATAGTCCTCCACTGACCATACCACTGCTGCCCGTGTACCCCTGGAAGCTATTTTAAAGTGCCTACAGCCTACTTTTGTTATGTTAGGCCTACAAAGCCTGTCTGCGGTCCCTCCTTCCAATAGTCCTCCACTGACCACACCACTGCTGCCTGTGTACCCCTGGAACCTATTTTAAAGTGCCTACAGCCTACTTTTGTTATGTTAGGCCTACTAAGCCTGTCTGCGGTCCCTCCTTCCAATAGTCCTCCACTGACCACACCACTGCTGCCCGTGTACCACTGGAACCTCTTTTAAAGTGCCTACAGCCTACTTTTGTTATGTTAGGCCTATAAAGCCTGTCTGCGGTCCCTCCTTCCAATAGTCCTCCACTGACCAGACCACTGCTGCCCGTGTACCCCTGGAAGCTATTTTAAAGTGCGTACAGCCTACTTTTGTTATGTTAGGCCTACTAAGCCTGTCTGCGGTCCCTCCTTCCAATAGTCCTCCACTGACCACACAACTGCTGCCCGTGTACCCCTGGAACCTATTTTAAAGTGCCTACAGCCTACTTTTGTTATGTTAGGCCTACAAAGCCTGTCTGTGGTCCCTCCTTCAAATAGTCCTCCACTGACCACACCACTGCTGCCCGTGTACCCCTGGAACCTATTTTAAAGTGCCTACAGCCTACTTTTGTTATGTTAGGCCTACAAAGCCTGTCTGCGGTCCCTCCTTCCAATAGTCCTCCACTGACCAGACCACTGCTGCCGTGTACCTCTGGAAGCTATTTTAAAGTGCCTACAGCCTACTTTTGTTATGTTAGGCCTACTAAGCCTGTCTGCGGTCCCTCCTTCCAATAGTCCTCCACTGACCACACCACTGCTGCCCGTGTACCTCTGGAAGCTATTTTAAAGTGCCTACAGCCTACTTTTGTTATGTTAGGCATACAAAGCCTGTCTGCGGTCCCTCCTTCCAATAGTCCTCCACTGACCACACCACTGCTGCCCGTGTACCCCTGGAAGCTATTTTAAAGTGCCTACAGCCTACTTTTGTTATGTTAGGCCTACAAAGCCTGTCTGTGGTCCCTCCTTCCAATAGTCCTCCACTGACCACACCACTGCTGCCCGTGTACCCCTGGATCCTATTTTAAAGTGCCTACAGCCTACTTTTGTTATGTTAGGCCTACTAAGCCTGTCTGCGGTCCCTCCTTCCAATAGTCCTCCACTGACCACACCACTGCTGCCCGTGTACCCCTGGAACCTATTTTAAAGTGCCTACAGCCTACTTTTGTTATGTTAGGCCTACAAAGCCTGTCTGCGGTCCCTCCTTCCAATAGTCCTCCACTGACCACACCACTGCTGCCCGTGTACACCTGGAACCTATTTTAAAGTGCCTACAGCCTACTTTTGTTATGCTAGGCATACAATGCCTGTCTGCGGTCCCTCCTTCCAATAGTCCTCCACTGACCACACCACTGCTGCCCGTGTACTCCTGGAAGCTATTTTAATGTGCCTACAGCCTACTTTTGTTATGTTAGGCCTACAAAGCCTGTCTGCGGTCCCTCCTTCCAATAGTCCTCCATTGACCACACCACTGCTGCCCGTGTACCCCTGGAACCTATTTTAAAGTGCCTACAGCCTACTTTTGTTATGTTAGGCCTACTAAGCCTGTCTGCGGTCCCTCCTTCCAATAGTCCTCCACTGACCACACCACTGCTGCCCGTGTACCCCTGGAACCTATTATAAAGTGCCTACAGCCTACTTTTGTTATGTTAGGCCTACAAAGCCTGTCTGCGGTCCCTCCTTCCAATAGTCCTCCACTGACCACACCACTGCTGCCCGTGTACCCCTGGAACCTATTTTAAAGTTCCTACAGCCTACTTTTGTTATGTTAGGCCTATAAAGCCTGTCTGCGGTCCCTCCTTCCAATAGTCCTCCACTGACCACACCACTGCTGCCCGTGTACCCCTGGAAGCTATTTTAAAGTGCTTACAGCCTACTTTTGTTATGTTAGGCCTACAAAGCCTGTCTGTGGTCCCTCCTTCCAATAGTCCTCCACTGACCACACCACTGCTGCCCGTGTACCCCTGGAACCTATTTTAAAGTGCCTACAGCCTACTTTTGTTATGTTAGGCTCACTAAGCCTGTCTGCGGTCCCTCCTTCCAATAGTCCTCCACTGACCACACCACTGCTGCCCGTGTACCCCTGGAAGCTATTTTAAAGTGCCTACAGCCTACTTTTGTTATGTTAGGCCTACTAAGCCTGTCTGCGGTCCCTCCTTCCAATAGTCCTCCACTGACCAGACCATGGCTGCTCGTGTACCCCTGGAACCTATTTTAAAGTGCCTACAGCCTACTTTTGTTATGTTAGGCCTACTAAGCCTATCTGCGGTCCCTCCTTCCAATAGTCCTCCACTGACCACACCACTGCTACCCGTGTACCCCTGGAAGCTATTTTAAAGTGCCTACATCCTACTTTTGTTATGTTAGGCCTACAAAGCCTGTCTGTGGTCCCTCCTTCCAACAGTCCTCCACTGACCACACCACTGCTGACCGTGTACCCCTGGAACCTATTATAAAGTGCCTACAGCCTACTTTTGTTATGTTAGGCCTAATAAGCCTGTCTGCGGTCCCTCCTTCCAATAGTCCTCCAATGACCACACCACTGCTGCCCGTTGACCCCTGGAACCTATTTTAAAGTGCCTACAGCCTACTTTTGTTTTGTTAGACCTACTAAGCCTATCTGCGGTTCCTCCTTCCAATAGTCCTCCACTGACCAGACCACTGCTGCCTGTGTACCCCTGGAACCTATTTTAAAGTGCCTGCAGCCTACTTTTGTTATGTTAGGCCTACTAAGCCTGTCTGCGGAACCTCCTTCCAATAGTCCTCCACTGACCATACCACTGCTGCCCGTGTACCCCTGGAAGCTATTTTAAAGTGCCTACAGCCTACTTTTGTTATGTTAGGCCTACAAAGCCTGTCTGCGGTCCCTCCTTCCAATAGTCCTCCACTGACCACACCACTGCTGCCTGTGTACCCCTGGAACCTATTTTAAAGTGCCTACAGCCTACTTTTGTTATGTTAGGCCTACTAAGCCTGTCTGCGGTCCCTCCTTCCAATAATCCTCCACTGACCACACCACTGCTGCCCGTGTACCCCTGGAACCTATTTTAAAGTGCCTACAGCCTACTTTTGTTATGTTAGGCCTATAAAGCCTGTCTGCGGTCCCTCCTTCCAATAGTCCTCCACTGACCACACCACTGCTGCCCGTGTACCCCTGGAAGCTATTTTAAAGTGCGTACAGCCTACTTTTGTTATGTTAGGCCTACTAAGCCTGTCTGCGGTCCCTCCTTCCAATAGTCCTCCACTGACCACACAACTGCTGCCCGTGTACCCCTGGAACCTATTTTAAAGTGCCTACAGCCTACTTTTGTTATGTTAGGCCTACAAAGCCTGTCTGTGGTCCCTCCTTCCAATAGTCCTCCACTGACCACACCACTGCTGCCCGTGTACCCCTGGAACCTATTTTAAAGTGCCTACAGCCTACTTTTGTTATGTTAGGCCTACAAAGCCTGTCTGCGGTCCCTCCTTCCAATAGTCCTCCACTGACCAGACCACTGCTGCCCGTGTACCTCTGGAAGCTATTTTAAAGTGCCTACAGCCTACTTTTGTTATGTTAGGCCTACTAAGCCTGTCTGCGGTCCCTCCTTCCAATAGTCCTCCACTGACCACACCACTGCTGCCCGTGTACCCCTGGAAGCTATTTTAAAGTGCCTACAGCCTACTTTTGTTATGTTAGGCATACAAAGCCTGTCTGCGGTCCCTCCTTCCAATAGTCCTCCACTGACCACACCACTGCTGCCCGTGTACCCCTGGAAGCTATTTTAAAGTGCCTACAGCCTACTTTTGTTATGTTAGGCCTACAAAGCCTGTCTGTGGTCCCTCCTTCCAATAGTCCTCCACTGACCACACCACTGCTGCCCGTGTACCCCTGGATCCTATTTTGAAGTGCCTACAGCCTACTTTTGTTATGTTAGGCCTACTAAGCCTGTCTGCGGTCCCTCCTTCCAATAGTCCTCCACTGACCACACCACTGCTGCCTGTGTACCCCTGGAACCTATTTTAAAGTGCCTACAGCCTACTTTTGTTATGTTAGGCCTACAAAGCCTGTCTGTGGTCCCTCCTTCCAATAGTCCTCCACTGACCACACCACTGCTGCCCGTGTACACCTGGAACCTATTTTAAAGTGCCTACAGCCTACTTTTGTTATGCTAGGCATACAAAGCCTGTCTGCGGTCCCTCCTTCCAATAGTCCTCCACTGACCACACCACTGCTGCCCGTGTACTCCTGGAAGCTATTTTAATGTGCCTACAGCCTACTTTTGTTATGTTAGGCCTACAAAGCCTGTCTGCGGTCCCTCCTTCCAATAGTCCTCCATTGACCACACCACTGCTGCCCGTGTACCCCTGGAACCTATTTTAAAGTGCCTACAGCCTACTTTTGTTATGTTAGGCCTACTAAGCCTGTCTGCGGTCCCTCCTTCCAATAGTCCTCCACTGACCACACCACTGCTGCCCGTGTACCCCTGGAACCTATTATAAAGTGCCTACAGCCTACTTTTGTTATGTTAGGCCTACAAAGCCTGTCTGCGGTCCCTCCTTCCAATAGTCCTCCACTGACCACACCACTGCTGCCCGTGTACCCCTGGAACCTATTTTAAAGTTCCTACAGCCTACTTTTGTTATGTTAGGCCTATAAAGCCTGTCTGCGGTCCCTCCTTCCAATAGTCCTCCACTGACCACACCACTGCTGCCCGTGTACCCCTGGAAGCTATTTTAAAGTGCTTACAGCATACTTTTGTTATGTTAGGCCTACAAAGCCTGTCTGTGGTCCCTCCTTCCAATAGTCCTCCACTGACCACACCACTGCTGCCCGTGTACCCCTGGAACCTATTTTAAAGTGCCTACAGCCTACTTTTGTTATGTTAGGCTCACTAAGCCTGTCTGCGGTCCCTCCTTCCAATAGTCCTCCACTGACCACACCACTGCTGCCCGTGTACCCCTGGAAGCTATTTTAAAGTGCCTACATCCTACTTTTGTTATGTTAGGCCTACTAAGCCTGTCTGCGGTCCCTCCTTCCAATAGTCCTCCACTGACCAGACCATGGCTGCTCGTGTACCCCTGGAACCTATTTTAAAGTGCCTACAGCCTACTTTTGTTATGTTAGGCCTACTAAGCCTATCTGCGGTCCCTCCTTCCAATAGTCCTCCACTGACCACACCACTGCTACCCGTGTACCCCTGGAAGCTATTTTAAAGTGCCTACATCCTACTTTTGTTATGTTAGGCCTACAAAGCCTGTCTGTGGTCCCTCCTTCCAACAGTCCTCCACTGACCACACCACTGCTGACCGTGTACCCCTGGAACCTATTATAAAGTGCCTACAGCCTACTTTTGTTATGTTAGGCCTAATAAGCCTGTCTGCGGTCCCTCCTTCCAATAGTCCTCCAATGACCACACCACTGCTGCCCGTTGACCCCTGGAACCTATTTTAAAGTGCCTACAGCCTACTTTTGTTTTGTTAGACCTACTAAGCCTATCTGCGGTTCCTCCTTCCAATAGTCCTCCACTGACCAGACCACTGCTGCCTGTGTACCCCTGGAACCTATTTTAAAGTGCCTGCAGCCTACTTTTGTTATGTTAGGCCTACTAAGCCTGTCTGCGGCCCCTCCTTCCAATAGTCCTCCACTGACCATACCACTGCTGCCCGTGTACCCCTGGAAGCTATTTTAAAGTGCCTACAGCCTACTTTTGTTATGTTAGGCCTACAAAGCCTGTCTGCGGTCCCTCCTTCCAATAGTCCTCCACTGACCACACCACTGCTGCCTGTGTACCCCTGGAACCTATTTTAAAGTGCCTACAGCCTACTTTTGTTATGTTAGGCCTACTAAGCCTGTCTGCGGTCCCTCCTTCCAATAGTCCTCCACTGACCACACCACTGCTGCCCGTGTACCCCTGGAACCTATTTTAAAGTGCCTACAGCCTACTTTTGTTATGTTAGGCCTATAAAGCCTGTCTGCGGTCCCTCCTTCCAATAGTCCTCCACTGACCACACCACTGCTGCCCGTGTACCCCTGGAAGCTATTTTAAAGTGCGTACAGCCTACTTTTGTTATGTTAGGCCTACTAAGCCTGTCTGCGGTCCCTCCTTCCAATAGTCCTCCACTGACCACACAACTGCTGCCCGTGTACCCCTGGAACCTATTTTAAAGTGCCTACAGCCTACTTTTGTTATGTTAGGCCTACAAAGCCTGTCTGTGGTCCCTCCTTCCAATAGTCCTCCACTGACCACACCACTGCTGCCCGTGTACCCCTGGATCCTATTTTAAAGTGCCTACAGCCTACTTTTGTTATGTTAGGCCTACTAAGCCTGTCTGCGGTCCCTCCTTCCAATAGTCCTCCACTGACCACACCACTGCTGCCCGTGTACCCCTGGAACCTATTTTAAAGTGCCTACAGCCTACTTTTGTTATGTTAGGCCTACAAAGCCTGTCTGCGGTCCCTCCTTCCAATAGTCCTCCACTGACCACACCACTGCTGCCCGTGTACACCTGGAACCTATTTTAAAGTGCCTACAGCCTACTTTTGTTATGCTAGGCATACAAAGCCTGTCTGCGGTCCCTCCTTCCAATAGTCCTCCACTGACCACACCACTGCTGCCCGTGTACTCCTGGAAGCTATTTTAATGTGCCTACAGCCTACTTTTGTTATGTTAGGCCTACAAAGCCTGTCTGCGGTCCCTCCTTCCAATAGTCCTCCATTGACCACACCACTGCTGCCCGTGTACCCCTGGAACCTATTTTAAAGTGCCTACAGCCTACTTTTGTTATGTTAGGCCTACTAAGCCTGTCTGCGGTCCCTCCTTCCAATAGTCCTCCACTGACCACACCACTGCTGCCCGTGTACCCCTGGAACCTATTTTAAAGTGCCTACAGCCTACTTTTGTTATGCTAGGCATACAAAGCCTGTCTGCGGTCCCTCCTTCCAATAGTCCTCCACTGACCACACCACTGCTGCCCGTGTACTCCTGGAAGCTATTTTAATGTGCCTACAGCCTACTTTTGTTATGTTAGGCCTACAAAGCCTGTCTGCGGTCCCTCCTTCCAATAGTCCTCCATTGACCACACCACTGCTGCCCGTGTACCCCTGGAACCTATTTTAAAGTGCCTACAGCCTACTTTTGTTATGTTAGGCCTACTAAGCCTGTCTGCGGTCCCTCCTTCCAATAGTCCTCCACTGACCACACCACTGCTGCCCGTGTACCCCTGGAACCTATTATAAAGTGCCTACAGCCTACTTTTGTTATGTTAGGCCTACAAAGCCTGTCTGCGGTCCCTCCTTCCAATAGTCCTCCACTGACCACACCACTGCTGCCCGTGTACCCCTGGAACCTATTTTAAAGTTCCTACAGCCTACTTTTGTTATGTTAGGCCTATAAAGCCTGTCTGCGGTCCCTACTTCCAATAGTCCTCCACTGACCACACCACTGCTGCCCGTGTACCCCTGGAAGCTATTTTAAAGTGCCTACAGCCTACTTTTGTTATGTTAGGCCTACTAAGCCTGTCTGCGGTCCCTCCTTCCAATAGTCCTCCACTGACCAGACCATGGCTGCCCGTGTACCCCTGGAACCTATTTTAAAGTGCCTACAGCCTACTTTTGTTATGTTAGGCCTACTAAGCCTGTCTGCGGTCCCTCCTTCCAATAGTCCTCCACTGACCACACCACTGCTGCCCGTGTACCCCTGGAAGCTATTTTAAAGTGCCTACAGCCTACTTTTGTTATGTTAGGCCTACAAAGCCTGTCTGCGGTCCCTCCTTCCAATAGTCCTCCACTGACCACAACACTGCTGCCTGTGTACCCCTGGAACCTATTTTAAAGTGCCTACAGCCTACTTTTGTTATGTTAGGCCTACTAAGCCTGTCTGCGGTGCCTCCTTCTAATAGTCCTCCACTGACCAAACCACTGCTGCCCGTGTACTCCTGGAAGCTATTTTAAAGTGCCTACAGCCTACTTTTGTTATGTTAGGCCTACAAAGCCTGTCTGCGGTCCCTCCTTCCAATAGTCCTCCACTGACCACACCACTGCTGCCCGTGTACCCCTGGAACCTATTTTAAAGTGCCTACAGCCTACTTTTGTTGTGTTAGGCCTACTAAGCCTGTCTGCGGTCCCTCCTTCCAATAGTCCTCCACTGACCACACCACTGCTGCCCGTGTACCCCTGGAACCTATTTTAAAGTGCCTACAGCCTACTTTTGTTATGTTAGGCCTACAAAGCCTGTCTGCGGTCCCTCCTTCCAATAGTCCTCCACTGACCAGACCACTGCTGCCCGTGTACCTCTGGAAGCTATTTTAAAGTGCCTACAGCCTACTTTTGTTATGTTAGGCATACAAAGCCTGTCTGCGGTCCCTCCTTCCAATAGTCCTCCACTGACCACACCACTGCTGCCCGTGTACCCCTGGAAGCTATTTTAAAGTGCCTACAGCCTACTTTTATTATGTTAGGCCTACAAAGCCTGTCTGTGGTCCCTCCTTCCAATAGTCCTCCACTGACCACACCACTGCTGCCCGTGTACCCCTGGAACCTATTTTAAAGTGCCTACAGCCTACTTTTGTTGTGTTAGGCCTACTAAGCCTGTCTGCGGTCCCTCCTTCCAATAGTCCTCCACTGACCACACCACTGCTGCCCGTGTACCCCTGGAACCTATTTTAAAGTGCCTACAGCCTACTTTTGTTTTGTTAGACCTACTAAGCCTATCTGCGGTTCCTCCTTCCAATAGTCCTCCACTGACCAGACCAATGCTGCCTGTGTACCCCTGGAACCTATTTTAAAGTGCCTGCAGCCTACTTTTGTTATGTTAGGCCTACTAAGCCTGTCTGCGGCCCCTCCTTCCAATAGTCCTCCACTGACCATACCACTGCTGCCCGTGTACCCCTGGAAGCTATTTTAAAGTGCCTACAGCCTACTTTTGTTATGTTAGGCCTACAAAGCCTGTCTGCGGTCCCTCCTTCCAATAGTCCTCCACTGACCACACCACTGCTGCCTGTGTACCCCTGGAACCTATTTTAAAGTGCCTACAGCCTACTTTTGTTATGTTAGGCCTACTAAGCCTGTCTGCGGTCCCTCCTTCCAATAGTCCTCCACTGACCACACCACTGCTGCCCGTGTACCCCTGGAACCTATTTTAAAGTGCCTACAGCCTACTTTTGTTATGTTAGGCCTATAAAGCCTGTCTGCGGTCCCTCCTTCCAATAGTCCTCCACTGACCACACCACTGCTGCCCGTGTACCCCTGGAAGCTATTTTAAAGTGCGTACAGCCTACTTTTGTTATGTTAGGCCTACTAAGCCTGTCTGCGGTCCCTCCTTCCAATAGTCCTCCACTGACCACACAACTGCTGCCCGTGTACCCCTGGAACCTATTTTAAAGTGCCTACAGCCTACTTTTGTTATGTTAGGCCTACAAAGCCTGTCTGTGGTCCCTCCTTCCAATAGTCCTCCACTGACCACACCACTGCTGCCCGTGTACCCCTGGATCCTATTTTAAAGTGCCTACAGCCTACTTTTGTTATGTTAGGCCTACTAAGCCTGTCTGCGGTCCCTCCTTCCAATAGTCCTCCACTGACCACACCACTGCTGCCCGTGTACCCCTGGAACCTATTTTAAAGTGCCTACAGCCTACTTTTGTTATGTTAGGCCTACAAAGCCTGTCTGCGGTCCCTCCTTCCAATAGTCCTCCACTGACCACACCACTGCTGCCCGTGTACACCTGGAACCTATTTTAAAGTGCCTACAGCCTACTTTTGTTATGCTAGGCATACAAAGCCTGTCTGCGGTCCCTCCTTCCAATAGTCCTCCACTGACCACACCACTGCTGCCCGTGTACTCCTGGAAGCTATTTTAATGTGCCTACAGCCTACTTTTGTTATGTTAGGCCTACAAAGCCTGTCTGCGGTCCCTCCTTCCAATAGTCCTCCATTGACCACACCACTGCTGCCCGTGTACCCCTGGAACCTATTTTAAAGTGCCTACAGCCTACTTTTGTTATGTTAGGCCTACTAAGCCTGTCTGCGGTCCCTCCTTCCAATAGTCCTCCACTGACCACACCACTGCTGCCCGTGTACCCCTGGAACCTATTTTAAAGTGCCTACAGCCTACTTTTGTTATGCTAGGCATACAAAGCCTGTCTGCGGTCCCTCCTTCCAATAGTCCTCCACTGACCACACCACTGCTGCCCGTGTACTCCTGGAAGCTATTTTAATGTGCCTACAGCCTACTTTTGTTATGTTAGGCCTACAAAGCCTGTCTGCGGTCCCTCCTTCCAATAGTCCTCCATTGACCACACCACTGCTGCCCGTGTACCCCTGGAACCTATTTTAAAGTGCCTACAGCCTACTTTTGTTATGTTAGGCCTACTAAGCCTGTCTGCGGTCCCTCCTTCCAATAGTCCTCCACTGACCACACCACTGCTGCCCGTGTACCCCTGGAACCTATTATAAAGTGCCTACAGCCTACTTTTGTTATGTTAGGCCTACAAAGCCTGTCTGCGGTCCCTCCTTCCAATAGTCCTCCACTGACCACACCACTGCTGCCCGTGTACCCCTGGAACCTATTTTAAAGTTCCTACAGCCTACTTTTGTTATGTTAGGCCTATAAAGCCTGTCTGCGGTCCCTACTTCCAATAGTCCTCCACTGACCACACCACTGCTGCCCGTGTACCCCTGGAAGCTATTTTAAAGTGCCTACAGCCTACTTTTGTTATGTTAGGCCTACTAAGCCTGTCTGCGGTCCCTCCTTCCAATAGTCCTCCACTGACCAGACCATGGCTGCCCGTGTACCCCTGGAACCTATTTTAAAGTGCCTACAGCCTACTTTTGTTATGTTAGGCCTACTAAGCCTGTCTGCGGTCCCTCCTTCCAATAGTCCTCCACTGACCACACCACTGCTGCCCGTGTACCCCTGGAAGCTATTTTAAAGTGCCTACAGCCTACTTTTGTTATGTTAGGCCTACAAAGCCTGTCTGCGGTCCCTCCTTCCAATAGTCCTCCACTGACCACAACACTGCTGCCTGTGTACCCCTGGAACCTATTTTAAAGTGCCTACAGCCTACTTTTGTTATGTTAGGCCTACTAAGCCTGTCTGCGGTGCCTCCTTCTAATAGTCCTCCACTGACCAAACCACTGCTGCCCGTGTACTCCTGGAAGCTATTTTAAAGTGCCTACAGCCTACTTTTGTTATGTTAGGCCTACAAAGCCTGTCTGCGGTCCCTCCTTCCAATAGTCCTCCACTGACCACACCACTGCTGCCCGTGTACCCCTGGAACCTATTTTAAAGTGCCTACAGCCTACTTTTGTTGTGTTAGGCCTACTAAGCCTGTCTGCGGTCCCTCCTTCCAATAGTCCTCCACTGACCACACCACTGCTGCCCGTGTACCCCTGGAACCTATTTTAAAGTGCCTACAGCCTACTTTTGTTATGTTAGGCCTACAAAGCCTGTCTGCGGTCCCTCCTTCCAATAGTCCTCCACTGACCAGACCACTGCTGCCCGTGTACCTCTGGAAGCTATTTTAAAGTGCCTACAGCCTACTTTTGTTATGTTAGGCATACAAAGCCTGTCTGCGGTCCCTCCTTCCAATAGTCCTCCACTGACCACACCACTGCTGCCCGTGTACCCCTGGAAGCTATTTTAAAGTGCCTACAGCCTACTTTTATTATGTTAGGCCTACAAAGCCTGTCTGTGGTCCCTCCTTCCAATAGTCCTCCACTGACCACACCACTGCTGCCCGTGTACCCCTGGATCCAATTTTAAAGTGCCTACAGCCTACTTTTGTTATGTTAGGCCTACTAAGCCTGTCTGCGGTCCCTCCTTCCAATAGTCCTCCACTGACCACACCACTGCTGCCCGTGTACCCCTGGAACCTATTTTAAAGTGCCTACAGCCTACTTTTGTTATGTTAGGCCTACAAAGCCTGTCTGCGGTCCCTCCTTCCAATAGTCCTCCACTGACCACACCACTGCTGCCCGTGTACACCTGGAACCTATTTTAAAGTGCCTACAGCCTACTTTTGTTATGTTAGGCATACAAAGCCTGTCTGCGGTCCCTCCTTCCAATAGTCCTCCACTGACCACACCACTGCTGCCCGTGTACTCCTGGAAGCTATTTTAATGTGCCTACAGCCTACTTTTGTTATGTTAGGCCTACAAAGCCTGTCTGCGGTCCCTCCTTCCAATAGTCCTCCATTGACCACACCACTGCTGCCCGTGTACCCCTGGAACCTATTTTAAAGTGCCTACAGCCTACTTTTGTTATGTTAGGCCTACTAAGCCTGTCTGCGGTCCCTCCTTCCAATAGTCCTCCACTGACCACACCACTGCTGCCCGTGTACCCCTGGAACCTATTATAAAGTGCCTACAGCCTACTTTTGTTATGTTAGGCCTACAAAGCCTGTCTGCGGTCCCTCCTTCCAATAGTCCTCCACTGAACACACCACTGCTGCCCGTGTACCCCTGGAAATTATTTTAAAGTTCCTACAGCCTACTTTTGTTATGTTAGGCCTATAAAGCCTGTCTGCGGTCCCTACTTCCAATAGTCCTCCACTGACCACACCACTGCTGCCCGTGTACCCCTGGAAGCTATTTTAAAGTGCCTACAGCCTACTTTTGTTATGTTAGGCCTACTAAGCCTGTCTGCGGTCCCTCCTTCCAATAGTCCTCCACTGACCAGACCATGGCTGCCCGTGTACCCCTGGAACCTATTTTAAAGTGCCTACAGCCTACTTTTGTTATGTTAGGCCTACTAAGCCTGTCTGCGGTCCCTCCTTCCAATAGTCCTCCACTGACCACACCACTGCTGCCCGTGTACCCCTGGAAGCTATTTTAAAGTGCCTACAGCCTACTTTTGTTATGTTAGGCCTACAAAGCCTGTCTGCGGTCCCTCCTTCCAATAGTCCTCCACTGACCACAACACTGCTGCCTGTGTACCCCTGGAACCTATTTTAAAGTGCCTACAGCCTACTTTTGTTATGTTAGGCCTACTAAGCCTGTCTGCGGTGCCTCCTTCCAATAGTCCTCCACTGACCAAACCACTGCTGCCCGTGTACTCCTGGAAGCTATTTTAAAGTGCCTACAGCCTACTTTTGTTATGTTAGGCCTACAATGCCTGTCTGCGGTCCCTCCTTCCAATAGTCCTCCACTGACCACACCACTGCTGCCCGTGTACCCCTGGAACCTATTTTAAAGTGCCTACAGCCTACTTTTGTTGTGTTAGGCCTACTAAGCCTGTCTGCGGTCCCTCCTTCCAATAGTCCTCCACTGACTGCTGCCCGTGTACCCCTGGAACCTATTTTAAAGTGCCTACAGCCTACTTTTGTTATGTTAGGCCTATAAAGCCTGTCTGCGGTCCCTCCTTCCAATAGTCCTCCACAGACCACACCACTGCTGCCCGTGTACCCCTGGAAGCTCTTTTAAAGTGCCTACAGCCTACTTTTGTTATGTTAGGCCTACAAAGCCTGTCTGCGATCCCTCCTTCCAATAGTCCTCCACTGACCACACCACTGCTGCCCGTGTACCCCTGGAACCTATTATAAAGTGCCTACAGCCTACTTTTGTTATGTTAGGCCTACTAAGCCTGTCTGCGGTCCCTCCTTCCAATAGTCCTCCAATGACCACACCACTGCTGCCTGTGTACCCCTGGAACCTATTTTAAAGTGCCTGCAGCCTACTTTTGTTATGTTAGGCCTATAAAGCCTGTCTGCGGTCTCTCCTTCCAATAGTCCTCCACTGACCAGACCACTGCTGCCCGTGTACCCCTGGAAGCTATTTTAAAGTGCCTACAGCCTACTTTTGTTATGTTAGGCCTACTAAGCCTGTCTGCGGTCTCTCCTTCCAATAGTCCTCCACTGACCACACCACTGCTGCCCGTGTACCCCTGGAACCTATTTTAAAGTGCCTACAGCCTACTTTTGTTATGTTGGGCCTACTAAGCCTGTCTGCGGTCCCTCCTTCCAATAGTCCTCCACTGACCACACCACTGCTGCCCGTGTACCTCTGGAAGCTATTTTAAAGTGCCTACAGCCTACTTTTTTTATGTTAGGCCTACTAAGCCTGTCTGCGGTCCCTCCTTCCAATAGTCCTCCACTGACCACACCACTGCTGCCCGTGTACCCCTGGAAGCTATTTTAAAGTGCCTACAGCCTACTTTTGTTATGTTAGGCCTACAAAGCCTGTCTGCGGTCCCTCCTTCCAATAGTCCTCCACTGACCACAACACTGCTGCCTGTGTACCCCTGGAACCTATTTTAAAGTGCCTACAGCCTACTTTTGTTATGTTAGGCCTACTAAGCCTGTCTGCGGTGCCTCCTTCCAATAGTCCTCCACTGACCAAACCACTGCTGCTCGTGTACTCCTGGAAGCTATTTTAAAGTGCCTACAGCCTACTTTTGTTATGTTAGGCCTACAAAGCCTGTCTGCGGTCCCTCCTTCCAATAGTCCTCCACTGACCACACCACTGCTGCCCGTGTACCCCTGGAACCTATTTTAAAGTGCCTACAGCCTACTTTTGTTGTGTTAGGCCTACTAAGCCTGTCTGCGGTCCCTCCTTCCAATAGTCCTCCACAGACCACACCACTGCTGCCCGTGTACCCCTGGAAGCTATTTTAAAGTGCCTACAGCCTACTTTTGTTATGTTAGGCCTATAAAGCCTGTCTGCGGTCCCTCCTTCCAATAGTCCTCCACAGACCACACCACAGCTGCCCGTGTACCCCTGGAAGCTATTTTAAAGTGCCTACAGCCTACTTTTTTTATGTTAGGCCTACATAGCCTGTCTGCGATCCCTCCTTCCAATAGTCCTCCACTGACCACACCACTGCTGCCCGTGTACCCCTGGAACCTATTATAAAGTGCCTACAGCCTACTTTTGTTATGTTAGGCCTACTAAGCCTGTCTGCGGTCCCTCCTTCCAATAGTCCTCCAATGACCACACCACTGCTGCCCGTGTACCCCTGGAACCTATTTTAAAGTGCCTGCTGCCTACTTTTGTTATGTTAGGCCTACTAAGCCTGTCTGCGGTCTCTCCTTCCAATAGTCCTCCACTGACCACACCACTGCTGCCCGTGTACCCCTGGAAGCTATTTTAAAGTGCCTACAGCCTACTTTTGTTATGTTAGGCCTACAAATCCTGTCTGCGGTCCCTCCTTCCAATAGTCCTCCACTGACCACACCACTGCTGCCTGTGTACCCCTGGAACCTATTTTAAAGTGCCTACAGCCTACTTTTGTTATGTTAGGCCTACTAAGCCTCTCTGCGGTCCCTCCTTCTAATAGTCCTCCACTGACCACACCACTGCTGCCCGTGTACCCCTGGAACCTATTTTAAAGTGCCTACAGCCTACTTTTGTTATGTTAGGCCTATAAAGCCTGTCTGCGGTCCCTCCTTCCAATAGTCCTCCACTGACCAGACCACTGCTGCCCGTGTACCCCTGGAAGCTATTTTAAAGTGCCTACAGCCTACTTTTGTTATGTTAGGCCTACTAAGCCTGTCTGCGGTCTCTCCTTCCAATAGTCCTCCACTGACCACACCACTGCTGCCCGTGTACCCCTGGAACCTATTTTAAAGTGCCTACAGCCTACTTTTGTTATGTTAGGCCTACTAAGCCTGTCTGCGGTCCCTCCTTACAATAGTCCTCCACTGACCAGACCACTGCTGCCCGTGTACCCCTGGAAGCTATTTTAAAGTGCCTACAGCCTACTTTTGTTATGTTAGGCCTACTAAGCCTGTCTGCGGTCCCTCCTTCCAATAGTCCTCCACTGACCACACCACTGCTGCCCGTGTACCCCTGGAACCTATTTTAAAGTGCCTACAGCCTACTTTTGTTATGTTAGGCCTATAAAGCCTGTCTGCGGTCCCTCCTTCCAATAGTCCTCCACTGACCACACCACTGCTGCCCGTGTACCCCTGGAAGCTATTTTAAAGTGCTTACAGCCTACTTTTGTTATGTTAGGCCTACTAAGCCTGTCTGCGGTCCCTCCTTCCAATAGTCCTCCACTGACCACACCACTGCTGCCCGTGTACCCCTGGAACCTATTTTAAAGTGCCTACAGCCTACTTTTGTTATGTTAGGCCTATAAAGCCTGTCTGCGGTCCCTCCTTCCAATAGTCCTCCACAGACCACACCACTGCTGCCCGTGTACCCCTGGAAGCTATTTTAAAGTGCCTACAGCCTACTTTTGTTGTGTTAGGCCTACAAAGCCTGTCTGCGGTCCCTCCTTCCAATAGTCCTCCACTGACCAGACCACTGCTGCCCGTGTACCCCTGGAACCTATTTTAAAGTGCCTACAGCCAACTTTTGTTATATTAGGCCTACTAAGCCTGTCTGCGGTCCCTCCTTCCAATAGTCCTCCACTAACCACACCACTGCTGCCCGTGTACCCCTGGAACATATTTTAAAGTGCCTACAGCCTACTTTTGTTATGTTAGGCCTACTAAGCCTGTCTGCGGTCCCTCCTTCCAATAGTCCTCCACTGACCAGACCATGGCTGCCCGTGTACCCCTGGAACCTATTTTAAAGTGCCTACAGCCTACTTTTGTTATGTTAGGCCTACAAAGCCTGTCTGCGGTCCCTCCTTCCAATAGTCCTCCAATGACCACACCACTGCTGCCTGTGTACCCCTGGAACCTATTTTAAAGTGCCTGCAGCCTACTTTTGTTATGTTAGGCCTACTAAGCCTGTCTGCGGTCTCTCCTTCCAATAGTCCTCCACTGACCACACCACTGCTGCCCGTGTACCCCTGGAAGCTATTTTAAAGTGCCTACAGCCTACTTTTGTTATGTTAGGCCTACAAAGCCTGTCTGCGGTCCCTCCTTCCAATAGTCCTCCACTGACCACACCACTGCTGCCTGTGTACCCCTGGAACCTATTTTAAAGTGCCTACAGCCTACTTTTGTTATGTTAGGCCTACTAAGCCTCTCTGCGGTCCCTCCTTCCAATAGTCCTCCACTGACCACACCACTGCTGCCCGTGTACCCCTGGAACCTATTTTAAAGTGCCTACAGCCTACTTTTGTTATGTTAGGCCTATAAAGCCTGTCTGCGGTCCCTCCTTTTAATAGTCCTCCACTGACCAGACCACTGCTGCCCGTGTACCCCTGGAAGCTATTTTAAAGTGCCTACAGCCTACTTTTGTTATGTTAGGCCTACTAAGCCTGTCTGCGGTCTCTCCTTCCAATAGTCCTGCACTGACCACACCACTGCTGCCCGTGTACCCCTGGAACCTATTTTAAAGTGCCTACAGCCTACTTTTGTTATGTTGGGCCTACTAAGCCTGTCTGCGGTCCCTCCTTCCAATAGTCCTCCACTGACCACACCACTGCTGCCCGTGTACCTCTGGAAGCTATTTTAAAGTGCCTACAGCCTACTTTTTTTATGTTAGGCCTACTAAGCCTGTCTGCGGTCCCTCCTTCCAATAGTCATCCACTGACCACACCACTGCTGCCCGTGTACCCCTGGAAGCTATTTTAAAGTGCTTACAGCTTACTTTTGTTATGTTAGGCCTACAAAGCCTGTCTGCGGTCTCTCCTTCCAATAGTCCTCCACTGACCACAACACTGCTGCCTGTGTACCCCTGGAACCTATTTTAAAGTGCCTACAGCCTACTTTTGTTATGTTAGGCCTACTAAGCCTGTCTGCGGTGCCTCCTTCCAATAGTCCTCCACTGACCAAACCACTGCTGCTCGTGTACTCCTGGAAGCTATTTTAAAGTGCCTACAGCCTACTTTTGTTATGTTAGGCCTACAAAGCCTGTCTGCGGTCCCTCCTTCCAATAGTCCTCCACAGACCACACCACAGCTGCCCTTGTACCCCTGGAAGCTATTTTAAAGTGCCTACAGCCTACTTTTGTTATGTTAGGCCTACATAGCCTGTCTGCGATCCCTCCTTCCAATTGTCCTCCAATGACCACATCACTGCTGCCTGTGTACCCCTGGAACCTATTTTAAAGTGCCTGCTGCCTACTTTTGTTATGTTAGGCCTACTAAGCCTGTCTGCGGTCTCTCCTTCCAATAGTCCTCCACTGACCACACCACTGCTGCCCGTGTACCCCTGGAAGCTATTTTAAAGTGCCTACAGCCTACTTTTGTTATGTTAGGCCTACAAAGCCTGTCTGCGGTCCCTCCTTCCAATAGTCCTCCACTGACCACACCACTGCTGCCTGTGTACCCCTGGAACCTATTTTAAAGTGCCTACAGCCTACTTTTGATATGTTAGGCCTACTAAGCCTCTCTGCGGTCCATCCTTCCAATAGTCCTCCACTGACCACACCACTGCTGCCCGTGTACCCCTGGAACCTATTTTAAAGTGCCTACAGCCTACTTTTGTTATGTTAGGCCTATAAAGCCTGTCTGCGGTCCCTCCTTCCAATAGTCCTCCACTGACCAGACCACTGCTGCCCGTGTACCCCTGGAAGCTATTTTAAAGTGCCTACAGCCTACTTTTGTTATGTTAGGCCTACTAAGCCTGTCTGCGGTCTCTCCTTCCTATAGTCCTCCACTGACCACACCACTGCTGCCCGTGTACCCCTGGAACCTATTTTAAAGTGCCTACAGCCTACTTTTGTTATGTTAGGCCTACTAAGCCTGTCTGCGGTCCCTCCTTACAATAGTCCTCCACTGACCAGACCACTGCTGCCCGTGTACCCCTGGAAGCTATTTTAAAGTGCCTACAGCCTACTTTTGTTATGTTAGGCCTACTAAGCCTGTCTGCGGTCCCTCCTTCCAATAGTCCTCCACTGACCACACCACTGCTGCCTGTGTACCCCTGGAACCTATTTTAAAGTGCCTACAGCCTACTTTTGTTATGTTAGGCCTATAAAGCCTGTCTGCGGTCCCTCCTTCCAATAGTCCTCCACTGACCACACCACTGCTGCCCGTGTACCCCTGGAAGCTATTTTGAAGTGCTTACAGCCTACTTTTGTTATGTTAGGCCTACTAAGCCTGTCTGCGGTCCCTCCTTCCAATAGTCCTCCACTGACCACACCACTGCTGCCCGTGTACCCCTGTAACCTATTTTAAAGTGCCTACAGCCTACTTTTGTTATGTTAGGCCTATAAAGCCTGTCTGCGGTCCCTCCTTCCAATAGTCCTCCACTGACCACACCACTGCTGCCCGTGTACCCCTGGAAGCTATTTTAAAGTGCTTACAGCCTACTTTTGTTATGTTAGGCTTACAAAGCCTGTCTGTGGTCCCTCCTTCCAATAGTCCTCCACTGACCACACCACTGCTGCCCGTGTACCCCTGGAAGCTATTTTAAAGTGCCTACAGCCTACTTTTGTTATGTTAGGCCTACAAAGCCTGTCTGTGGTCCCTCCTTCCAATAGTCCTCCACTGACCACACCACTGCTGCCCGTGTACCCCTGGATCCTATTTTAAAGTGCCTACAGCCTACTTTTGTTATGTTAGGCCTGCTAAGCCTGTCTGCGGTCCCTCCTTCCAATAGTCCTCCACTGACCACACCACTGCTGCCCGTGTACCCCTGGAACCTAT
The DNA here is from genome assembly GCF_032444005.1 of Ranitomeya imitator. Taxonomy (NCBI): domain Eukaryota; kingdom Metazoa; phylum Chordata; class Amphibia; order Anura; family Dendrobatidae; genus Ranitomeya; species Ranitomeya imitator. The sequence continues at coordinate 16,124,116 of NC_091283.1, forward strand.
TTTAAAGTGCCTACAGCCTACTTTTGTTATGTTAGGCCTACAAAGCCTGTCTGCGGTCCCTCCTTCCAATAGTCCTCCACTGACCACACCACTGCTGCCCGTGTACACCTGGAACCTATTTTAAAGTGCCTACAGCCTACTTTTGTTATGTTAGGCATACAAAGCCTGTCTGCGGTCCCTCCTTCCAATAGTCCTCCACTGACCACACCACTGCTGCCCGTGTACTCCTGGAAGCTATTTTAATGTGCCTACAGCCTACTTTTGTTATGTTAGGCCTACAAAGCCTGTCTGCGGTCCCTCCTTCCAATAGTCCTCCACTGACCACACCACTGCTGCCCGTGTACCCCTGGAACCTATTTTAAAGTGCCTACAGCCTACTTTTGTTATGTTAGGCCTACTAAGCCTGTCTGCGGTCCCTCCTTCCAATAGTCCTCCACTGACCACACCACTGCTGCCCGTGTACCCCTGGAACCTATTATAAAGTGCCTACAGCCTACTTTTGTTATGTTAGGCCTACAAAGCCTGTCTGCGGTCCCTCCTTCCAATAGTCCTCCACTGACCACACCACTGCTGCCCGTGTACCCCTGGAACCTATTTTAAAGTGCCTACAGCCTACTTTTGTTATGTTAGGCCTATAAAGCCTGTCTGCGGTCCCTCCTTCCAATAGTCCTCCACTGACCACACCACTGCTGCCCGTGTACCCCTGGAAGCTTTTTTAAAGTGCCTACAGCCTACTTTTGTTATGTTAGGCCTACTAAGCCTGTCTGCGGTCCCTCCTTCCAATAGTCCTCCACTGACCAGACCATGGCTGCCCGTGTACCCCTGGAACCTATTTTAAAGTGCCTACAGCCTACTTTTGTTATGTTAGGCCTACTAAGCCTGTCTGCGGTCCCTCCTTACAATAGTCCTCCACTGACCACACCACTGCTGCCCGTGTACCCCTGGAACCTATTTTAAAGTGCCTACAGCCTACTTTTGTTATGTTAGGCCTACTAAGCTTGTCTGCGGTCCCTCCTTCCAATAGTCCTCCACTGACCACACCACTGCTGCCCGTGTACCTCTGGAAGCTATTTTAAAGTGCCTACAGCCTACTTTTTTTATGTTAGGCCTACTAAGCCTGTCTGCGGTCCCTCCTTCCAATAGTCCTCCACTGACTACACCACTGCTGCCCGTGTACCCCTGGAAGCTATTTTAAAGTGCCTACAGCCTACTTTTGTTATGTTAGGCCTACAAAGCCTGTCTGCGGTCCCTCCTTCCAATAGTCCTCCACTGACCACACCACTGCTGCCCGTGTACCCCTGGAACCTATTTTAAAGTGCCTACAGCCTACTTTTGTTGTGTTAGGCCTACTAAGCCTGTCTGCAGTCCCTCCTTCCAATAGTCCTCCACTGACCACACCACTGCTGCCCGTGTACCCCTGGAACCTATTTTAAAGTGCCTACAGCCTACTTTTGTTATGTTAGGCCTATAAAGCCTGTCTGCGGTCCCTCCTTCCAATAGTCCTCCACAGACCACACCACTGCTGCCCGTGTACCCCTGGAAGCTATTTTAAAGTGCCTACAGCCTACTTTTGTTATGTTAGGCCTACATAGCCTGTCTGCGATCCCTCCTTCCAATAGTCCTCCACTGACCACACCACTGCTGCCCGTGTACCCCTGGAACCTATTATAAAGTGCCTACAGCCTACTTTTGTTATGTTAGGCCTACTAAGCCTGTCTGCGGTCCCTCCTTCCAATAGTCCTCCAATGACCACACCACTGCTGCCTGTGTACCCCTGGAACCTATTTTAAAGTGCCTGCAGCCTACTTTTGTTATGTTAGGCCTACTAAGCCTGTCTGCGGTCTCTCCTTCCAATAGTCCTCCACTGACCACACCACTGCTGCCCGCGTACCCCTGGAAACTATTTTAAAGTGCCTACAGCCTACTTTTGTTATATTAGGCCTACAAAGCCTGTCTGCGGTCCCTCCTTCCAATAGTCCTCCACTGACCACACCACTGCTGCCTGTGTACCCCTGGAACCTATTTTAAAGTGCCTATAGCCTACTTTTGTTATGTTAGGCCTACTAAGCCTCTCTGCGGTCCCTCCTTCCAATAGTCCTCCACTGACCACACCACTGCTGCCCGTGTACCCCTGGAACCTATTTTAAAGTGCCTACAGCCTAATTTTGTTATGTTAGGCCTATAAAGCCTGTCTGCGGTCCCTCCTTCCAAAAGTCCTCCACTGACCAGACCACTGCTGCCCGTGTACCCCTGGAAGCTATTTTAAAGTGCCTACAGCCTACTTTTGTTATGTTAGGCCTACTAAGCCTGTCTGCGGTCTCTCCTTCCAATAGTCCTCCACTGACCACACCACTGCTGCCCGTGTACCCCTGGAACCTATTTTAAAGTGCCTACAGCCTAGTTTTGTTATGTTAGGCCTACTAAGCCTGTCTGCGGTCCCTCCTTCCAATAGTCCTCCACTGACCACACCACTGCTGCCGTGTACCTCTGGAAGCTATTTTAAAGTGCCTACAGCCTACATTTTTTATGTTAGGCCTACAAAGCCTGTCTGCGGTCCCTCCTTCCAATAGTCCTCCACTGACCACAGCACTGCTGCCCGTGTACCCCTGGAACCAATTTTAAAGTATCTACAGCCTACTTTTGTTATGTTAGGCCTACTAAGCCTGTCTGCGGTCCCTCCTTACAATAGTCCTCCACTGACCAGACCACTGCTGCCCGTGTACCCCTGGAAGCTATTTTAAAGTGCCTACAGCCTACTTTTGTTATGTTAGGCCTACTAAGCCTGTCTGCGGTCCCTCCTTCCAATAGTCCTCCACTGACCAGACCATGGCTGCCCGTGTACCCCTGGAACCTATTTTAAAGTGCCTACAGCCTACTTTTGTTATGTTAGGCCTACTAAGCCTGTCTGCGGTCCCTCCTTCCAATAGTCCTCCACTGACCACACCACTGCTGCCCGTGTACCCCTGGAAGCTATTTTAAAGTGCCTACAGCCTACTTTTGTTATGTTAGGCCTACAAAGCCTGTCTGCGGTCCCTCCTTCCAATAGTCCTCCACTGACCACAACACTGCTGCCTGTGTACCCCTGGAACCTATTTTAAAGTGCCTACAGCCTACTTTTGTTATGTTAGGCCTACTAAGCCTGTCTGCGGTGCCTCCTTCCAATAGTCCTCCACTGACCAAACCACTGCTCCCCGTGTACTCCTGGAAGCTATTTTAAAGTGCCTACAGCCTACTTTTGTTGTGTTAGGCCTACTAAGCCTGACTGCGGTCCCTCCTTCCAATAGTCCTCCACAGACCACACCATTGCTGCCCGTGTACCCCTGGAAGCTATTTTAAAGTGCCTACAGCCTACTTTTGTTATGTTAGGCCTACAAAGCCTGTCTGCGATCCCTCCTTCCAATAGTCCTCCACTGACCACACCACTGCTGCCCGTGTACCCCTGGAACCTATTATAAAGTGCCTACAGCCTACTTTTGTTATGTTAGGCCTACTAAGCCTGTCTGCGGTCCCTCCTTCCAATAGTCCTCCAATGACCACACCACTGCTGTCTGTGTACCCCTGGAACCTATTTTAAAGTGCATGCAGCCTACTTTTGTTATGTTAGGCCTACTAAGCCTGTCTGCAGTCTCTCCTTCCAATAGTCCTCCACTGACCACACCACTGCTGCCCGTGTACCCCTGGAAGCTATTTTAAAGTGCCTACAGCCTACTTTTGTTATGTTAGGCCTACAAAGCCTGTCTGCGGTCCCTCCTTCCAATAGTCCTCCACTGACCACACCACTGCTGCCTGTGTACCCCTGGAACCTATTTTAAAGTGCCTACAGCCTACTTTTGTTATGTTAGGCCTACTAAGCCTCTCTGCGGTCCCTCCTTCCAATAGTCCTCCACTGACCACACCACTGCTGCCCGTGTACCCCTGGAACCTATTTTAAAGTGCCTACAGCCTACTTTTGTTATGTTAGGCCTATAAAGCCTGTCTGCGGTCCCTCCTTCCAATAGTCCTCCACTGACCAGACCACTGCTGCCCGTGTACCCCTGGAAGCTATTTTAAAGTGCCTACAGCCTACTTTTGTTATGTTAGGCCTACTAAGCCTGTCTGCGGTCTCTCCTTCCAATAGTCCTCCACTGACCACACCACTGCTGCCCGTGTACCCCTGGAACCTATTATAAAGTGCCTACAGCCTACTTTTGTTATGTTGGGCCTACTAAGCCTGTCTGCGGTCCCTCCTTCCAATAGTCCTCCACTGACCACACCACTGCTGCCCGTGTACCTCTGGAAGCTATTTTAAAGTGCCTACAGCCTACTTTTTTTATGTTAGGCCTACTAAGCCTGTCTGCGGTCCCTCCTTCCAATAGTCCTCCACTGACCACACCACTGCTGCCCGTGTACCCCTGGAAGCTATTTTAAAGTGCCTACAGCCTACTTTTGTTATGTTAGGCCTACAAAGCCTGTCTGCGGTCCCTCCTTCCAATAGTCCTCCACTGACCACAACACTGCTGCCTGTGTACCCCTGGAACCTATTTTAAAGTGCCTACAGCCTACTTTTGTTATGTTAGGCCTATAAAGCCTGTCTGCGGTCCCTCCTTCCAATAGTCCTCCACAGACCACACCACAGCTGCCCGTGTACCCCTGGAAGCTATTTTAAAGTGCATACAGCCTACTTTTGTTATGTTAGGCCTACATAGCCTGTCTGCGATCCCTCCTTCCAATAGTCCTCCACTGACCACACCACTGCTGCCCGTGTACCCCTGGAACCTATTATAAAGTGCCTACAGCCTACTTTTGTTATGTTAGGCCTACTAAGCCTGTCTGCGGTCCCTCCTTCCAATAGTCCTCCAATGACCACACCACTGCTGCCTGTGTACCCCTGGAACCTATTTTAAAGTGCCTGCAGCCTACTTTTGTTATGTTAGGCCTACTAAGCCTGTCTGCGGTCTCTCCTTCCAATAGTCCTCCACTGACCACACCACTGCTGCCCGTGTACCCCTGGAAGCTATTTTAAAGTGCCTACAGCCTACTTTTGTTATGTTAGGCCTACAAAGCCTGTCTGCGGTCCCTCCTTCCAATAGTCCTCCACTGACCACACCACTGCTGCCTGTGTACCCCTGGAACCTATTTTAAAGTGCCTACAGCCTACTTTTGTTATGTTAGGCCTACTAAGCCTCTCTGCGGTCCCTCCTTCCAATAGTCCTCCACTGACCACACCACTGCTGCCCGTGTACCCCTGGAACCTATTTTAAAGTGCCTACAGCCTACTTTTGTTATGTTAGGCCTATAAAGCCTGTCTGCGGTCCCTCCTTCCAATAGTCCTCCACTGACCAGACCACTGCTGCCCGTGTACCCCTGGAAGCTATTTTAAAGTGCCTACAGCCTACTTTTGTTATGTTAGGCCTACTAAGCCTGTCTGCGGTCTCTCCTTCCAATAGTCCTCCACTGACCACACCACTGCTGCCCGTGTACCCCTGGAACCTATTTTAAAGTGCCTACAGCCTACTTTTGTTATGTTAGGCCTACTAAGCCTGTCTGCGGTCCCTCCTTCCAATAGTCCTCCACTGACCACAGCACTGCTGCCCGTGTACCCCTGGAACCTATTTTAAAGTGCCTACAGCCTACTTTTGTTATGTTAGGCCTATAAAGCCTGTCTGCGGTCCCTCCTTCCAATAGTCCTCCACTGACCACACCACTGCTGCCCGTGTACCCCTGGAAGCTATTTTAAAGTGCTTACAGCCTACTTTTGTTATGTTAGGCCTACTAAGCCTGTCTGCGGTCCCTCCTTCCAATAGTCCTCCACTGACCACACCACTGCTGCCCGTGTACCCCTGGAAGCTATTTTAAAGTGCCTACAGCCTACTTTTGTTATGTTAGGCCTACAAAGCCTGTCTGCGATCCCTCCTTCCAATAGTCCTCCACTGACCACACCACTGCTGCCCGTGTACCCCTGGAACCTATTATAAAGTGCCTACAGCCTACTTTTGTTATGTTAGGCCTACTAAGCCTGTCTGCGGTCCCTCCTTCCAATAGTCCTCCAATGACCACACCACTGCTGTCTGTGTACCCCTGGAACCTATTTTAAAGTGCCTGCAGCCTACTTTTGTTATGTTAGGCCTACTAAGCCTGTCTGCGGTCTCTCCTTCCAATAGTCCTCCACTGACCACACCACTGCTGCCCGTGTACCCCTGGAAGCTATTTTAAAGTGCCTACAGCCTACTTATGTTAGGCCTACAAAGCCTGTCTGCGGTCCCTCCTTCCAATAGTCCTCCACTGACCACACCACTGCTGCCCGTGTACCCCTGGAACCTATTATAAAGTGCCTACAGCCTACTTTTGTTATGTTAGGCCTACTAAGCCTGTCTGCGGTCCCTCCTTCCAATAGTCCTCCAATGACCACACCACTGCTGCCTGTGTACCCCTGGAACCTATTTTAAAGTGCCTGCAGCCTACTTTTGTTATGTTAGGCCTACTAAGCCTGTCTGCGGTCTCTCCTTCCAATAGTCCTCCACTGACCACACCACTGCTGCCCGTGTACCCCTGGAAGCTATTTTAAAGTGCCTACAGCCTACTTTTGTTATGTTAGGCCTACAAAACCTGTCTGCGGTCCCTCCTTCCAATAGTCCTCCACTGACCACACCACTGCTGCCTGTGTACCCCTGGAACCTATTTTAAAGTGCCTACAGCCTACTTTTGTTATGTTAGGCCTACTAAGCCTCTCTGCGGTCCCTCCTTCCAATAGTCCTCCACTGACCACACCACTGCTGCCCGTGTACCCCTGGAACCTATTTTAAAGTGCCTACAGCCTACTTTTGTTATGTTTGGCCTATAAAGCCTGTCTGCGGTCCCTCCTTCCAATAGTCCTCCACTGACCAGACCACTGCTGCCCGTGTACCCCTGGAAGCTATTTTAAAGTGCCTACAGCCTACTTTTGTTATGTTAGGCCTACTAAGCCTGTCTGCGGTCTCTCCTTCCAATAGTCCTCCACTGACCACACCACTGCTGCCCGTGTACCCCTGGAACCTATTTTAAAGTGCCTACAGCCTACTTTTGTTATGTTAGGCCTACTAAGACTGTCTGCGGTCCCTCCTTACAATAGTCCTCCACTGACCAGACCACTGCTGCCCGTGTACCCCTGGAAGCTATTTTAAAGTGCCTACAGCCTACTTTTGTTATGTTAGGCCTATTAAGCCTGTCTGCGGTCCCTCCTTCCAATAGTCCTCCACTGACCACACCACTGCTGCCCGTGTACCCCTGGAACCTATTTTAAAGTGCCTACAGCCTACTTTTGTTATGTTAGGCCTATAAAGCCTGTCTGCGGTCCCTCCTTCCAATAGTCCTCCACTGACCACACCACTGCTGCCCGTGTACCCCTGGAAGCTATTTTAAAGTGCTTACAGCCTACTTTTGTTATGTTAGGCCTACTAAGCCTGTCTGCGGTCCCTCCTTCCAATAGTCCTCCACTGACCACACCACTGCTGCCCGTGTACCCCTGGAACCTATTTTAAAGTGCCTACAGCCTACTTTTGTTATGTTAGGCCTATAAAGCCTGTCTGCGGTCCCTCCTTCCAATAGTCCTCCACTGACCACACCACTGCTGCCCGTGTACCCCTGGAAGCTATTTTAAAGTGCTTACAGCCTACTTTAAAAACCAGGGATTCAAGCTTCAGGAGGCTAATTTGCATATTCCAGGTGCCTTCTGGGAGAAGCGAAGTCTCCCTAAGCTAGAAGATCGTTGGGTACAGCCGGGACCAGCTGCTTCGAAAGCATCACCAAACCAGGGATTCAAGCTTCAGGAGGCTAATTTGCATATTCCAGGTGCCTTCTGGGAGAAGCGAAGTCTCCCTAAGCTAGAAGATCGTTGGGTACAGCCGGGACCAGCTGCTTCGAAAGCATCACCAAACCAGGGATTCAAGCTTCAGGAGGCTAATTTGCATATTCCAGGTGCCTTCTGGGAGAAGCGAAGTCTCCCTAAGCTAGAAGATCGTTGGGTACAGCCGGGACCAGCTGCTTCGAAAGCATCACCAAACCAGGGATTCAAGCTTCAGGAGGCTAATTTGCATATTCCAGGTGCCTTCTGGGAGAAGCGAAGTCTCCCTAAGCTAGAAGATCGTTGGGTACAGCCGGGACCAGCTGCTTCGAAAGCATCACCAAACCAGGGATTCAAGCTTCAGGAGGCTAATTTGCATATTCCAGGTGCCTTCTGGGAGAAGCGAAGTCTCCCTAAGCTAGAAGATCGTTGGGTACAGCCGGGACCAGCTGCTTCGAAAGCATCACCAAAGCATCACGGCGCGCAAATTTTTGCCTGTAGGACATTATTGCAAGAGAGCTTGGCTGAGTAGATTACACAAGAAGGAAAACACACAGCAAGTCAGCAGGATCTAGGAGCAACATGGCAGATGTGACAACCTACATGGTGAGCTGCAGCATGTGCTACATGTTCACAGATCGACAAGAAGAAGAATCCAATTTCACCTGTCAGAAGTGTAGACTAGTGGCCCTTTTAGAAGAAAAGGTGCGGGGTCTGGAAGAAAGAATAGCAACTTTGAAACTCATCAAAGAGAATGAAGACTTTCTAGACAGAACAGAAGCATCTCTACTGGTCACAGAAGGTGCAAAAAGTGTCAGAGAACCTCCAAAAGCAGATGAGTGGAAGCATGTGACCAAAAGAAGCAAGAAGACCATGGAGAAATCACCAACCACACAACTGAAGAACCGATATCAAATCTTTGTAGAGGATGAAGATGGCACACCTAAGAATGAAGCAATACCAGCAAGCAAAAAAGAAAAGGGCACACAGCAACAAGTGACAGCAAAAAGTACAGCCAAGAAGCAACGAAGAGTGGTGGTGGTGGGAGACTCACTACTGAGAGGCACCGAAGCAGCCATCTGCAGACCGGACATAACTGCAAGAGAAGTATGCTGCCTTCCAGGTGCGATGATCAAGGATGTGACCGATAGGATACCAAAGCTCTTCAGCTCCAAGGACGTCCACCCATTTCTTCTGATACATGTTGGCACCAATGACACGGCAAGGAAGGACCTACCGACAATCTGCAAGGACTTTGAAGAGTTGGGGAAGAAAGTAAAGGAACTGGATGCACAGGTAGTTTTTTCTTCTATCCTTCCAGTAGACGGGCATGGCACCAGGAGATGGAACAGGATCCTTGATGCAAACAACTGGCTAAGACGATGGTGCAGAAAACAAGGATTTGGATTCCTGGACCACGGTGTGAATTACTGGTATGATGGACTCCTCGCCAGAGACGGACTACACCTCAACAAACCTGGGAAACACACATTCGCCAGAAGACTCGCTACACTCATCAGGAGGGCGTTAAACTAGAAGAAGAGGGGACGGGAAGAAAAACATTAGACTCGAACAAAGACGACCCAGGAAAACATACTCAGAAGGGAGGTAAGAACATTTCTAAAACAATCCACAGTGAGGAGATTGGAACAAAACAAAATCCTCTAAACTGCATGCTCGCAAACGCCAGAAGCCTGACAAACAAGATGGAAGAACTAGAAGCAGAAATATCTACAGGTAACTTTGACATAGTGGGAATAACCGAGACATGGTTAGATGAAAGCTATGACTGGGCAGTTAACTTACAGGGTTACAGTCTGTTTAGAAAGGATCGTAAAAATCGGAGAGGAGGAGGGGTTTGTCTCTATGTAAAGTCTTGTCTAAAGTCCACTTTAAGGGAGGATATTAGCGAAGGGAATGAGGATGTCGAGTCCATATGGGTTGAAATTCATGGAGGGAAAAATGGTAACAAAATTCTCATTGGGGTCTGTTACAAACCCCCAAATATAACAGAAAGCATGGAAAGTCTACTACTAAAGCAGATAGATGAAGCTGCAACCCATAATGAGGTCCTGGTTATGGGGGACTTTAACTACCCGGATATTGACTGGGAAACAGAAACCTGTGAAACCCATAAAGGCAACAGGTTTCTGCTAATAACCAAGAAAAATTATCTTTCACAATTGGTGCAGAATCCAACCAGAGGAGCAGCACTTTTAGACCTAATACTATCTAATAGACCTGACAGAATAACAAATCTGCAGGTGGTTGGGCATTTAGGAAATAGCGACCACAATATTGTGCAGTTTCACCTGTCTTTCACTAGGGGGACTTGTCAGGGAGTCACAAAAACATTGAACTTTAGGAAGGCAAAGTTTGAACAGCTTAGAGATGCCCTTAATCTGGTAGACTGGGACAATATCCTCAGAAATGAGAATACAGATAATAAATGGGAAATGTTTAAGAACATCCTAAATAGGCAGTGTAAGCGGTTTATACCTTGTGGGAATAAAAGGACTAGAAATAGGAAAAACCCAATGTGGCTAAACAAAGAAGTAAGACAGGCAATTAACAGTAAAAAGAAAGCATTTGCACTACTAAAGCAGGATGGCACCATTGAAGCTCTAAAAAACTATAGGGAGAAAAATACTTTATCTAAAAAACTAATTAAAGCTGCCAAAAAGGAAACAGAGAAGCACATTGCTAAGGAGAGTAAAACTAATCCCAAACTGTTCTTCAACTATATCAATAGTAAAAGAATAAAAACTGAAAATGTAGGCCCCTTAAAAAATAGTGAGGAAAGAATGGTTGTAGATGACGAGGAAAAAGCTAACATATTAAACACCTTCTTCTCCACGGTATTCACGGTGGAAAATGAAATGCTAGGTGAAATCCCAAGAAACAATGAAAACCCTATATTAAGGGTCACCAATCTAACCCAAGAAGAGGTGCGAAATCGGCTAAATAAGATTAAAATAGATAAATCTCCGGGTCCGGATGGCATACACCCACGAGTACTAAGGGAACTAAGTAATGTAATAGATAAACCATTATTTCTTATTTTTAGGGACTCTATAGCGACAGGGTCTGTTCCGCAGGACTGGCGCATAGCAAATGTGGTGCCAATATTCAAAAAGGGCTCTAAAAGTGAACCTGGAAATTATAGGCCAGTAAGTCTAACCTCTATTGTTGGTAAAATATTTGAAGGGTTTCTGAGGGATGTTATTCTGGATTATCTCAATGAGAATAACTGTTTAACTCCATATCAGCATGGGTTTATGAGAAATCGCTCCTGTCAAACCAATCTAATCAGTTTTTATGAAGAGGTAAGCTATAGACTGGACCACGGTGAGTCATTGGACGTGGTATATCTCGATTTTTCCAAAGCGTTTGATACCGTGCCGCACAAGAGGTTGGTACACAAAATGAGAATGCTTGGTCTGGGGGAAAATGTGTGTAAATGGGTTAGTAACTGGCTTAGTGATAGAAAGCAGAGGGTGGTTATAAATGGTATAGTCTCTAACTGGGTCGCTGTGACCAGTGGGGTACCGCAGGGGTCGGTATTGGGACCTGTTCTCTTCAACATATTCATTAATGATCTGGTAGAAGGTTTACACAGTAAAATATTGATATTTGCAGATGATACAAAACTATGTAAAGCAGTTAATACAAGAGAAGATAGTATTCTGCTACAGATGGATCTGGATAAGTTGGAAACTTGGGCTGAAAGGTGGCAGATGAGGTTTAACAATGATAAATGTAAGGTTATACACATGGGAAGAGGGAATCAATATCACCATTACACACTGAACGGGAAACCACTGGGTAAATCTGACAGGGAGAAGGACTTGGGGATCCTAGTTAATGATAAACTTACCTGGAGCAGCCAGTGCCAGGCAGCAGCTGCCAAGGCAAACAGGATCATGGGGTGCATTAAAAGAGGTCTGGATACACATGATGAGAGCATTATACTGCCTCTGTACAAATCCCTAGTTAGACCGCACATGGAGTACTGTGTCCAGTTTTGGGCACCGGTGCTCAGGAAGGATATAATGGAACTAGAGAGAGTACAAAGGAGGGCAACAAAATTAATAAAGGGGATGGGAGAACTACAATACCCAGATAGATTAGCGAAATTAGGATTATTTAGTCTAGAAAAAAGACGACTGAGGGGCGATCTAATAACCATGTATAAGTATATAAGGGGACAATACAAATATCTCGCTGAGGATCTGTTTATACCAAGGAAGGTGACGGGCACAAGGGGGCATTCTTTGCGTCTGGAGGAGAGAAGGTTTTTCCACCAACATAGAAGAGGATTCTTTACTGTTAGGGCAGTGAGAATCTGGAATTGCTTGCCTGAGGAGGTGGTGATGGCGAACTCAGTCGAGGGGTTCAAGAGAGGCCTGGATGTCTTCCTGGAGCAGAACAATATTGTATCATACAATTATTAGGTTCTGTAGAAGGACGTAGATCTGGGTATTTATTATGATGGAATATAGGCTGAACTGGATGGACAAATGTCTTTTTTCGGCCTTACTAACTATGTTACTATGTTACTATGTTTTGTTATGTTAGGCCTACAAAGCCTGTCTGTGGTCCCTCCTTCCACTAGTCCTCCACTGACCACACCACTGCTGCCCGTGTACCCCTGGAAGCTATTTTAAAGTGCCTACAGCCTACTTTTGTTATGTTAGGCCTACAAAGCCTGTCTGTGGTCCCTCCTTCCAATAGTCCTCCACTGACCACACCACTGCTGCCCGTGTACCCCTGGATCCTATTTTAAAGTGCCTACAGCCTACTTTTGTTATGTTAGGCCTGCTAAGCCTGTCTGCGGTCCCTCCTTCCAATAGTCCTCCACTGACCACACCACTGCTGCCCGTGTACCCCTGGAACCTATTTTAAAGTGCCTACAGCCTACTTTTGTTATGTTAGGCATACAAAGCCTGTCTGCGGTCCCTCCTTCCAATAGTCCTCCACTGACCACACCACTGCTGCCCGTGTACTCCTGGAAGTTATTTTAATGTGCCTACAGCCTACTTTTGTTATGTTAGGCCTACAAAGCCTGTCTGCGGTCCCTCCTTCCAATAGTCCTCCACTCACCACACCACTGCTGCCCGTGTACCCCTGGAACCTATTTTAAAGTGCCTACAGCCTACTTTTGTTATGTTAGGCCTACTAAGCCTGTCTGCGGTCCCTCCTTCCAATAGTCCTCCACTGACCACACCACTGCTGCCCGTGTACCCCTGGAACCTATTATAAAGTGCCTACAGCCTACTTTTCTTATGTTAGGCCTACAAAGCCTGTCTGCGGTCCCTCCTTCCAATAGTCCTCCACTGACCACACCACTGCTGCCCGTGTACCCCTGGAACCTATTTTAAAGTGCCTACAGCCTACTTTTGTTATGTTATGCCTATAAAGCCTGTCTGCGGTCCCTCCTTCCAATAGTCCTCCACTGACCACACCACTGCTGCCCGTGTACCCCTGGAAGCTATTTTAAAGTGCCTATAGCCTACTTTTGTTATGTTAGGCCTTCTAAGCCTGTCTGCGGTCCCTCCTTCCAATAGTCCTCCACTGACCAGACCATGGCTGCCCGTGTACCCCTGGAACCTATTTTAAAGTGCCTACAGCCTACTTTTGTTATGTTAGGCCTACTAAGCCTGTCTGCAGTCCCTCCTTCCAATAGTCCTCCACTGACCACACCACTGCTGCCCGTGTACCTCTGGAAGCTATTTTAAAGTGCCTACAGCCTACTTTTGTTATGTTAGGCCTACAAAGCCTGTCTGCGGTCCCTCCTTCCAATAGTCCTCCACTGACCACAACACTACTGCCTGTGTACCCCTGGAACCTATTTTAAAGTGCCTACAGCCTACTTTTGTTATGTTAGGCCTACTAAGCCTGTCTGCGGTGCCTCCTTCCAATAGTCCTCCACTGACCAAACCACTGCTGCCCGTGTACTCCTGGAAGCTATTTTAAAGTGCCTACAGCCTACTTTTGTTATGTTAGGCCTACAAAGCCTGTCTGCGGTCCCTCCTTCCAATCGTCCTCCACTGACCACACCACTGCTGCCCGTGTACCCCTGGAACCTATTTTAAAGTGCCTACAGCCTACTTTTGTTGTGTTAGGCCTACTAAGCCTGTCTGCGGTCCCTCCTTCCAATAGTCCTCCACTGACCACACCACTGCTGCCCGTGTACCCCTGGAACCTATTTTAAAGTGCCTACAGCCTACTTTTGTTATGTTAGGCCTATAAAGCCTGTCTGCGGTCCCTCCTTCCAATAGTCCTCCACAGACCACACCACTGCTGCCCGTGTACCCCTGGAAGCTATTTTAAAGTGCCTACAGCCTACTTTTGTTATGTTAGGCCTACATAGCCTGTCTGCGATCCCTCCTTCCAATAGTCCTCCACTGACCACACCACTGCTGCCCGTGTACCCCTGGAACCTATTATAAAGTGCCTACAGCCTACTTTTGTTATGTTAGGCCTACTAAGCCTGTCTGCGGTCCCTCCTTCCAATAGTCCTCCAATGACCACACCACTGCTGCCTGTGTACCCCTGGAACCTATTTTAAAGTGCCTGCAGCCTACTTTTGTTATGTTAGGTCTACTAAGCCTGTCTGCGGTCTCTCCTTCCAATAGTCCTCCACTGACCACACCACTGCTGCCCGTGTACCCCTGGAAGCTATTTTAAAGTGCCTACAGCCTACTTTTGTTATGTTAGGCCTACAAAGCCTGTCTGCGGTCCCTCCTTCCAATAGTCCTCCACTGACCACACCACTGCTGCCTGTGTCCCCCTGGAACCTATTTTAAAGTGCCTACAGCCTACTTTTGTTATGTTAGGCCTACTAAGCCTCTCTGCGGTCCCTCCTTCCAATAGTCCTCCACTGACCACACCACTGCTGCCCGTGTACCCCTGGAACCTATTTTAAAGTGCCTACAGCCTACTTTTGTTATGTTAGGCCTATAAAGCCTGTCTGCGGTCCCTCCTTCCAATAGTCCTCCACTGACCAGACCACTGCTGCCCGTGTACCCCTGGAAGCTATTTTAAAGTGCCTACAGCCTACTTTTGTTATGTTAGGCCTACTAAGCCTGTCTGCGGTCTCTCCTTCCAATAGTCCTCCACTGACCACACCACTGCTGCCCGTGTACCCCTGGAACCTATTTTAAAGTGCCTACAGCCTACTTTTGTTATGTTAGGCCTACTAAGCCTGTCTGCGGTCCCTCCTTCCAATAGTCCTCCACTGACCACACCACTGCTGCCCGTGTACCTCTGGAAGCTATTTTAAAGTGCCTACAGCCTACTTTTTTTATGTTAGGCCTACAAAGCCTGTCTGCGGTCCCTCCTTCCAATAGTCCTCCACTGACCACAGCACTGCTGCCCGTGTACCCCTGGAACCTATTTTAAAGTATCTACAGCCTACTTTTGTTATGTTAGGCCTACTAAGCCTGTCTGCGGTCCCTCCTTACAATAGTCCTCCACTGACCAGACCACTGCTGCCCGTGTACCCCTGGAAGCTATTTTAAAGTGCCTACAGCCTACTTTTGTTATGTTAGGCCTACTAAGCCTGTCTGCGGTCCCTCCTTCCAGTAGTCCTCCACTGACCACACCACTGCTGCCCGTGTACCCCTGGAACCTATTTTAAAGTGCCTACAGCCTACTTTTGTTATGTTAGGCCTATAAAGCCTGTCTGCGGTCCCTCCTTCCAATAGTCCTCCACTGACCACACCACTGCTGCCCGTGTACCCCTGGAAGCTATTTTAAAGTGCTTACAGCCTACTTTTGTTATGTTAGGCCTACTAAGCCTGTCTGCGGTCCCTCCTTCCAATAGTCCTCCACTGACCACACCACTGCTGCCCGTGTACCCCTGGAACCTATTTTAAAGTGCCTACAGCCTACTTTTGTTATGTTAGGCCTATAAAGCCTGTCTGCGGCCCCTCCTTCCAATAGTCCTCCACTGACCACACCACTGCTGCCCGTGTACCCCTGGAAGCTATTTTAAAGTGCTTACAGCCTACTTTTGTTATGTTAGGCCTACAAAGCCTGTCTGTGGTCCCTCCTTCCAATAGTCCTCCACTGACCACACCACTGCTGCCCGTGTACCCCTGGAAGCTATTTTAAAGTGCCTACAGCCTACTTTTGTTATGTTAGGCCTACAAAGCATGTCTGTGGTCACTCCTTCCAATAGTCCTCCACTGACCACACCACTGCTGCCCGTGTACCCCTGGATCCTATTTTAAAGTGCCTACAGCCTACTTTTGTTATGTTAGGCCTACTAAGCCTGTCTGCGGTCCCTCCTTCCAATAGTCCTCCACTGACCACACCACTGCTGCCCGTGTACCCCTGGAACCTATTTTAAAGTGCCTACAGCCTACTTTTGTTATGTTAGGCCTACAAAGCCTGTCTGCGGTCCCTCCTTCCAATAGTCCTCCACTGACCACACCACTGCTGCCCGTGTACACCTGGAACCTATTTTAAAGTGCCTACAGCCTACTTTTGTTATGTTAGGCATACAAAGCCTGTCTGCGGTCCCTCCTTCCAATAGTCCTCCACTGACCACACCACTGCTGCCCGTGTACTCCTGGAAGCTATTTTAATGTTCCTACAGCCGACTTTTGTTATGTTAGGCCTACAAAGCCTGTCTGCGGTCCCTCCTTCCAATAGTCCTCCACTGACCACACCACTGCTGCCCGTGTACCCCTGGAACCTATTTTAAAGTGCCTACAGCCTACTTTTGTTATGTTAGGCCTACTAAGCCTGTCTGCGGTCCCTCCTTCCAATAGTCCTCCACTGACCACACCACTGCTGCCCGTGTACCCCTGGAACCTATTATAAAGTGCCTACAGCCTACTTTTGTTATGTTAGGCCTACAAAGCCTGTCTGCGGTCCCTCCTTCCAATAATCCTCCACTGACCACACCACTGCTGCCCGTGTACCCCTGGAACCTATTTTAAAGTGCCTACAGCCTACTTTTGTTATGTTAGGCCTATAAAGCCTGTCTGCGGTCCCTCCTTCCAATAGTCCTCCACTGACCACACCACTGCTGCCCGTGTACCCCTGGAAGCTATTTTAAAGTGCCTACAGCCTACTTTTGTTATGTTAGGCCTACTAAGCCTGTCTGCGGTCCCTCCTTCCAATAGTCCTCCACTGACCAGACCATGGCTGCCCGTGTACCCCTGGAACCTATTTTAAAGTGCCTACAGCCTACTTTTGTTATGTTAGGCCTACAAAGCCTGTCTGCGGTCCCTCCTTCCAATAGTCCTCCACTGACCACACCACTGCTGCCTGTGTACCCCTGGAACCTATTTTAAAGTGCCTACAGCCTACTTTTGTTATGTTAGGCCTACTAAGCCTCTCTGCGGTCCCTCCTTCCAATAGTCCTCCACTGACCACACCACTGCTGCCCGTGTACCCCTGGAAGCTATTTTAAAGTGCCTACAGCCTACTTTTGTTATGTTAGGCCTACAAAGCCTGTCTGCGGTCCCTCCTTCCAATAGTCCTCCACTGACCACAACACTGCTGCCTGTGTACACCTGGAACCTATTTTAAAGTGCCTACAGCCTACTTTTGTTATGTTAGGCCTACTAAGCCTGTCTGCGGTGCCTCCTTCCAATAGTCCTCCACTGACCAAACCACTGCTGCCCGTGTACTCCTGGAAGCTATTTTAAAGTGCCTACAGCCTACTTTTGTTATGTTAGGCCTACAAAGCCTGTCTGCGGTCCCTCCTTCCAATAGTCCTCCACTGACCACACCACTGCTGCCCGTGTACCCCTGGAACCTATTTTAAAGTGCCTACAGCCTACTTTTGTTGTGTTAGGCCTACTAAGCCTGTCTGCGGTCCCTCCTTCCAATAGTCCTCCACTGACCACACCACTGCTGCCCGTGTACCCCTGGAACCTATTTTAAAGTGCCTACAGCCTACTTTTGTTATGTTAGGCCTATAAAGCCTGTCTGCGGTCCCTCCTTCCAATAGTCCTCCACAGACCACACCACTGCTGCCCGTGTACCCCTGGAAGCTATTTTAGAGTGCCTACAGCCTACTTTTGTTATGTTAGGCCTACATAGCCTGTCTGCGATCCCTCCTTCCAATAGTCCTCCACTGACCACACCACTGCTGCCCGTGTACCCCTGGAACCTATTATAAAGTGCCTACAGCCTACTTTTGTTATGTTAGGCCTACTAAGCCTGTCTGCGGTCCCTCCTTCCAATAGTCCTCCAATGACCACACCACTGCTGCCTGTGTACCCCTGGAACCTATTTTAAAGTGCCTGCAGCCTACTTTTGTTATGTTAGGCCTACTAAGCCTGTCTGCGGTCTCTCCTTCCAATAGTCCTCCACTGACCACACCACTGCTGCCCGTGTACCCCTGGAAGCTATTTTAAAGTGCCTACAGCCTACTTTTGTTATGTTAGGCCTACAAAGCCTGTCTGCGTTCCCTCCTTCCAATAGTCCTCCACTGACCACACCACTGCTGCCTGTGTACCCCTGGAACCTATTTTAAAGAGCCTACAGCCTACTTTTGTTATGTTAGGCCTACTAAGCCTCTCTGCGGACCCTCCTTCCAATAGTCCTCCACTGACCACACCACTGCTGCCTGTGTACCCCTGGAACCTATTTTAAAGTGCCTACAGCCTACTTTTGTTATGTTAGGCCTATAAAGCCTGTCTGCGGTCCCTCCTTCCAATAGTCCTCCACTGACCACACCACTGCTGCCCGTGTACCCCTGGAAGCTATTTTAAAGTGCCTACAGCCTACTTTTGTTATGTTAGGCCTACTAAGCCTGTCTGCGGTCTCTCCTTCCAATAGTCCTCCACTGACCACACCACTGCTGCCCGTGTACCCCTGGAACCTATTTTAAAGTGCCTACAGCCTACTTTTGTTATGTTAGGCCTACTAAGCCTGTCTGCGGTCCCTCCTTCCAATAGTCCTCCACTGACCACACCACTGCTGCCCGTGTACCTCTGGAAGCTATTTTAAAGTGCCTACTGCCTACTTTTGTTATGTTAGGCCTATAAAGCCTGTCTGCGGTCCCTCCTTCCAATAGTCCTCCACTGACCACACCACTGCTGCCCGTGTACCCCTGGAAGCTATTTTAAAGTGCTTACAGCCTACTTTTGTTATGTTTAGTGTTGAGCATTCTGATACCGCAAGTATCGGGTATCGGACGATATTTGCGGTATCGGAATTCCGATACCGAATTCCGATACTTCCCGCGTATCGGATACCGGAATCGGAAGTTCCCAGAATTCAAATTGAACGCAGCAGCCAATGAGGAATGAATGAAAGTGTGGGCACATCCTGTTTAGCATGGTGGGCATGTAAGTACTGGCAAGGCTGGGATTGGCTGCTGAAATGATGTCACTCTGCACTATAAAAAAGCGCTGCCGCCATTTTGCGCTCACTCTGCTGTGATTTCAGTTAGGGACAGGACGCTGTGTTCTAACTGAGGGCCAGTTGAGCTTGCTAATTGCTTTATTTTCCTTTCCAAAGGCTAATTTAGCAAAACGCTGTGTGTTCTTCACTGTTCACCTTGCTCTTGCCTTGCAGCGCTGTTTTAACTGCGTTCTGCAAGGTCTCTGTGTGTGTGTGTGTGTGTGTGTGCAGCTCACTCTGTAGTCTGTGTGCAGCCATATACCCGGTTGTATTCAGCTCAGGGGGGGTTCACACTGCCTCACACAGTTGTTCTTTTTTGCTCTTAGTGCAGCCTGCTGCACATTTTTTCTCAAATTTCCTATTAGTGTTTTTCCACCAGTCTCCAGCTCTATTGTGGAAAAACACTACATAGGATAACCTAGAGGGGGGTTTTAGGGCCTTGCAGCGCCGTTTACGGCTGTCTGCACGGTCTCCGTGTGAGCCCAGCTCGCCCTGCAGTCTGTGTGCAGCCACAGCCGGTTGGATTCAGCTCAGGGTTCGTTACTGGCTCATACCTTGAGAAAAATTTTCCTTTTTTTCAAATAGTGCAGCCTGTTTAAAATTTGAAAAAAAAAATTCCTATTAGTGTCTTTCCACTCGTATCCAGCTAAATAGTGGAAAAACACTATATAGGATAACCTAGAGGAGGGTTTTTTGGCCTTGCAGCGCCGTTTACGGCTGTCTGCACGGTCTCCGTTTGAGCCCAGCTCGCCCTGTAGTCTGTGTGCAGCCATAGCCGGTTGGATTCAGCTCAGGGTTCGTTACTGGCTCATACCTTGAGAAAAATTTTCCTTTTTTTTCAAATAGTGCAGCCTGTTTAAAATTTGAAAAAAAAAATCCTATAAGTGTCTTTCCACTCGCATCCAGCTAAATAGTGGAAAAATACTATATAGGATAACCTAGAGGAGGGTTTTTTGGCCTTGCAGCGCCGTTTACGGCTGTCTGCACGGTCTCCGTGTGAGCCCAGCTCGCCCTGTAGTCTGTGTGCAGCCATAGCCGGTTGGATTCAGCTCAGGGTTCGTTACTGGCTCATACCTTGAGAAAAATTTTCCTTTTTTTGAAATAGTGCAGCCTGTTTAAAATTTGAAAAAAAAAAAATTCCTATTAGTGTCTTTCCACCAGTCTCCAGCTCAATTGTGGAAAAACACTACATAGGATAACCTAGAGGGTTTTTTTTGGGCCTTGCAGCGCCGTTTACGGCTGTCTGCACGGTCTCTGTGTGAGCGCAGCTCGCCCTGTAGCCTGTGTGCAGCCATAGCCGGTTGGATTCAGCTCAGGGTGCGTTACTGCCTCATACCTTGAAAAACAATTTCCTTTTTTTCAAATAGTGCAGCCAGTTTAAAATTTGAAAAAAAAAATTCCTATTAGTGTCTTTCCACTTGTATCCAGCTAAATAGTGGAAAAACACTATATAGGATAACCTAGAGGAGGGTTTTTTGGCCTTGCAGCGCCGTTTACGGCTGTCTGCACGGTCTCCGTGTGATTTAAACTAGCTCTGTAGCCCGATCTGCACCAAAAAAAAAGTTAAGTTCACCAAACACAACTTAACACTTGTGTAGGCCACATTTGAAAAATAATAAAGTTTAGTCCACAATTTACAACATTAGTGTTTCTTACACCTGTTAGGAGGAGCATTACAGGAATAAGCACACTAAGGCCTTAGTACTTTTCTGCTTATCTTTATCTGTCAACCAAGATGAAGAGGGCAGGGAGTAAGGCACGTGGGCGTGGGCGCGGAGCAGGGAGAGGAGCAGGGAGAGGACGTGGTGATTCTGTGCCTGCTGCGGGCGCCGGTGACTCGTCGTCACTCAGTTTCAGCAGGGAACAGTCCTTCATGCGCAGCTTTGTCGGAGAGCGCCGTGCACCGCTGCTGCGTGAAGACCAAATTGAAGCCGTTGTTGGGAGGAAGGCAGCTAACGCCTCGGCATCGACTTCAGTTAGTGCCACATCCTCTCAGGCACAGAGCACTGGAGAGCAGCCATCTGTCTCTTCACCACCTGCCAAATTGGCCAGGCAGTCAGAGAGCCCAGGACAGGAGCCGTCTCTACTTCTGTTCTCTGAATCTCTTGGCTTGGAAACAGGGGGCCAGCCAAGCAGCATTGGAGAAATGGAAGAAGAGGCAGTGTGCAGTGATGCCCAACACCTTTTTCTCTCTGACTCTGAAGAGGCAGGTGGGCCAGTGCCTCCGGTGACCACAGCGCAGTACGCATCTGATGATGAAACTCAGGTGCAGCTTTCTCGTGCGTACTGTGCTGCTGAGACTACCCAGGAGGAGCAGTTGGTGGCAGAGGGTAGTGGAGATGATGAGGTCCTTGACCCATCGTGGCGTGAGGAACAGGAAGGTGGTGGGAGCAGCTCAGAGGAAGAGCTTCCTCTTACGGGCCAAAGAGGGAGAGGGAGGGGGAAGACTGCGGAGCCTGTAGCCTCCACTTTGGCACCCGTTAGGAGCCTGTCTCTTTCCAAAGCCAAAAAGGGCGCTCCCAAGACTTGCAGTGCCTGGTCCTTTTTTGACACAGTTGCAGATGACATTTGTTTTGTCAAATGCAAGCTGTGTCATCATAAAGTAAAAAGAGGGAAAAATGTCAGCAACCTCAATACCACAAATATGTGGAAACATGTGCGGACCAGGCACGCGGTGGAGTTACAGAAACACACTGAAGATGTAGGCCAACCAACAGCGGCAGCTACCACCTCTTCAGCTCGTGTTGCCTCTTCCTCCAGCTCACGCACAGCTGGTTTGGCTTCCTCCCAGAGACCTTGTGTAATTCCACCCACAGCACCACCTTCCCAGTCATCCTCACACTCCCAGTCTACTCTACAGCCATCGGTAGTACAGGCATGGGAGAAAAGGCGGGCATTCTTGGCCAACCACCCCCGAGCACAGGCTCTGAATGCAGGCATTGCCAAACTGTTGTCCCTGGAAATGCTCTCGTTCAGGCTGGGGAAGACTGACAGCTTCCGTGACTTGATGGCATTGGCAGTCCCACAGTACAAGGTGCCCAGCCGCTTTTACTTCAGCAGGCAGGCTGTCCCTGCCCTGCACAGGCATGTTGAGGCAA
Organism: Ranitomeya imitator; assembly: GCF_032444005.1. NCBI lineage: Eukaryota > Metazoa > Chordata > Amphibia > Anura > Dendrobatidae > Ranitomeya > Ranitomeya imitator. The sequence continues at coordinate 16,146,382 of NC_091283.1, forward strand.
ACATAAAACATGCGCTACTGAACGCCGTCAGTAGCAAGGTCCACCTCACCACCGATGCGTGGACCAGTCAGCATGGACAGGGGCGATATGTTTCCCTCACTGCCCATTGGGTTAATGTTGTTGAGCCAGGTACAGATCGTGCGAGTGGCGCAGGACGTGTCCTGCCCACTCCAAGGATTGCAGGAATCCAGTCTGTACGCATCGACTCCTCCTCTTACACCAGTTCCTCTGATTCCTCTCTGCAGGATCCGTCACAGTCCACCCCCACATGGACCCGTGAACGTTTACCTATGACCAACATGAGCACAGCCGTGGCCAAACGTCAGCAGGCCGTCTTGAAACTAGTTTCATTGGGGCATCGAAGCCACACAGCGCAGGAGCTCTGGAATGCCATCAAGCAGGAGAGCGATGTGTGGTTACTGCCAGCGAATCTCCAGCCAGGCATGGTAGTGTGTGACAATGGCCGAAATCTGGTGGCAGCTTTGGCCCTTGGCAACCTCACTCACATCCCATGTCTGGCACATGTGCTCAATTTGGTTGTGCAGAGTTTTCTGAGGGACTATCCGGATCTTGATGCCCTGCTGCACAAGGTCCGCCTAGAGTGTGCTCACTTGCGGCGTTCCAGCTTGGCCAGATCCCGCATTGCTGCTCTGCAGCGCAGATTCCGCCTTCCGGAACACCGCATCATATGTGACCTACCTACCCGGTGGAATTCCACGTTACATATGTTGGAGCGGTTGTGTGAGCAGCAGCAAGCAGTTATGGAGTACCAGCTGCATCAGGCGCAAAGAAGTCGCAGTCAGCGCCGATCAGACTTCACAACCACAGAGTGGGCCACTCTGAAGGACGTCTGCCAGGTTTTGCGTCCTTTTGATTATTCCACGCGGATGGCAAGTGCAGATGATGCACTAGTCAGCATGACTGTCCCCCTTATCTGCCTGCTTCAGCAAACTTTGCAAGGGTTAAGGGATGATGTGGTGGAAGAGGTGGAGGATGAGGAGTCACCTTTTCCATCAGCTTCTGGAGAGTCAGCGCCACGTGGTTCCTCACAAAGGGGTACGCAGGGGCCAATTTGTGAGGAGGATGAGGAGGAGTCAATGGACGAGGAAGAGCTCCGTCCAGAGGAGGGAGCGACACAATTGTCCAGTGGTCAGTGTGTACAGCGAGGGTGGGGTGATGACGAGCGGGCAGAGATCATGTCTCAAGCAGGGGACAGCAGTTTCTGGGCCGGTTGGCACTCTGCAGCACATGGTGGATTTTATGCTGCAGTGCCTGAGAAATGACCGCCGCATCGACCACATTCTCAACATGCCTGATTATTGGGTGTTCACCCTCCTCGATCCTCGCTACCGGGACAACGTCCAAAACCTCATCCCTGCGTTGACCCGGGAGCGTAAATTGCGGGAGTACCACGACACACTGGTGAATTCCATCATCTTCTCCTGTCCAACTGAGAGGAGTGCTGCTAGTGCTTTACAAAGCAGCTCAGTGCGTCGAGGCAGTGGGGGAGGCTCTGCCCAAAGAGGGAGCAGAAGCAGTGCCTCTGCCCAAGGCAAGCCGAGTATGGCACAACTCTGGCACACTTTTGTGTGCCCGCCCCAAATGTCTACACCATCACCGGCGGCTCCAGTCAGCAGGAGGCAACGGTTCGTCAGATGGTGACAGACTACATGGCTTGCCCTCTTATTGTACTCCCCGACGGCTCTTCCCCGTTCAAGTTTTGGGTCTCTAAGCTGGATACATGGCCAGAGCTAAGTCAGTATGCATTGGAGGTGCTGGCTTGCCCTGCGGCTAGTGTCTTATCGGAACGTGTCTTTAGTGCCGCAGGTGGTGTACTAACAGACCGTCGCATGCGACTATCCTCCGATAACGTTGACCGGCTTACTTTCCTGAAAATGAACCAGGCATGGATCTCGCAGGAATTTGCCACTCCTCTGCCTGATTAATTAATTGGGTGTCATCCAGGTCTTCTGCTGTGTTCATCTTTCTACCACCTGAAATGCTATTCCTGGGCTCCAACACCGCCAGTTGCGGCTCAGAAGTGCAGGCTGCACAGTCAAAACATACGACCCAGTGTTATTGGGTTTCAGTAACGTCAGCTGATCCCCAGCTGTGTAGCCGGCAATGTGTCCTGCGACCGCTACGCTGGCACAACAACCTGAATGTAAGGGAACCTGCCCCCCCCCCCCATCGTTTGTTACTGAAAGAGCCATCTTGTGCAGCAGTAATGCTGAACAAGGAAAAGGTAGCTATTTTTTTGGGCTCCTTGCACACGCAGAACTTAACACTTATAAAATGTGTTCACTGATACCGTTATACCGTCCCAGAGCTGGGACTTTCCTTCGTAATGTGACGCAGCACAGCCGTCATTCCTACCCCCTTGGTGCCATGCGCTGCCTCCTCAGCGTTGTTTTAAGCTGTCACGGAGCCTGCGCTGTTCTGTTATCCCTTGGGCATGCCCTATTTGCGCTGCCTGTCTTCTGACATAATTTGGTGTCAGGCTGGCTGCGCCTGTGCGGCCGCGCTGCCATAGATCCCGCCTCGCAGTGTCTTCTGATTGAGTCACACTGCGGGCCTGGGATCCATGGGCATGCGCAGTGCATATCTTCCCCTCAGGCTCTCGCTCATTTCCCTCTGCCTTCTTTAGACTGTGCGCCGTCAGCTGATCCCTAATAGCATGCCACGGCCGTGACAACGCACAGTCTGAAGAAGAGGGAAGGAGGGGAGTGAGAGTCGAGGATATGCACTGTGCATGCCCATGGATCCAAGGCCCGCAGTGGGATTACGTTAGACGAGACTGCGAGGTGGGATCTGGAGCAGCGTGGACGCACAGGCACTGACAGCCTGACACCAAATTATGTCAGAAGACAGGCAGCGCTAATTGGGCATGGCCAAGGGATAACAGAACAGCGCAGGCTCCGTGACAGTTTAAAACAACGCTGAGGAGGCAGCACATGGCACCAAGGGGATAGGAATGACAGCTGTGCTGTGTCCCATTACGAAGGAAATTCGCACCTCCGTGACGGTTTAATGGTATAAGGGGACACATTTTTAGTGTTTACTTCTGTGTTTGCAAGGAGCATAATTAAAAGAGCAACCTTTTCCTTTTGCATCCTTAGCGCTGCACAAGATGGCTCTTTCAGCTACAAACGTCTTGGGGGGGGGGGTTAAAGGTTCCCTTTCAACTTGCTCCAATCAGGCTTCGGCCTACACTCTGTTCCTCTGCTCCTCCTGCTGTCCCTGGGCTCTAACACCCCCAGTTGGTGCCTGGAAGTGCTGTGTGCACAGTCAACAGTCGCTCCTCTGTTATTGGGGTTCAGTAACGTCAGCTGATCCCCAGCTGTGTGTGCGGTAATACCTCCAATCTGCTCCTCCTGCTGTCCCTGGGCTCTAACACCGCCAGTTGGTGCCTGGAAGTGCTGTGTGCACAGTCAACAGTCGCTCCTCTGTTATTGGGGTTCAGTAACGTCAGCTGATCCCCAGCTGTGTGTGCAGTAATACCTCCAATCTGCTCCTCCTGCTGTCCCTGGGCTCTAACACCGCCAGTTGGTGCCTGGAAGTGCTGTGTGCACAGTCAACAGTCGCTCCTCTGTTATTGGGGTTCAGTAACGTCAGCTGATCCCCAGCTGTGTATCCGGCAACGTGTCATGCGACCGCCACGCTGGCACAACTAAAATGTAAGGGGACCTGTCCCCCCCCCCCCTAGGCGTTTGTTACTGAAAGAGCCACCATGTGCAGCACTAATACTGCACAAGGGAAAGGTCGCTCTTGAAATTATGCTCCTTGGAAACGCTGAACTACACACTCATGTAATGTGTCCCCTCACACCGTCCAACCGTCCCAGAGGTGGGACTTTCCTTTGTAATGTGACGCAGCACAGCCGTCATTGCTACCCCCTTGGCACCGTGCGCTGCCTCCTTAGCGTTGTTTGATTCCGTCATGGACCCTGCACTGTTATGTTATCCCTTGGCCATGCACAGTTTGCGCTGCCCGTCCTCTGACATCATTTGTTGTCGTCCTGGCTGCGCCTGTGCGTCCACGCTGCCCGAAATCCCACCTCGCAGTGTCGTCTAATGTGATCCCACAGTGGGCCTGGTATCCATGGCCATGCGCAGTGCATATACTAGCCTCTCATTCCCCTTCTTCATGCTTCTTCAGACTAGGCGGCGTCAGCTGATCCCTAATAGCATGCCACGGCCGTGACGCCGCACAGTCTGAAGAAGCATGAAGGAGGTGAGTGAGAGGCGATGATATGCACTGCGCATGCCCATGGATCCCTGGCCCGCAGTGGGATTACATTTGATGACACTGCAAGGTTGGATCTCGGGCAGCTTTGACGCACAGGCACTGCCAGCCTGACACCTAAATGATGTCAGAAGACGGGCACCGCTAACTGTGCATGGCCAAGGGATAACATTACAGCGCGGGCTCCGTGACAGAACCAAACAACGTTGAGGAGGTGGCGCACGGCACCAAGGGGGTTGGAATGACGGCTGTGCTGTGTCACATTACAAAGGAAAGTCCCACTTCCGGGATGGTTTGACGGTGTGAGGGGACACATTATATGAGTGTGTACTTCAGCGTTTGCAAGGAGCATAATTTTCGGAGCCACCATTTTCCATGTGCAGTATTACTGCTGTACAAGATGGCTCTTTCAGCAACAAATGCCTGGGGGGGGGGGTTAAAGGTTCCCTTTCAACTTGCTCCACTGCAGGCTTCGGCCTACACTCTGCTCCTCTTTGATTCCCTGGGTTTCAACACTGTCAGTTGACACCTGGAAGTGTTGTCTACACAGAAAAAACACTAGGTGATGTGTCAGTGGGGTTCAGCACCGCCAGCTGTTCCCCTGCTGTGTAGTCGGCATCGTGTCCAGCACAAGCCACGCTGGCACAACCGACCAAAAGCTTCCACCAGTGCAGGCTTCGGCCTACACTTTGCTCCTCTCCTCCTCCTGCTGACCCTGGGCTCAAAAACCGCTAGTTTTTGCCCGGAACTGCTAGCTGCACAGAGAAAAACACCAGCCAATGTGTTAGTGGGGTTCAGCAATGCCAGCTGTTCCCCTGCTGTGTAGCTTGCAACGTGTCCTGCAAACGCCACGCAGGCACATGAACTGAAATTGAAGGGAGCCTGGCCCCCTCTCCCCCAGGTGTTTCTATGTATAACAGCCACCTTGTACAGTAGTACTGCTGCATTTGTACAAGGTGGCTGACTTTTTATCCTTGCCCACGTGGAACTCAACACGTACAAAATGTGTCTCTTTGAGACCATTCCACTGTCCCTGAGGTGTGACTTTCCTTTCTAATGATACGCAGCACCCCCCTTGGTAGCGCTTCCCATCTTCTGACATCATCGGTTGGCTAGTTGCGCCTGTGCGTCCGCCCTGCCTGAATAAAATGCTCCTCGTTGTCTTAATTATTTTGACTGCGAGGGTGTGATTGATGGGCACGAGCAGTGCATATCTTCGCCTGTCTTAACTCATCTCCTTCCGCCTTCTTCAGACTGTGCAGCCTCATGGCCGCGGCATGCGAGAAGGGATCAGATGAGGCCGCCCAGTCTGAAGCAGGTGTAAGGACATGTGTGAGCGGCAAACATATTTAGTGCACCAGGGTACAAATCCCAGCACCGCAGTGTGATTTTTTAAAAACACACTGTGGGTCTGGGATTCATGTCCACCGCTAACCGCAACGGCCAACATGAAATGAGGTCATAAGACAGGAAGCGCTCACAGCGCATGGCCAAAGGATCACAAGAGCGCAGAGTCCTGTACAGCAACTAACAACGCTCAGGAAGCTGCGCCCATGCAAAAAGGTGTTGTTTTCGACACCTGTGCTGCTTTTCTTTAAAAAGACAAGTCACGCCTCCACTACTGTTTAACAGTATAATGGGCTAAATAGTGTACGTGTTGCATTCAGCGTGTGCAAGTAGACAAATTAATAGAGCAACCTTTTACTTGTGCAGCATTAATGCTGCAGAAGGAGTGGCTCTTGTACTTTGTAACACCTGAGGGGGGTTAAAGGTAACCTTTGAAATTGGTTCAACTAGGCTTCGGCCTACACTCTGCTCCTCTCCTCCTCCTGCTGACCCTGGGTTCTAACAACGCTAGTTTTTGCCCGGAAATGCTAGCTGCACAGAGAAAAACGCCAGCCAATGTGTTAGTGGGGTTCAGCAACGCCAGCTGTTTCCCTGCTGTGTAGCTTGCATCGTGTCCAGCACAAGCCACGCTGGCACAACCGACCAAAAGCTGCCACCAGTGCAGGCTTCGGCCTACACTTTGCTCCTCTCCTCCTCCTCCTGCTGACCCTGGGCTCTAACACCGCTAGTTTTTGCCCGGAACTGCTAGCTGCACAGAGAAAAACACCAGCCAATGTGTTAGTGGGGTTCAGCAACGCCAGCTGTTTCCCTGCTGTGTAGCTTGCATCGTGTCCAGCACAAGCCACGCTGGCACAACCGACCAAAAGCTGCCACCAGTGCAGGCTTCGGCCTACACTTTGCTCCTCTCCTCCTCCTCCTGCTGACCCTGGGCTCTAACACCGCTAGTTTTTGCCCGGACATGCAATCTGCACAGAGAAAAACACCAGTCAATGTGTCAGTGGGGTTCAGCAACGCCAGCTGTTCCCCTGCTGTGTAGCTTGCAACGTGACCTGCAAACGCCACGCAGGCACATGAACTGAAATTGAAGGGAGCCTGCCCCCCACCCCCAGGTGTTTCTATGTATAACAGCCACCTTGTACAGCAGTACTGCTGCATTTGTACAAGGTGGCTGATGTTTTCTCCTTGCCCACGTGGAACTCAACACGTACAAAATGTGTCTCATTAGAGACCAATGCTAATGTCCCTGAGGTGTGACTTTCCTTTTTAATGACACGCAGCACCCCCATTGTTAGCGCTGCCCGTCTTCTGACATCATTGGTTGGCTGCCTGTGCCTGTGCGTCCGCCCTGCCCGACAAAACGCCCCTCGTTGTCTCATATTTTTGATGCGAGGGTGTTATTGATGGGCATGTGCAGTACATATGTTCGCCTGTTTTAAGTCACCTCCTTCCGCCTTCTTCAGACTGGGTGTCCTCATGGCCGCGGCATGCGATAAGGGATCAGATGAGGCCGCCCAGTCTGAAGCAGGTGTAAGGACATGTGTGAGCGGCTAACATATTTAGTGCACCAGGGCACGAATCCCAGCACCGCAGTGTGATTTTTTAAAAACACACTGTGGGTCTGGGATTCATGTCCACCGCTAACCGCAACGGCCAACATGAAATGAGGTCATAAGACAGGAAGCGCTCACAGCGCATGGCCAAAGGATCACAAGAGCGCAGACTCCTGTACAGCAACTAACAAGGCTCAGGAAGCTGCGCCCATGCAAAAAGGTGTTGTTTTCGACACCTGTGCTGCTTTTCTTTAAAAAGACAAGTCACGCCTCCACTACTGTTTAACAGTATAATGGGCTAAATAGTGCACGTGTTGCATTCAGCTTGTGCAAGTAGACAAATTAATAGAGCAACCTTTTACTTGTGCAGCATTAATGCTGCAGAAGGAGTGGCTCTTGTACTTTGTAACACCTGAGGGGGGGTTAAAGGTAACCTTTGAAATTGGTTCAACTAGGCTTCGGCCTACACTCTGCTCCTCTCCTCCTCCTGCTGACCCTGGGCTCTAACAACGCTAGTTTTTGCCCGGAAATGCTAGCTGCACAGAGAAAAACACCAGCCAATGTGTTAGTGGGGTTCAGCACCGCCAGCTGTTCCCCCGCTGTGTAGCCGGCATCGTGTCCAGCACAAGCCACGCTGGCACAACCGACCAAAAGCTGCCACCAGTGCAGGCTTCGGCCTACACTTTGCTCCTCTCCTCCTCCTCCTGCTGACCCTGGGCTCTAACACCGCTAGTTTTTGCCCGGACATGCAATCTGCACAGAGAAAAACACCAGTCAATGTGTCAGTGGGGTTCAGCAACGCCAGCTGCTCCCCTGCTGTGTAGCTTGCAACGTGACCTGCAAACGCCACGCAGGCACATGAACTGAAATTGAAGGGAGCCTGCCCCACACCCCCAGGTGTTTCTATGTATAACAGCCACCTTGTACAGCAGTACTGCTGCATTTGTACAAGGTGGCTGACTTTTTCTCCTTGCCCACGTGGAACTCAACACGTACAAAATGTGTCTCATTAGAGACCATTACAATGTCCCTGAGGTGTGACTTTCCTTTGTAATGACACGCAGCACCACCCTTGTTAGCGCTGCCCGTCTTTTGACATCATTGGTTAGCTGGCTGCGCCTGTGCATCTCCCCTGCTCGAAACAACGCCCCTCGGTGTCTTATTTTTTTGGACAGCGAGGGTGTGATTGATGGGCATGTGCAGTGCATATGTTTGCCTGTGTTCACTCATCTCCTTCCGCCTTCTTCAGACTGGGTGTCCTCATGGCCGCGGCAGGCGATAAGGGATCAGATGAGGCCGCCCAGTCTGAAGCAGGTGTAAGGACATGTGTGAGCGTCAAACATATTTACTGCACAAGGCCACGAATCCCAGCCACGCAGTGTGATTTTTTGAAAACACACTGTGGGTCTGGGATTCATGTCCACCGCTAACCGCAACGGCCAACATGAAATGAGGTCATAAGACAGGAAGCGCTCACAGCGCATAGCCAAGGGATCACAAGAGCGCAGACTCCTGTACAGCAACTAACAACGCTCAGGAAGCTGCGCCCATGCAAAAAGGTGTTATTTTCGACACCTGTGCTGCTTTTCTTTAAAAAGACAAGTCACGCCTCCACTACTGTTTAACAGTATAATGGGCTAAATAGTGTACGTGTTGCATTCAGCGTGTGCAAGTAGACAAATTAATAGAGCAACCTTTTACTTGTGCAGCATTAATGCTGCAGAACGAGTGGCTCTTGTACTTTGTAACACCTGAGGGGGGGTTAAAGGTAACCTTTGAAATTGGTTCAACTAGGCTTCGGCCTACACTCTGCTCCTCTCCTCCTCCTGCTGACCCTGGGCTCTAACAACGCTAGTTTTTGCCCGGAAATGCTAGCTGCACAGAGAAAAACACCAGCCAATGTGTTAGTGGGGTTCAGCACCGCCAGCTGTTCCCCCGCTGTGTAGCCGGCATCGTGTCCAGCAAAAGCCACGCTGGCACAACCGACCAAAAGCTGCCACCAGTGCAGGCTTCGGCCTACACTTTGCTCCTCTCCTCCTCCTCCTGCTGACCCTGGGCTCTAACACCGCTAGTTTTTGCCCGGAAATGCTAGCTGCACAGAGAAAAACACCAGCCAATGTGTTAGTGGGGTTCAGCACCGCCAGCTGTTCCCCCGCTGTGTAGCCGGCATCGTGTCCAGCACAAGCCACGCTGGCACAACCGACCAAAAGCTGCCACCAGTGCAGGCTTCGGCCTACACTTTGCTCCTCTCCTCCTCCTGCTGACCCTGGGCTCTAACACCGCCAGTTTTTGCCCGGACATGCGATCTGCACAGAGAAAAACACCAGCCAATGTGTTAGTGGGGTTCAGCAACGCCAGCTGTTCCCCTGCTGTGTAGCTTGCAACGTGACCTGCAAACGCCACGCAGGCACATGAACTGAAATTGAAGGGAGCCTGGCCCCCACCCCCAGGTGTTTCTATGTATAACAGCCACCTTGTACAGCAGTACTGCTGCATTTGTACAAGGTGGCTGATGTTTTCTCCTTGCCCACGTGGAACTCAACACGTACAAAATGTGTCTCTTTGAGACCATTCCACTGTCCCTGAGGTGTGACTTTCCTTTCTAATGATACGCAGCACCCCCCTTGGTAGCGCTTCCCGTCTTCTGACATCATTGGTTGGCTACTTGCGCCTGTTCGTCCGCCCTGCCTGAATAAAATGCTCCTCGTTGTCTTAATTATTTTGACTGCGAGGGTGTGATTGATGGGCACGAGCAGTGCATATCTTCGCCTGTCTTAACTCATCTCCTTCCGCCTTCTTCAGACTGTGCAGCCTCATGGCCGCGGCATGCGAGAAGGGATCAGCAGAGGCCGCCCAGTCGGAAGCAGGTGTAAGGACGTGTGTGAGCGGCCAAAATATTTACTGCTCAAGGCCACGAATCCCAGCACCGCAGTGTGGCTTTATGAAAAGACACTGTGGGTCTGGGATTTATGGCCATCGTTAACCGCACCGGCCAACATGAAATGATGTCATAAGATGGGCAGCGCTAACAGGGCATTGCCAAGGGATAACACAAGAGCGCAGACTCCTGTACAGCAAATAACAACGCTCAGGAAGCTGCGCCAAGCACCAAGGCGTTATTTTGGACACCTGTGCTGCGTCTCATCAAAAAACCAAGTCACGCATCCACTACAGTTTGACTGTAGAATGGGGTAAATTGTGTATGTCTTTCATTCAGCGTGTGCAAGTAGACAAATTAATAGAGCAACCTTTCACTTGTGCAGCATTAATACTGCACAAGGTGTGTCTCTTGTACTTTGTAACACCTGAGGGGGGGGTTAAAGGTTTCCTTTGAAATTGGTTCAACTAGGCTTCGGCCTACACTCTGCTCCTCTCCTCCTCCTCCTGCTTCAACACGGGCTCTAACATCGCTAGTTTTTGCCCGCAAGTGCTAGCTGCACAGAGAAAAACACACGCCATTGTGTTAGTGGGGTTCAGCAACGCCAGCTGTTCCCCCAGTGTGTAGCCGGCAAAGTGTCCTGCAAACGCAACGCAGACACAAAGCTGCCTCCAGTGCAGGCTTCGGCCTACACTCATCTCCCCCTGCTTACCCTTTGCTCCAACACCGCTAGTTGGGGCTCTAGGAAGACAATCTTTAATAGGCAAGGCAACGCATCTGGGTTCCAGCACCGCCAGCTGGTTCTCGGCAGTGTTCTTGTCACAGGTACTCCCTCGTGCCAAGCCTGGTTTCAGCACCGTCAGCTGTTTCCGGGTTGTGTCAAGCTCACTGAGACGCCTATGCTTGCCCCGTCGTGGTGCGGTCGAGTTAGCCAACTCCAGGGTGCCTCCAGTTTAGGAGCTTCCTATGTGGGCTGCGTGAACTGGTAGTCAAGGCTGGTTCTGTAGTGCCAGTAGGCCCAGCTCCCCCTGTAGGACTGTTGGGGTTCGGTAACTGCGGCTGCCTCGCGGCCTAGCTGTTCTCTCCTCTCCTGTGGACCTTCAGGTCCACCACCTGGTTCCAGCACCGTCAGCTGGTTCCGGGCCGAGCCTTTGGCTTAGGTGCCTCCTCCTGGGTATCCGAGTTCCGCCAACGCCAGGCGGTCCTTGGTAGTGCTTTTAAGCACGGGCACCTACAGCTTAGTAACCGGGTTCCAGCACCGTCAGCTGGTCCTCGGTCGTGCCATTGGCTCTTGCACACTGGGGCAACGCATCTGGGTTCCAGCACCGCCAGCTGGTTCTCGGCAGTGTTCTTGTCACAGGTACTCCCTCGTGCCAAGCCTGGTTTCAGCACCGTCAGCTGTTTCCGGGTTGTGTCAACTTCACTGAGACGCCTATGCTTGCCCCGTCGTGGTGTGGTCGAGTTAGCCAACTCCAGGGTGCCTCCAGTTTAGGAGCTTCCTATGTGGGCTGCGTGAACTGGTAGTCAAGGCTGGTTCTGTAGTGTCAGTAGGCCCAGCTCCCCCTGTAGGACTGTTGGGGTTCGGTAACTGCGGCTGCCTCGCGGCCTAGCTGTTCTCTCCTCTCCTGTGGACCTTCGGGTCCACCACCTGGTTCCAGCACCGTCAGCTGGTTCCGGGCCGAGCCTTTGGCTTAGGTGCCTCCTCCTGGATATCCGAGTTCCGCCAACGCCAGGCGGTCCTTGGTAGTGCTTTTAAGCGCGGGCACCTACAGCTTAGTAACCGGGTTCCAGCACCGTCAGCTGGTCCTCGGTCGTGTCATTGGCTCTTGCACACTGGGGCAACGCATCCGGGTTCCAGCACCGCCAGCTGGTTCTCGGCAGTGTTCTTGTCACAGGTACTCCCTCGTGCCAAGCCTGGTTTCAGCACCGTCAGCTGTTTCCGGGTTGTGTCAACTTCACTTTGACGCCTATGCTTGCCCCGTCGTGGTGCGGTCGAGTTAGCCAACTCCAGGGTGCCTCCAGTTTAGGAGCTTCCTATGTGGGCTGCGTGAACTGGTAGTCAAGGCTGGTTCTGTAGTGCCAGTAGGCCCAGCTCCCCCTGTAGGACTGTTGGGGTTCGGTAACTGCGGCTGCCTCGCGGCCTAGCTGTTTTCTCCTCTCCTGTGGGCCTTCGGGTCCACCACCTGGTTCCAGCACCGTCAGCTGGTTCCGGGCCGAGCCTTTGGCTTAGGTGCCTCCTCCTGGGTATCCGAGTTCCGCCAATGCCAGGCGGTCCTTGGTAGTGCTTTTAAGCACGGGCACCTACAGCTTAGTAACCGGGTTCCAGCACCGTCAGCTGGTCCTCGGTCGTGCCATTGGCTCTTGCACACTGGGGCAACGCATCTGGGTTCCAGCACCGCCAGCTGGTTCTCGGCAGTGTTCTTGTCACAGGTACTCCCTCGTGCCAAGCCTGGTTTCAGCACCGTCAGCTGTTTCCGGGTTGTGTCAACTTCACTGAGACGCCTATGCTTGCCCCGTCGTGGTGCGGTCGAGTTAGCCAACTCCAGGGTGCCTCCAGTTTAGGAGCTTCCTATGTGGGCTGCGTGAACTGGTAGTCAAGGCTGGTTCTGTAGTGCCAGTAGGCCCAGCTCCCCCTGTAGGACTGTTGGGGTTCGGTAACTGCGGCTGCCTCGCGGCCTAGCTGTTCTCTCCTCTCCTGTGGACCTTCAGGTCCACCACCTGGTTCCAGCACCGTCAGCTGGTTCCGGGCCGAGCCTTTGGCTTAGGTGCCTCCTCCTGGGTAGCCGAGTTCCGCCAACGCCAGGCGGTCCTTGGTAGTGCTTTTAAGCGCGGGCACCTACAGCTTAGTAACCGGGTTCCAGCACCGTCAGCTGGTCCTCGGTCGTGCCATTGGCTCTTGCACACTGGGGCAACGCATCCGGGTTCCAGCACCGCCAGCAGTGTTCTCGGCAGTGTTCTTGTCACAGGTACTCCCTCGTGCCAAGCCTGGTTTCAGCACCGTCAGCTGTTTCCGGGTTGTGTCAACTTCACTGAGACGCCTATGCTTGCCCCGTCGTGGTGCGGTCGAGTTAGCCAACTCCAGGGTGCCTCCAGTTTAGGAGCTTCCTATGTGGGCTGCGTGAACTGGTAGTCAAGGCTGGTTCTGTAGTGCCAGTAGGCCCAGCTCCCCCTGTAGGACTGTTGGGGTTCGGTAACTGCGGCTGCCTCGCGGCCTAGCTGTTCTCTCCTCTCCTGTGGGCCTTCGGGTCCACCACCTGGTTCCAGAACCGTCAGCTGGTTCCGGGCCGAGCCTTTGGCTTAGGTGCCTCCTCCTGGGTATCCGAGTTCCGCCAACGCCAGGCGGTCCTTGGTAGTGCTTTTAAGCACGGGCACCTACAGCTTAGTAACCGGGTTCCAGCACCGTCAGCTGGTCCTCGGTCGTGCCATTGGCTCTTGCACACTGGGGCAACGCATCCGGGTTCCAGCACCGCCAGCAGTGTTCTCGGCAGTGTTCTTGTCACAGGTACTCCCTCGTGCCAAGCCTGGTTTCAGCACCGTCAGCTGTTTCCGGGTTGTGTCAACTTCACTGAGACGCCTATGCTTGCCCCGTCGTGGTGCGGTCGAGTTAGCCAACTCCAGGGTGCCTCCAGTTTAGGAGCTTCCTATGTGGGCTGCGTGAACTGGTAGTCAAGGCTGGTTCTGTAGTGCCAGTAGGCCCAGCTCCCCCTGTAGGACTGTTGGGGTTCGGTAACTGCGGCTGCCTCGCGGCCTAGCTGTTCTCTCCTCTCCTGTGGGCCTTCGGGTCCACCACCTGGTTCCAGAACCGTCAGCTGGTTCCGGGCCGAGCCTTTGGCTTAGGTGCCTCCTCCTGGGTATCCGAGTTCCGCCAACGCCAGGCGGTCCTTGGTAGTGCTTTTAAGCACGGGCACCTACAGCTTAGTAACCGGGTTCCAGCACCGTCAGCTGGTCCTCGGTCGTGCCATTGGCTCTTGCACACTGGGGCAACGCATCTGGGTTCCAGCACCGCCAGCTGGTTCTCGGCAGTGTTCTTGTCACAGGTACTCCCTCGTGCCAAGCCTGGTTTCAGCACCGTCAGCTGTTTCCGGGTTGTGTCAACTTCACTGAGACGCCTATGCTTGCCCCGTCGTGGTGCGGTCGAGTTAGCCAACTCCAGGGTGCCTCCAGTTTAGGAGCTTCCTATGTGGGCTGCGTGAACTGGTAGTCAAGGCTGGTTCTGTAGTGCCAGTAGGCCCAGCTCCCCCTGTAGGACTGTTGGGGTTCGGTAACTGCGGCTGCCTCGCGGCCTAGCTGTTCTCTCCTCTCCTGTGGGCCTTCGGGTCCACCACCTGGTTCCAGCACCATCAGCTGGTTCCGGGCCGAGCCTTTGGCTTAGGTGCCTCCTCCTGGGTATCCGAGTTCCGCCAATGCCAGGCGGTCCTTGGTAGTGCTTTTAAGCGCGGGCACCTACAGCTTAGTAACCGGGTTCCAGCACCGTCAGCTGGTCCTCGGTCGTGCCATTGGCTCTTGCACACTGGGGCAACGCATCCGGGTTCCAGCACCGCCAGCAGTGTTCTCGGCAGTGTTCTTGTCACAGGTACTCCCTCGTGCCAAGCCTGGTTTCAGCACCGTCAGCTGTTTCCGGGTTGTGTCAACTTCACTGAGACGCCTATGCTTGCCCCGTCGTGGTGCGGTCGAGTTAGCCAACTCCAGGGTGCCTCCAGTTTAGGAGCTTCCTATGTGGGCTGCGTGAACTGGTAGTCAAGGCTGGTTCTGTAGTGCCAGTAGGCCCAGCTCCCCCTGTAGGACTGTTGGGGTTCGGTAACTGCGGCTGCCTCGCGGCCTAGCTGTTCTCTCCTCTCCTGTGGGCCTTCGGGTCCACCACCTGGTTCCAGAACCGTCAGCTGGTTCCGGGCCGAGCCTTTGGCTTAGGTGCCTCCTCCTGGGTATCCGAGTTCCGCCAACGCCAGGCGGTCCTTGGTAGTGCTTTTAAGCACGGGCACCTACAGCTTAGTAACCGGGTTCCAGCACCGTCAGCTGGTCCTCGGTCGTGCCATTGGCTCTTGCACACTGGGGCAACGCATCTGGGTTCCAGCACCGCCAGCTGGTTCTCGGCAGTGTTCTTGTCACAGGTACTCCCTCGTGCCAAGCCTGGTTTCAGCACCGTCAGCTGTTTCCGGGTTGTGTCAACTTCACTGAGACGCCTATGCTTGCCCCGTCGTGGTGCGGTCGAGTTAGCCAACTCCAGGGTGCCTCCAGTTTAGGAGCTTCCTATGTGGGCTGCGTGAACTGGTAGTCAAGGCTGGTTCTGTAGTGCCAGTAGGCCCAGCTCCCCCTGTAGGACTGTTGGGGTTCGGTAACTGCGGCTGCCTCGCGGCCTAGCTGTTCTCTCCTCTCCTGTGGGCCTTCGGGTCCACCACCTGGTTCCAGCACCATCAGCTGGTTCCGGGCCGAGCCTTTGGCTTAGGTGCCTTCTCCTGGGTATCCGAGTTCCGCCAATGCCAGGCGGTCCTTGGTAGTGCTTTTAAGCACGGGCACCTACAGCTTAGTAACCGGGTTCCAGCACCGTCAGCTGGTCCTCGGTCGTGCCATTGGCTCTTGCACACTGGGGCAACGCATCTGGGTTCCAGCACCGCCAGCTGGTTCTCGGCAGTGTTCTTGTCACAGGTACTCCCTCGTGCCAAGCCTGGTTTCAGCACCGTCAGCTGTTTCCGGGTTGTGTCAACTTCACTGAGACGCCTATGCTTGCCCCGTCGTGGTGCGGTCGAGTTAGCCAACTCCAGGGTGCCTCCAGTTTAGGAGCTTCCTATGTGGGCTGCGTGAACTGGTAGTCAAGGCTGGTTCTGTAGTGCCAGTAGGCCCAGCTCCCCCTGTAGGACTGTTGGGGTTCGGTAACTGCGGCTGCCTCGCGGCCTAGCTGTTTTCTCCTCTCCTGTGGGCCTTCGGGTCCACCACCTGGTTCCAGCACCGTCAGCTGGTTCCGGGCCGAGCCTTTGGCTTAGGTGCCTCCTCCTGGGTATCCGAGTTCCGCCAATGCCAGGCGGTCCTTGGTAGTGCTTTTAAGCGCGGGCACCTACAGCTTAGTAACCGGGTTCCAGCACCGTCAGCTGGTCCTCGGTCGTGCCATTGGCTCTTGCACACTGGGGCAACGCATCCGGGTTCCAGCACCGCCAGCTGGTTCTCGGCAGTGTTCTTGTCACAGGTACTCCCTCGTGCCAAGCCTGGTTTCAGCACCGTCAGCTGTTTCCGGGTTGTGTCAACTTCACTGAGACGCCTATGCTTGCCCCGTCGTGGTGCGGTCGAGTTAGCCAACTCCAGGGTGCCTCCAGTTTAGGAGCTTCCTATGTGGGCTGCGTGAACTGGTAGTCAAGGCTGGTTCTGTAGTGCCAGTAGGCCCAGCTCCCCCTGTAGGACTGTTGGGGTTCGGTAACTGCGGCTGCCTCGCGGCCTAGCTGTTCTCTCCTCTCCTGTGGGCCTTCGGGTCCACCACCTGGTTCCAGCACCGTCAGCTGGTTCCGGGCCGAGCCTTTGGCTTAGGTGCCTCCTCCTGGGTATCCGAGTTCCGCCAACGCCAGGCGGTCCTTGGTAGTGCTTTTAAGCACGGGCACCTACAGCTTAGTAACCGGGTTCCAGCACCGTCAGCTGGTCCTCGGTCGTGCCATTGGCTCTTGCACACTGGGGCAACGCATCTGGGTTCCAGCACCGCCAGCTGGTTCTTGGCAGTGTTCTTGTCACAGGTACTCCCTCGTGCCAAGCCTGGTTTCAGCACCGTCAGCTGTTTCCGGGTTGTGTCAACTTCACTGAGACGCCTATGCTTGCCCCGTCGTGGTGCGGTCGAGTTAGCCAACTCCAGGGTGCCTCCAGTTTAGGAGCTTCCTATGTGGGCTGCGTGAACTGGTAGTCAAGGCTGGTTCTGTAGTGCCAGTAGGCCCAGCTCCCCCTGTAGGACTGTTGGGGTTCGGTAACTGCGGCTGCCTCGCGGCCTAGCTGTTCTCTCCTCTCCTGTGGACCTTCGGGTCCACCACCTGGTTCCAGCACCGTCAGCTGGTTCCGGGACGAGACTTTGGCTTAGGTGCCTCCTCCTGGGTATCCGAGTTCCGCCAACGCCAGGCGGTCCTTGGTAGTGCTTTTGAGCACGGGCACCTACAGCTTAGTAACCGGGTTCCAGCACCATCAGCTGGTCCTCGGTCGTGCCATTGGCTCTTGCACACTGGGGCAACGCATCTGGGCTCCAGCACCGCCAGCTGGTTCTCGGCAGTGTTCTTGTCACAGGTACTCCCTCGTGCCAAGCCTGGTTTCAGCACCGTCAGCTGTTTCCGGGTTGTGTCAACTTCACTGAGACGCCTATGCTTGCCCCGTCGTGGTGCGGTCGAGTTAGCCAACTCCAGGGTGCCTCCAGTTTAGGAGCTTCCTATGTGGGCTGCGTGAACTGGTAGTCAAGGCTGGTTCTGTAGTGCCAGTAGGCCCAGCTCCCCCTGTAGGACTGTTGGGGTTCGGTAACTGCGGCTGCCTCGCGGCCTAGCTGTTCTCTCCTCTCCTGTGGACCTTCGGGTCCACCACCTGGTTCCAGCACCGTCAGCTGGTTCTCGGCAGTGTCTTTTACTCTTGTACCTTCTGCTCCCCATCCTGGTTCCAGTAACGTCAGCTGGTTCCGGGCAGAGCCTTTGGCTTAGGTGCCTCCTTCTGGGTATCCAAGTTCCACCAACGTCAGGTGGTCCTTGGTAGTGCTTTCAGGCACGGGTACCTCCTGCTTAGTAACCGGGTTCCAGTAACGTCAGCTGGTCCTCGGTAGTTCCATTGGCTCTTGGACCTTCGGCTACCCATCCGGGTTCCAGTACCGTCAGCTGGTTCTCGGCAGTGTCTTTTGCTCTTGTACCTTCTGCTCCCCATCCTGGTTCCAGTAACGTCAGCTGGTTCCGGGCAGAGCCTTTGGCTTAGGTGCCTCCTTCTGGGTATCCGAGTTCCGCCAACGTCAGGCGGTCCTTGGTAGTGCTTTTTAGCACGGGTACCTCCTGCTTAGTAACCGGGTTCCAGTAACGTCAGCTGGTCCTCGGTAGTTCCATAGGCTCTTGAACCTTCGGGTAGCCATCCGAGTTCCAGTTCCATCAGCTGGTTCTTGGCATTTTCTCAGCCTTCTTGTACCTTCTGCTACATTTCCAAGTTTAAGACCCTAAAGTCGACGACCCGGAAGACCACCCCGATGACGACGACGACCCGGAAGACCACTCCGATGACGATGACGACGGCGGAGACGACGACGGAGACGACGACGGCGGAGACGACGACGGCGGAGATGACGACACTGAAGACGACGACCCTGGAGACGACGACATGGAAGACCGAGAAGCAGAAGAACAAGAGGCTGCAGAACAAAGAGCAGAAGAACATTAAGCATAACACTTAATATCAGAGCAAAAGATATTATCTAAATTATATGCAGAAGAAGACTAAGCAGTGTATGGGGGTGAGTCCGTTCCTCCTCGTGGTGCCCCTGGATAAAGCCTGATGCTGCAGGCCAAACTGAACGCGGACAAATGTAACTTTTGTGACTGGCAGAACGGAAGGTGTAATCTTCCAACTTTTATAGATAACAACTACGGGAATGCCTGTCACAAATGAGAATATGATGAAGAAGTAGAATAGGAAGAATAATAACAGTGGAATAAAAAGAATATGTAGAATAGGAAGAATAATAATAGTTGAAGAAAATGAATATGAAGAATGTAATAAAAAAAAAAAATAGGTAGAAGATGAAGAAGAAGATGAATAAGGTGAAGAAGTTGATGTCAAAGATGCTGATGATGATGAAGATGAAAGTGTGGGAAAAGGAAAAAAAAGAAGGGGAAGGTCGTGGAATAGTGAAACATCAATATCTGACAAAATAAAAAAAAATTTACATAGTCAATATCTTTTTCAATCCGAACGTCTTTAAAAAAAAAAAAAAAAAATCATGCTATTCTATTTGATTGAACTAATCCTCATTGCCTTTAATGTCTCCGCCACCTCCCCCATACATCCTACATTATTCTTAGTTGTTTTCCTTCATGTAGAATGAACCTACAAGGCAAGAAAGGGTTTATTTTAATTCCGATATTTTGGTCCCATTGACTTGCATTGGGATCGGGTATCGGTATCGGCGATATCCGATATTTTTTGAATATCGGCCGATCCAAACCGATACCGATACTTTCCGATATCGGAAGGTATCGCTCAACACTAGTTATGTTAGGCCTACAAAGCCTGTCTGTGGTCCCTCCTTCCAATAGTCCTCCACTGACCACACCACTGCTGCCCGTGTACCCCTGGAACCTATTTTAAAGTACCTACAGCCTACTTTTGTTATGTTAGGCCTACTAAGCCTGTCTGCGGTCCCTCCTTCCAATAGTCCTCCACTGACCACACCACTGCTGCCCGTGTACCCCTGGATCCTATTTTAAAGTGCCTACAGCCTACTTTTGTTATGTTAGGCCTACTAAGCCTGTCTGCGGTCCCTCCTTCCAATAGTCCTCCACTGACCACACCACTGCTGCCCGTGTACCCCTGGAACCTATTTTAAAGTGCCTACAGCCTACTTTTGTTATGTTAGGCCTACAAAGCCTGTCTGCGGTCCCTCCTTCCAATAGTCCTCCACTGACCACACCACTGCTGCCCGTGTACACCTGGAACCTATTTTAAAGTGCCTACAGCCTACTTTTGTTATGTTAGGCCTACTAAGCCTGTCTGCGGTCCCTCCTTCCAATAGTCCTCCACTGACCACACCACTGCTGCCCGTGTACCCCTGGAACCTATTATAAAGTGCCTACAGCCTACTTTTGTTATGTTAGGCCTACAAAGCCTGTCTGCGGTCCCTCCTTCCAATAGTCCTCCACTGACCACACCACTGCTGCCCGTGTACCCCTGGAACCTATTTTAAAGTGCCTACAGCCTACTTTTGTTATGTTAGGCCTATAAAGCCTGTCTGCGGTCCCTCCTTCCAATAGTCCTCCACTGACCACACCACTGCTGCCCGTGTACCCCTGGAAGCTATTTTAAAGTGCCTACAGCCTACTTTTGTTATGTTAGGCCTACTAAGCCTGTCTGCGGTCCCTCCTTCCAATAGTCCTCCACTGACCAGACCATGGCTGCCCGTGTACCCCTGGAACCTATTTTAAAGTGCCTACAGCCTACTTTTGTTATGTTAGGCCTACAAAGCCTGTCTGCGGTCCCTCCTTCCAATAGTCCTCCACTGACCACACCACTGCTGCCTGTGTACCCCTGGAACCTATTTTAAAGTGCCTACAGCCTACTTTTGTTATGTTAGGCCTACTAAGCCTGTCTGCGGTCTCTCCTTCCAATAGTCCTCCACTGACCACACCACTGCTGCCCGTGTACCCCTGGAACCTATTTTAAAGTGCCTACAGCCTACTTTTGTTATGTTAGGCCTACTAAGCCTGTCTGCGGTCCCTCCTTCCAATAGTCCTCCACTGACCACACCACTGCTGCCCGTGTACCTCTGGAAGCTATTTTAAAGTGCCTACAGCCTACTTTTTTTATGTTAGGCATACAAAGCCTGTCTGCGGTCCCTCCTTCCAATAGTCCTCCACTGACCACAGCACTGCTGCCCGTGTACCCCTGGAACCTATTTTAAAGTATCTACAGCCTACTTTTGTTATGTTAGGCCTACTAAGCCTGTCTGCGGTCCCTCCTTACAATAGTCCTCCACTGACCAGACCACTGCTGCCCGTGTACCCCTGGAAGCTATTTTAAAGTGCCTACAGCCTACTTTTGTTATGTTAGGCCTACTAAGCCTGTCTGCGGTCCCTCCTTCCAATAGTCCTCCACTGACCACACCACTGCTGCCCGTGTACCCCTGGAACCTATTTTAAAGTGCCTACAGCCTACTTTTGTTATGTTAGGCCTATAAAGCCTGTCTGCGGTCCCTCCTTCCAATAGTCCTCCACTGACCACACCACTGCTGCCCGTGTACCCCTGGAAGCTATTTTAAAGTGCTTACAGCCTACTTTTGTTATGTTAGGCCTACAAAGCCTGTCTGTGGTCCCTCCTTCCAATAGTCCTCCACTGACCACACCACTGCTGCCCGTGTACCCCTGGAACCTATTTTAAAGTGCCTACAGCCTACTTTTGTTATGTTAGGCTCACTAAGCCTGTCTGCGGTCCCTCCTTCCAATAGTCCTCCAATGAACACACCACTGCTGCCCGTGTACCCCTGGAACCTATTTTAAAGTGCCTACAGCCTACTTTTGTTATGTTAGGCCTACAAAGCCTGTCTGCGGTCCCTCCTTCCAATTGTCCTCCACTGACCAGACCATGGCTGCCCGTGTACCCCTGGAACCTATTTTAAAGTGCCTACAGCCTACTTTTGTTATGTTAGGCCTACTAAGCCTGTCTGCGGTCCCTCCTTCCAATAGTCCTCCACTGACCACACCACTGCTACCCGTGTACCCCTGGAAGCTATTTTAAAGTGCCTACAGCCTACTTTTGTTATGTTAGGCCTACAAAGCCTGTCTGCGGTCCCTCCTTCCAAAAGTCCTCCACTGACCACACCACTGCTGCCCGTGTAACCCTGGAACCTATTTTAAAGTGCCTACAGCCTACTTTTGTTATGTTAGACCTACAAAGCCTGTCTTCGGTCCCTCCTTCCAATAGTCCTCCACTGACCACACCACTGCTGCCCGTGTACTCCTGGAAGCTATTTTAAAGTGCCTACAAGCTACTTTTGTTATGTTAGGCCTACAAAGCCTGTCTGCGGTCCCTCCTTCCAATAGTCCTCCACTGACCACACCACTGCTGCCCGTGTACCCCTGGAACCTATTTTAAAGTGCCTGCAGCCTACTTTTGTTATGTTAGGCCTACTAAGCCTGTCTGCAGTCCCTCCTTCCAATAGTCCTCCACTGACCATACCACTGCTGCCCGTGTACCCCTGGAAGCTATTTTAAAGTGCCTACAGCCTACTTTTGTTATGTTAGGCCTATAAAGCCTGTCTGCGGTCCCTCCTTCCAATAGTCCTCCACTGACCACACAACTGCTGCCCATGTACCCCTGGAAGCTATTTTAAAGTGCCTACAGCCTACTTTTGTTATGTTAGGCCTACAAAGCCTGTCTGCGGTCCCTCCTTCCAATAGTCCTCCACTGACCACACCACTGCTGCCCGTGTACCCCTGGAACCTATTTTAAAGTGCCTACAGCCTACTTTTGTTATGTTAGGCCTACTAAGCCTGTCTGCGGTCCCTCCTTCCAATAGTCCTCCACTGACCAGACCACTGCTGCCCGTGTACCCCTGGAAGCTATTTTAAAGTGCCTACAGCCTACTTTTGTTATGTTAGGCCTACTAAGCCTGTCTGCGGTCCCTCCTTCCAATAGTCCTCCACTGACTACACCACTGCTGCCCGTGTACCCCTGGAAGCTATTTTAAAGTGCCTACAGCCTACTTTTGTTATGTTATTCATACAAAGCCTTTCTGCGGTCCCTCCTTCCAATAGTCCTCCACTGACCACACCACTGCTGCCCGTGTACCCCTGGAACCTATTTTAAAGTGCCTACAGCCTACTTTTGTTATGTTAGACCTACTAACCCTGTTGGCGGTCCCTCCTTCCAAAAGTCCTCCACTGACCACACCACTGCTGCCCGTGTACCCCTGGAACCTATTTTAAAGTGCCTACAGCCTACTTTTGTTATGTTAGGCCTATAAAGCCTGACTGCGGTCCCTCCTTCCAATAGTCCTCCACTGACCACACCGCTGCTGCCCGTGTACCCCTGGAAGCTATTTTAAAGTGCCTACAGCCTACTTTTGTTATGTTAGGCCTACAAAGCCTGTCTGTGGTCCCTCCTTCCAATAGTCCTCCACTGACCACACCACTGCTGCCCGTGTACCCCTGGAACCTATTTTAAAGTGCCTACAGCCTACTTTTGTTATGTTAGGCCTACTAAGCCTGTCTGTGGTCCCTCCTTCCAATAGTCCTCCACTGACCACACCACTGCTGCCCGTGTACCCCTGGAACCTATTTTAAAGTGCCTACAGCCTACTTTTGTTATGTTAGGCCTACTAAGCCTGTCTGCGGTCCCTCCTTCCAATAGTCCTCCACTGACCACACCACTGCTGCCCGTGTACCCCTGGAACCTATTTTAAAGTGCCTACAGCCTACTTTTGTTATGTTAGGCATACAAAGCCTGTCTGCGGTCCCTCCTTCCAATAGTCCTCCACTGACCACACCACTGCTGCCCGTGTACTCCTGGAAGCTATTTTAAAGTGCCTACAGCCTACTTTTGTTATGTTAGGCCTACAAAGCCTGTCTGCAGTCCCTCCTTCCAATAGTCCTCCACTGACCACACCACTGCTGCCCGTGTACCCCTTTTACCAATTTTAAAGTGCCTACATCCTACTTTTGTTATGTTAGGCCTACTAAGCCTGTCTGCGGTCCCTCCTTCCAATAGTCCTCCACTGACCACACCACTGCTGCCCGTGTACCCCTGGAACCTATTATGAAGTGCCTACAGCCTACTTTTGTTATGTTAGGCCTACAAAGCCTGTCTGTGGTCCCTCCTTCCAATAGTCCTCCACTGACCACACCACTGCTGCCCGTGTACCCCTGGAACCTATTTTAAAGTGCCTACAGCCTACTTTTGTTATGTTATGCCTACTAAGCCTGTCTGCGGTCCCTCCTTCCAATAGTCCTCCACTGACCACACCACTGCTGCCCGTGTACACCTGGAACCTATTTTAAAGTGCCTACAGCCTACTTTTGTTATGTTAGGCCTACTAAGCCTGTCTGCGGTCCCTCCTTCCAATAGTCCTCCACTGACCACACCACTGCTGCCCGTGTACCCCTGGAACCTATTTTAAAGTGCCTACAGCCTACTTTTGTTATGTTAGGCATACAAAGCCTGTCTGCGGTCCCTCCTTCCAATAGTCCTCCACTGACCACACCACTGCTGCCCGTGTACTCCTGGAAGCTATTTTAAAGTGCCTACAGCCTACTTTTGTTATGTTAGGCCTACAAAGCCTGTCTGCGGTCCCTCCTTCCAATAGTCCTCCACTGACCACACCACTGCTGCCCGTGTACCCCAGGAACCTATTTTAAAGTGCCTACAGCCTACTTTTGTTATGTTAGGCCTACTAAGCCTGTCTGCGGTCCCTCCTTCCAATAGTCCTCCACTGACCACACCACTGCTGCCCGTGTACCCCTGGTACCAAATTTAAAGTGCCTACATCCTACTTTTGTTATGTTAGGCCTACAAAGCCTGTCTGCGGTCTCTCCTTCCAATAGTCCTCCACTGACCACACCACTGCTGCCCGTGTACCCCTGGAAGCTATTTTAAAGTGCCTACAGCCTACTTTTGTTATGTTAGGCCTACAAAGCCTGTCTGCGGTCCCTCCTTCCAAAATTCCTCCACTGACCACACCACTGCTGCCCGTGTACCCCTGGTACCAATTTTAAAGTGCCTACATCCTACTTTTGTTATGTTAGGCCTACTAAGCCTGTCTGCGGTCCCTCCTTCCAATAGTCCTCCACTGACCACACCACTGCTGCCCGTGTACCCCTGGAACCTATTATGAAGTGCCTACAGCCTACTTTTGTTATGTTAGGCCTACAAAGCCTGTCTGTGGTCCCTCCTTCCAATAGTCCTCCACTGACCACACCACTGCTGCCCGTGTACCCCTGGAACCTATTTTAAAGTGCCTACAGCCTACTTTTGTTATGTTAGGCCTACTAAGCCTGTCTGCGGTCCCTCCTTCCAATAGTCCTCCACTGACCACACCACTGCTGCCCGTGTACCCCTGGAACCTATTTTAAAGTGCCTACAGCCTACTTTTGTTATGTTAGGCATACAAAGCCTGTCTGCGGTCCCTCCTTCCAATAGTCCTCCACTGACCACACCACTGCTGCCCGTGTACTCCTGGAAGCTATTTTAAAGTGCCTACAGCCTACTTTTGTTATGTTAGGCCTACAAAGCCTGTCTGCGGTCCCTCCTTCCAATAGTCCTCCACTGACCACACCACTGCTGCCCGTGTACCCCAGGAACCTATTTTAAAGTGCCTACAGCCTACTTTTGTTATGTTAGGCCTACTAAGCCTGTCTGCGGTCCCTCCTTCCAATAGTCCTCCACTGACCACACCACTGCTGCCCGTGTACCCCTGGTACCAATTTTAAAGTGCCTACATCCTACTTTTGTTATGTTAGGCCTACAAAGCCTGTCTGCGGTCTCTCCTTCCAATAGTCCTCCACTGACCACACCACTGCTGCCCGTGTACCCCTGGAAGCTATTTTAAAGTGCCTACAGCCTACTTTTGTTATGTTAGGCCTACAAAGCCTGTCTGCGGTCCCTCCTTCCAATAGTCCTCCACTGACCACACCACTGCTGCCTGTGTACCCCTGGAACCTATTTTAAAGTGCCTACAGCCTACTTTTCTTATGTTAGGCCTACTAAGCCTCTCTGCGGTCCCTCCTTCCAATAGTCCTCCACTGACCACACCACTGCTGCCCGTGTACCCCTTGAACCTATTTTAAAGTGCCTACAGCCTACTTTTGTTATGTTAGGCCTATAAAGCCTGTCTGCGGTCCCTCCTTCCAATAGTCCTCCACTGACCAGACCACTGCTGCCCGTGTACCCCTGGAAGCTATTTTAAAGTGACTACAGCCTACTTTTGTTATGTTAGGCCTACTAAGCCTGTCTGCGGTCTCTCCTTCCAATAGTCCTCCACTGACCACACCACTGCTGCCCGTGTACCCCTGGAACCTATTTTAAAGTGCCTACAGCCTACTTTTGTTATGTTAGGCCTACTAAGCCTGTCTGCGGTCCCGCCTTCCAATAGTCCTCCACTGACCACACCACTGCTGCCCGTGTACCTCTGGAAGCTATTTTAAAGTGCCTACAGCCTACTTTTTTTATGTTAGGCCTACAAAGCCTGTCTGCGGTCCCTCCTTCCAATAGTCCTCCACTGACCACAGCACTGCTGCCCGTGTACCCCTGGAACCTATTTTAAAGTATCTACAGCCTACTTTTGTTATGTTAGGCCTACTAAGCCTGTCTGCGGTCCCTCCTTCCAATAGTCCTCCACTGACCACACCACTGCTGCCCGTGTACTCCTGGAAGCTATTTTAAAGTGCCTACAGCCTACTTTTGTTATGTTAGGCCTACAAAGCCTGTCTGCGGTCCCTCCTTCCAATAGTCCTCCACTGACCACACCACTGCTGCCCGTGTACCCCAGGAACCTATTTTAAAGTGCCTACAGCCTACTTTTGTTATGTTAGGCCTACTAAGCCTGTCTGCGGTCCCTCCTTCCAATAGTCCTCCACTGACCACACCACTGCTGCCCGTGTACCCCTTGAACCTATTTTAAAGTGCCTACAGCCTACTTTTGTTATGTTAGGCCTATAAAGCCTGTCTGCGGTCCCTCCTTCCAATAGTCCTCCACTGACCAGACCACTGCTGCCCGTGTACCCCTGGAAGCTATTTTAAAGTGACTACAGCCTACTTTTGTTATGTTAGGCCTACTAAGCCTGTCTGCGGTCTCTCCTTCCAATAGTCCTCCACTGACCACACCACTGCTGCCCGTGTACCCCTGGAACCTATTTTAAAGTGCCTACAGCCTACTTTTGTTATGTTAGGCCTACTAAGCCTGTCTGCGGTCCCGCCTTCCAATAGTCCTCCACTGACCACACCACTGCTGCCCGTGTACCTCTGGAAGCTATTTTAAAGTGCCTACAGCCTACTTTTTTTATGTTAGGCCTACAAAGCCTGTCTGCGGTCCCTCCTTCCAATAGTCCTCCACTGACCACAGCACTGCTGCCCGTGTACCCCTGGAACCTATTTTAAAGTATCTACAGCCTACTTTTGTTATGTTAGGCCTACTAAGCCTGTCTGCGGTCCCTCCTTCCAATAGTCCTCCACTGACCACACCACTGCTGCCCGTGTACTCCTGGAAGCTATTTTAAAGTGCCTACAGCCTACTTTTGTTATGTTAGGCCTACAAAGCCTGTCTGCGGTCCCTCCTTCCAATAGTCCTCCACTGACCACACCACTGCTGCCCGTGTACCCCAGGAACCTATTTTAAAGTGCCTACAGCCTACTTTTGTTATGTTAGGCCTACTAAGCCTGTCTGCGGTCCCTCCTTCCAATAGTCCTCCACTGACCACACCACTGCTGCCCGTGTACCCCTGGTACCAATTTTAAAGTGCCTACATCCTACTTTTGTTATGTTAGGCCTACAAAGCCTGTCTGCGGTCTCTCCTTCCAATAGTCCTCCACTGACCACACCACTGCTGCCCGTGTACCCCTGGAAGCTATTTTAAAGTGCCTACAGCCTACTTTTGTTATGTTAGGCCTACAAAGCCTGTCTGCGGTCCCTCCTTCCAATAGTCCTCCACTGACCACACCACTGCTGCCTGTGTACCCCTGGAACCTATTTTAAAGTGCCTACAGCCTACTTTTCTTATGTTAGGCCTACTAAGCCTCTCTGCGGTCCCTCCTTCCAATAGTCCTCCACTGACCACACCACTGCTGCCCGTGTACCCCTTGAACCTATTTTAAAGTGCCTACAGCCTACTTTTGTTATGTTAGGCCTATAAAGCCTGTCTGCGGTCCCTCCTTCCAATAGTCCTCCACTGACCAGACCACTGCTGCCCGTGTACCCCTGGAAGCTATTTTAAAGTGACTACAGCCTACTTTTGTTATGTTAGGCCTACTAAGCCTGTCTGCGGTCTCTCCTTCCAATAGTCCTCCACTGACCACACCACTGCTGCCCGTGTACCCCTGGAACCTATTTTAAAGTGCCTACAGCCTACTTTTGTTATGTTAGGCCTACTAAGCCTGTCTGCGGTCCCGCCTTCCAATAGTCCTCCACTGACCACACCACTGCTGCCCGTGTACTTCTGGAAGCTATTTTAAAGTGCCTACAGCCTACTTTTTTTATGTTAGGCCTACAAAGCCTGTCTGCGGTCCCTCCTTCCAATAGTCCTCCACTGACCACAGCACTGCTGCCCGTGTACCCCTGGAACCTATTTTAAAGTATCTACAGCCTACTTTTGTTATGTTAGGCCTACTAAGCCTGTCTGCGGTCCCTCCTTCCAATAGTCCTCCACTGACCAGACCACTGCTGCCCGTGTACCCCTGGAAGCTATTTTAAAGTGCCTACAGCCTACTTTTGTTATGTTAGGCCTACTAAGCCTGTCTGCGGTCCCTCCTTCCAATAGTCCTCCACTGACCACACCACTGCTGCCCGTGTACCCCTGGAAGCTATTTTAAAGTGCCTACAGCCTACTTTTGTTATGTTAGGCATACAAAGCCTGTCTGCGGTCCCTCCTTCCAATAGTCCTCCACTGACCACACCACTGCTGCCCGTGTACCCCTGGAACCTATTTTAAAGTGCCTACAGCCTACTTTTGTTATGTTAGGCCTATAAAGCCTGTCTGCGGTCCCTCCTTCCAATAGTCCTCCACTGACCACACCACTGCTGCCCGTGTACCCCTGGAAGCTATTTTAAAGTGCTTACAGCCTACTTTTGTTATGTTAGGCCTACAAAGCCTGTCTGTGGTCCCTCCTTCCAATAGTCCTCCACTGACCACACCACTGCTGCCCGTGTACCCCTGGAACCTATTTTAAAGTGCCTACAGCCTACTTTTGTTATGTTAGGCTCACTAAGCCTGTCTGCGGTCCCTCCTTCCAATAGTCCTCCACTGAACACACCACTGCTGCCCGTGTTCCCCTGGAACCTATTTTAAAGTGCCTACAGCCTACTTTTGTTATGTTAGGCCTACTAAGCCTGTCTGCGGTCCCTCCTTCCAATAGTCCTCCACTGACCAGACCATGGCTGCCCGTGTACCCCTGGAACCTATTTTAAAGTGCCTACAGCCTACTTTTGTTATGTTAGGCCTACTAAGCCTGTCTGCGGTCCCTCCTTCCAATAGTCCTCCACTGACCACACCACTGCTGCCCGTGTACTCCTGGAAGCTATTTTAAAGTGCCTACAACCTACTTTTGTTATGTTAGGCCTACAAAGCCTGTCGGCGGTCCCTACTTCCAATAGTCCTCCACTGACCACACCACTGCTGCCCGTGTACCCCTGGAACCTATTTTAAAGTGCCTGCAGCTTACTTTTGTTATGTTAGGCCTACTAAGCCTGTCTGCAGTCCCTCCTTCCAATAGTCCTCCACTGACCATACCACTGCTGCCCGTGTACCCCTGGAAGCTATTTTAAAGTGCCTACAGCCTACTTTTGTTATGTTAGGCCTATAAAGCCTGTCTGCGGTCCCTCCTTCCAATAGTCCTCCACTGACCACACCACTGCTGCCCGTTTACCCCTGGAACCTATTTTAAAGTGCCTACAGCCTACTTTTGTTATGTTAGGCCTACTAAGCCTGTCTGCGGTCCCTCCTTCCAATAGTCCTCCACTGACCACACAACTGCTTCCCGTGTACCCCTGGAAGCTATTTTAACCCCTCTGTGACCTTGGACGTACTATCCCGTCGAGGTGCCCTGGGCCTATCTGACCCTTGACGGGATAGTACGTCCTGCCCTTTAATGCGATACCGCGACTTAAGTCGCGGTGATCGCATTAAAATTCCGACGCCATCTCACCTGGGGGGAGATGGCCTCGGCATCCAGGGCATTGTCGCCGCCTACCCGCCCTCTCGATCGCTGTGATTGGTTGTTCAATTCTGAACAGCCAATCACAGCCATTCTCATTGTTTCAGCCAATCGGAGCGGCTGAAACAATGAGGTCACAGGCTAGGATCGAGTACCGATGTACTCGATCCTAGGTCCGGTGCCTGGCAACGCCAGGCACCGGCAAGAACACCCCGGATTGGCACGATCGCCGATCGCATCGATCGCGCCAATCGCAGGGCACCGCGCGGTATTACCGCGCTGTGCCCTGCCGGAACCTGCGTGGATCGGTGCTCTAATAGCACCGATCCTAGGATAGGACACAGTGCAGGCCCAGCAGGGCCTGCAGGAGCCGATTGGCGCGATCGATGTCATCGTCGATCGCGCCAATCACAGGGCGCAGCGGCGATCACGCTGTGACCGCTCTGTGCCCTGTAGGTGACCTGGCTGTGACCTGCCTAGGATGGCGCGAACAGATCCGATCCTAGGCAGGTCACAGCCAGGTCACCAGGAAAGCTCTGATTGGTGGGATCGATGTTATGGTCGATCCCACCAATGACAGGTCACAGCAGCAGCATGACCGCTCTGTGACCTGTCTGTGTCACCTGCCTGACCTGTGTATGACCGCTCTGCAGGGTCCTCATTCTAGCTGAGGATTCCTACAGAGCGGTCATACTGCTGGATCTCCCTGCTGGATTTTGTGCCTGGATCTCCCTGCCGTGCTGGGTATTGTGGTGCCACAGCAGCCTGTAGCACCACAATCCCTGCTAAAGAAAGAAGACAACTAAACGTAAGTTTTATCCCTGATCCCTGCCCAATCCCCGTTCATCCACCCCAATCCCCGTTCATCCACCCCAATCCCCGTTCATCCACCCCAATCCCCCCTTCCCCCTCTTTTTACCCCCTCCACCCCCATTTGTGCCGCCTCCGTGCGCACATTTAGTAGCCGCCGAGCGTTGATTGGTGACGCAGTTCACCGATCAACACTCGCGCTCGCTTTTTTTCCCTCACCCCCGTTGCGCCAACTCCGTACACACATTCCGCAGCCGCCAAAGTTTGATAAGTGACGCAGTTCACTTATCAGAGTTTGTGCCTGCCGTTTTCCTTTTTTTTTTTTCACCCCCCTTTTGCGCCACCTGACTACAACCGTACGTTTTGATCACTGATCCCTGCCCAATCCCCACTTCCACCCCCATCTCCCTTCCCCCTCTTTTTACCCCCCTTTGCACCTCCTTCCGTGCGCCCATTTAACAGCCGCCGAACATTGATTGGTGACGTAGTTCACCGATCAACGCTCGCGCTCGCTTTTTTTCCCTCACCCCCGTTGCGCCAACTCCGTACACACATTCCGCAGCCGCCAAAGTTTGATAAGTGACGCAGTTCACTTATCAGAGTTTGTGCCTGCCGTTTTCCTTTTTTTTTTTTTCACCCCCCCTTTTGCGCCACCTGACTACAACCGTACGTTTTGATCACTGATCCCTGCCCAATCCCCACTTCCACCCCCATCTCCCTTCCCCCTCTTTTTACCCCCCTTTGCACCTCCTTCCGTGCGCCCATTTAACAGCCGCCGAACGTTGATTGGTGACGCAGTTCACCGATCAACGCTCGCGCTCGCTTTTTTTCCCTCACCCCCGTTGCGCCAACTCCGTACACACATTCCGCAGCCGCCAAAGTTTGATAAGTGACGCAGTTCACTTATCAGAGTTTGTGCCTGCCGTTTTCCTTTTTTTTTTTTTCACCCCCCTTTTGCGCCACCTGACTACAACCGTACGTTTTGATCACTGATCCCTGCCCAATCCCCACTTCCACCCCCATCTCCCTTCCCCCTCTTTTTACCCCCCTTTGCACCTCCTTCCGTGCGCCCATTTAACAGCCGCCGAGCGTTGATTGGTGACACAGTTCACCGATCAACTCTCGCGCTCGCTTTTTTCCCTTCAGCCTTTTTGCGCAACCTCCGTACACACATCCCGCAGCCGCCAAACTTTGATAAGTGATGCAGTTCTCTTATCAGAGTTTGTGCCTGCCTTTTTTTTTTTACAGGTTTTTCTTCTCCTTTTAGCATTTTCTTTTCAGATAAGTTTGCACAAATCACTATCCCCCCACACATACACATACAGTTATCAATAAAGTGCACCCAATCACCATATTCACACAAAAATGTCCCGCTCGTCCCGTTCGTCCCAACAGCGCTATTCATTGGAGGAGGCATATGCTTTCCTTGCCTCCGACACTGATAGCGAGGGAGAGGATCCCACTTTTCTTCACTTTTCTGATTCTTCATCCTCTTCCTCCTCCTCCTCCTCTTCCTCCTCGGGTCCTGCGGAACCACCACGCAGACGCCCCAGGACAGAAGATGAGGCAGCCCCCACCACTCCTGAACCAGCGCTCCCCACTGCGGAACCCACATGGACCTCGCCCCCCGAAAATTACGAGCCACTGATTCCAGATTTTGTGGCAGAATCAGAAATCAAGTTTGACACCACGGGCCTCACAGAAACAGACTTTTTCAAAGTCTTTTTCTCTGAGGATTTTATTAACCTCATGGTGGAGCAAACTAATTTGTATGCTCGTCAATTTTTGGAGCAAAACCCCGGTACATCATTTTCCAACTGGTCTCCTGTAGACGCAGTTGAAATGATGCAGTTTTGGGGCCTGGTCCTCCACATGGGGATCGTGAAGAAGCCAGAAATGCGGCAATATTGGAGTGTAGATGTTTTATATAACACTCCAGTATTCCGAATGGCCATGGTTCGGAGACGTTTTGAGGCCATCCATAAATTCCTGCATTATTCCGATAATGCACAGTGTCCCGCACGAGATGACCCCAACTTTGACCGTCTGTTCAAAGTTCGGCCGGTCATCGAACACTTCAACAAAAAGTTTTCTGTAGTGTACGTGCCCAAAAGGGACATCTGCGTGGATGAGTCCTTGGTGCATTTTAAGGGGCGGCTCGGATTCCGTCAATACCTGCCCAACAAAAGGGCCAGGTACGGAATCAAACTCTACAAGCTGTGTGAGAGTGCCTCAGGGTACATCCACAGGTTTAGAGTGTATGAAGGGAAGGACAGCAGGATTGAACCCCCTGAGTGTCCTCCTGTCCTGGGAGTGAGTGGGAAGATCGTGTGGGATTTGGTGCACCCACTGCTGGATAAAGGTTATCACCTCTATACTGATAACTTTTATACCAGCATCCCACTCTACAAATCCCTCTCTGCGCGAGGTACCGCAGCCTGCGGTACTGTGCTCAAAAATCAGAGAGGCCTCCCAAAGACGCTACTTCGGCAGATGCTCAGAAAAGGTGAGAGCAAGGCCCAATGTAGCGACCACCTGCTGGTGGTCAAGTACAAGGACAAGAGGGATGTCCTTCTCTTGACCACCATACATGGTGATGGCAGAGCCCTCAGCACTGTACGGGGTACCTCTACACAGGTCTGCAAACCGGACTGTGTACTGGGCTACAACAAAAGCATGGGGGGGGTTGATCTCTCTGATCAACTCCTCCAACCATACAGTGCTTTGAGAAAGGCCAAGGTGTGGTACAAAAAGTTGGCCGTCCACATCGTACAAATGGCAATGCTCAACGCTTTCCTGCTGTTACGATGTGCACGCCACACCGATACGTCGTACCTTCAGTTCCAGGAGGTAGTGGTTAAGGCCCTGATATTTGGTACTCCGGAAGGAGAGGGCCCCAGTACTTCCGGAACTGAAGGTGCTCGTATCGTACCAGGCCAGCATTTTCCGGGGGTGGTCCCGCCAACCGGCAGAAAAGGTAAGCCGCAAAAAAGGTGCCGAGTGTGTTACAAAAGGGGAATACGCAAGGACACCATTTATCAATGCGACACCTGCCCCGAAAAACCTGGCCTGTGTATGAAGGATTGCTTCAGATTGTACCACACCTCCATGCACTACTAATTTACTTTACAAGAAAGCGTACATTAGTTTCAAAAAGGGGGCACATCTAGATAAGTTCCTTGGGGGGGGTCTAGGTTCCAAAATGATGTCACGTGTGTTTTTTTTTTACTGTTTAGGCACATCAGGGGCTCTGCAAATGGAACATGACGACCGCAGACAATTTCTGCATTCCAAAACGTCACAACTTCCCTTTCGAGCCCCAACGTGTGCCTAAACAGTTTTTTCCCACATATGGCGTACCAGCGTAATCAGGACAATTTGGACAACAACTTTTGATGTCCAATTTCTCCTGTTACCTTTGGGAAAATTAAAAATTGGGGACTAAAATATCATTTTTGTGGGAAAAAATAGGATTTTTTATTTTCACGCCTGGGCATTATAAACTTTAGTGAAGCACGTGGGGGTTCAAATTTCTCACCAAACAGCTAGATAAGTTCCTTAGGGGGTACAGTTTCCAAAATGGGGTCACTTGTGGGGGGTTTCTACTGTTTAGTCACATCAGGGGCTCTGCAAATGGAACATGATGCCAGCAGAACATTCCATCAAAGTCTGCATTCCAAAACGTCACTACTTCCCTTTCGAGCCCCAACGTGTGCCCAAACAGTAGTTCCTCCCCACATATGGGGTATCAGCGTACTCAGGACAAATTGGACAACAACTTTTGGGGTCCAATTTCTCCTGGTACCCTTGGGAAAATTAAAAATTTGGGACTAAAATATCATTTTTGTGGGAAAAAATAGGATTTTTTATTTTCACGCCTGGGCATTATAAACTTTAGTGAAGCACGTGGGGGTTCAAAATTCTCACCACACAACTAGATAAGTTCCTTAGGGGGTACAGTTTCCAAAATGGGGTCACTTGTGGGGGGTTTCTACTGTTTAGTCACATCAGGGGCTCTGCAAATGGAACATGATGCCAGCAGAACATTCCATCAAAGTCTGCATTCCAAAACGTCACTACTTCCCTTTCGAGCCCCAACGTGTGCCCAAACAGTAGTTCCTCCCCACATATGGGGTATCAGCGTACTCAGGACAAATTGGACAACAACTTTTGGGGTCCAATTTCTCCTGGTACCCTTGGGAAAATTAAAAATTGGGGACTAAAATATCATTTTTGTAGGAAAAAATAGGATTTTTTATTTTCACGCCTGGGCATTATATACTTTAGTGAAGCACGTGGGGGTTCAAAATTCTCACCACACAACTAGATAAGTTCCTTAGAGGGTCTAGTTTCCAAAATGGCGTCACTTGTGGGGGGTTTCCACTGTTTAGGCACATCATGGGCTCTCCAAACGCGACATGGCGTCCGATCTCAATTCCAGCCAAAGTTAGCTTGAAAAAGTCAAACGGCGCTCCTTTCCTTCTGAGCCCTGCCATGCGCCCAAACAGTGGTTCCCCCCAAATATGGGGTATCAGCGTACTCAGGACAAATTGGACAACAACTTTTGGGGTCCAATTTATCCTTTTACCCTTGAGAAAATAAAAAATTGGGGACTAAGCGATCATGTTTGTGGAAAAAATAGGAATTTTTTTTTTCACGCCCGGGCGTTATAAACTTTCGTGAAGCACTTTGGGGATAAAAGTGCTCATGACACATCTAGATAAGTTCCTTAGGGGGTCTAGTTTCCAAAATGGGGTCATTTGTGGGGGGTTTCCACTGTTTAGGCACATCAGGGGGTCGCCAAACGCGACATGGCGTCCGATCTCAATTCCAGCCAAATTTAGCTTGAAAAAGTCAAACGGCGCTCCTTTCCTTCTGAGCCCTGCCATGCGCCCAAACAGTGGTTCCCCCCAAATATGGGGTATCAGCGTACTCAGGACAAATTGGACAACAACTTTTGGGGTCCAATTTCTCCTTTTACCCTTGAGAAAATAAAAAATTGGGGACTAAACGATCATGTTTGTGGAAAAAAATAGGAATTTTTTTTTTCACGCCCGGGCGTTATAAACTTTCGTGAAGCACTTGGGGGATAAAAGTGCTCATGACACATCTAGATAAGTTCCTTAGGGGGTCTAGTTTCCAAAATGGGGTCACTTGTGGGGCGTTTCCACTGTTTAGGCACATCAGGGGGTCGCCAAACGCGACATGGCGTCCGATCTCAATTCCAGCCAAAGTTAGCTTGAAAAAGTCAAACGGCGCTCCTTTCCTTCTGAGCCCTGCCATGCGGCCAAACAGTGGTCCCCCCCCCACATATGGGGTATCAGCGTACTCAGGACAAATTGGACAACAACTTTTGTGGTCCAATTTCTCCTTTTACCCTTGAGAAAATAAAAAATTGGGGACTAAACCATCATGTTTGTGGAAAAAATAGGAATTTTTTTTTTCACGCCCGGGCGTTATAAACTTTCGTGAAGCACTTGGGGGATAAAAGTGCTCATGACACATCTAGATAAGTTCCTTAGGGGGTCTAGTTTCCAAAATGGGGTCATTTGTGGGGGGTTTCCACTGTTTAGGCACATCAGGGGGTCGCCAAACGCGACATGGCGTCCGATCTCAATTCCAGCCAAATTTAGCTTGAAAAAGTCAAACGGCGCTCCTTTCCTTCTGAGCCCTGCCATGCGCCCAAACAGTGGTCCCCCCCCACATATGGGGTATCAGCGTACTCAGGACAAATTGGACAACAACTTTTGGGGTCCAATTTCTCCTTTTACCCTTGAGAAAATAAAAAATTGGGGACTAAACGATCATGTTTGTGGAAAAAATAGGAATTTTTTTTTTCACGCCCGGGCGTTATAAACTTTCGTGAATAACTTGGGGGATAAAAGTCCTCATGACACATCTAGATAAGTTCCTTAGGGGGTCTAGTTTCCAAAATGGGGTCATTTGTGGGGTGTTTCCACTGTTTAGGCACATCAGGGGGTCGCCAAACGCGACATGGCGTCCGATCTCAATTCCAGCCAAATTTAGCTTGAAAAAGTCAAACGGCGCTCCTTTCCTTCTGAGCCCTGCCATGCGCCCAAACAGTGGTCCCCCCCACATATGGGGTATCAGCGTACGCAGGACAAATTGGACAACAACTTTTGGGGTCCAATTTCTCCTTTTACCCTTGAGAAAATAAAAAATTGGGGACTAAACGATCATGTTTGTGGAAAAAATAGGATTTTTTTTTTTTACGCCCGGGCGTTATAAACTTTCGTGAAGCACTTGGGGGATAAAAGTGCTCATGACACATCTAGATAAGTTCCTTAGGGGGTCTAGTTTCCAAAATGGGGTCATTTGTGGGAGGTTTCCACTGCTTAGGCACATCAGGGGGTCGCCAAACGCGACATGGCGTCCGATCTCAATTCCAGCCAAATTTAGCTTGAAAAAGTCAAACGGCGCTCCTTTCCTTCTGAGCCCTGCCATGCGCCCAAACAGTGGTCCCCCCCCACATATGGGGTATCAGCGTACTCAGGACAAATTGGACAACAACTTTTGGGGTCCAATTTCTCCTTTTACCCTTGAGAAAATAAAAAATTGGGGACTAAACGATCATGTTTGTGGAAAAAATAGGAATTTTTTTTTTCACGCCCGGGCGTTATAAACTTTCGTGAATAACTTGGGGGATAAAAGTCCTCATGACACATCTAGATAAGTTCCTTAGGGGGTCTAGTTTCCAAAATGGGGTCATTTGTGGGGTGTTTCCACTGTTTAGGCACATCAGGGGGTCGCCAAACGCGACATGGCGTCCGATCTCAATTCCAGCCAAATTTAGCTTGAAAAAGTCAAACGGCGCTCCTTTCCTTCTGAGCCCTGCCATGCGCCCAAACAGTGGTCCCCCCCACATATGGGGTATCAGCGTACGCAGGACAAATTGGACAACAACTTTTGGGGTCCAATTTCTCCTTTTACCCTTGAGAAAATAAAAAATTGGGGACTAAACGATCATGTTTGTGGAAAAAATAGGATTTTTTTTTTTCACGCCCGGGCGTTATAAACTTTCGTGAAGCACTTGGGGGATAAAAGTGCTCATGACACATCTAGATAAGTTCCTTAGGGGGTCTAGTTTCCAAAATGGGGTCATTTGTGGGAGGTTTCCACTGCTTAGGCACATCAGGGGGTCGCCAAACGCGACATGGCGTCCGATCTCAATTCCAGCCAAATTTAGCTTGAAAAAGTCAAACGGCGCTCCTTTCCTTCTGAGCCCTGCCATGCGCCCAAACAGTGGTCCCCCCCCCACATATGGGGTATCAGCGTACTCAGGACAAATTGGACAACAACTTTTGGGGTCCAATTTCTCCTTTTACCCTTGAGAAAATAAAAAATTGGGGACTAAACGATCATGTTTGTGGAAAAAATAGGAATTTTTTTTTTCACGCCCGGGCGTTATAAACTTTCGTGAATAACTTGGGGGATAAAAGTCCTCATGACACATCTAGATAAGTTCCTTAGGGGGTCTAGTTTCCAAAATGGGGTCATTTGTGGGGTGTTTCCACTGTTTAGGCACATCAGGGGGTCGCCAAACGCGACATGGCGTCCGATCTCAATTCCAGCCAAATTTAGCTTGAAAAAGTCAAACGGCGCTCCTTTCCTTCTGAGCCCTGCCATGCGCCCAAACAGTGGTCCCCCCCACATATGGGGTATCAGCGTACTCAGGACAAATTGGACAACAACTTTTGGGGTCCAATTTCTCCTTTTACCCTTGAGAAAATAAAAAATTGGGGACTAAACGATCATGTTTGTGGAAAAAATAGGATTTTTTTTTTCACGCCCGGGCGTTATAAACTTTCGTGAAGCACTTGGGGGATAAAAGTGCTCATGACACATCTAGATAAGTTCCTTAGGGGGTCTAGTTTCCAAAATAGGGTCACTTGTGGGGGGTTTCCACTGTTTAGGCACATCAGGGGGTCGCCAAACGCGACATGGCGTCCGATCTCAATTCCAGCCAAATTTAGCTTGAAAAAGTCAAACGGCGCTCCTTTCCTTCTGAGCCCTGCCATGCGCCCAAAAAGTGGTTCCCCCTCACATGTGGGGTATCAGCGTACTCAGGATAAATTGGACAACAACTTTTGAGGTCCATTTTCTCTTTTTACCCTTGGGAAATTAAAAAGATTATTGCTGAAAGATAATTTTTGTGACTAAAAAGTAAAATGTAAATTTTTTCCTTCCATGTTGCTTCTGCTGCTGTGAATCACCTGAAGGGTTAATAAACTTCTTGAATGTGGTTTTGAGCACCTTGAGGGGTGCAGTTTTTAGAATGGTGTCGCTTTTGGGTATTTTCTGCCATATAGACCCTTCAAAATGACTTCAAATGTGAGGTGGTCCCTAAAAAAAATGGTTTTGTAAATTTGGTTGTAAAAATGAGAAATTGCTGGTCAAATTTTAACCCTTATAACTTCCTTGAAAAAAAAAAGTTTGTTTGAAAAATTGTGCTGATGTAAAGTAGACATGTGGGAAATGTTATTTATTAACTATATTGTGTCACATAACTCTCTGGTTTAACAGAATAAAAATTCAAAGTTGGAAAATTGTGAAATTTTCAAAATTTTCGCCAAATTTCCGTTTTTTTCACAAATAAACGCAAGTTATATCGAAGAAATTTTAGCACTATCATGAAGTACAATATGTTACAAGAAAACAATCTCAGAATCGCTAAGATCCGTTGAAGCGTTTCGGAGTTATAACCTCATAAAGGGACAGTGGTCAGAATTGTAAAAATTGGCCTGGTCATTAACGTGCAAACCACCCTTGGGGGTAAAGGGGTTAAAGTGCCTACAGCCTACTTTTGTTATGTTAGGCCTACAAAGCCTGTCTGCGGTCCCTCCTTCCAATAGTCCTCCACTGACCACACCACTGCTGCCCGTGTACCCCTGGAAGCTATTTTAAAGTGCCTACAGCCTACTTTTGTTATGTTAGGCCTACTAAGCCTGTCTGCGGTCCCTCCTTCCAATTGTCCTCCACTGACCAGACCACTGCTGCCCGTGTACCCCTGGAAGCTATTTTAAAGTGCCTACAGCCTACTTTTGTTATGTTAGGCCTACTAAGCCTGTCTGCGGTCCCTGCTTCCAATAGTCCTCCACTGACTACACCACTGCTGCCCGTGTACCCCAGGAAGCTATTTTAAAGTGCCTACAGCCTACTTTTGTTATGTTATTCATACAAAGCCTTTCTGCGGTCCCTCCTTCCAATAGTCCTCCACTGACCACACCACTGCTGCCCGTGTACCCCTGGAACCTATTTTAAAGTGCCTACAGCCTACTTTTGTTATGTTAGGCCTACTAACCCTGTTGGCGGTCCCTCCTTCCAAAAGTCCTCCACTGACCACACCACTGCTGCCCGTGTACCCCTGGAACCTATTTTAAAGTGCCTACGGCCTACTTTTGTTATGTTAGGCCTATAAAGCCTGTCTGCGGTCCCTCCTTCCAATAGTCCTCCACTGACCACACCACTGCTGCCCGTGTACCCCTGGAAGCTATTTTAAAGTGCCTACAGCCTACTTTTGTTATGTTAGGCCTACAAAGCCTGTCTGTGGTCCCTCCTTCCAATAGTCCTCCACTGACCACACCACTGCTGCCCGTGTACCCCTGGAACCTATTTTAAAGTGCCTACAGCCTACTTTTGTTATGTTAGGCCTACTAAGCCTGTCTGCGGTCCCTCCTTCCAATAGTCCTCCACTGACCACACCACTGCTGCCCGTGTACCCCTGGAACCTATTTTAAAGTGCCTACAGCCTACTTTTGTTATGTTAGGCCTACTAAGCCTGTCTGCGGTCCCTCCTTCCAATAGTCCTCCACTGACCACACCACTGCTGCCCGTGTACCCCTGGAACCTATTTTAAAGTGCCTACAGCCTACTTTTCTTATGTTAGGCATACAAAGCCTGTCTGCGGTCCCTCCTTCCAATAGTCCTCCACTGACCACACCACTGCTGCCCATGTACTCTTGGAAGCTATTTTAAAGTGCCTACAGCCTACTTTTGTTATGTTAGGCCTACAAAGCCTGTCTGCGGTCCCTCCTTCCAATAGTCCTCCACTGACCACACCACTGCTGTCCGTGTACCCCTGGTACCAATTTTAAAGTGCCTACATCCTACTTTTGTTATGTTAGGCCTACAAAGCCTGTCTGCGGTCCCTCCTTCCAATAGTCCTCCACTGACCACACCACTGCTGCCCATGTACTCTTGGAAGCTATTTTAAAGTGCCTACAGCCTACTTTTGTTATGTTAGGCCTACAAAGCCTGTCTGCGGTCCCTCCTTCCAATAGTCCTCCACTGACCACACCACTGCTGCCCGTGTACCCCTGGTACCAATTTTAAAGTGCCTACATCCTACTTTTGTTATGTTAGGCCTACAAAGCCTGTCTGCGGTCCCTCCTTCCAATAGTCCTCCACTGACCACACCACTGCTGCCCGTGTACCCCTGGAACCTATTATGAAGTGCCTACAGCCTACTTTTGTTATGTTAGGCCTACAAAGCCTGTCTGTGGTCCCTCCTTCCAATAGTCCTCCACTGACCACACCACTGCTGCCCGTGTACCCCTGGAACCTATTTTAAAGTGCCTACAGCCTACTTTTGTTATGTTAGGCCTACTAAGCCTGTCTGCGGTCCCTCCTTCCAATAGTCCTCCACTGACCACACCACTGCTGCCCGTGTACCCCTGGAACCTATTTTAAAGTGCCTACAGCCTACTTTTGTTATGTTAGGCATACAAAGCCTGTCTGCGGTCCCTCCTTCCAATAGTCCTCCACTGACCACACCACTGCTGCCCGTGTACTCCTGGAAGCTATTTTAAAGTGCCTACAGCCTACTTTTGTTATGTTAGGCCTACAAAGCCTGTCTGCGGTCCCTCCTTCCAATAGTCCTCCACTGACCACACCACTGCTGCCCGTGTACCCCAGGAACCTATTTTAAAGTGCCTACAGCCTACTTTTGTTATGTTAGGCCTACTAAGCCTGTCTGCGGTCCCTCCTTCCAATAGTCCTCCACTGACCACACCACTGCTGCCCGTGTACCCCTGGTACCAATTTTAAAGTGCCTACATCCTACTTTTGTTATGTTAGGCCTACAAAGCCTGTCTGCGGTCCCTCCTTCCAATAGTCCTCCACTGACCACACCACTGCTGTCCGTGTACCCCTGGAACCTATTTAAATTGCATAGAGCATCCTTTTTTTAATTGTAGGCGTACTAAGTCTGTCTGCGGTCCATAATTGAAATTGTCCTCCACTGACCAGAGCAATGCTGCCTGTGTACCCCTGTAACCTTTTTTAAACTGCATTGAGCCAAATTTTTTGTTTAAGGCCTACTACCTGTGTCTGTTTGCGCCACTCAATACAGCTGTCCTCCTCTGAAAAAAGCTGAGCGACAATAATCTGGTTTTCAGCCTATAGGAATTTGAAAACTGCATTGGGGCTACTACTTCGGTAGGGCCTACTAACGGTGTTTGAAGCTCCAAGGTGTTCTCCAGGTTGCCTCTCCATAGCTTCTATCTTCTAGCTCTCGTTAAGTAGTTGTTGAAACAACACTGCATTAGGCCAACAAGTTGGGTCTGGGTTGTAAAGACGGTGTCTTCCGCTCCAAGGTTTTCTCCAGGTTGCCTCTCCATAGCTTCGATCTTCTAGCTCTCATTAAGTAGTTGTTGAAACAACACTGCATTAGGCCTACAAGTTGGGTCTGGGTTGTAGAGACGGTGTCTGCCGCTCCAAGGTGTTCTCCAGGTTGCCTCTCCATAGCTTCGATCTTCTAGCTCTCGTTAACTAGTTGTTGAAGCAACACTGCATTAGGCCTACAAGTTGGGTCTGGGTTGTAGAGACGGTGTCTTCCGCTCCAAGGTGTTCTCCAGGTTGCCTCTCCATAGCTTCTATCTTCTAGCTCTCGTTAAGTAGTTGTTGAAACAACACTGCATTAGGCCTACAAGTTGGGTCTGGGTTGTAGAGACGGTGTCTCCCGCTCCAAGGTGTTCTCCAGGTTGCCTCTCCATAGCTTCTATCTTCTAGCTCTCGTTAAGTAGTTGTTGAAACAACACTGCATTAGGCCTACAAGTTGGGTCTGGGTTGTAGAGACGGTGTCTGCCGCTCCAAGGTGTTCTCCAGGTTGCCTCTCCATAGCTTCTATCTTCTAGCTCTCGTTAAGTAGTTGTTGAAACAACACTGCATTAGGCCTACAAGTTGGGTCTGGGTTGTAGAGACGGTGTCTCCCGCTCCAAGGTGTTCTCCAGGTTGCCTCTCCATAGCTTCTATCTTCTAGCTCTCGTTAAGTAGTTGTTGAAACAACACTGCATTAGGCCTACAAGTTGGGTCTGGGTTGTAGAGACGGTGTCTTCCGCTCCAAGGTGTTCTCCAGGTTGCCTTTCCTGAGCTTCTATCTTCAGGCTCTTGTTAAATAGTTGTTAATTGGAACAACTGCATTTGGCCTACTAGTCGGGTTGGGGCCTACTAACAGTGTCTGCTGCTCCTTGCTGTTCTCCTGGTTTCCTGTCCTGAAATTCCATTTTCAGGCTTTCGTTAAGTAGTTGTTAATGTTAGACTGCATTTGGCCTACTAGTTGGGTTGGGGCCTACTATCGGTGTCTGCCGCTCCTTGCTGTTCTCCTCCACTGAACAAAGCTGTGCCGCCTGTTTACTACTGTTGCCAATTTTGAACTGCATTTAGACTACTTACTGATTTGGGCCTACTCTCTGTGTCAGCCTCTCATTACAGTTGTCCTCCACTGAACAAAGCAATGCCCCCTGGTTAGTCCTGTTACCAATTTTGAACTGCATTTAGCCCACTTTATTCCTTGGGCCTATATCTGTGTTTCCTCCTCATCCTGCCCATTGCCCAGCCAGTGATAGATGAGTCTGCTGGTACATTGACCCATAACGCAACATTCCCCGTGCATGCTACACAGCAAGATTGTGACCCTGCTGAAAGTCAGGTTCCTCTTCCCGCATACCATACCACCTTACACGGGGACAAAGAGGAAGGTGCAGATGAAAGTGCAGGTTCCTTCCTCAGGTGGGGGGAGGAATACTCGTTGGCGACGTCACTGGCACAGGGCCCCTCATAGTACGCAAAAGTGTCGCTGCCTGTGGGAGGCTCCCCCGCCGTGCAAACACACCGCCGTACTTTGAGGGGCCCTGTGCCAGTGCCAATGCCAACGAGTGGGTCCCCCCTGCTTGCTCAGGATCACAGCACTTGCAAAGTTGAAATACTTACCTCTCCTTGCTCCACTGCCGTGACGTGGTCAAGATTTCCTGGGCCCACTAAATACTTGAACCAGCCCTACCCCCCACAACTTTAGCCAAATGACCCCCAATTTCCAATGCCTTACTATTATTATAAGGTAAATTAAGATTGACAAGCTTCAGTAACAAGAATGGATGTTTTTGCCATTAAAATGGGCACTGTACATGTTTTCCTGGCCTTCACTCACTGCCGACTATGCTCCCCCATTGACTTGCATTGGGTTTCGTGTTTCGGTCGATCCCTGACTTTTTCGCGATAATCGGCCGATTCCATTCGA
The DNA here is from genome assembly GCF_032444005.1 of Ranitomeya imitator. Classification (NCBI taxonomy): domain Eukaryota; kingdom Metazoa; phylum Chordata; class Amphibia; order Anura; family Dendrobatidae; genus Ranitomeya; species Ranitomeya imitator. Next base: position 16,190,309 of record NC_091283.1, read on the forward strand.
CTCGCTTTTTGAGATAGTCGGGTTTCGCGAAACCCAACTCGACCCTAAAAAACTAAAAGTCGCTCAACCCTAATTGATACAATTTACCTTGTTAAACAATTTCAAGCACGGAGAGATTTTTAATTCTATAATACATTATTGACCAACCTGCGGCCTGAAAGTGGCTGGTTTCCTCGGTGAGGAGAAAGCGGCATGGTTATGCTTTATTTTTTGGAGTCTGCAAGTGCTGCTTTGAAGCTAGCCGGGCCGCCTTAGTCCGTACCCCTGTCTTGCTCCAGAGGTAAAGCCGCCTCGCTAGTAGCATAGAAGAGCTATCAGTTTGCACCAAGGATGACACCATTGTGCTGGTCTAAATATTTAGGAGCATAAAGCCATCTGGAAAGTTGATGGCCAAAAAGGAACGGAGAGGCGCGCTGCTGAATAAAAAAGATGAGATAACTCCTTTAAGAACCTGTTGAGTAAATATTTATAATACATGTCAGAAAATGTATATTTCTATTGTATTATTACTGTTATTTTTGGGCATGTGACAGCCCTTATTTTGCATCTGGTGTTTTTTTTACAGAAGAACGCTATTTCGTTCTCAGCTCATCGGCAGCTCCAGGACGCGGCAATAACTTCTACTTAGTGAAACACCAACCAGATAGATTACGGAATGGAGCAATTCTCTATTCTTGTGACTGTAGAAACCATTTCATGCTTAGAACAATTTCCCCAATAATTGTACGAGCACTTATTTCCATCCTAGGAAAATTGTTAGGTTAAACGTAATTGTAAACACATTTCACTTCACTGAATTCCCTAAAAATTATCATCCTGGAGAACCACATACAATGAAGAAGTTTTCCGGGTGGTAAATCCATTTAGTTTGGTAATAAAAGATAAAGACTGTCGGCAAAAAAGTCAAATAAAAAAAGAGTAATTCTGAAAAAGTCCCTGCGCCTCAAATTTATCACATTTTTATATCAAAAAATTATAAAAATGTGAACAGTAATATTATTACATACGTCTGTGTTTTAAAACGTTTATCAGATAACACTGTTTCTAAGAGAATACGTTTCCTCACGGAGTAACTATATGTTCAGCACGTAGGGAGAACGTAAAGCTGTAATAACTCGCTGCGTGCCGCTGTGCAGAGACGGGCACTGATTATTTCGCACAGATACATACAAAGAATGTATCCACCCGCTGACTTTGGTTAGGTTAGCGTAAAGGAGTTAAAATATCAGGGGTACAAGCCCAAAAGCATATAATATGTCCATCACCCGCCTCCACCCAAAAAAAGTTACTGTGGATGTCAATATATCAATTAGACTAATGTTTATAGATTGCAGTCTTAGGTTCAACAGCTTACACCTATATACAACCATGGGCAAAAGTGTTGGCACCCTTGAAATTGTTCCAGAAAATGAAGTATTTCTCCCATAAAATTATTGCAATTACACATGTTTATGTCCTGTGTGTGTATTGGAACAACACAAAAAAAAAAAAACTGAGAAAAAAATGGCAAATTGAACATAATTATTCAATAAACTCCCAAAATGGGCCGGACAAAATTGTATGCATCCTCAGCTTAACCCCTTAACCCCCAGAGCTTTTTTCGGTTCAGCATTTTTGGTTTTCGCTCCCCTCCTTCCCAGAGCCATAACTTTTTTTATTTTTTTCCGTCAATATGGCCATGTGTGGGCTTATTTTCTGCAGGACGAGTTGTGATTTTGAACGACACCATTGGTTTTACAATTTCGTGTATCAGAAAAAAAGAGAAAAAGATTCCAAGTGTGGTGAAATTGCAAAAAAAAAAATCCAATCCCACACTTGTTTTTTTGTTTGGCATTTTTACTAGGTTCACTAAATACTAAAAGTGAGCTGCCATCATGATTCTCCAGGTCATTGCAAGTTCATAGACACCAAACATGTCCAGGACCTTTTTTATCTAAGTGGTAAAAAAAAATCCAAACTTTGCTATAAAAAAAATCAAATCGTGCAATTTTCCGCTACCCGTAGCATCTCCATTTTTCAGGATCTGGGGTTGGGTGCCGGCTTATTTTTTGACATTTTTAATGATAACATTTTGGTGCAGATACATTCATTTGATTGCCCGTTATTGCATTTTAATGCAATGTCGTGGCGACCAAAAAAACGTAATTCTGGCGTTCTGAATTTTTTTATTGCTGCGCCGTTTTGCGATCAGGTTAATCCTTTTCCGTATTTATAGATCGGGCGATTCTGAACGCGGTGATACCAAATATGCGTAGGGGTTTTTTTAACTGTTTTATTTTATATGGGTCGAAAGGGGGGTGATTTGAACTTTTATATATTTTTTATTTTTTTCATATTTTTGAAAACATTTTACTTTACTTTTGGCATTCTTCAATAGCCTCCATAGGAGGTTACAAGCTGCCACGAATTGATTGACTTTGCTACATAGAGGCGATGCTCAGATCACCTCTATGTAGTGGAATTACGGCATTGCTATGAGCGCCAACCACAGGGTGGCGCTCATAGCAGTCTGTCATCAACAACCATAGAGTTCTAAAGGAGACGGGGGTCACCGGTGCATGCATTTCCACACGAATGGCCGGAAGAGCTTGTTAAATGCTGCTGTCAGAGTTTGACAGTGGTATTTAACTAGTCAATAGGCACTGGCAGATTGCGACTCCACCCGTGCCTATTACGGGCACATGTCAGCTGTTGGGCTGACATGTCGCGGATTTGATGCAGGCTCACCGTCTGATGGCAGAAAGTGGTTAATATTGGGTTGCACCCTTTGAAATAAATAACTGCAATCAATAATTTCCTATAACCATCCACAAGCTTCTTACACATCTCCACTGGGATTTTGGAGCACTCTTCTTCTGTAAATTTCTCCAGGTCTCTCATACGTGACGTCGGCTTCTTCCAATAGCAATTTGAGATCTCTTCCCGGGTGTTCAATGGGATTACGATCTGGACTCATTGCTGCCACTTCAGAACTCTCCAGCTCTTTGTTTCCATCCTTTTCTGCGGGCTTGATTCTGGGGTCATTGTCCTGCTGGAATCCCATGACCTAGGCCGCAAACCCAGCTTTTTGACACTGGACATTACATTGTGGCCCAAAATCCTTTGCCAATCTTCTGATTTCATCATGTCTTCCACATAGTCAAGCCAATCAGTGGTAGAGGCAGCAAAACAACCCAAAACCATCTTTGACCCTCCACCATTTTTGACTGTAGGTACTGTGTTCTTTTCTTTGTAGACGTCATTCCATTTTCGGTGAACAGTAGAATGTTGTGCTTTATCAAAAAACTCTATCTTGGTCTCATCTGTCCACAAGATTCTTTCCCAGAAGGATTTTGGCTTACTCATATACATTTTGGCAAATTGCAGTCTCGCTTTTTTTTATGTCTGCGTCAGCATTCGGATCCTCCTGAGTCTCCTGCCATAGCGTTTCATTTTATTCTCATGTGGATGGATAGTGTGTGCTGACACTGATGCACCCTGAGCCTGCAGGACAGCTTGGATTCTTTAGAACTTGATTGAGGCTTATCCACCATCTGGACTATCCTGCTTTGCAACCTTTCATCGATTTCTTTCTGCTGTCCACGTTCAGGGAGATTTGCTACAGCATCATGAGTTGTAAACTTCTTCATTATGTTGCGCACTGTGGACAAAGGAAAATGAATATCTGGAGTTGAACTTGTAACCTTGAGATTGTTGATATTTTTCAATAATTTAAGTTCCCAACTCCTCAGACAGTTCTCTTCTCCCCTTTATGTTCTCCGTACTTAGTGTGACACACACATACACACAATGCAAAGATTGAGTCAACTTCTCCCCTTTTTATCTGGTTTCAGGGGTCATTTTCATATTGCCCACACCTGTTACTTGCCACATGTGAGCTTGTATGAGCATCACATGCTTTGAACAAAGGTTTTTACCCACAATTTTGGAAATACATCAACATGTGCATATCAAAACATGTGTAACTGCAATAGTTTTGGGGATAAATACTTCATTTTCTGGAATAATTTCAAGGGTGCCAATACTTTCAGCCATGACTGTAGGACAACATACTCCTATGTAGTCACCAAATAATAAACATATACCAGTTCAGCCCAGTGAGAAATGACTCCAATACAATTACATCAAGTAACTCACAGGTGACTGCAGTTGTTACTTTTTGCTCTCTAACCTGCGCAGAACGCTATGATGACTTCTTCTAACCATGATTCTGTGGACAACCCACTCCCCATTTATTATTATTGCCAATGCCCTGCTTAATGTCTCCAGATAGTAATTCTGCAGCTTTTTGTGGCCAGAAAGCAAACGTGTCCCGGACAGTAATAATTTTGTTTAATGTACTTAACAATAATAATTCCCTCCGTTGTGCCTCCAAGCAGTAATAATTACCACGTTGTGTCCCATAGTGTAATAGTTGCCCTTTAAATGCCTCCAATATAAATAACTCCTCTTTGTGCCTATGAAAACAATAATTGCTCTTTTCTGTTCCCCACAAAGTTTTAGTGCACTAAAGACCCACTCACAATAATAATATCCCCTTTATTCCCCTACAAGGTAAGAATAGCCCCCTAGTTACCGCCAACATAAATAATTCCCGCGTGTGTGCCTCTAAAAATATGAATTTCTCTTTGGGTGTTCCCATCTATGTGCCGCAACAATGTAACAGTGTCCCCCAGAACATAATTACATCCCTTCTGTGTCCTCCCAAACTAATAAACCGCCTTTGTGCCCCACGGTAAGTTTTCCCACATGATTTTCTCCCTTTGTGTTTCCTTTTTGTGTCTCTTACACAATAATAGTGCCCCCTTTGTGTATCCAAAAAATAATTATTAAAAATACTCCTCTACTGCAAGTCTCTTCCCATCACAATGAAGGAGCTTGATGCAGGGAATATTAAGAAAAACTGTTTACACAAACCTAATGGATACATACAGTGGACATAAGAAGTCTACAGCCCTGGTAAATGTCAAGTATTTACCATGAAAAAAAAATCCTATCAAGAAGTCATTTACAGCGATTCTGATTAACCCCATAGAAAGTATTGTTGTTCTGGGAGGATTTTACTGACATTTGCCAACCCATAAACAGCTGACAACACAGCAAAGGATCTCATTGTGAAAAAAAGGTATCGGTCAACAGAAATAAAAAAAGCATTTCCAAGGAAACCGATCTACCATGGACACTGTGAAGACATCATCAAGAAGGGTCTTAAATCTGGCACAACAGTGACATTACCTATAACGGAACGTCATTCAAAAACTATTGAATAGACAAGAACAAAACTGGTCAGGGAGTCAGCCAAGAGTCCGAAAGCAACATTAAAGTTGCTGCAGGAATTTGTATTCCCCAGGGAAGTGGGGAGGAATAGTGTATGTATATTCACAAACCAGACACACAAGGAAGGACGTACAGGGATAATTGAAAATAGCAATCATACAAATATGCACTCATAGAAAACTGAGGGGAACATTGGGTAGAAAAGGTAGGGAAACAAAATAGGAGATGATGGGGGATTGCGCACAACCTAGAAACAGTCACAGAACAACTCTACAAAAACACCTCTACCGAACACCGAATCCTCCACTCATTCACCAGGCAGTACAAGACTTAACACTGGCAATCCAAATTACAAGTGGTAAGAATTATTCATAGGAGAGGGGAGCGACTGATACTGCACAGCTGATATTCTCCAAGCTGAACAATTTAACCCCTGCACTGCCAAAAGAAACCATTTAAAATGAGGGAGAAGTGCTTCTATTCAGTGAAGGAGTACGAAATCTCAAGCGCTGTTGTCTTCTGGCTCCTCTCTGTCACGGGAAACCTGTGACAATTCTATTAGCTGAATACATAGTAGCTAAAATAGATAAAAAATATAAGAGGATGACGTTCAGCCAGTCACTAAATACAGAGGGGTTATGTATTTTGGCTTTTGATGTATACTTACCAGCCGCAGGTCAGGGTGAGTAGCACGGACTAGAAGTGCTGATGCAGAGGGTATCGATAAGCCAGTTGGTCTGTGCCACAGTGTAGAAGGTTGCACAGACTGACACCTTGAAGCAGCAGGACTGTGCTAGCAGGAAAGCACCCTGTTGTAGCAGAGCTGGGAGTGTAGACAGCATCTTGAAAAATCAAAGCTGGATTGGCAAACATGCACTGTGATGTAGCAGAGACGAGACTGCAGAATGCACCTTTAAATAGCAAAGCTGGATTGGCATACATTCTCTGTGACACAGCAGAGCTGACAGTGTGGACAGCACCTTGACAGACTAAAGCTGGAACCTTGTTGTAGCCAGGCTGAGTGTGTGTGGATAGAGCCTTGAGACAGCCGAAGTGTTTTTATTAGGAAGCACACTTCATGAAGACAGTTACAAAGCGCAGCATTGGCAGAACTGGGTTTGTCAAGTAGCTCAGACAATTGTATGTGGTCACAGTGAACTACTCAGGGCTGCCACTAGAAATTTCAGGGCCCCACACTAGCAAATTTTTTTGGGCCCCCTTGAGACTCCGCCCAGGCTCCACCCCAGCCGCGCCTCCACGCTCCACCCCTCAAACTGCCCACAGTCCCACCGCTCTCTCTTGGAAAAACTCCACTTCTCACCTATCACACATTAACAGTTCCCATCACCAGATCACTCAGCTTTTGATTTGGCCAATCACACAGCTTTTGATTTGGCCAAAAGATTTTTTAAGCCGCCACCATAACACGGTAGACACTTTCGACCGGGCCCTCCTCTACTGTAACCTATTAAATATTTGTTAAAATATGCAATACAATTTAGGTATATTTTTATTTATTCTTCAATTTTTAAAATGACCAATAATGTCACATACGAGGAACAAATACCGCTACACCATGTCAAGACCACATATTACCACCACAGTGATCGAATAACATCACATACAAGGAACAAATACCACAACACCATGACCAGACACCATATTATTACCACATAGTGACCAAATAGCACATCGAATACTACAATACTGATCAGTAATTAAAAAAAACACAATACTATCACCATGAGTGCCATTATACACAGGAGATCTGTAATTAGTATGCAATGTCTGTGTACAGATAATACAGTGATCACTGGTGACATTATACACAGGATCTCTGTATACAGTATACAGTGTATAGTGTCAGTGTATAGGTAACACACTGACTCACGAGAGAAGTCTCTAGGTGAAGTCCTTCATCTTTCATCTTTCATCCAGCACAGACCGCCATCATTTCTTCCAGCCAGGACTCGTCTCTGCAGGAAATAACACAGTTATCTCGAGCTCCGCTTGCAGAACACATTACTTAATTTTTCCCAACTTCTACATTACACCACCTGGAGAAAAAGAGGCGACATAGTGTCACTCTACACAGTAACAGGACCGCCCCGCCCCCATTTAAAACAGTATACTCAAAAAATAAAATAAATACGTCACTGTAGTAATAATATCCCTTAATTAGTCCCTATGGTATTAATATTCCCCATTCTGGCCCCCGTGTGTCTCATTCCTGGCTCCAGCCATATGTTCTCGCATCCTGCCCTCATGAGTATCCATTCTACCCCATATGATCTCCACATCCTGCCCCATCTGTCTCCATTGTATCCATCCTGCCCCATGATCCAATCCTGCCCCATGTCTTTCATTCTGCCCCGTGTCTCCAATCTTGCCCGTATCTCCATTCTGCCCCCAGTGTGTCCAGCAACTCTGCCCCAGTGTATCCAGCATTTCTGCCCCCAGTGTCTCCAGCATTCTGCCCCCAGTGTCTCCAGCATTTCTGCCCCAGTGTGTCCAGCATCTCTGCCCCAGTATGCCCAGCATCTCTGCCCCAGTGTGTCCAGCATCTCTGCCCCAGTGTGTCTAGCATGTCTGCCCCAGTATGTCCAGCATGTCTGCCCCAGTGTTTCCAGCATCTCTGCCCCAGTGTGTCCAGCATTCCTGCCCCAGTGTGTCCAGCATTTGTGCCTTAGTGTGTCCTACATTTCTGCCCCCACTGTCTAGCATTTCTGCCCCCAATGTCCAGCATCTCTGCCCTCAATGTCCAGCATCTCTGCCCCAGTGTGTCCAGCATCTCTGCCCCAGTATGCCCAGCATCTCTGCCCCAGTGTGTCTAGCATGTCTGCCCCAGTATGTCCAGCATGTCTGCCCCAGTGTTTCCAGCATCTCTGCCCCAGTGTGTCCAGCATTCCTGCCCCAGTGTGTCCAGCATTTGTGTTGTGAATTCTGTGGCTGAATTCACTCCTGTGGTCACAAGTGGTACTGCAGCTTCTGAGCTTCCTCCCTCAGGTGTTCTGGTGAGCTCGTTAACTGCTTCATTACTTAACTCCGCCTGATGCTGCTATCCTTGCTCCTTGTCAATGTTTCAGTGTTGGATCTGAGCTTCTCCTGATTGTTCCTGTGACCTGCTGCTCTGTATAGCTAAGTGCTTTTTGCTTTTTTGTTGCTTTTTTTCTGTCCAGCTTGTCTTTTGTTTTGCTGGAAGCTCTGAGACGCAAAGGGTGTACCGCCGTGCCGTTAGTTCGGCACGGTGGGTTTTTTTTGCCCCCTTTGCGTGGTTTTGCTTTAGGGTTTTTTGTAGACTGCAAAGTTCGCTTTACTGTCCTCGCTCTGTCCTAGAATATCGGGCCCCACTTTGCTGAATCTATTTCATCCCTACGTTTTGTCTTTTCATCTTACTCACAGTCATTATATGTGGGGGGCTGCCTTTTCCTTTGGGGAATTTCTCTGGGGCAAGTCAGGCCTATTTTTCTATCTTCAGGCTAGCTAGTTTCTTAGGCTGTGCCGAGTTGCCTAGGTAGTTGTTAGGCGCAATCCACAGCCGCTTTTAGTTGTGTTTAGGATAGGATCAGGTGTGCAGTCTACAGAGTTTCCACGTCTCAGAGCTCGTTCTTGTATTTTTGGGTATTTGTCAGATCACTGTGTGCGCTCTGATCGCTAAGCACACTGTGTTTCTGGATTGCCTTCATAACACCTGTCATTAGCAAACATAACAGTACAAGGAGCCAAACTAATGATTCTCAATAGAGGGAAAGAAAAAGTTCTGACATCATTTTTTTTTTTTTCTGCTCTGTGTTCACTTTTTTTTTTCTTCCCCTAGACATTTGGGTGATTCTGGACACAGGTGTGGACATGGATATTCAGGGTCTGTGCTCTTCAAAGGATAATCTCGTTATAAATGTACAAAAAATTCAAGATACTATTGATCAGAAATCTATGTTAGAACCAAGAATTCCTATTCCTGATTTGTTTTTTGGAGATAGAACTAAGTTTCTAAGTTTCAAAAATAATTGTAAGCTATTTCTGGCCTTGAAACCTCATTCTTCTGGTAATCCTATTCAACAGGTTTTGATTATTTCTTTTTTGCGCGGCGACCCTCAAGACTGGGCATTTTCTCTTGCGCCAGGAGACCCTGCATTGAGTAGTGTCGATGCGTTTTTCCTGGCGCTCGGATTGCTGTACGATGAGCCTAATTCAGTGGATCAGGCTGAGAAAAATTTGCTGGCTTTGTGCCAGGGTCAGGATGATATAGAAGTATATTGTCAGAAATTTAGGAAATGGTCAGTACTCACTCAGTGGAATGAATCTGCGCTGGCAGCTTTGTTCAGAAAGGGTCTCTCTGAGGCTCTTAAGGATGTCATGGTGGGATTTCCTATGCCTGCTGGTTTGAATGAGTCTTTGTCTTTGGCCATTCAGATCGGTCGACGCTTGCGCGAGCGTAAATCTGTGCACCATTTGGCGGTACTGCCTGAGGTTAAACCTGAGCCTATGCAGTGCGAAAGGACTATGACTAGAGTTGAACGGCAGGAATACAGACGTCTGAATGGTCTGTGTTTCTACTGTGGTGATTCCACTCATGCTATTTCTGATTGTCCTAAGCGCACTAAGCGGTCCGCTAGGTCTGCCGTCATTGGTACTGTACAGTCCAAATTCCTTCTGTCCATTACCTTGATATGCTCTTTGTCGTCGTTTTCTGTCATGGCGTTTGTGGATTCGCGCGCTGCCCTGAATCTGATGGATTTGGATTATGCTAAACGTTGTGGGTTTTTCTTGGAGCCTTTGCGGTGTCCTATTCCATTGAGAGGAATTGATGCTACACCTTTGGCCAAGAATAAACCTCAATACTGGGCCCAGCTGACCATGTGCATGGCTCCTGCACATCAGGAAGTTATTCGCTTTCTGGTGTTGCATAATCTGCATGATGTGGTCGTGTTGGGGTTGCCATGGCTACAAACCCATAATCCAGTATTGGATTGGAATTCCATGTCGGTATCCAGCTGGGGTTGTCAGGGGGTACATGGTGATGTTCCATTTTTGTCGATTTCGTCATCCACCCCTTCTGAGGTCCCAGAGTTCTTGTCTGATTATCAGGATGTATTTGAAGAGCCCAAGTCCGATGCTCTACCTCCGCATAGGGATTGTGATTGTGCTATCAATTTGATTCCTGGTAGTAAATTCCCTAAAGGTCGATTATTTAATTTATCCGTGCCCGAACACGCCGCTATGCGCAGTTATGTGAAGGAATCCCTGGAGAAGGGACATATTCGCCCATCGTCATCACCACTGGGAGCAGGGTTCTTCTTTGTAGCCAAGAAGGATGGTTCGCTGAGACCGTGTATTGATTACCGCCTTCTTAATAAGATCACTGTTAAATTTCAGTATCCCTTGCCATTGTTATCTGACTTGTTTGCTCGGATTAAGGGGGCAAGTTGGTTCACTAAGATAGATCTTCGTGGTGCGTATAATCTGGTGAGAATCAGGCAAGGAGATGAATGGAAAACTGCATTCAATACGCCCGAGGGTCATTTTGAGTATCTAGTGATGCCGTTCGGACTTGCCAATGCTCCATCTGTGTTTCAGTCTTTTATGCATGACATCTTCCGTGAGTATCTGGATAAATTCCTGATTGTTTACTTGGATGACATTTTGATCTTCTCGGATGATTGGGAGTCTCATGTGAAGCAGGTCAGAATGGTTTTTCAGGTCCTGCGTGCTAACTCTTTGTTTGTGAAGGGATCAAAGTGTCTCTTCGGTGTGCAGAAAGTTTCATTTTTGGGGTTCATCTTTACCCCTTCTACTATCGAGATGGATCCAGTTAAGGTCCAAGCCATCCAGGATTGGATTCAGCCGACATCTCTGAAAAGTCTGCAAAAGTTCCTGGGCTTTGCTAATTTTTATCATCGCTTCATCTGTAATTTTTCTAGCATTGCCAAACCATTGACCGATTTGACCAAGAAGGGTGCTGATTTGGTTAATTGGTCTTCTGCTGCTGTGGAAGCTTTTCAGGAGTTGAAGCGTCGTTTTTGTTCTGCCCCTGTGTTGTGTCAGCCAGATGTTTCTCTTCCGTTCCAGGTCGAGGTTGATGCTTCTGAGATTGGAGCAGGGGCGGTTTTGTCACAGAGAGGTTCTGATTGCTCAGTGATGAAACCATGTGCTTTCTTTTCCAGGAAGTTTTCGCCCGCTGAGCGTAATTATGATGTGGGCAACCGAGAGTTGCTGGCCATGAAGTGGGCTTTCGAGGAGTGGCGTCATTGGCTTGAAGGAGCTAAGCATCGCGTGGTGGTATTGACTGATCATAAGAACTTGACTTATCTCGAGTCTGCCAAGCGCTTGAATCCTAGACAGGCCCGTTGGTCGTTATTTTTTGCCCGCTTCGACTTTGTGATTTCGTACCTTCCGGGCTCTAAAAATGTGAAGGCGGATGCTCTGTCTAGGAGTTTTGTGCCCGACTCTCCGGGTTTATCTGAGCCAGCGGGTATCCTCAAGGAAGGAGTCATTGTGTCTGCCATCTCCCCTGATTTGCGGCGGGTGCTGCAAAAATTTCAGGCGAATAAACCTGATCGTTGTCCAGCAGAGAAACTGTTCGTCCCTGATAGGTGGACTAATAAACTTATCTCTGAACTTCAATGTTCGGTGTTGGCTGGTCATCCTGGAATCTTTGGTACCAGAGAGTTAGTGGCTAGATCCTTCTGGTGGCCATCTCTGTCACGGGATGTACGTACTTTTGTGCAGTCCTGTGGGATTTGTGCTAGGGCTAAGCCCTGCTGTTCTCGTGCCAGTGGGTTGCTTTTGCCCTTGCCGGTCCCAAAGAGGCCTTGGACACATATTTCGATGGATTTCATTTCTGACCTTCCCGTTTCTCAAAAGATGTCAGTCATTTGGGTGGTCTGTGATCGCTTTTCTAAAATGGTCCATCTGGTGCCCTTGGCTAAATTGCCTTCCTCCTCTGATTTGGTACCTTTGTTCTTTCAGCATGTGGTTCCGTTGCATGGCATTCCTGAGAATATTGTTACTGACAGAGGTTCCCAGTTTGTTTCAAGGTTTTGGCGAGCCTTTTGTGGTAGGATGGGCATTGACCTATCCTTTTCCTCGGCTTTCCATCCTCAGACTAATGGCCAGACCGAACGAACCAATCAGACCTTGGAAACATATCTGAGATGTTTTGTTTCTGCAGACCAGGATGATTGGGTGTCCTTTTTGCCGTTGGCTGAGTTCGCCCTTAATAATCGGGCCAGCTCGGCTACCTTGGTTTCTCCATTTTTTTGCAATTCTGGGTTCCATCCTCGTTTCTCTTCAGGACAGGTTGAGTCTTCGGACTGTCCTGGTGTGGATTCTGTGGTGGATAGGTTGCAGCAGATCTGGACTCAGGTAGTGGACAATTTGATCTTGTCCCAGGAGAAAGCTCAACTTTTCACTAATCGCAGACGCCGTGTGGGTCCCCGACTTCGTGTTGGGGATCTGGTTTGGTTATCTTCTCGTCATATTCCTAAGAAGGTTTCCTCTCCTAATTTTAAACCTCGTTTTATTGGTCCGTATAGGATTTCTGAGGTTCTCAATCCTGTGTCTTTTCGTTTGACCCTCCCAGACTCCTTTTCCATACATAATGTATTCCATAGGTCGTTGTTGCGGAGATACGTGGCACCTATGGTTCCATCTGTTGAGCCTCCTGCCCCGGTTTTGGTGGAGGGGGAATTGGAGTATATTGTGGAGAAGATTTTGGATTCTCGTGTTTCTAGACGGAAACTCCAGTATCTGGTTAAATGGAAGGGTTATGCTCAGGAAGATAATTCCTGGGTTTTTGCCTCTGATGTTCATGCTTCCGATCTTGTTCGTGCCTTTCATGCGGCTCATCCTGGTCGGCCTGGGGGCTCTGGTGAGGGTTCGGTGACCCCTCCTCAAGGGGGGGGGGGGGTACTGATGTGAATTCTGTGGCTGAATTCACTCCTGTGGTCACAAGTGGTACTGCAGCTTCTGAGCTTCCTCCCTCAGGTGTTCTGGTGAGCTCGTTAACTGCTTCATTACTTAACTCCGCCTGATGCTGCTATCCTTGCTCCTTGTCAATGTTTCAGTGTTGGATCTGAGCTTCTCCTGATTGTTCCTGTGACCTGCTGCTCTGTATAGCTAAGTGCTTTTTGCTTTTTTGTTGCTTTTTTTCTGTCCAGCTTGTCTTTTGTTTTGCTGGAAGCTCTGAGACGCAAAGGGTGTACCGCCGTGCCGTTAGTTCGGCACGGTGGTTTTTTTTTGCCCCCTTTGCGTGGTTTTGCTTTAGGGTTTTTTGTAGACTGCAAAGTTCGCTTTACTGTCCTCGCTCTGTCCTAGAATATCGGGCCCCACTTTGCTGAATCTATTTCATCCCTACGTTTTGTCTTTTCATCTTACTCACAGTCATTATATGTGGGGGGCTGCCTTTTCCTTTGGGGAATTTCTCTGGGGCAAGTCAGGCCTATTTTTCTATCTTCAGGCTAGCTAGTTTCTTAGGCTGTGCCGAGTTGCCTAGGTAGTTGTTAGGCGCAATCCACAGCCGCTTTTAGTTGTGTTTAGGATAGGATCAGGTGTGCAGTCTACAGAGTTTCCACGTCTCAGAGCTCGTTCTTGTATTTTTGGGTATTTGTCAGATCACTGTGTGCGCTCTGATCGCTAAGCACACTGTATTTCTGGATTGCCTTCATAACACCTGTCATTAGCAAACATAACACATTTGTGCCTTAGTGTGTCCTACATTTCTGCCCCCACTGTCTAGCATTTCTGCCCCCAATGTCCAGCATCTCTGCCCTCAATGTCCAGCATCTCTGCCCCAGTGTGTCCAGCATTTCTGCCCCAATGTCTCCAGCATCTCTGCCCCAGAATCTCCAGCATCTCTGCCCCCAGTGTCCAGCATCTCTGCCCCAGTGTGTCCAGCATTTCTGCCCCAGTGGGTCCAGCATCTCTGCCCCAGCGTTTCCAGCATTCTGCCCCGGGGCCCCTTGGATTTCCGCTCTCAAAAAAAAAACCACGAGTTCTTACCTGGCCGCGCTCCTGCGGCGGGCAAAGCTCACTCCCTCCAAGCAGGTGAAGCACGCACTCACCGGCGGCTGACAATGACATCAGACGCCGGCGAAGTGCGCACTGCGGCTCAAGTCAGCTGCCAGCCTCCGATTGGCTGGCGGCTGTTAACTATTGACGTCCGGGCGCGGGCCCGCACGTCAGTAGCGTGCCACAGCACCTATAGGGGGGCCTGGTGAGCAGATGAGACGGGGCCCGATGCGGGCCCCCTCTGCCCACTGGGCCCCATACGCCAGTCAGGGCAGTAATGCCCTGATGGCGGCCCTGCTACTACTACCCGAAAAGTAAATGGTTGTGCCAGGAAGAATGACATCAGAGGTGCATGCTGGGTTACTCTGGTAATTGATGTAAATTACTACAGAGGGAGCTGGATGCAAGGGAAGAGAAAGCAAAACCTGACACTGGAGCTGGGACAGGTAGCTAGCATTACAGCGAAACAAAGAGATTCTGGTTTGGCTATTATCCTAAGTCATGTGACAAGGCTCGTTAAAGGGTCAACATTGACTTGTAGGATTGCTACCTTCCAATAGGTGGCACTAGAGCTCTAGTTGTCTTCCTCTCTGAAGTGACAATTTGCATAATTAGCATATTACCCAGAGGAGCATTCCATCTTTAAGTCTCGTCATCTCGGCATACTTAGCATGTCGATCTCCGCAAGGTTTGACGCCTCTCACACAGCCAAACCAGATCTCTGCTTTGCACTGACGAGGGGCAGTACCCTGAAACACAGTGTCTGCAAATTGAGATTCTGGTTTGGCTTTTATCCTAAGTCATGTGACAAGGCTCGTTAAAGGGTTAACATTGACTTGTAGGATTGCTACTTCCAATAGGTGGCACTAGAGTTCTAGCTCTCTTCCTCTCTGAAGAGACAATTTGCATTACTAGCAATGAAACAAAAATAATAAAATACTCAGGAAAACAAAATGCAAATTTATCTATCTATCTATCTATCTATCTATCTATCTATCTATCTATCTATCTATCTATATATCATTTATCTATGTATCCATCCATCCATTTACCTATCTAACAATCTATTTAGCTATATTTTCATGGTTTTGTTTGGCTTCTGTTGTTCTCATGTCCGTCTCTGGATTTGGATATCTTTACATCATGTGGAGCCTCAGCGATTACACAAGCTCGACTATAATTAATATTCGATTCAACAAAAGTTAACGAGACCCCTGTGTTTCCTAACTGCACGCTACTTAGGAAATCTATTTACATTTGCATAATCATCTCGCCGGCCCAAGTCCAAAACTCATCCATATTGTATATACCAGACACTTACTTGGCATCGGCTCCTAATGTTGATGTGCAAGATGCTACTGTAAACTGGAGATGTTTTCACATCGTAAGATGTTGGGTTGAAAGTGTAATTGTAATTAATTTATTTTGCAAAATACATTACTTCTGTGGATAGAATTGCAATTATCTATCTCATCACTGAGAATGCCTCCTATCCGTCACTAGAGATCAGCGGTGACATCACTGAGAATGTCTCATATCCATCACCAGAGATCAGCGGTGACATCACTGAGAATGCCTCCTATCCATCACCAGAGATCAGCGGTGACATCACTGAGAATGCCTCCTATCCATCACCAGAGATCAGCGGTGACATCACTGAGAATGTCTCATATCCATCACCAGAGATCAGCGGTGACATCACTGAGAATGTCTCCTATCCATCACCAGAGATCAGCGGTGACATCACTGAGAATGTCTCATATCCATCACCAGAGATCAGCGGTGACATCACTGAGAATGTCTCCTATCCATCACCAGAGATCAGCGGTGACATCACTGAGAATGTCTCATATCCATCACCAGAGATCAGCGGTGACATCACTGAGAATGTCTCCTATCCATCACCAGAGATCAGCGGTGACATCACTGAGAATGTCTCCTATCCATCACTAGTGTTGAGCGATACCTTCCGATATCGGAAAGTATCGGTATCGGATTGGATCGGCCGATATTCAAAAAATATCGGATATCGCCGATACCGATACCCGATCCCAATGCAAGTCAATGGGACCAAAATATCGGAATTAAAATAAACCCTTTCTTGCCTTGTAGGTTCATTCTACATGAAGGAAAACAACTAAGAATAATGTAGGATGTATTTGGGGAGGTGGCGGAGACATTAAAGTCATAGAGGTTTATCCCAATCAAATAGAATAGCATGTTTTTTGTTTTTTTTTAAGACGTTCGGAGTGACAAAGATATTGACTATGTAAATTTTTTTTTTATTTTGTCAGATATTGATGTTTCACTATTCCACGCCCTTCCCCTTCTTTTTTTTCTTTTTTTTTTTTTCTTTTCCCACACTTTCATCTTCATCATCATCAGCATCTTTGACATCAACTTCTTCTTCACCTTATTCATCTTCTTCCTCATCCTTTACCTTTTTTTTTTTTTTTATTACATTCTTCATATTCATTTTATTCAACTATTATTATTCTTCCTATTCTACATATTCTTTTTATTCCACTGTTATTATTCTTCCTATTCTACTTCTTCATCATATTCTCATTTGTGACAGGCATTCCCGTAGTTGTTATCTATAAAAGTTGGAAGATTACACCTTCCGTTCTGCCAGTCACAAAAGTTACATTTGTCCGCGTTCAGTTTGGCCTGCAGCATCAGGCTTTATCCAGGGGCACCACAAGGAGGAACGGACTCACCCCCATACACTGCTTAGTCTTCTTCTGCATATAATTTAGATAATATCTTTTGCTCTGATATTAAGTCTTATGCTTAATGTTCTTCTGCTCTTTGTTCTGCAGCCTCTTGTTCTTCTGCTTCTCGGTCTTCCATGTCGTCGTCTCCAGTGTCGTCATCTCCGCCGTCGTCGTCTCAGCCGTCGTCGTCTCCGCCGTCGTCGTCTCCGCCGTCGTCGTCGTCGTCATCGGGGTGGTCTTCCGGGTCGTCGTCGTCGTCATCGGGGTGGTCTTCCGGGTCGTCGCCATTAGGGTCTTCAACTTGGAAATGTAGCAGAAGGTACAAGAAGGCTGAGAAAATGCCAAGAACCAGCTGATGGAACTGGAACTCGGATGGCTACCCGAAGGTTCAAGAGCCTATGGAACTACCGAGGACCAGCTGACGTTACTGGAACCCGGTTACTAAGCAGGAGGTACCCGTGCTAAAAAGCACTACCAAGGACCGCCTGACGTTGGCGGAACTCGGATACCCAGAAGGAGGCACCTAAGCCAAAGGCTCTGCCCGGAACCAGCTGACGGTACTGGAACCAGGATGGGGAGCAGAAGGTACAAGAGCAAAAGACACTGCCGAGAACCAGCTGACGGTACTGGAACCCGGATGGGTAGCCAAAGGTCCAAGAGCCAATGGAACTACCGAGGACCAGCTGACGTTACTGGAACCCGGTTACTAAGCAGGAGGTACCCGTGCCTGAAAGCACTACCAAGGACCACCTGACGTTGGTGGAACTTGGATACCCAGAAGGAGGCACCTAAGCCAAAGGCTCTGCCCGGAACCAGCTGACGGTACTGGAACCAGGATGGGGAGCAGAAGGTACAAGAGCAAAAGACACTGCCGAGAACCAGCTGACGGTGCTGGAACCAGGAGGTGGACCCGAAGGCCCACAGGAGAGGAGAGAACAGCTAGGCCGCGAGGCAGCCGCAGTTACCGAACCCAACAGTCCTACAGGGGGAGCTGGGCCTACTGGCACTACAGAACCAGCCTTGACTACCAGTTCACGCAGCCCACATAGGAAGCTCCTAAACTGGAGGCACCCTGGAGTTGGCTAACTCGACCGCACCACGACGGGGCAAGCATAGGCGTCTCAGTGAACTTGACACAACCCGGAAACAGCTGACGGTGCTGAAACCAGGCTTGGCTCGAGGGAGTACCTGTGTCAAGAACACTGCCGAGAACCAGCTGGCGGTGCTGGAACCCTGATGCGTTGCCCCAGTGTGCAAGAGCCAATGGCACGACCGAGGACCAGCTGGCGGTGCTGGAACCCGGTTACTAAGCTGTAGGTGCCCGCGCTTAAAAGCACTACCAAGGACCGCCTGACGTTGGCGGAACTCGGATACCCAGGAGGAGGCACCTAAGCCAAATGCTCGGCCTGGAACCAGCTGACGGTGCTGGAACCAGGTGGTGGACCCGAAGGCCCACAGGAGAGGAGAGAACAGCTAGGCCGCGAGGCAGCCGCAGTTACCGAACCCAACAGTCCTACAGGGGGAGCTGGGCCTACTGGCACTACAGAACCAGCCTTGACTACCAGTTCACGCAGCCCACATAGGAAGCTCCTAAACTGGAGGCACCCTGGAGTTGGCTAACCCGACCGCACCACGACGGGGCAAGCATAGGCGTCTCAGTGAACTTGACACAACCCGGAAACAGCTGACGGTGCTGAAACCAGGCTTGGCTCGAGGGAGTACCTGTGACAAGAACACTGCCGAGAACCAGCTGGCGGTGCTGGAACCCAGATGCGTTGCCCCAGTGTGCAAGAGCCAATGGCACGACCGAGGACCAGCTGGCGGTGCTGGAACCCGGTTACTAAGCTGTAGGTGCCCGCGCTTAAAAGCACTACCAAGGACCGCCTGACGTTGGCGGATATCGGATGCCCAGGAGGAGGCACCTAAGCCAAAGGCTCGGCCTGGAACCAGCTGACGGTGCTGGAACCAGGTGGTGGACCCGAAGGCCCACAGGAGAGGAGAGAACAGCTAGGCCGCGAGGCAGCCGCAGTTACAGAACCTCAACAGTCCTACAGGGGGAGCTGGGCCTACTGGCACTACAGAACCAGCCTTGACTACCAGTTCACGCAGCCCACATAGGAAGCTCCTAAACTGGAGGCACCCTGGAGTTGGCTAACCCGACCGCACCACAACGGGGCAAGCATAGGCGTCTCAGTGAACTTGACACAACCCGGAAACAGCTGACGGTGCTGAAACCAGGCTTGGCTCGAGGGAGTACCTGTGACAAGAACACTGCCGAGAACCAGCTGGCGGTGCTGGAACCCAGATGCGTTGCCCCAGTGTGCAAGAGCCAATGGCACGACCGAGGACCAGCTGGCGGTGCTGGAACCCGGTTACTAAGCTGTAGGTGCCCGCGCTTAAAAGCACTACCAAGGACCGCCTGACGTTGGCGGATCTCGGATGCCCAGGAGGAGGCACCTAAGCCAAAGGCTCGGCCTGGAACCAGCTGACGGTGCTGGAACCAGGTGGTGGACCCGAAGGCCCACAGGAGAGGAGAGAACAGCTAGGCCGCGAGGCAGCCGCAGTTACCGAACCTCAACAGTCCTACAGGGGGAGCTGGGCCTACTGGCACTACAGAACCAGCCTTGACTACCAGTTCACGCAGCCCACATAGGAAGCTCCTAAACTGGAGGCACCCTGGAGTTGGCTAACCCGACCGCACCACGACGGGGCAAGCATAGGCGTCTCAGTGAGCTTGACACAACCCGGAAACAGCTGACGGTGCTGAAACCAGGCTTGGCACGAGGGAGTACCTGTGTCAAGAACACTGCCGAGAACCAGCTGGCGGTGCTGGAACCCAGATGCGTTGCCCCAGTGTGCAAGAGCCAATGGCACGACCGAGGACCAGCTGGCGGTGCTGGAACCCGGTTACTAAGCTGTAGGTGCCCGCGCTTAAAAGCACTACCAAGGACCGCCTGACGTTGGCGGAACTCGGATACCCAGGAGGAGGCACCTAAGCCAAATGCTCGGCCTGGAACCAGCTGACGGTGCTGGAACCAGGTGGTGGACCCGAAGGCCCACAGGAGAGGAGAGAACAGCTAGGCCGCGAGGCAGCCGCAGTTACCGAACCCCAACAGTCCTACAGGGGGAGCTGGGCCTACTGGCACTACAGAACCAGCCTTGACTACCAGTTCACGCAGCCCACATAGGAAGCTCCTAAACTGGAGGCACTCTGGAGTTGGCTAACCCGACCGCACCACGACGGGGCAAGCATAGGCGTCTCAGTGAGCTTGACACAACCCGGAAACAGCTGACGGTGCTGAAACCAGGCTTGGCACGAGGGAGTACCTGTGTCAAGAACACTGCCGAGAACCAGCTGGCGGTGCTGGAACCCAGATGCGTTGCCCCAGTGTGCAAGAGCCAATGGCACGACCGAGGACCAGCTGGCGGTGCTGGAACCCGGTTACTAAGCTGTAGGTGCCCGCGCTTAAAAGCACTACCAAGGACCGCCTGACGTTGGCGGAACTCGGATACCCAGGAGGAGGCACCTAAGCCAAATGCTCGGCCTGGAACCAGCTGACGGTGCTGGAACCAGGTGGTGGACCCGAAGGCCCACAGGAGAGGAGAGAACAGCTAGGCCGCGAGGCAGCCGCAGTTACCGAACCCCAACAGTCCTACAGGGGGAGCTGGGCCTACTGGCACTACAGAACCAGCCTTGACTACCAGTTCACGCAGCCCACATAGGAAGCTCCTAAACTGGAGGCACTCTGGAGTTGGCTAACCCGACCGCACCACGACGGGGCAAGCATAGGCGTCTCAGTGAGCTTGACACAACCCGGAAACAGCTGACGGTGCTGAAACCAGGCTTGGCACGAGGGAGTACCTGTGTCAAGAACACTGCCGAGAACCAGCTGGCGGTGCTGGAACCCAGATGCGATGCCCCAGTGTGCAAGAGCCAATGGCACGACCGAGGACCAGCTGGCGGTGCTGGAACCCGGTTACTAAGCTGTAGGTGCCCGCGCTTAAAAGCACTACCAAGGACCGCCTGACGTTGGCGGAACTCGGATACCCAGGAGGAGGCACCTAAGCCAAAGGCTCGGCCTGGAACCAGCTGACGGTGCTGGAACCAGGTGGTGGACCCGAAGGCCCACAGGAGAGGAGAGAACAGCTAGGCCGCGAGGCAGCCGCAGTTACCGAACCCCAACAGTCCTGCAGGGGGAGCTGGGCCTACTGGCACTACAGAACCAGCCTTGACTACCAGTTCACGCAGCCCACATAGGAAGCTCCAAAACTGGAGGCACCCTGGAGTTGGCTAACCCGACCGCAACACGACGGGGCAAGCATAGGCGTCTCAGCGAGTTTGACACAACCCGGAAACAGCTGACGGTGCTGAAACCAGGTTTGGCACGAGGGAGTACCTGTGACAAAAACACTGCCGAGAACCAGCTGGCGGTGCTGGAACCCAGATGCGTTGCCTATTAAAGATTGTCTTCCTAGAGCCCCAACTAGCGGTGCTGGAGCAAAGGGTAAGCAGGGGGAGCAGAGTGTAGGCCGAAGCCTGCACTGGAGGCAGCTTTGTGTCA
Organism: Ranitomeya imitator; assembly: GCF_032444005.1. Lineage (NCBI taxonomy): Eukaryota > Metazoa > Chordata > Amphibia > Anura > Dendrobatidae > Ranitomeya > Ranitomeya imitator. The sequence continues at coordinate 16,211,874 of NC_091283.1, forward strand.
GCGTTGCGTTTGCAGGACACTTTGCCGGCTAAACAGTGTGGGAACAGCTGGCGTTGCTGAACCCCACTAACACAATGGCGGGTGTTTTTCTCTGTGCAGCTAGCACTTGCGGGCAAAAACTAGCGATGTTAGAGCCAGTGGTGAAGCAGGAGGAGGAGGAGGAGAGGAGCAGAGTGTAGGCCGAAGCCTAGTTGAACCAATTTCAAAGGAAACCTTTAACCCCCCCTCAGGTGTTACAAAGTACAAGAGACACACCTTGTGCAGTATTAATGCTGCACAAGTGAAAGGTTGCTCTATTAATTTGTCTACTTGCACACGCTGAATGAAAGACGTACACAATTTTGCCCATTCTACAGTCAAACTGTAGTGGATGCGTGACTTGGCTTTTTAAGGAGACGCAGCACAGGTGTCCCAAATAACGCCTTGGTGCTTGGCGCAGCTTCCTGAGCGTTGTTATTTGCTGTACAGGAGTCAGCACTCTTGTGTTATCCCTTGGCAATGCCCTGTTAGAGCTGCCCGTCTTATGACCTCATTTCATGTTGGCCGGTGCGGTTAACGATGGCCATAAATCCCAGACCCACAGTGCCTTTTCCTAAAGTCACACTGCGGTGCTGGGATTCGTGGCCTTGTGCAGTAAATATGTTCGCCGCTCACACATGTCCTTACACCTGCTTCAGACTGGGCGGCCTCAGCTGATCCCTTATCGCATGCCGCGGCCATGAGGCCGCACAGTCAGAAGGCGGAAGGAGGGGAGTGAAGACAGGGGAACATATGCACTGCTCGTGCCCATCAATCACACCCTCGCAGTCAAAATATATGAGACAACGAGGGGCGTTGTGTCGGGCAGGGTGGACGCACAGGCACAGCCAGCCAACCAATGATGTCAGAAGACGGGCAGCGCTAACAATGGGGGTGCTGCGTGTCATTAGAAAGGAAAGTCACACCTCAGGGACAGTGGAATGGTCTCTAATGAGACACATTTTGTACGTGTTGAGTTCCACGTGGGCAAGGAGAAAAAAGTCAGCCACCTTGTACAAATGCAGCAGTACTGCTGTACAAGGTGACTTTTATACATATAAACACCTGGGGGTGGGGGGCAGGCTCCCTTCAATTTCAGTTCATGTGCCTGGGTGGCGTTTGCAGGACACGTTGCCGGCTACACAGCAGGGGAACAGCTGGCGGTGCTGAACCCCACTAACACATTGACTGGTGTTTTTCTCTGTGCAACTAGCAGTTCCGGGCAAAAACTAGCGGTGTTTGAGCCCAGGGTCAGCAGGAGGAGGAGAGGAGCAGAGTGTAGGCCGAAGCCTGCACTGGTGGCAGCTTTTGGTCGGTTGTGCCAGCGTGGCTTGTGCTGGACACGATGCCGGCTACACAGCAGGGGAACAGCTGGCGGTGCTGAACCCCACTAACACATTGGCTGGTGTTTTTCTCTGTGCAGCTAGCACTTCCAGGCTACAACTGGCGGTGTTATAGCCCAGGGTCAGCAGGAGGAGGAGAGGAGCAGAGTGTAGGCCGAAGCCTAGTTGAACCAATTTCAAAGGTAACCTTTAACCCCCCCTCAGGTGTTGCAAGGTACAAGAGCCACACCTTGAACCGCATTAATGATGCACAAGTCAAAGGTTGCTCTCTTAATTTTGCTCCTTGCACACGCTGAATAAAACACGTACACTATTTAGCCCATTATACTGTCAAACAGTAGTGGAGGCGTGACTTGTCTTTTTAAGGAGACGCAGCACAGGTGTACAAATTTACACCTAGGTGCTGGGCGCAGATTCCTTACCGTTGTTATTTGCAGTACAGGAAACTGCGCTCTTGTGTTATCCCTTGGCAATACCCTGTTAGTGCAGGCCGTCTCATGACCTCATTTCATGTTGGCCGGTGCGGTTAACGATGGCCATAAATCCCAGACCCACAGTGCCTTTTCCTAAAGTCACACTGCGGTGCTGGGATTCGTGGCCTTGTGCAGTAAATATGTTCGCCGCTCACACATGTCCTTACACCTGCTTCAGACTGGGCGGCCTCAGCTGATCCCTTATCGCATGCCGCGGCCATGAGGCCGCACAGTCAGAAGAAGGCGGAAGGAGGGGAGTGAAGACAGGGGAACATATGCACTACTCGTGCCCATCGATCACACCCTCGCAGTCAAAATATATGAGACAACAAGGGGCGTTGTGTCGGGCAGGGCGGACGTACAGGCACAGCCAGCCAACCAATGATGTCAAAAGACGGGCAGCGCTAACAATGGGGGTGCTGCGTGTCATTAGAAAGGAAAGTCACACCTCAGGGACAGTGGAATGGTCTCTAATGAGACACATTTTGTACGTGTTGAGTTCCACGTGGGCAAGGAGAAAAAAGTCAGCCACCTTGTACAAATGCAGCAGTACTGCTGTACAAGGTGGCTGTTATACATAGAAACACCTGGGGGTGGGGGGCAGGCTCCCTTCAATTTCAGTTCATGTGCCTGCGTGGCGTTTGCAGGACACGTTGCCGGCTACACAGCAGGGGAACAGCTGGCGGTGCTGAACCCCACTAACACATTGGCTGGTGTTTTTCTCTGTGCAGCTAGCACTTCCGGGCAGAAACTGGAGGTGTTTGAGCCCAGGGTCAGCAGGAGGAGGAGAGGAGCAGAGTGTAGGCCGAAGCCTGCACTGGTGGCAGCTTTTGGTCAGTTGTGCCAGCGTGGCTTGTGCTGGACACGATGCCGACTACACAGCAGGGGAACAGCTGGCGGTGCTGAACCCCACTAACACATTGACTGGTGTTTTTCTCTGTGCAGCTAGCAGTTCCGGGCAAAAACTAGCGGTGTTTTGAGCCCAGGGTCAGTAGGAGGAGGAGAGGAGCAGAGTGTAGGCCGAAGCCTGCACTGGTGGCAGCTTTTGGTCGGTTGTGCCAGCGTGGCTTGTGCTGGACACGATGCCGGCTACACAGCAGGGGAACAGCTGGCGGTGCTGAACCCCACTAACACATTGGCTGGTGTTTTTCTCTGTGCAGCTAGCACTTCCAGGCTACAACTGGCGGTGTTATAGCCCAGGGTCAGCAGGAGGAGGAGAGGAGCAGAGTGTAGGCCGAAGCCTAGTTGAACCAATTTCAAAGGTAACCTTTAACCCCCCCTCAGGTGTTGCAAGGTACAAGAGCCACACCTTGAACTGCATTAATGATGCACAAGTCAAAGGTTGCTCTCTTAATTTTGCTCCTTGCACACGCTGAATAAAACACGTACACTATTTAGCCCATTATACTGTCAGACAGTAGTGGAGGCGTGACTTGTCTTTTTAAGGAGACGCAGCACAGGTGTACAAATTTACACCTAGGTGCTGGGCGCAGATTCCTTACCGTTGTTATTTGCAGTACAGGAAACTGCGCTCTTGTGTTATCCCTTGGCAATACCCTGTTAGTGCAGGCCGTCTCATGACCTCATTTCATGTTGGCCGGTGCGGTTAACGATGGCCATAAATCCCAGACCCACAGTGCCTTTTCCTAAAGTCACACTGCGGTGCTGGGATTCGTGGCCTTGTGCAGTAAATATGTTCGCCGCTCACACATGTCCTTACACCTGCTTCAGACTGGGCGGCCTCAGCTGATCCCTTATCGCATGCTGCGGCCATGAGGCCGCACAGTCAGAAGAAGGCGGAAGGAGGGGAGTGAAGACAGGGGAACATATGCACTGCTCGTGCCCATCAATCACACCCTCGCAGTCAAAATATATGAGACAACGAGGGGCGTTGTGTCGGGCAGGGCGGACGCACAGGCACAGCCAGCCAACCAATGATGTCAGAAGACGGGCAGCGCTAACAATGGGGGTGCTGCGTGTCATTAGAAAGGAAAGTCACACCTCAGGGACAGTGGAATGGTCTCTAATGAGACACATTTTGTACGTGTTGAGTTCCACGTGGGCAGGGAGAAAAAAGTCAGCCACCTTGTACAAATGCAGCAGTACTGCTGTACAAGGTGGCTGTTATACATAGAAACACCTGGGGGTGGGGGGCAGGCTCCCTTCAATTTCAGTTCATGTGCCTGCGTGGCGTTTGCAGGACACGTTGCCGGCTACACAGCAGGGGAACAGCTGGCGGTGCTGAACCCCACTAACACATTGGCTGGTGTTTTTCTCTGTGCAGCTAGCACTTCCGGGCAGAAACTGGAGGTGTTTGAGCCCAGGGTCAGCAGGAGGAGGAGAGGAGCAGAGTGTAGGCCGAAGCCTGCACTGGTGGCAGCTTTTGGTCAGTTGTGCCAGCGTGACTTGTGCTGGACACGATGCCGACTACACAGCAGGGGAACAGCTGGCGGTGCTGAACCCCACTAACACATTGACTGGTGTTTTTCTCTGTGCAGCTAGCAGTTCCGGGCAAAAACTAGCGGTGTTTGAGCCCAGGGTCAGCAGGAGGAGGAGAGGAGCAGAGTGTAGGCCGAAGCCTGCACTGGTGGCAGCTTTTGGTCGGTTGTGCCAGCGTGGCTTGTGCTGGACACGATGCCGGCTACACAGCAGGGGAACAGCTGGCGGTGCTGAACCCCACTAACACATTGGCTGGTGTTTTTCTCTGTGCAGCTAGCACTTCCAGGCTACAACTGGCGGTGTTATAGCCCAGGGTCAGCAGGAGGAGGAGAGGAGCAGAGTGTAGGCCGAAGCCTAGTTGAACCAATTTCAAAGGTAACCTTTAACCCCCCCTCAGGTGTTGCAAGGTACAAGAGCCACACCTTGAACTGCATTAATGATGCACAAGTCAAAGGTTGCTCTCTTAATTTTGCTCCTTGCACACGCTGAATAAAACACGTACACTATTTAGCCCATTATACTGTCAAACAGTAGTGGAGGCGTGACTTGTCTTTTTAAGGAGACGCAGCACAGGTGTACAAATTTACACCTAGGTGCTGGGCGCAGATTCCTTACCGTTGTTATTTGCAGTACAGGAAACTGCGCTCTTGTGTTATCCCTTGGCAATACCCTGTTAGTGCAGGCCGTCTCATGACCTCATTTCATGTTGGCCGGTACGGTTAACGATGGCCATAAATCCCAGACCCACAGTGCCTTTTCCTAAAGTCACACTGCGGTGCTGGGATTCGTGGCCTTGTGCAGTAAATAGGTTTGCCGCTCACACATGTCCTTACACCTGCTTCAGACTGGGCGGCCTCATCTGATCCCTTATCGCCTGCCGCGGCCATGAGGACACCCAGTCTGAAGAAGGCGGAAGGAGATGAGTGAACACAGGCAAACATATGCACTGCACATGCCCATCAATCACACCCTCGCTGTCCAAAAAAATAAGACACAGAGGGGCGTTGTTTCGAGCAGGGCAGACGCACAGGCGCAGCCAGCTAACCAATGATATCAAAAGACGGGCAGCGCTAACAAGGGTGGAGCTGCGTATCATTAGAAAGGAAAGTCACACCTCAGGGTCAGTGGAATGGTCTCAATGAGACACATTTTGTACGTGTTGAGTTCCACGTGGGCAAGGAGAAAAAGTCAGCCACCTTGTACAAATGCAGCAGTACTGCTGTACAAGGTGGCTGTTATACATAGAAACACCTGGGGGTGGGGGGCAGGCTCCCTTCAATTTCAGTTCATGTGCCTGCGTGGCGTTTGCAGGTCACGTTGCAAGCTACACAGCAGGGGAGCAGCTGGCGTTGCTGAACCCCACTGACACATTGACTGGTGTTTTTCTCTGTGCAGCTCGCATGTCCGGGCAAAAACTGGCGGTGTTAGAGCCCAGGGTCAGCAGGAGGAGGAGAGGAGCAGAGTGTGGGCCGAAGCCTGCACTGGTGGCAGCTTTTGGTCGGTTGTGCCAGCGTGGCTTGTGCTGGACACGATGCAAGCTACACAGCAGGGGAACAGCTGGCGGTGCTGAACCCCACTAACACATTGGCTGGTGTTTTTCTCTGTGCAGCTAGCACTTCCGGGCAGAAACTGGAGGTGTTTGAGCCCAGGGTCAGCAGGAGGAGGAGAGGAGCAGAGTGTAGGCCGAAGCCTGCACTGGTGGCAGCTTTTGGTCAGTTGTGCCAGCGTGGCTTGTGCTGGACACGATGCCGGCTACACAGCGGGGGAACAGCTGGCGGTGCTGAACCCCACTGACACAATGGTGGTTGTTTTTCTCTGTGCAGCTAGCATGTCCGGGCAGAAACTGGCGGTGTTTGAGCCCAGGGTCAGCAGGAGGAGGAGAGGAGCAGAGCGTAGGCCGAAGCCTGCACTGGTGGCAGCTTTTGGTCAGTTGTGCCAGCGTGGCTTGTGCTGGACACGATGCCGACTACACAGCAGGGGAACAGCTGGCGGTGCTGAACCCCACTAACACATTGACTGGTGTTTTTCTCTGTGCAGCTAGCAGTTCCGGGCAAAAACTAGTGGTGTTTGAGCCCAGGATCAGCAGGAGAGGAGCAGAGTGTAGGCCGAAGCCTAGTTGAACCAATTTCAAAGGTTACCTTTAACCCCCCCTCAGGTGTTGCAAGGTACAAGAGCCACACCTTGTGCAGCATTAATGCTGCACAAGTAAAAGGTTGCTCTATTTAATTTGCTCCTTGCACACGCTGAATAAAACACGTACACTATTTAGCCCATTATACTGTCAAACAGTAGTGGAGGCGTGACTTGTCTTTTTAAGGAGATGCAGCACAGGTGTCAAAATTTACACCTAGCTGCTGGGCGCAGATTCCTGAACGTTGTTATTTGCTGTACAGGAGTCTGCGCTATTGTGATCCCTTGGCCATGCGCTGTGAGCGCTTCCTGTCTTCTGACCTCATTTCATGTCGGCCGTTGCGGTTAGCGATGGACATGAATCCCAGACCCACAGTGTGTTTTCAAAAAATCACACTGCGTGGCTGGGATTCGTGGCCTTGTGCAGTAAATAGGTTTGCCGCTCACACATGTCCTTACACCTGCTTCAGACTGGGCGGCCTCAGCTGATCCCTTATCGCCTACCACGGCCAGGAGGCCGCACAGGCTGAAGAAGGCGGAAGGAGATGAGTTAAGACAGGCGAACATATGCACTGCTCGTGCCCATAAACCACACCCTCGCTGACAAAATAAATACGACAACGAGGGGCGTTGTTTCTAGCAGGGCGGATGCACAGGCGCAGCCAGCTAACCATGATGACAAAAGACGGGAAATGCTACCAAGAGGGGTGCTGAGTATCATTAGAAAGGAAAGTCACACCTCAGGGACAGTGGAATGGTCTCAATGAGACACATTTTGTACGTGTTGAGTTCAACGTGGGCAAGGAGAAAAAGTCAGCCACCTTGTACAAATGCAGCAGTACTGCTGTACTAGGTGGCTGTTATACATAGAAACACCTGGGGGGGTGGGGTCAGGTTCCCTTTAATTTCAGTTCATGTGCCTGCGTGGCGTTTGCAGGTCACGTTGCCGGCTACACAGCAGGGGAACAGCTGGCGTTGCTGAACCCCACTAACACATTGGCTGGTGTTTTTCTCTGTGCAGCTAGCACTTCCGGGCAAAAACTAGCGGTGTTTGAGCCCAGGGTCAGCAGGAGGAGGAGAGGAGCAGAGTGTAGGCCGAAGCCTGCACTGGTGGCAGCTTTTGTTCTGTTGTGCCAGCGTGGCTTGTGCTGGATACGTTGCCGACTACACAGCAGGGGAACAGCTGGCGGTGCTGAACCCCACTAACACATTGGCTGGTGTTTTTCTCTGTGCAGCTAGCACTTCCGGGCAAAAACTAGCGGTGTTTGAGCCCAGGGTCAGCAGGAGGAGGAGAGGAGCAGAGTGTAGGCCGAAGCCTGCACTGGTGGCAGCTTTTGTTCTGTTGTGCCAGCGTGGCTTGTGCTGGACACGTTGCCGACTACACAGCAGGGGAACAGCTGGCGGTGCTGAACCCCACTGACACATCACCTAGTGTTTTTTCTGTGTAGACAACACTTCCAGGTGGCAACTGACAGTGTTGAAACCCAGGGAATCAAAGAGGAGCAGAGTGTAGGCCGAAGCCTGCAGTGGAGCAAGTTGAAAGGGAACCTTTAACCCCCCCCCCCCCAGGCATTTGTTGCTGAAAGAGCCATCTTGTACAGCAGTAATACTGCACATGGAAAATGGTGGCTCCGAAAATTATGCTCCTTGCAAACGCTGAAGTACACACTCATATAATGTGTCCCCTCACACCGTCAAACCATCCCGGAAGTGGGACTTTCCTTTGTAATGTGACACAGCACAGCCGTCATTCCAACCCCCTTGGTGCCGGACGCCACCTCCTCAACGTTGTTTGGTTCTGTCACGGAGCCCGCGCTGTAATGTTATCCCTTGGCCATGCACAGTTAGCGGTGGCCGTCTTCTGACATCATTTAGGTGTCAGGCTGGCAGTGCCTGTGCGTCCAAGCTGCCCGAGATCAAACCTTGCAGTGTCATCTAATGTAGTCCCACTGCGGGCCAGGGATCCATGGGCATGCGCAGTGCATATCATCGCCTCTCACTCACCTCCTTCCTGCTTCTTCAGACTGTGCGGCGTCACGGCCGTGGCATGCTATTAGGGATCAGCTGACGCCGCCTAGTCTGAAGAAGCGTGAAGAAGGGGAGTGAGAGGCTAGTAGATGCACTGCGCATGGCCATGGATACCAGGCCCACTGTGGGATCACATTAGACGACACTGCGAGGTGTGATTTCGGGCAGCGTGGACGCACAGGCGCAGCCAGGACGACAACAAATGATGTCAGAGGACGGGCAGCGCAAACTGTGCATGGCCAAGGGATAACATAACAGCGCAGGGTCCATGACGGAATCAAACAACGCTAAGGAGGCAGCGCACGGTGCCAAGGGGGTAGCAATGACGGCTGTGCTGCGTCACATTACAAAGGAAAGTCCCACCTCCGGGACGGTTGGACGGTGTGAGGGGACACATTACATGAGTGTGTAGTTCAGCGTTTGCAAGGAGCATAATTTCAAGAGCGACCTTTCCCTTGTGCAGTATTAGTGCTGCACATGGTGGCTCTTTCAGTAACAAACGCCTGGGGGGGGGGGGGACAGGTCCCCTTACATTTTAGTTGTGCCAGCGTGGCGGTCGCATGACACGTTGCCGGATACACAGCTGGGGATCAGCTGACGTTACTTAACCCCAATAACAGAGGAGCGACTGTTGACTGTGCACACAGCACTTCCAGGCACCAACTGGCGGTGTTAGAGCCCAGGGACAGCAGGAGGAGCAGATTGGAGGTATTGCCACACACACAGCTGGGGATCAGCTGACGTTACTGAACCCCAATAACAGAGGAGCGACTGTTGACTGTGCACACAGCACTTCCAGGCACCAACTGGCGGTGTTAGAGCCCAGGGACAGCAGGAGGAGCAGATTGGAGGTATTGCCGCACACACAGCTGGGGATCAGCTGACGTTACTGAACCCCAATAACAGAGGAGCGACTGTTGACTGTGCACACAGCACTTCCAGGCACCAACTGGCGGTGTTAGAGCCCAGGGACAGCAGGAGGAGCAGAGGAACAGAGTGTAGGCCGAAGCCTGATTGTAGCAAGTTGAAAGGGAACCTTTAACCCCCCCCCCCAAGACGTTTGTAGCTGAAAGAGCCATCTTGTGCATCACTAACGATGCAAAAGGAAAAGGTGGTTCTTTTAATTATGCTCCTTGCAAACACCGAAGTAAACACTAAAAATGTGTCCCCTTATACCGTTAAACCGTCCCGGAGGTGCGAATTTCCTTCGTAATGGGACACAGCACAGCTGACATTCCTATCCCCTTGGTGCCGTGCGCTGCCTCCTCAGCGTTGTTTTAAGCTGTCACGGAGCCTGCGCTGTTCTGTTAGCCCTTGGCCATGCCCAATTAGCGCTGCCTGTCTTCTGACATAATTTGGTGTCAGGCTGTTACTGCCTGTGCATCCACGCTGCTCAAGATCCCACCTCGCAGTCTCGTCCAACGTAATCCCACTGCGGGCCTTGGAACCATGGACATGCACAGTGCATATCCTCGACTCTCACTCCCCTCCTTCCCTCTTCTTCAGACTGTGCGGTGTCACGGCCGTGGCATGCTATTAGGGATCAGCTGACGGCGCACAGTCTAAAGAAGGCGGAGGGAAATGAGCGAGAGCCCGAGGGGAAGATATGCACTGCGCATGCCCATGGATCCCAGGCCCGCAGTGTGACTCAATCAGAAGACACAGCGAGGCGGGATCTCGGGCAGCGCGGCCGCACAGGCGCAGCCAGCCTGACACCAAATTATGTCAGAAGACAGGCAGCGCAAATAGGGCATGCCCAAGGGATAACAGAACAGCGCAGGCTCCGTGACAGCTGAAAACAACGCTGAGGAGGCAGCGCATGGCACCAAGGGGGTAGGAATGACGGCTGTGCTGCGTCACATTGCGAAGGAAAGTCCCAGCTCCGGGACAGTATAACGGTATCAGTGAACACATTTTATAAGTGTTAAGTTCTGCGTGTGCAAGGAGCTAAAAAAAAAGAGCTACCTTTTCTTTGTGCAGCATTACTGCTGCACAAGATGGCTCTTTCAGTAACAAACGACGGGGGGGGGGGACAGGTTCCCTTACATTTAGGTTGTTGTGCCAGCGTGGCGGTCGCAGGACACATTGCCGGCTACACAGCTGGGGATCAGCTGACGTTACTGAAACCCAATAACACTGGGTCGTATGTTTTTACTGTGCAGCCTGCACTTCTGAGCCGCAACTGGCGGTGTTGGAGCCCAGGAATAGCAGTTCAGGTGGTAGAAAGATGAACACAGCAGGAGACCTGGATGACACCCAATTACTTAATCAGGCAGAGGAGTGGCAAATTCCTGCGAGATCCAGGCCTGGTTCATTTTCAGGAAAGTAAGCCGGTCAACATTATCGGAGGATAGTTGCATGCGACGGTCTGTTAGTACACCACCTGCGGCACTAAAGACACGTTCCGATAAGACACTAGCCGCAGGGCAAGCCAGCACCTCCAATGCATACTGGCTTAGCTCTGGCCATGTATCCAGCTTAGAGACCCAAAACTTGAACGGGGAAGAGCCGTCTGGGAGTACAGTAAGAGGGCAAGCCATGTAGTCTGTCACCATCTGACGGAACCGTTGCCTCCTGCTGACTGGAGCCGCCGGTGATGGTGTAGAGATTTGGGGCGGGCACACAAAAGTGTGCCAGAGTTGTGCCATACTGGGCTTGCCTTGGGCAGAGGCACTGCTTCTGCTCCCTCTTTGGGCAGAGCCTCCCCCACTGCCTCGACGCACTGAGCTGCTTTGTAAAGCACTAGCAGCACTCCTCTCAGTTGGACAGGAGAAGATGATGGAATTCACCAGTGTGTCGTGGTACTCCCGCAATTTACGCTCCCGGGTCAACGCAGGGATGAGGTTTTGGACGTTGTCCCGGTAGCGAGGATCGAGGAGGGTGAACACCCAATAATCAGGCATGTTGAGAATGTGGTCGATGCGGCGGTCGTTTCTCAGGCACTGCAGCATGAAATCCACCATGTGCTGCAGAGTGCCAACTGGCCCAGAAACGCTGTCCCCTGCTTGAGACATGATCTCTGCCCGCTCGTCATCACCCCACCCTCGCTGTACACACTGACCACTGGACAATTGTGTCGCTCCCTCCTCCGGACGGAGCTCTTCCTCCTCCATTGACTCCTCCTCATCCTCCTCACAAATTGGCCCCTGCGTACCCCTTTGTGAGGAACCACGTGGCGCTGACTCTCCAGAAGCTGATGGAAAAGGTGACTCCTCATCCTCCACCTCTTCCACAACATCATCCCTTAACCCTTGCAAAGTTTGCTGAAGCAGGCAGATAAGGGGGACAGTCATGCTGACTAGTGCATCATCTGCACTTGCCATCCCCGTGGAATAATCAAAAGGACGCAAAACCTGGCAGACGTCCTTCATAGTGGCCCACTCTGTGGTTGTGAAGTCTGATCGGCGGTGACTGCGACTTCTTTGCGCCTGATGCAGCTGGTACTCCATAACTGCTTGCTGCTGCTCACACAACCGCTCCAACATATGTAACGTGGAATTCCACCGGGTAGGTAGGTCACATATAATGCGGTGTTCCGGAAGGCGGAATCGGCGCTGCAGAGCAGCAATGCGGGATCTGGCCAAGCTGGAACGCCGCAAGTGAGCACACTCTAGGCGGACCTTGTGCAGCAGGGCATCAAGATCCGGATAGTCCCTCAGAAAACTCTGCACAACCAAATTGAGCACATGTGCCAGACATGGGATGTGAGTGAGGTTGCCAAGGGCCAAAGCTGCCACCAGATTTCGGCCATTGTCACACACTACCATGCCTGGCTGGAGATTCGCTGGCAGTAACCACACATCGCTCTCCTGCTTGATGGCATTCCAGAGCTCCTGCGCTGTGTGGCTTCGATGCCCCAATGAAACTAGTTTCAAGACGGCCTGCTGACGTTTGGCCACGGCTGTGCTCATGTCGGTCATAGGTAAACGTTCACGGGTCCATGTGGAGGTGGACTGTGACGGATCCTGCAGAGAGGAATCTGAGGAACTGGTGTAAGAGGAGGAGTCGATGCGTACAGACTGGATTCCTGCAATCCTTGGAGTGGGCAGGACACGTCCTGCGCCACTCGCACGATCTGTACCTGGCTCAACAACATTAACCCAATGGGCAGTGAGGGAAACATATCGCCCCTGTCCATGCTGACTGGTCCACGCATCGGTGGTGAGGTGGACCTTGCTACTGACGGCGTTCAGTAGCGCATGATTTATGTTTGCCTCAACATGCCTGTGCAGGGCAGGGACAGCCTGCCTGCTGAAGTAAAAGCGGCTGGGCACCTTGTACTGTGGGACTGCCAATGCCATCAAGTCACGGAAGCTGTCAGTCTCCACCAGCCTGAACGAGAGCATTTCCAGGGACAACAGTTTGGCAATGCCTGCATTCAGAGACTGTGCTCGGGGGTGGTTGGCCGAGAATGCCCGCCTTTTCTCCCATGCCTGTACTACCGATGGCTGTAGAGTAGACTGGGAGTGTGAGGATGACTGGGAAGGTGGTGCTGTGGGTGGAATTACACTAGGTCTCTGGACAACAGTGGAGGAAGAGGCAACACGAGATGAAGAGGTGGTAGCTGCCGCTGTTGATTGGCCTACGTCTTCACTGTGTTTCTGTAACTCCACCGCGTGCCTGGTCCGCACATGTTTCCACATATTTGTGGTATTGAGGTTGCTGACACTTTTACCTCTTTTTACTTTCTGATGACACAGCTTGCATTTGACAAAACAAATGTCATCTGCAACTGTGTCAAAAAAGGACCAGGCACTGCAAGTCTTGGGAGCGCCCTTTTTGGCTTTGGAAAGAGACAGGCTCCTAACGGGTGCCAAAGTGGAGGCTACAGGCTCCGCAGTCTTCCCCCTCCCTCTCCCTCTTTGGCCCGTAAGGGGAAGCTCTTCCTCAGAGCTGCTCCCACCACCTTCCTGTTCCTCACGCCACGATGGGGCAAGGACCTCATCATCTCCACTACCCTCTGCCACCAACTGCTCCTCCTGGGTAGTCTCGGCAGCACAGTACGCATCAGAAAGCGGCACCTGAGTTTCATCATCAGATGCGTACTGCGCTGTGGTCACCGGAGGCACTGGCCCACCTGCCTCTTCAGAGTCAGAGAGAAAAAGCTGTTGGGCATCACTGCACACTGCCTCTTCTTCCATTTCTCCAATGCTGCTTGGCTGGCCCCCTGTTTCCAAGCCAAGAGATTCAGAGAACAGAAGTAGAGACGGCTCCTGTCCTGGGCTCTCTGACTGCCTGGCCAATTTGGCAGGTGGTGAAGAGACAGATGGCTGCTCTCCAGTGCTCTGTGCCTGAGAGGATGTGGCACTAACTGAAGTCGATGCCGAGGCTTTAGCTGCCATCCACCCGACAACGGCTTCAATTTGGTCTTCACGCAGCAGCGGTGCACGGCGCTCTCCGACAAAGCTGCGCATGAAGGACTGTTCCCTGCTGAAACTGAGTGACGACGAGTCACCGGCGCCCGCAGCAGGCACAGAATCACCACGTCCTCTCCCTGCTCCTCTCCCTGCTCCGCGCCCACGCCCACGTGCCTTACTCCCTGCCCTCTTCATCTTGGCTGACAGATAAAGATAAGCAGAAAAGTACTAAGGCCTTAGCGTGCTTATTCCTGAAATGCTCCTCCTAACAGGTGTAAGAAACACTAATGTTGTAAAGTGTGGACTAAACTTTATTATTTTTCAAATGTGGCCTACACAAGTGTTAAGTTGTGTTTGGTGAACTTTACTTTTTTTTTTGTGCAGATCGGGCTACAGAGCTAGTTTAAATCACACGGAGACCGTGCAGACAGCCGTAAACGGCGCTGCAAGGCCAAAAAACCCTCCTCTAGGTTTTCCTATGTAGTGTTTTTCCACTATTTAGCTGGAGACGGGTGGAAAGACACTAATAGGAAATTTTTTTTTTAAATTTTAAACTGGCTGCACTATTTGAAAAAAAGGAAATTGTTTTTCAAGGTATGAGGCAGTAACGCACCCTGAGCTGAATCCAACCGGCTATAGCTGCACACAGACTACAGGGCGAGCTGCGCTCACACGGAGACTGTGCAGACAGCCGTAAACGGCGCTGCAAGGCCCAATAAACCCCCTCTAGGTTATCCTATGTAGTGTTTTTCCACTATTTAGCTGGAGACGGGTGGAAAAACACTAATAGGGAATTTTTTTTTAAATTTTTAAACAGGCTGCACTATTTGAAAGAAAGGAAAATTTTTCTCAAGGTATGAGCCAGTAACGAACCCTGAGCTGAATCCAACCGGCTATGGCTGCACACAGACTACAGGGCGAGCTGGGCTCACACGTAAACGGCGCTGCAAGGCCCAAAAACCCGCCTCTAGGTTATCCTATGTAGTGTTTTTCCACAATTTAGCTGGAGACGGGTGGAAAAACACTAATATGGAATTTTTTTTTACATTTTTAAACAGGCTGCACTATTTGAAAGAAAGGAAAATTTTTCTCAAGGTATGAGCCAGTAACGAACCCTGAGCTGAATCCAACCGGCTATGGCTGCACACAGACTACAGGGCGAGCTGGGCTCACACGGAGACCGTGCAGACAGCCGTAAACGGCGCTGCAAGGCCCAAAAACCCCCCTCTAGGTTATCCTATGTAGTGTTTTTCCACAATTTAGCTGGAGACGGGTGGAAAAACACTAATAGGGATTTTTTTTTAAAATTTTTAAACAGGCTGCACTATTTGAAAGAAAGGAAAATTTTTCTCAAGGTATGAGCCAGTAACGAACCCTGAGCTGAATCCAACCGGCTATGGCTGCACACAGACTACAGGGCGAGCTGGGCTAACACGGAGACCGTGCAGACAGCCGTAAACGGCGCTGCAAGGCCCAAAAACCCCCCTCTAGGTTATCCTATGTAGTGTTTTTCCACAATTTAGCTGGAGACGGGTGGAAAAACACTAATAGGAAATTTGAGAAAAAATGTGCAGCAGGCTGCACTATGAGCAAAAAAGGACAACTGTGTGAGGCAGTGTGAACCCCCCCTGAGCTGAATACAACCGGGTATATGGCTGCACACAGACTACAGAGTGAGCTGCACACACACACACACACAGAGACCTTGCAGAACGCTGTTAAAACAGCGCTGCAAGGCAAGAGCAAGGTGAACAGTGAAGAACACACAGCGTTTTGCTAAATTAGCCTTTGGAAAGGAAAATAAAGCAATTAGCTAGCTCAACTGGCCCTCAGTTAGAACACAGCGTCCTGTCCCTAACTGAAATCACAGCAGAGTGAGCGCAAAATGGCGGCAGCGTTTTTTATAGTGCAGAGTGACATCATTTCAGCAGCCAATCACAGCCTTGCCAGTACTTACATGCCCACCATGCTAAACAGGATGTGCCCACACTTCCAATCATTCCTCATTGGCTGCTGCATGCAGTTTGAATTCTGGGAACTTCCGATTCCGGTATCCGATACGCGGGAAGTATCGGAATTCGGTATCGGAATTCCGATACCGCAAATATCGGCCGATACCTGATACTTGCGGTATCGGAATGCTCAACACTATCCATCACCAGAGATCAGCGGTGACATCACTGAGAATGCCTCCTATCCATCACCAGAGATCAGAGGTGACATCACTGAGAATGCCTCCTATCCATCACCAGAGATCAGAGGTGACATCACTGAGAATGCCTCCTATCCATCACCAGAGATCAGCGGTGACCTCACTGAGAATGCCTCCTATCCATCACCAGAGATCAGTGGTGACATCACTGAGAATGCCTCCTATCCATCACTAGAGATCAGAGGTGACATCACTGAGAATGCCTCCTATCCATCACCAGAGATCAGAGGTGACATCACTGAGAATGCCTCCTATCCATCACCAGAGATCAGAGGTGACATCACTGAGAATGTCTCCTATCCATCACCAGAGATCAGAGGTGACATCACTGAGAATGCCTCCTATCCATCACCAGAGATAAGAGGTGACATCACTGAGAATGTCTCCTATCCATCACCAGAGATCAGAGGTGACATCACTGAGAATGCCTCCTATCCATCACCAGAGATCAGCGGTGACCTCACTGAGAATGCCTCCTATCCATCACCAGAGATCAGCGGTGACATCACTGAGAATGTCTCCTATCCATCACCAGATATCAGAGGTGACATCACTGAGAATGCCTCCTATCCATCACCAGAGATCAGCGGTGACATCACTGAGAATGCCTCCTATCCATCACCAGAGATCAGTGGTGACATCACTGAGAATGCCTCCTATCCATCACTAGAGATCAGAGGTGACATCACTGAGAATGCCTCCTATCCATCACCAGAGATCAGAGGTGACATCACTGAGAATGCCTCCTATCCATCACCAGAGATCAGCGGTGACATCACTGAGAATGCCTCCTATCCATCACCAGAGATCAGTGGTGACATCACTGAGAATGCCTCCTATCCATCACTAGAGATCAGAGGTGACATCACTGAGAATGCCTCCTATCCATCACCAGAGATCAGTGGTGACATCACTGAGAATGCCTCCTATCCATCACCAGAGATCAGTGGTGACATCACTGAGAATGCCCCCTATCCATCACCAGAGATCAGCGGTGACCTCACTGAGAATGCCTCCTATCCATCACCAGAGATCAGTGGTGACATCACTGAGAATGCCTCCCATCCATCACTAGAGATCAGAGGTGACATCACTGAGAATGCCTCCTATCCATCACCAGAGATCAGAGGTGACATCACTGAGAATGCCTCCTATCCATCACCAGATATCAGCAGTGACATCACTGAGAATGCCTCCTATCCATCACCAGAGATCAGAGGTGACATCACTGAGAATGTCTCCTATCCATCACCAGATATCAGCAGTGACATCACTGAGAATGCCTCCTATCCATCACCAGAGATCAGAGGTGACATCACTGAGAATGCCTCCTATCCATCACCAGAGATCAGAGGTGACATCACTGAGAATGTCTCCTATCCATCACTAGAGATCAGAGGTGACATCACTGAGAATCCCGCCTCTCCATCACTAGAGATCATCAGTGACATCACTGAGAATGCCTCCTATCCATCACCAGAGATCAGCTGTGACATCACTGAAAATGTAATAGGAGGGGTAGATCAAATTGGATGTTACTCACCCGCCTGTAGGGTGCATTGAGCATATACTGATTAACCAACTAAAACCAAACAATAGAACCAGTTCACAGTGACTTACTTCAAGTAACATCACATAATGTGGAGATATGATGTTAGGGCTAGCGGAACGCACCGAGTAAATATAGATGTTTTTATTGTTATTGGTGCGTTTGCAGCCCGGGGTCCACCGTGCAGGAGAACCTGCTGCTAGCAAACGGCGGCACTATATGGCGGTATGGACTAACTCAGTTAATTCACAGAGTAGCCGTGAAAGCAAAGCACTGTGCCCTGTTAGACTTCACAGAGGCACAGGCTAACTGCCCAAACAGAGAGCAGTCAGTGGTCACGCATGCACACAAAACTCCTCGCCGGAGGTGCCCGCATTCTAGGGGCTTATTTCAGCCAGGTCCCTGAATACATACAAACACAATCTCCTCGCCGGAGGTGCCAGCATTTTAGGGGCTTATTTCAGCCAGGTCCCTGAACATACTCTTACGTGACCACACTGGCTCAAAGCACATAACATAGAACAATACTAGCGCATGGCCGTGCGGCCATGCGAGCCTTAAATAGTTGCAGCACGTACAGGACCTTCCTAGAAGGACCAATGAGAGGCTGCCACAGAGAGTGAGCACCTACAGGACCTTCCTGAAGGACCAATGGCCTTAGCTGCAGTATCTGATCATGTGACCCTCGATCTCCACTGAGAGATCTTACTCTGGGCATGCTCAGAACGAGAAAAGCAGGACTTAGTCCCAGAAGCGTCTGCTCGCCGCTGCCCAGCACTGACTCCAATGGCAGAAGCAGAAAAAGCAGCAGTAACTCTTTGTACAGAGTCAGACTGAGCGAGAGGCTGGGACCGACGTCTCCGCTGAGCAGGTTCCACTGCAGCATGACATGAATGGGAGTCCGCAGCGGAGATGGCCCGAGATTACCCCTGTGCAGAGGCAGGAACTCGGCCCCTAACATATGATACTTTATTTATTTCAATCTTCAGCACCTGAAAAATAACTTTGTAAACTTTCACACTTTGTCCTTTTTTGTGTGCCTGGCTTCCACCACCACCTCTTCTCTGAACCTTATGTCATTGCCTTACTCTTACTTTCCTGGACTCATTGAGAACCACACTCACCCATCACTCATCGCAGGTCCTCTCAGTGCACTGACATCTTCAGACACCCCGGACTCTCGCCCACCTGTTGACTGGTCTCAGGGAAGGCCCCTCCTTGGTTCCTGAATCTTACAAACCTTTTAGTGATGTGCGAATATACTCGTTTCTTCGAGATTTCTCGAGAACGCTCGGGTGTCCTCCAAGTATTTTTTAGTGCTCGGAGACTTAGTTTTTCTTGCCGCAGCAGAATGATTTACATCTGTTAGCCAACATAAGTACATGTGGGGGTTGCCTGGTCTCAGGGAAGGCGCCTCCTTGGTTCCTGAATCTTACTAGCTTTTCCGTCCTCCTTATGCCCACCACAGCCTGTCTTTTAGTTGCTGCAGCTTGTTGTTCAGTACAACTGTTCCTGTATTGGAGACTACAGCATTGCGGCTTTTGGGGACGTCGACTGCTTCTCTGTATCATTCTCCATTATGGGAATACCTTTCAGCTCTACTTTCTTGGGCTTTGTCTATTACCGCTTCTTCAGTCTACATGCATTTGCCTTAGTTTATTGGCTCCCATCTCTCAAGTTAGTTTCTTCCTCCTCTTCTGATTCATGTCTGAGATAGTAACAGAGGCAGTATCCCCTCTGCAACCTGGTGCAGCGCACGGCTTAAAATATTTCTATCTTCTAGCCACTACTCATTGACATGGCTCTGTAGCGTAGTGTGGGGCAGTACCGGCGGGTGAGGCATTCATCTCCTTTTATTTCCCAGTGGTGTAGGCCACGTGTGCCTTCGGGCTCCTTTTAATTAATGAAGCCAACCTGCTCCAGCTCCCAGCTGTCAATTTCCGCCTCTTTTGAATTAGTCAGCTTCATGTCCTCGTCACCTTTTTCTGTCATAAGGTGTTCACACCATTCTGCCATATTCTCGCACAACTGTTTTCTCTTTGCCATGCAACCCTCAAATGGTGGCATCTCTTCTGTCTCCTGATGCTCGTCATGGCCGTACCTTTCACTGGGTGGAGTCATCCCTGACTTAGTATCCCATTTTTTGATTGTCCCCGCCTGTTTCTTTGTACCATACTTTACTAGGCGACCTTCTCTTTCCACCTGACTCTGCGACAACATTCACTCCCTGCTGTGGGCTGGTGCTGTCGATTCTGGCACTTTCCTTTGAGGTGAACCTGATGAAGGGCTGGACACCACTCCATGCCCTTTTGCTTCCCCTATGCTCATGATAAACGGACCCATGTCGCTGTTTTTTGCCACTTACTGACATCTTGCAGTCCTTGTTCGGTGCCATTTTAGACCATGTTGAGGTCGCCATTTCCCTTGTCAACTGAGTCTTTCTTGCACTTCATTTCCCCTGTCAGATGCAAGACTCAATCCAGCCAAATACACCAAGGGTAGTTGGAACATTGCGGTAGCAGAGGGAGAAGCACTCATCTCCTCTTATGCCCCGGCATTCTACATGAAAGTGTTGGTCTTGGTGGGTGTGGGCACTTGGGTCATGAGGGTCTTACGTCCTTGTAGCCCACATGTAGTCAGTGATATGAGCTTGTCAGTATCATTTATTTCACGATTCAAAGAGAGAGACTTTTGTTCAAAAACAAACTCTTCACTGAATCGTAGCTTGGCGAGGGTTATGTACAAGAGATAGCGGTTACAAAGTGTTATGAAGATCTCCGCTACAGTATAAAGCATTTTTCACTCTGAGTATCCTTCCTCCATAGTTTACTCCAGGGCTAGTGAAGCACATTGTTTCTCTCTACTCCGCCACAACCGAGCTTTAACGCTATAGTCCTGATCAGCAAGACGTCTCACTGGCTCTTCAGTTCTGCATTCTATTTCTTTCACTACAGGTCCGTTGTACTTAGTAGTGATGAGCGAGTGTACTTGTTGCTCGGGTTTTCCAGAGCACGCTTGGGTGGTCTCCGAGTATTTATGACTGCTCAGAGATTTAGTTTTCCTCGCAGCAGCTAGATGATTTGCGACTGTTAAACAGTTGGTTTACATGTGGGAATTCACTAGCCACCAGGCAACCCCCACATGTACTCAGGCTGGCTAGTAGCTGTAAATCATGATTAGTGATGAGCGAGTGTACTCATTGCTTGGGTTTTCCAGAGCACGCTCAGGTGATCTCCGAGTATTTGTTAGTGTTTGGAGATTAAGTTTTCATCATCGCAGCTGAATGATTTACAGCTACTAGCCTGCTTGATTGCATGTGAAGATTCCCTAGCAACCAGGCAACCCCCACATGTACTCAGCCTGGCTAATAGCTGTAAATCATTCAGCTGAGGTGATGAAAACTAAATCTCCGAACACTAAAAAACATTCGGAGGTCACCAGAGCTTGCTCAGGAAAAGCTGAGCAACGAGTACACTCGCTCATCACTAGTACTTATTCCTACTTAGGTCAGTTACCTTCTGCCCTATAAACTCTAGGGTTCATAACTCGGCATCCTCTCCAAGGATCCATCTCCAGACGATCACTCTGTCTCATCAGTTACTTTTCTTTAGTATCACACTATAATTTGCCTTAGTCTTCTTAGATCACCCATTAGCAGCACTGCTCATTTTTCACTTCCAAATCTAACTCACTAGCTAACAGAAAGCATTCACTTGCCCTAACATTAACCTCCCTCACCGTGCGCTAGTCCCAACATTAACTGTATCTGACCCTGCAGTCTGTTGCTGGGCAGACTTAGCCGTTCACCCAGTTCTATGCAAACTTTATGACACCTATCTCTATCATACATTACATTACTATACATTGTACCTTAACAACATTACCTTTTACATTACTACACACTATGCATATTATACTTACAATATTTACACTCTTACAATCACACTCTATACATTACACAAGAACATATTACATTTCATATGGCACGTTACAACATGACATTCACAAAAATGCAGGACACAATTCACATGTCATAACAACAATAAAACTTGTCTTCGGTGAGAAAACGTGGGCAGCATGTCCGTATACTTACAGCTCTTTGTCATTACAGAGGACCGCTGCAAATGACACAGGAAGAAGGGAAATGAACCCCTGAATAACCTCTGTCTGTCGCTCATGCTCTGTGCTCAGCCTCTCAGTCTCTAGGACAAAAGACATTATTAAGCTCTTGCAGCATTAGCACACTGCTCAAAGACATGTAGCACAGATAATGCATTGCTGGAAATGAAAAGTCAAATACATAGACAAGTGCACTGAACATAATTCCATGTGAGAGCTGGAAATACACAGATCTCACCGGTCACCTTTTTTCTCTGGCAACTCTGTGGTCTGGCAATATAAAACAATGGCATATAGTAAATGTTATGGAAGTGTTATAGATTAGGTATGTGTTTTTGACACCAATGGACACCCACCATCATCTCCTGTGAATAAATATTTACATTAGCGAGGATAAGAAAGTGGCAGGAAGAACCAATGTTCTCCTTGTATTTTTATCTTTTGCACAGAGATGCTCAAATATGTGGGAGTAGATAATGGCTCCATAGGATGGCGATAAGTCTCTAGCATACCTGGGACATCACATCACAATGGAACCACAATATTTTCATGCTGTGCCTGTTTATATCAACACCATCCAACAATATATCTGTGATCGGGGGAGATAATCACTTCTGTGGGATCAAGCACCAGAATGTTCGGCCTTGGGACATTCTAAAAATGTGATAACTACCGGAAATATGGATATACAATAATGGTGTTTGGTGTGACTAGGAGGGTGATAGTATGCGCGGAAATTTGGCATCATATTCAACAAGAAAATATTAGATAAATTTGAGTAATATCCTTCATACAAGTTTGCTTGCAAGCATTTAGCCTTTCTCCTCTCACCTGGCAGTGAAGACAAGTGAAGAGTGAGGATGAGAAACTTTACAACATTTCCTCCAGAGAAACTTATCGTCAGACCCAGGAGACAGAAGGTGAATTGTAGATCTGTCCTCATTTCTGCGGCGACTCCTCAGTGAAGAATTTCTTTCTGATCTTCTCGTAACATCTTTCTTTAAGTATTCCTTTTTTTGTTTTATACTTTTTATATATTTATATATATTTTATATCTTATATATTTATACTTTTTTTCTACCTTGTGTGTATTTCTTTTTGTAACTTTTGAAGCACTCTTCTCCTCTTCATATAATAAATCTAGAATGTAATATGTTTGTTCCATGTTGATCTTAACGTACCCACCACCCTGAAGAGGGAAAGTATAGTCCAGTTGTGTGAGAGTGCAAGAAAAGGACATGTCTGTGCTTATGGACACTGGATGTGTGGTGTACTAGTGTGTTATCTAGGGCAGGCATCTTGTTGGACTATCAAAACGGCAAGCAATAAGTGTGGTGTGGATGGGCTGAGGGGGCCCTTAGCTCCGTGCGATTGGTAAGTGGACGTGTAAGTGTGACAGCCACATCTGAGTCATGTGTACAACGAAAGGGTGGTGTTCATGACAGTAAGATATAGTGCAAAAAAGCAATGCAAAGTCATAAGGGCCACATTCCCTACATAATTATAGCAACCAAACTGGCAAGTGGTTGGCGAGAGTAACATCACCGAGAATGCAATCTATCCATTTACCAGAGAAGGGTTTCTCAACTCCAGTCCCCAAGTCCCACCAACAGGTCAAGTTTTCAGGATATCCTTAGTATTATCCGACCCCATGCAATAGTAAAGACATCCTGAAAACATGACCTGTTGGCAGGGCCAGACTGGGACTAAAATTCAGCCCTGGCATTTGAAATTACGCAGGCCCACTTGTCACATGGTGACTGTATAATATCTTTGTAAACTTGTAGGCAGGGCCGGTTTTAGGCAAAGTGGAGCCCTACGCCTAGGCAAAGTTTAAAATGGGGCCCCAAATGCTAACATATTGCACATCACACAAAAGCATTTTGGTTGTATTTACGAGCGCTGATCTCAGGCCGCTAAATGAGGTTGATTGACAATACTGAATTTGTTCAACGCTTGTTTCCCGGCCTCTTTCTACCAGCTGAGGAATAATGATGGGACAGAACGATCACTAATAAATCACTAACGGATCCCCATACAGTATCATGTTATCAGCAGCACATCTGCAGTTTACACCAGCAATGTTCTGCTGAGAACAAGGATTTTTGTTCTGGTAAAACAATCTGAATATGCAGCATTTTACTTGTTTGGTAAAAAAAAACCCATAGTCCTCCATATATTAAAATACACTGTTCAGTCCTCCACATAGCATATTACACTCCTCATAGTCCTTCATACAGCATATAGTATAATGCACCGCCATAGTCATCCATGTAGTACAATTCACTTCCCATAGTATAATGCACCCCATAGTTCTTCATATAGTATAACATATTCCCCATAGTCCCCAATACAGTATAATGCAGCCCACATACAGTATAATGTAGCCACCACCCTACAGAGTATAATGCAGCCACCCCAGAGTATAATGCAGCCCCCCAGAGTATGATGTAACCCCCCAAAGAATATAATGCAGCCCCCCCATAGAGTATGATGCAATAACCCCTCATAGAATATAAATATAATACAGCCCCCCATAGATTATAATGTAGCCCCGAATAGAATAGAATACAGCCCACCTCCCCATAGAATATAATGCAGCCCCATCAAAGAGTATGATGCAATCATCCCTCATAAAATCTAATACAGCCCCCCATAGAATATAATGCAGCCCACCTCCCCATAATATATAATGTAGCCCCCGATAAAATATAATGCAGCCCCCCATAGTTTATAAGACAGCCTCCCCCATAGAATATAATATACCCCCCCATAGTATATAACACAGCCTCCCCATAGAATGGAATATACCTCCCATAGTATATATCAAAGCCCCCATATAATATAGCACAACTTGCATAGTATATAGCACAGCCTGCATAATATAGCACAGCCCGTGTAGTAGTGTAAAGCACAGCCCGCATAGTAGTATATACAGCACAGCCCGCGTAGTATATACAGCACAGCCCGCGTAGTAGTATAAACAGCACAGCCCGCGTCGTAGTATACACAGCACAGCCCGCGTAGTAGTATACAGCACAGCCCGCGTAGTAGTATATACAGCACGGCCCACACTGTAGTATATACAGCACAGCCCGTGTAGTAGTATACACAGCACAGCCCACACAGTGGTATATACAAAGCACAGCCCACACAGTGGTATATACACAGCACAGCCCACACAGTGGTATATACACAGGACAGCCCACACAGTGGTATATACACAGCACAGCCCACACAGTGGTATATACACAGCACAGCCCACACAGTGGTATATACACAGCACAGCCCACACAGTGGTATATACACAGCACAGCCCACACAGTGGTATATACACAGCACAGCCCACACAGTGGTATATACACAGCACAGCCCACACAGTGGTATATACACAGCACAGCCCACACAGTGGTATATACACAGCACAGCCCACACAGTGGTATATACACAGCACAGCCCACACAGTGGTATATACACAGCACAGCCCACACAGTGGTATATACACAGCACAGCCCACACATTGGTATATACACAGCACAGCCCAGACAGTGGCATATACACAGCACAGCCCACACAGTGGTATATACAGCACAACCCACATCTTATCCCCCTGATAATGGCTCCACAGTCCAGTTAAAAAAAAAAACACTCTCCTCACCTTTCCTCTTGCCCGCGCGGCTCCTGTCTTGGCGGCTGCAGTCTGCCCGGGACACAGCAGGTGCGCGATGATATGACGTCATCGAGCACACGCAGTGTCAAAGGCAGAGCGGGGAATGATGGGAGAGGGAGCATCAGTGGACGCTCTCTCCTCCATCATTGCATTGAACTATACCGGCATCATAGATGCCGGTATAGTTGAATGCGACGGCGGCGGCAGTAGCGGGTGGAGGGGGGGGAGAGTGCAGCGGCCCACTACTGGCACCGGCCCTTCTGGCATTTGCCAGAAGTGCCTGATGGCCAGTCCGGCCCTGCCTGTTAGTGGGTCATCGCGAGGACTGGAGTTGATAAAGACCACACTAGACAGTAACTGAGGGCAGACAATTAATACATAGCACTATTTGGCTGCTTTTCACGGAGATGAACAAGAGATGAACAAGGGACCCCAATTCTGATAATTCATAGTTTCCTAATAAGCTCTATGAGTCCTGGGGTCAGTGGAGCCACAAGACTCTAACTAGTATCTCAGGAAGAGCGAATGCTGGAAATAAAAGTCTTCAGGCAATCACAGAGCCAGACTTACAGATGAAACGTCATCTTTCCGTGATATTACTGAAGCATGAAAATACAGAATAGAAAAGAAATCACATAAAAAAAGAGTGAATATTATTCATTTACACCCTTACTTGCCGCTCCTTCAATTCTTTTGCCCAAGGCAAGTTCTCGGTCTACATATATGGCAAACATGGGCTTCCTCTCAGGCATAGTTCAAAATTTACACGTCCCAAAACACACAAGTCTCCAAATCCTACTTATTGAAGCTGACACATTTCTGTATGTTAACCCTCGTTTCATGAGTTAGACAGAAAACCGAGCAAATTGAAAACAAAAAAAAAAATCTCCAATGTTCTCTGAGAGCATCGGTGAAACTTTCGTAACTGCTGCAAACACGGAGACAACGCCTGCAACTGAATAGTAAATGTAATTTTAGACTCCTTATATCGTCCTCTGTGTTTTCTTTTCCTCTCAGCCCCACGGGTAATTCCGAGGAGTTTTCACATATTCTCCACATCTCTGTAGCTCTTCACATAGTTGAATGCCTGCGCTGAGACACTTGGGGGAATTAGTTTCCCGGATCTGTGACAATATAAACCATACTGTTAGTGACTGATCAAATTTCACAAGCATCAACCTGAGTCTGTTCTGAGCCGAGGCCTTAAATACTGTTTAGCTACTGCCAGACGCTTTTCTGACAACATCCCCTTCTCATTTTTATACATTACTTGGATTGCAATTCTTTGGAAACGTAGCAGATCTGTCCTGTTTCTCCGGCTGGAGATATTCTGTAACAATCGGAGAGACTAAAGAACAAAGACACCCAAATAAAAATCCTGCCGAAAATCTTATCCTCAACATTTACCCCAATTTTACCTTTTATTTATCTAAAAAATATTACCATCCTCTGTCTCCCTGTAAGACAACTGGCCCCAGCAGGAGGTCTTGACAATTCTATGAGTTTTATTCCTTAAGGTACCTTCACACATAACGATATCGTTAACGATATCGTTGCAACGTCACACTTTTTGTGACGTAGCAACGATCCCGCTAACGATCTCGTTATGTGTGACAGAGACCAACGATCAGGACCCTGCTGGGAGATCGTTGGTCGTTGGGGAATGATCAGGACCTTTTTTTGGTCGCTGATCACCCGCTGTCATCGCTGGATCAGCGTGTGTGACGCCGATCCAGCGAAGTGTTCGCTTGTAACTAGGGTAAACATCCGGTTACTAAGTGCAGGGCCGTGCTTAGTAACCCGATATTTACCCTGGTCGCCATTGTAAAAGTAAAAAAAAAAAACACTACATACTTACATTCTGATGTCTGTCACGTCCCCTGCCGTCAGCTTCCCTGCACTGACTGTAAAGCAGAGCACAGCGGTGACGTCACCGCTGTTACTGCCGGCGCTGACAAAGAAAGTGCAGGGAAGCTGACGGCGGGGGACGTGACAGACATCGGAATGTGAGTATGTAGTGTTTTTTTTTACTTTTACAATGGTAACCAGGGTAAATATCGGGTTACTAAGCGGGGCCCTGCACTTAGTAACCCAATGTTTACCCTGGTTACCCGGTGACTTCGGCATCGTTGAAGACAGTTTCAACGATGCCGAAGTCGTTCCCCTGATCGTTGGTCGCTGGAGAGCTGTCTGTGTGACAGCTCCCCAGCGACCACACAACGACTTACCAACGATCACGGCCAGGTCGTATCGCTGGTCGTGATCGTTGGTAAGTCGCTTAGTGTAACGGTACCTTTATTCCTAGGGTAAATCTCATCACTAAGTGAAATGTAAGTGATAACGCGGAAAGTAATATTATGTGCAAGATTCTGGGAAGTCTACTTGATTGAGTAGCTTGACCACCACTATAATCAAGTTTTTGGAGATATTTTTTGAAGTTGTGTGACTCTCCGTCATCTGGACCCTGCAGCAATGACTTGTCCTGCTCTTTAGTAAATAATTGCAGGGTTTAATTAGATCCAGATCATTTAAATGAAGGTCAAGCATACAGTATATTAGTACCAGAGTATACCATTTGTCCCCATTACACCTGGTTTATAACATCCAGCCATATTATTCCTTGATGTACAGAGTGGGCCATTTATATGGATACGCCTAAATAAAATGGGAATGATTGGTGATATCAACTTCCTGTGTGTGGCACATTAGTATATGGGATGGAGGAAACTTTTCAAGATGGGTGGTGACCACGGCGGCCATTTTGAAGTTGGCCATTTTGGATCCAATTTTATTTTTTCAATGGTAAGAGGGTCAATGGTGTGCTTGGTGTTCACATAACTTCATTCTTTTATTAAGTATTTACAAATTTATGACCACTTATAAAATGTGTACAAAATGGCCCTAGAGGGGCCTAGTTTCCAATGCAGGGTTTCTGTTGATTTAGAACCTCAGGAACTCTGTAAATGTGACCTGACATTCGCAAATTATTCCAGCCATATTTGCCCTCCAAACATCAACCAGTGTTTTTTTTTTCCTTCTGACCCCTGCCGCGTGCCCAAACAGGAGTTTTTTTTACTGCTTAGGGGATATTACCACTTTCACAAGAAATTATCTAATAAAATGTGGGGTCCATTTTTTCTTAATACAACCCCTGGAAAAATTATGGAATCACCTGCCTTGGAGGATGTTCATTCAGTTGTTTAATTTTGTAGAAAAAAAGCAGATCACAGACATGGTGTCGCGATCCATTTTTGGATTTGTGGCAAATCTGGTTTCCCTCAGTTTAAGATCTTTTTTCCTTTCTGGTCATCGGGGGTGGCCGCTGGTGTTATTGCATTGCTGCTGGGTCATCTGATGTTGGTGGTGACCACTCCCTCCATCCTTTAAGAGGTCACCTGGTGCATCAGCTGACTGTCGGTGTTAGTTCATTCTGCAGCTACCAAGCTGGGAGCAGGAGCTTGCTGGGAACCAACACACAGAATGAGCAATGGACGGCACTAGAGAAGCACAAATCTATATGGACATTCACTCCTTAAAGAACATCCGCTGGTAACAGTTGTTCTACTGCTGAGTGCGGTTTATCTGGTGTTTCTTCCCGCTGTGCCTTGCAGCATTAAGCTAAGTGTTGTTTTCCTTTACCTTGTCTGTCTTTCCTTACCCTGTGTTGTATTAGTGCAGCGGTGGGACCAGTGCTCTCACCTGCCAGTTCCCTACTTAAGGATAGGTGCAGGGCAAGTGAGGGACTAGGTATACTGGTTGGCGACGGGTTGGAAGAACCCGTATAGGGATGGTAGCAAGATCAGGACACATCTGCAGGCCAGTGCAGGAGGTGATTATTCCCCCAGTCCCTATGGACAGGTCCCATCGTTGTAATTGTGTCCCTGGTGTTCCCTTGTTTGTTGTGTTGTTTGTTACAGACCTATGGTAATGTCATTTTATACCAGGTCAGTCACATCGTGACATTAACACCGACCATCTCATTATCTCTAGTGAGCCATGGCCAAAATGCAGGCCTTTGCTCAACTGCTCCAGTCAGTCACCGATGAGCTTAAGGGTCTGCATGGTGATGTGGTGCAGCAGCTGCAGCTGTTGTTGGAGATCTGGGCTTCGGCTAAGGTACAGGCTCAACCAGAACCCAAGATATCTCTCCCTGAAAGGTTCTCTGGAGGGAGAGATACATTTTTGCTTTTTAAGGAGGCCTGCAAGTTATGCTTCAGGCTCCGCCCTCGTTCATCAGGGAGTGAGGAACAACTGGTGGGAATCATCGTTTCCCTTTTTAAAGGTGATCCCCAATCCTGGGCCTTCTCCCTGTCGACTGGTTCTCCATCTCTACGGTCAGTGGATGAGTTTTTTGCCGCTCTGGCGCTGGTATTTGGTGACCCAGACGGCGTCTCCTTGGCGGAATCCCGACTCCGTAAGATCAAGCAGGGTGGCCGGCCGGCGGAGGACTACTGTTCTAGGTTCAGGAGGTGGGCAACTGACACAAAGTGGAATGACCCAGCCCATAGAAGCCATATTGTGCAGGGTCTGTCCCCTAGGTTGCAAGATACTCTGGTGCAGTACACTGCCCCAGGTCTTTGGAGGCCACCATGTCCCTTTCTATTCGGGAGGATAGACGCTCGAGGGAGAGGCATATACCAAATGTGCCCCCTGTAGTCCTTGTTAGGGAGGAGGACACACCTGACCAAATGGACGAACCCATGCAGGTGGGAGGAGCCGGGTCTCAAATGGGGTTTTCTGGGGTTCGCTGTGGTGTGGGGGCATGGTTTTACTGTGTGAAGACTGGTCATTTTATCAATGTCTGCCCAGCTCGCGCCAAAATACTTGTTCCACCTAAAAAGCCGTGTCTTCCTGGTTGTGTGGAAGGAAGCGACCAGGGAGTGTATATTTCCTCCATTTTCTCCTCTCAGTGTACCTTACCTGCTGAGGTGGTTGTTGGTGGGGTAACTGAGAATATTCTGGTGCTTGTGGACAGTGGAGCAGGAGTCAGTTTGGTGGACGCTCATTTTGTCCAGACCCATGGCGTGATGAGTAGGACTCTAGCGAGACCCCTAAGCATCCAGGCCACTGACTCTGCCCCGCTCAGCCAGGAGAGCATTACCCAAGTCATAGACAATATACAGCTGCGTATAGGGGCTTGTCATGAAGAGTCCATGTCATGCTACATCTTGGAGGGCATACCAAATCCCAAGGTCTTAGGACTCCCTTGGTTGAAAAAACACAACCCGGTCTGTTATGACCTGGTGGTCAGGACAATAACGGACCTGGTGGTTAAGAGCACACGGAATGACCTGATAGTTACTGATAGGGTTGAACGACCTTGACCTTTTTGGAGTCGAGCCGTGTTTCGCGAAACCTGACTATCTTAAAAGTCGAGTCGAGTGGAATCGGCCGATTATCGCGAAAAGTCAGGTATCGCCCGAAACACGAAACCCAATGCAAGTCAATGGGGGAGCATAGTCGGCAGTGAGTGGAGGCCAGGAAAACACCTACACTGCCCATTTTAAAGGCAAAAACATCCATTCTTGTTACAGAAGCTTGTCAATCGTAATTTAGCTTATAATAATTGGAAGGCATTTGAAATTGGGGGTCATTTGGCTAAAGTTGTGGGGGGTAGGGCTGGTTCAAGTAATTAGTGGGCCCAGTAAATCTGGACCACGTCACGGCAGTGGAGCAGGGAGAGGTAAGTATTTCAACTTTGCAAGTGCTGTGATCCTGAGCAAGCAGGGGGGGCCCACTCGTTGGCATTGGCACTGGCACAGGGCCCCTCAAAGTACAGCGGTGTGTTTGCACGGCGGGGGCGCCTCCCACCGGCAGCAACACTTTTGCGTACTATGAGAGGCCCTGTGCCAGTGACGTCGCCAACTAGTATTCCTCCCCCCACCTGATGAAGGAACCTGCACTTTCATCTGCACCTTCCTCTTTGTCCCCGTGTAAGGTGGTATGGTAGGCGGGAAGGGGGACCTGACTTTCAGCAGGGTCACAATCTTGCAGTGTAGCGTGCACGGGAAATGTTGCGTTATGGGTCAATGTACCAGCAGACTCATCTATCACTGGCTGGGCAATGGGCAGGATGAGGAGGAAACACAGATATAGGCCCAAAGAATAAAGTGGGCTAAATGCAGTTCAAAATTGGTAACACAGGACTAATCAGGGGGCATTGCAGTGGAGGACAACTGGAATGAGAGGCTGACACAGAGAGTAGGCCCAAATCAGTAAGTAGTCGAAATGCAGTTCAAAATTGGCAAGAGTAGTAAACCGGCGGCACAGCTTTGTTCACTGGAGGAGAACAGCAAGGAGTGGCAGACACCGATAGTAGGCCCCAACCCAACTAGTAGGCCAAATGCAGTCTAACATTAACAACTACTTAACAAGAGCCTGAAAATGGAATTTCAGGACAGGAAACCAGGAGAACAGCAAGGAGCGGCAGACACTGTTAGTAGGCCCCAAACCAACTAGTACGCCAAATGCAGTTGTTCCATTTAAGCACTATTTAACAAGAGCCTGAAGATAGAAGCTTAGGAAAGGCAACCTGGAGAACACCTTGGAGCGGAAGACACCGTCTCTACACCCCATACCCAATTTGTAGGCCTAATGCAGTGTAGTTTTCACCAACTACTAAACGAGAGTAGGAAGATCGAAGCAATGTGGACGAAACATGGGGAACACCTTGGAGTGTAACACACCGTCTCTCTACACCCCATACCAAATTTGTAGGCCTAATGCATTGTAGTTTGCAACAACTACTAAACGATAGTAGGAAGATCGAAGCAATGTGGACGAAACATGGGGAACACCTTTGAGTGTAACACACCGTCTCTCTACACCCCATACCAAATTTGTAGGCCTAATGCAGTGTAGTTTGCAACAACTAGTAAACGAGAGTAGGAAGATCGAAGCAATGTGGACGAAACCTGGGGCACACCTTGGGGCGGCAGACACCGTTAGTAGGCCCTACCAAAGTTGTAGCCCCAATGCAGTTTTAAAATTCCTAGAGGCTGAAAACAAGACTATTGACGCTCAGCTTTTTTCAAAGGAAGACAGCTGTATTGAGTGGCGCAGACAGACACAGGTAGTAGGCCTTAAACCAAAAATGTGGCTCACTGCAGCTTAAATAAGGTTACAGGGGTACACAGGCAGCATTGCTCTGGGCAGTGGAGGACAATTTCAATAGTGGACCGCAGACAGACTTTGTACGCCTACTATTAAAAAAAGGATGCTCTATGCAATTAAAAATAGGTTCCAGGGGTAAACGGGCAGCAGTGGTCTGATCAGTGGAGGAGTAGTAGAAAGAACGGGCCGCAGACAGGCTTCTAAGGCCTAACATAATAACATATGGCTGTAGGCACTTTATAATTGGTTCCAGGGGTACACGGGCAGCAGTAGACAGGTCAGTGGAGGCCTAGTGGAAGGAGGGACCGCTGTTGTGAATTCTGTGGCGGAGCTCCCTCCTGTGGTCACAAGTGGTACTTCGGCTGATTCTCTCTGGGAGCTTCCGTTTGTGGAGGAAACTGGTACTGCTGCTTCTGAGTTTCCTTCCTCAGGTGATCTGGTGAGGTCGTTGAGTGCTTCTCTACTTAACCCCACCTAATGCTTTGATTCATGCTTCCTGTCAATGTTCCAGTGTTGGACTTGTGTTTCTCTGGATCATTCCTGTGGCCTGCTGCTCTGCATAGCTAAGTGCTTCTTTGCTATTTGTTGCTATTTTTTCTGTCCAGCTTGTCTATTTGTTTTGCTGGAAGCTCTGGGACGCAAAGGGTATTCCTCCGTGCCGTTAGTTCGGTACGGAGGGTCTTTTTGCCCCTTTGCGTGGTATTCTTTAGGGTTTTGTGTAGACCGCAAAGTTATCTTTCCTATCCTCGTTCTGTCTAGAATATCGGGCCTCACTTTGCTGAATCTATTTCATCCCTACGTTTGTCTTTTCATCTTACTCACAGTCATTATATGTGGGGGGCTGCCTTTTCCTTTGGGGTATTTCTCTGAGGCAAGGTAGGCTTATTTTCTATCTTCAGGCTAGTTAGTTTCTCAGGCTGTGCCGAGTTGCATAGGGAGCGTTAGGCGCAATCCACGGCTGCCTCTCGTTGTGTTTGGAGAGGATCAGGGATTGCGGTCTGCAGAGTTCCCACGTCTCAGAGCTCGTTCTATTATTTTGGGTTATTGTCAGATCACTGTATGTGCTCTGACCTCCATGTCCATTGTGATACTGAATTGCCTTACATAACAGTACAGGAAGCCAAAAGTACTAATGATTCTCAATAGAGGGAAAAAAGAAGTTCTGAGACCATTTTTTTTTCTTGGCTTTGTGTTTTGTCTTTTTTTTCCCCTAGACATTTGGGTGGTTCAGTAGACAGGTGTAGCGATGGACATTAGAAGTCAGTCTTCATTTGTGGATCAGCTCTCGGCAAGAGTACAAAAGATTCAAGACACTATTGATCAGAAATCTATGTTAGAGCCAAGAATTCCTATTCCTGATTTGTTTTTTGGAGATAGAACTAAGTTTCTGAGTTTCAAAAATAATTGTAAGTTATTTCTGGCCTTGAAACCTCGTTCCTCTGGTGATCCAGTTCAACAGGTTTTGATTATTATTTCTTTTTTGCGCGGCGACCCTCAGGACTGGGCATTTTCTCTTGCGCCAGGAGATCCTGCATTGAGTAATATCAATGCGTTTTTCCTGGCGCTTGGATTGCTGTACGATGAGCCTAATTCAGTGGATCAGGCAGAAAAGAATTTGCTGGCTCTTTGTCAGGGTCAGGATGAGATAGAGGTATATTGCCAGAAATTTAGAAAATGGTCAGTGCTAACTCAATGGAATGAATCTGCGCTGGCAGCTATGTTCAGAAAGGGTCTCTCTGAAGCCCTTAAGGATGTCATGGTGGGATTTCCTATGCCTGCTGGTTTGAATGAATCTATGTCTTTGGCTATTCAGATCGGTCGACGCTTGCGTGAGCGTAAATCTGTGCACCATTTGGCGGTATTACCTGAGCTTAAACCTGAGCCTATGCAGTGCAATAGGACTTTGACCAGAGTTGAACGGCAAGAACACAGACGTCTGAATGGGCTGTGTTTCTACTGTGGTGATTCCACTCATGCCATCTCTGATTGTCCTAAGCGCACTAAGCGGTTCGCTAGGTCTGCCACCATTGGTACGGTACAGTCAAAATTTCTTCTGTCCGTTACCTTGATCTGCTCTTTGTCATCATATTCTGTCATGGCGTTTGTGGATTCAGGCGCTGCTCTGAATTTGATGGACTTGGAATATGCTAAGCGTTGTGGGTTTTTCTTGGAGCCCTTGCAGTGTCCTATTCCATTGAGAGGTATTGATGCTACGCCTTTGGCCAAGAAACAGCCTCAATACTGGACCCAGCTGACCATGTGCATGGCTCCTGCACATCAGGAGGATATTCGCTTTCTGGTGTTGCATAATCTGCATGATGTGGTCGTGTTGGGGTTGCCATGGCTACAAGCCCATAATCCAGTATTGGATTGGAAATCCATGTCGGTGTCCAGCTGGGGTTGTCAGGGGGTACATGGTGATGTTCCATTTTTGTCAATTTCGTCATCCACCCCTTCTGAGGTTCCAGAGTTCTTGTCTGATTACCGGGATGTATTTGATGAGCCCAAGTCCGATGCCCTACCTCCGCATAGGGATTATGATTGTGCTATCAATTTGATTCCTGGTGGTAAATTCCCAAAAGGTCGACTGTTTAATTTATCCATGCCTGAACACACCGCTATGCGCAGTTATGTGAAGGAATCCCTGGAGAAGGGGCATATTCGCCCGTCATCGTCGCCATTAGGAGCAGGGTTCTTTTTTGTAGCCAAAAAGGATGGTTCGCTGAGACCTTGTATAGATTATAGCCTTCTTAATAAGATCACTGTTAAATTTCAGTACCCCTTGCCTTTGTTATCTGATTTGTTTGCTCAGATTAAGGGGGCTAGTTGGTTCACCAAGATTGATCTTCGTGGTGCGTATAATCTGGTGCGAATCAGGCGAGGCGATGAATGAAAAACTGCATTTAATACGCCCGAGGGTCATTTTGAGTATCTAGTGATGCCATTCGGACTTGCCAATGCTCCATCAGTGTTTCAGTCCTTTATGCATGACATCTTCCGAGAGTACCTGGATAAATTCCTGATTGTGTACTTGGATGACATTTTGATCTTCTCGGATGATTGGGAGTCTCATGTGAAACAGGTCAGAACGGTTTTTCAGGTCCTGCGTGCTAACTCTTTGTTTGTGAAGGGATCAAAGTGTCTCTTTGGTGTGCAGAAGGTTTCATTTTTGGGGTTCATCTTTTCCCCTTCTACTATCGAGATGGATCCTGTTAAGGTCCAAGCCATCCATGATTGGACTCAGCCGACATCTCTGAAAAGTCTGCAAAAGTTGCTGGGCTTTGCTAATTTTTATCGTCGCTTCATCTGCAATTTTTCTAGTATTGCCAAACCATTGACCGATTTGACCAAGAAGGGTGCTGATTTGGTCAATTGGTCTTCTGCTGCTGTGGAAGCTTTTCAAGAGTTGAAGCGTCGTTTTTCTTCTGCCCCTGTGTTGTGTCAACCTGATGTTTCTCTTCAGTTCCAGGTCGAGGTTGATGCTTCTGAGATTGGCGCAGGGGCTGTTTTGTCGCAGAGAGGTTCTGATTGTTCAGTGATGAAACTATGCGCTTTTTTTTCCAGGAAGTTTTCGCCTGCTGAGCGGAATTATGATGTGGGCAACCGAGAGTTGCTGGCCATGAAGTGGGCATTCGAGGAGTGGCGTCATTGGCTTGAAGGAGCTAAGCATCGCGTGGTGGTATTGACTGATCATAAGAACCTAACTTATCTCGAGTCTGCTAAGCGTTTGAATCCTAGACAGGCTCGTTGGTCGCTGTTTTTCGCCCGTTTTGACTTTGTGATTTCGTACCTTCCGGGCTCTAAAAATGTGAAGGCGGATGCTCTGTCTAGGAGTTTTGTGCCCGACTCTCCGGGTTTATCTGAGCCGGCGGGTATCCTCAAGGAAGGAGTAATTGTGTCTGCCATCTCCCCTGATTTGTGGCGGGTGCTGCAAAAATTTCAGGCTAATAAACCTGATCGTTGTCCAGCGGAGAAACTGTTTGTCCCGGATAGGTGGACAAATAAAGTGATCTCTGAGGTTCATTGTTCGGTGTTGGCTGGTCATCCTGGAATCTTTGGTACCAGAGAGTTAGTGGCTAGATCCTTTTGGTGGCCGTCTCTGTCGCGGGATGTGCGTTCTTTTGTGCAGTCCTGTGGGATTTGTGCTCGGGCTAAGCCCTGCTGTTCTCGTGCCAGTGGGTTGCTTTTGCCCTTGCCGGTCCCGAAGAGACCTTGGACACATATCTCTATGGATTTTATTTCAGATCTTCCCGTCTCTCAAAAGATGTCAGTCATTTGGGTGGTCTGTGATCGCTTTTCTAAAATGGTCCATCTGGTACCCTTGTCCAAGTTGCCTTCCTCCTCTGATTTGGTGCCATTGTTCTTCCAGCATGTGGTTCGTTTGCATGGCATTCCAGAGAATATCGTTTCTGACAGAGGTTCCCAGTTTGTTTCGAGGTTTTGGCGAGCCTTTTGTGGTAGGATGGGCATTGACTTGTCTTTTTCCTCGGCTTTTCATCCTCAGACTAATGGCCAGACCGCACGAACCAATTAGACCTTGGAAACCTATCTGAGATGCTTTGTTTCTGCCGATCAGGATGACTGGGTGTCCTTTTTGCCTTTGGCTGAGTTCGCCCTTAATAATCGGGCCAGCTCGGCTACCTTGGTTTCGCCATTTTTCTGCAATTCTGAGTTCCATCCTCGTATCTCTTCAGGACAGGTTGAGTCTTCGGACTGTCCTGGTGTGGATACTGTGGTGGACAGGTTGCAGCAGATTTGGACTCATGTAGTGGACAATTTGACCTTGTCCCAGGAGAAGGCTCAACGTTTCGCTAATCGCAGACGCCGTGTGGGTCCCCGACTTCGTGTTGGGGATCTGGTTTGGTTACCTTCTCGTCATATTCCTATGAAGGTTTCCTCTCCGAAGTTTAAACCTCGTTTCATTGGTCCTTATAGGATTTCTGAGGTTATTAATCCTGTGTCTTTTCGTCTGACCCTCCCAGATTCTTTTTTCATATATAACGTCTTCCATAGGTCATTATTGCGGAGATACGTGGCACCTATGGTTCCATCTGTTGACCCTCCTGCCCCGGTTTTGGTGGAGGGGGAATTGGAGTATATTGTGGAGAAGATTTTGGATTCTCGTGTTTCAAGACGGAAACTCCAGTATCTGGTTAAATGGAAGGGTTATGCTCAGGAGGATAATTCCTGGGTTTTTGCCTCTGATGTCCATGCTCCCGATCTTGTTCGTGCCTTTCATGTGGCTCATCCTGGTCGGCCTGGGGGCTCTGGTGAGGGTTCGGTGACCCCTCCTCAACGGGGGGGTACTGTTGTGAATTCTGTGGCGGAGCTCCCTCCTGTGGTCACAAGTGGTACTTCGGCTGATTCTCTCTGGGAGCTTCCATTTGTGGAGGAAACTGGTACTGCTGCTTCTGAGTTTCCTTCCTCAGGTGATCTGGTGAGGTCGTTAGGTGCTTCTCTACTTAACCCCACCTAATGCTTTGATTCATGCTTCCTGTCAATGTTCCAGTGTTGGACTTGTGTTTCTCTGGATCATTCCTGTGGCCTGCTGCTCTGCATAGCTAAGTGCTTCTTTGCTATTTGTTGCTATTTTTTCTGTCCAGCTTGTCTATTTGTTTTGCTGGAAGCTCTGGGACGCAAAGGGTGTACCTCCGTGCCGTTAGTTCGGTACAGAGGGTCTTTTTGCTCCTTTGCGTGGTTTTCTTTAGGGTTTTGTGTAGACCGCAAAGTTATCTTTCCTATCCTCGTTCTGTCTAGAATATCGGGCCTCACTTTGCTGAATCTATTTCATCCCTACGTTTGTCTTTTCATCTTACTCACAGTCATTATATGTGGGGGGCTGCCTTTTCCTTTGGGGTATTTCTCTGAGGCAAGGTAGGCTTATTTTCTATCTTCAGGCTAGTTAGTTTCTCAGGCTGTGCCGAGTTGCATAGGGAGCGTTAGGCGCAATCCACGGCTGCCTCTAGTTGTGTTTGGAGAGGATCAGGGATTGCGGTCTGCAGAGTTCCCACGTCTCAGAGCTCGTTCTATTATTTTGGGTTATTGTCAGATCACTGTATGTGCTCTGACCTCCATGTCCATTGTGATACTGAATTGCCTTACATAACAGACCGCAGACAGGCTTCGAAGGCCTAACATAATAAAATTGGGCTTGCTGTAGGCAATTTAAAATTTGTTCCAGGGGTACACGGGCAGCAGTGGTATGGTCAGTGGAGGCCTAGTGGAAGGAGGGACCGCAGACAGGCTTTGAAGGCCTAACATAAAAAAAAATTTGGCTGTAGGCACTTTTAAATAGGTTCCAGGGGTACACGGGCAACAGTGGTCTGGTCAGTGTAGGAGTAGTAGAAAGAACGGGCCGCAGAAAGGCTTCTAAGGCCTAACATAATAACATATGGCTGTAGGCACTTTATAATTGGTTCCAGGGGTACACGGGCAGCAGTAGACAGGTCAGTGGAGGCCTAGTGGAAGGAGGGACCGCAGACAGGCTTTGAAGGCCTAACATAATAAAATTGGGCTGGCTGTAGGCAATTTAAAATTGGTTCCAGGGGTACACGGGCAGCAGTGGTTTGGTCAGTGGAGGCCTAGTGGAAGGAGGAACCGCAGACAGGCTTCGAAGGCCTAACATACAAAAAAAATGGGCTGTAGGCACTTTTAAATAGGTTCCAGGGGTACACGGGCAGCAGTGGTCTGGTCAGTGTAGGAGTAGTAGAAAGAACGGGCCGCAGACAGGCTTCTAAGGCCTAACATAATAACATATGGCTGTAGGCACTTTATAATTGGTTCCAGGGGTACACGGGCAGCAGTGGTATGGTCAGTGGAGGCCTAGTGGAAGGAGGGACTGCAGACAGGCTTCGAAGGCCTAACATAAAAAAAAATTGGGCTGTAGGCACTTTTAAATATGTTCCAGGGGTACACGGGCAGCAGTGGTCTGGTCAGTGTAGGAGTAGTAGAAAGAACGGGCCGCAGACAGGCTTCGAAGGCCTAACATAATAACATATGGCTGTAGGCACTTTATAATTGGTTCCAGGAGTACACGGGCAGCAGTGGTCTGGTCACTGTAGGAGTAGTAGAAAGAACGGGCCGCAGACAGGCTTCGAAGGCCTAACATAAAAAAAAATTGGGCTGTAGGCACTTTTAAATAGGTTCCAGGGGTACATGGGCAGCAGTGGTCTGGTCAGTGTAGGAGTAGTAGAAAGAACGGGCCGCAGACAGGCTTCGAAGGCCTAACATAATAACATATGGCTGTAGGCACTTTATAATTGGTTCCAGGAGTACACGGGCAGCAGTGGTCTGGTCAGTGTAGGAGTAGTAGAAAGAACGGGCCGCAGACAGGCTTCGAAGGCCTAACATAAAAAAAAATTGGGCTGTAGGCACTTTTAAATAGGTTCCAGGGGTACATGGGCAGCAGTGGTCTGGTCAGTGTAGGAGTAGTAGAAAGAACGGGCCGCAGACAGGCTTCGAAGGCTTAACATAATAACATATGACTGTAGGCACTTTATAATTGGTTCCAGGGGTACACGGGCAGCAGTGGTATGGTCAGTGGAGGCCTAGTGGAAGGAGGGACCGCAGACAGGCTTCGAAGGCCTAACATAATAAAAATGGACTGGCTGTAGGCAATTTAAAATTGGTTCCAGGGGTACACGGGCAGCAGTGGTCTGGTCAGCGGAGGCCGATTGTACTGAGTGTCTGCCAGTTAGTAGTCCAAAACAATAAATAAATGTGAATGTCTCGCATTAAAACAAAACGAAAACACTAAAGGGTGCAATCATTAGGTACAGGGGTGGGATCCTCTGCGTAGTTTCAGACTTACTAATTTGGCGCAAAGTATTTACTTTAATAAGTAGAGGACACTGCCCCTGACTATGTTAAGTACCATCATACATGTCAACACAATGGTATTGTCAGTGGCAGGAATGGAAGGATGTCAGCGCATAGACTAAACATTGGTGGAAGTGTGAGAGATAACTGTGGAAGTGGTAGAGCAATGTTTGACCTGGGGGTGGGTGAACTCTCTTGTGGCCGGCGGTACAGGCCCAGGGCCCCTCATGTTACAACAGTGTGTCTGACGTTGGGTGCACACCACCACCGCCAGAGACACTTTATTGTACTATGAGGGACCCAGTGGCAGTGCTGTCGACCAAAAGCGGGCACACCCACCTCTTCAGACAAACAGCACTCTCACGGGTGCTTGCGCCAAGTCGCGATACCACGGCCCCGTGTGGGGAGTTTGGCCATTTAGGGAGGTGTAAACATGTCGTATGCTGGACAATCAGCTGCAGCAAATTAAGACATTAGAAAAGTAATTAACAGTAGTCCACAGGCAAGAGCTTTTCATAGGAAAGCTAGGTGTCGGCCGGGCAAGGTGGGGCAAAAGAATTCGAAATCCAGTTGTGGTCAATTTTAATGAATGTTAGATCATCAACATTTTGGGTAGCCAGACGAGTCCTTTTTTCGGTTAATATTGAACCTGCAGCACTGAATACTCTTTCTGATAGGACATTAGCTGCCGGGCAAGCAAGCTCCTGCAATGCATATTCTGCCAATTCTGGCCAGGTGTCTAATTTGGATGCCCAGTAATCAAATGGGAATGACGGTTGAGGGAGAACATCGATAAGGGATGAAAAATAGTTTGTAACCATACTGGACAAATGTTGTCTCCTGTCACTTTCAAGTGATGCAGCAGTACCTGTCCTGTCTGCGGTCATAGCAAAATCACTCCACAACCTGGTCAGAAAACCTCTCTGTCCAACGCCACTTCTGATGTGTGCACCCCTAACACTCCTGGTCTGCTGCCCCCTGGAGCTCGTGTGAGAACGATCACGGGCGCTGTGTGCTGGGAATGCCTGAAGCAAACGGTCAACAAGAGTTGATTGTTTGGTTGCTAATATTAGTTCCAAGTTCTCATGTGGCATAATATTTTGCAATTTGCCTTTATAGCGAGGATCAAGGAGGCAGGCCAACCAGTAATCGTCATCGTTCATCATTTTAGTAATGCGTGTGTCCCTTTTGAGGATACGTAAGGCATAATCCGCCATGTGGGCCAAAGTTCCAGTTGTCAAATCTGCGGTTGTGATTGGTTGAGGGGCAGTTTCAGGCAAATCTACGTCACTTGTGTCCCTCAAAAAACCAGAACCCGGCCTTGCCACGCAACCAATTTCCAGTGCCCCCGGGAAAGCTTCCTCATTAAAAATATACTCATCCCCATCATCCTCCTCGTCCTCCACCTCCTCTTCGCCCGCTACCTCGTCCTGTACACTGCCCTGACCAGACAATGGCTGACTGTCATCAAGGCTTTCCTCTTCCTCTTGTGCAGATGCCTGATCCTTTATGTGCGTCAAACTTTGCATCAGCAGACACATTAGGGGGATGCTCATGCTTATTATGGTGTTGTCTGCACTAACCAGCCATGTGCATTCCTCAAAACACACATGTCTTGTATCTCCGACCACTGCACACCTGACAACTCCATGTCTGCCATCCTACTGCCTGCCCGTGTATGTGTATCCTCCCACAAAAACATAACAGCCCGCCTCTGTTCGCACAGTTTCTGAAGCATGTGCAGTGTTGAGTTCCACCTTGTTGCAACGTCTATGATTAGGCGATGCTGGGGAAGGTTCAAAGACCGCTGATAGGTCTGCATACGGCTGGAGTGTACAGGCGAACGGCGGATATGTGAGCAAAGTCCACGCACTTTGAGGAGCAGGTCGGAGAAACCAGGATAAGTTTTCAATAAGCACTGGACCACCAGGTTTAAGGTGTGAGCCAGGCAAGGAATGTGTTTCAGTTGGGAAAGGGAGATGGCAGCCATGAAATTCCTTCCGTTATCACTCACTACCTTGCCTGCCTCAAGATCTACTGTGCCCAGCCACGACTGCGTTTCTTGCTGCAAGAACTCGGACAGAACTTCCGCGGTGTGTCTGTTGTCGCCCAAACACTTCATAGCCAATACAGCCTGCTGACGCTTGCCAGTAGCTGGCCCATAATGGGACAACTGGTGTGCAACAGTGACAGCTGCCGATGGGAGTGGTTGGGCGACTGCGGTCTGTGGAAGAGCTCTCGCTTCTGCAGGAGGACGAGGAGGAGGAGGGGGTGCGAACGCCTACAGCCAACTGTTTCCTAGACCGTGGGCTAGGCAAAACTGTCCCGAAATTGATGTCCCCTGTGGACCCTGCATCCACCACATTCACCCAGTGTGCCGTGATGGACACGTAACGTCCCTGGCCATGCCTACTGGTCCATGCATCTGTAGTCAGGTGCACCTTTGTACTCACAGATTGCCTGAGTGCATGGACGATGCGCTGTTTAACATGCTGGTGCAGGGCTGGGATGGTTTTCTCGAAAAAAAGTGTCGACTGGGTAGCTCGTAGCGTGGTTCAGCGTACTCCATCAGGGCTTTGAAAGCTTCGCTTTCAACTAACCGGTAGGGCATCATCTCTAACGAGATTAGTCTAGCTATGTGGGCGTTAAAACCCTGTGTACGCGGATGCGAGGATAAGTACTTCCTTTTTCTAACCAGAGTCTCATGTAGGGTGAGCTGGACTGGAGAGCTGGAGATCGTGGAACTAGCGGGGGTGCCGGTGGACATGGCAGACTGAGAGACGGTGGGAGATGGTATTGTTGCCGCCGGTGCCCTAGATGCAGTGTTTCCTACTACGAAACTGGTGATTCCCTGACCCTGACTGCTTTGGCCTGGCAAAGAAACCTGCACAGATACTGCCGGTGGTGCGGAAAATGGTGGCCCTACACTGCCGGAAGGGATGTTGCGTTGCTGACTAGCTTCATTGGCCGAGGGTGCTACAACCTTAAGGGACGTTTGGTAGTTAGTCCAGGCTTGCAAATGCATGGTGGTTAAATGTCTATGCATGCAACTTGTATTGAGACTTTTCAGATTCTGACCTCTGCTTAAGCTAGTTGAACATTTTTGACAGATGACTTTGCGCTGATCAATTGGATGTTGTTTAAAAAAATGCCAGACTGCACTCTTCATAGCATCGGATCCCTTTTCAGGAATTGCAGACTGAGCTTTAACCGGATGGCCACGCTGTCCTCCAACAGGTTTTGGCTTTGCTACGCGTTTTGGGCCAGATACGGGCCCGGCAGATGGAACCTGTTGCGATGTTGATGCCTGCTGCAGCCCCTCCTCCACCTCCGCTTCAGAACTACTGCCGCCTGCACCCTGTTCCCCCAATGGCTGCCAATCGGGGTCAACAACTGGGTTATCTATAACCTCCTCTTCTAGCTCGTGTGCAACTTCGTCTGTGTCACCGTGTAGGTCGGTGGTATAGCGTTCGTGACGGGGCAACATAGTCTCATCAGGGTCTGATTGTGGATCAGTACCCTGAGAGGGCAATGTTGTGGTCTGAGTCAAAGGACCAGCATAGTAGTCTGGCTGTGGCTGTGCATCAGTGCACTCCATGTCAGAATCTACTTGTAATGATCATGGCCTGTTAACTGTTTCACATTTTAAGCCAGGGACGGTATGTGTAAAGAGCTCCATGGAGTAACCCG
The DNA here is from genome assembly GCF_032444005.1 of Ranitomeya imitator. Lineage (NCBI taxonomy): Eukaryota > Metazoa > Chordata > Amphibia > Anura > Dendrobatidae > Ranitomeya > Ranitomeya imitator. The sequence continues at coordinate 16,255,833 of NC_091283.1, forward strand.
TTGTGTCGCCTGCTGCATCCTTCTCTCTTGTTGTTGTTTTTGCTGAAGAGGACAAGGAAGCGACTTGTCCCTGACCGTGAACATCCACAAACGACGCGCTGCTTTTACATTTACCAGTTTCAGAAGAGGAGGCAAAAGAGCTAGAGGATGAGTCAGCAAGGTAAGCCAAAACTTGCTGTTGCTGCTCCGGCTTTAAAAGCGGTTTTCCTACTCCCAGAAAAGAGAGCGTTCGAGGCCTTGTGTAGCCAGACGACGAACCTGGCTCCACAGCTCCAGACTTAGGTGGAATATTTTTTTTCCCACGACCACCTGATGCTCCATTACCACTACCATCATTACCAGCTGACAATGAACGCCCACGGCCACGACCTCTTCCACCAGACTTCCTCATTGTTTTAAAAACTTAACCAAAGTAACTTTATTTGTTGCTGTCAAACAACTTACATGGTGAGCTATAACTTCAGTATGATTTCGATATCCCTTTACAGGTTGGTGAGACCGCAAGGAAAATCAGGCACAATGTTATACACTCTGTTTTCTGTGGCACCAAATCAGAGAGATGCCACACACGCAGGACTGTCACTCAAGCACAAATGTCAATATTAATCTCCCACAGTATTTTTTTTTTTTCAGGGAGAATTTAGAAACAAAATAAAATAAAATGATTTTTTCAGGAAGAATTTAGAAACCAAATAAAATAAAATGATTTTTTCAGGTAGAATTTAGAAACCAAATCAACCAAAAAAATAAATAGGCTTTCTATGGCCCACTGAGTGAGAGATGGCACACACAGGAGTCAGGAGTGGCACACAAGCAGAAAGGGCAATATTAATCTCCCACTGATTTTTTTTTTTTCAGGGACACTTTAGAAACAAAATAAAATAAAATGATTTTTTCAGGAAGAATTTAGAAACCAAATAAAATAAAATGATTTTTTTCAGGTAGAATTTAGAAACCAAATCAACCAAAAAAATAAATAGGCTTTCTATGGCCCACTGAGTGAGAGATAGCACACACAGGAGTCAGGAGTGGCACACAAGCCCAGAGGCCAATATTTATCTCCCACTGATTGATTTATTGATTTTTACAGGTAGAATTTAGAAACCAAATCAACAAAAAAAAAAAATAGGCTTTCTATGGCCCACTGAGTGAGAGATGGCACACACAGGAGTCAGGAGTGGCACACAAGCCCAGAGGCCAATATTTATCTCCCACTGATTGATTTATTGATTTTTTCAGGTAGAATTTAGAAACCAAATCAACAAAAAAAATAAATAGGCTTTCTATGGCCCACTATGTGAGAGATGGCACACACAGGGATGGCACTCTAGCAGAAATGCCAATCTTAATCTCCCACAAAAAAAAAAAAAACAGGGACTGTCCTACAATTACTATCTCCCTGCAGTAATCTCAGCCAGGTATGGCAGGCAGCAATAAGGAGTGGACTGATGCACAAATTAAATAAAAAGTGTGGACAAACAAAAAAGATAGCTGTGCAGAAAGGAAGGAACAAGAGGATATGTGCTTTGAAAAAAGCAGTTGGTTTGCACAGCGGCGTACACACAGCAATGCAGCTATCAGGGAGCCTTCTAGGGCAGCCCAATGAGCTACAGCGCTGAGAAAAAAAAAATGTAGCCTCCACTGTCCCTGCAAACCAAAGGTGGTGTTGGACAGTGGAAATCGCTACAGCACAAGCGGTTTGGTGGTTAATGGACCCTGCCTAACGCTATCCCTGCTTCTGACGAAGCGGCAGCAACCTCTCCCTAAGCTCAGATCAGCAGCAGTAAGATGGCGGTCGGCGGGAACGCCTCTTTATAGCCCCTGTGACGCCGCAGACAGCAAGCCAATCACTGCAATGCCCTTGTCTAAGATGGTGGGAACCAGGACCTATGTCATCACGCTGCCCACACTCTGCGTTCACCTTCATTGGCTGAGAAATGGCGCTTTTCGCGTCATTGAAATGCGACTTTGGCGCGAAAGTCGCGTACCGCATGGCCGACCCCACACAGGGGTCGGATCGGGTATCATGAAACCCGACTTTGCCAAAAGTCGGCGACTTTTGAAAATGAACGACCCGTTTCGCTCAACCCTAGTTACTGATAATAAGGACGAGCTCTGGGACGTGGCAACTCTGCTGACCGCAATCCCTAAACCTATCAAACACACTAGAAATAGCCGTGGATTGCTACTAACGCTCCCTATGCAACTCGGCACAGCCTAAGAAACTAGCTAGCCCTGAAGATAGAAAAATAAAGCCTACCTTGCCTCAGAGAAATTCCCCAAAGGAAAAGGCAGCCCCCCACATATAATGACGGTGAGTAAAGATGAAAATACAAACACAGAGATGAAATAGATTTAGCAAAGTGAGGCCCGACTTACTGAACAGACCGAGGATAGGAAAGGTTACTTTGCGGTCAGCACAAAAACCTACAAAAAGACCACGCAGAGGGCGCAAAAAGACCCTCCGCACCGACTCACGGTGCGGAGGCACTCCCTCTGCGTCCCAGAGCTTCCAGCAAGCAAGACAACAAATTAAATAGCAAGCTGGACAGAAAAATAGCAAACCCAAGAAATACAAGCTGGAACTTAGCTTCTGATGGGAAGACAGGTCACAAGAACGATCCAGGAGTGAACAATACTAGGGTTGAGCGAAACGGGTCGTTCATTTTCAAAAGTCGCCGACTTTTGGCAAAGTCGGGTTTCATGAAACCCGATCCGACCCCTGTGCGGGGTCGGCCATGCGGTACGTGACTTTCGCGCCACAGTCGCGTTTCAATGACGCGAAAAGCGCCATTTCTCAGCCAATGAAGGTAAACGCAGAGTGTGGGCAGCGTGATGACATAGGTCCTGGTCCCCACCATCTTAGAGAAGGGCATTGCAGTGATTGGCTTGCTGTCTGCGGCGACACAGGGGCTATAAAGGGGCGTTCCCGCCGACCGCCATGTTACTGCTGCTGATCTGAGCTTAGGGAGAGGTTGCTGCCGCTTCGTCAGAAGCAGGGATAGCGTTAGGCAGGGTCCATTAACCACCAAACCGCTTGTGCTGTAGCGATTTCCACTGTCCAACACCACCTTCGGTGTGCAGGGACAGTGGAAGCTACATTTTTTTTTTCCTCAGCGCTGTAGCTCATTGGGCTGCCCTAGAAGGCTCCCTGATAGCTGCATTGCTGTGTGTACGCCGCTGTGCAAACCAACTGCTTTTTTCAAAGCACAAATCCTCTTGTTCCTTCCTTTCTGCACAGCTATCTTTTTGGTTTGTACACACTTTTTATTTAATTTGTGCATCAGTCCACTCCTTATTGCTGCCTGCCATACCTGGCTGAGATTACTGCAGGGAGATAGTAATTGAAGGACAGTTCCTTTTTTTTTTTTTTTTTTTGTGGGAGATTAAGATTGGCATTTCTGCTAGAGTGCCATCCCTGTCTGTGCCATCTCTCACTCAGTGGGCCATAGAAAGCCTATTTATTTTTTTGCTTGATTTGGGTTCTAAAATCTACCTGAAAAAATCACTACATCAATCAGTGGGAGAAAAATATTGGCCTCAGGGCTTGTGTGCCACTCCTGACTCCTGTGTGTGCCATCTCTCACTCAGTGGGCCATAGAAAGCCTATTTATTCTTTTGCTTGATTTGGGTTCCAAAATCTACCTGAAAAAATCACTACATCAATCAGTGGGAGAAAAATATTGGCCTCAGGGCTTGTGTGCCACTCCTGACTCCTGTGTGCATCATCACTCACTCAGTGGGCCATAGAAAGCCTATTTTTTTTTTTGCTTTATTTGGGTTCTAAATTCTACCTGAAAAAATCAATAAATCAATCAGTGGGAGATTAATATTGGCCTTTGGGCTTGTGTGCCGTTCCTAAGCGTGCCATCTCTCTCTCTCAGATAGTGGGCCATAGAAAGCCTATTTATTTTTTTTATTGGGTTTATAAATTTTCCCTGAAAAAAAAAAAAAAAAGTGGGAGATTAATATTGGCCTCTGGGCTTGTGTGCCAGTCCTGAGCGTGCCATCTCTCTCACAAGTAGTGGGCCATAGAAAGCCTATTTATTTTATTTTTTTTGGTTTTATAAATTCTCCCTGAAAAAAAAGGGAGATTAATATTGGCCTTTGGGCTTGTGTGCCAGTCCTAAGGGTGCCATCTCTCTCTCTCAGATAGTGGGCCATAGAAAGCCTATTTATTATTTTTTTTATTGGGTTTATAAATTTTCCCTGAAAAAAAAAAAAAAAAGTGGGAGATTAATATTGGCCTCTGGGCTTGTGTGCCAGTCCTGAGCGTGCCATCTCTCTCACAAATAGTGGGCCATAGAAAGCCTATTTATTTATTTTTTTTTGGTTTTATAAATTCTCCCTGAAAAAAAAAAGGGAGATTAATATTGGCCTTTCGGCTTGTGTGCCAGTCCTAAGCGTGCCATCTCTCTCTCTCAGATAGTGGGCCATAGAAAGCCTATTTGATATTTATTTTATTGGGTTTATAAATTTTCACTGAAAAAAAAAAAAATAAAGGGGGAGATTAATATTGGCCTCTGGGCTTGTGTGCCAGTCCTGAGCGTGCCATCTCTCTCACAAATAGTGGGCCATAGAAAGCCTATTTATTTTTTGGGTTGATTTGGGTTCTAAATTCTACCTGAAAAAATCAATAAATCAATCAGTGGGAGAAAAATATTGGCCTCTGGGCTTGTGTGCCACTCCTGACTCCTGTGTGCGTCATCTCTCACTCAGTGGGCCATAGAAAGCCTATTTTTTGTTTTATTTGTTTTCTAAATTCTCCCTGAAAAAATCGTTTTATTTTATTTGGTTTCTAAATTCTTCCTGAAAAAATAATTTTTTTTTATTATTTTTTTTTCTAAAGTCTCCCTGAAAAAAAAATAAAATCAAATCAGTGGGAGATTAATATTGCCCTTTCTGCTTGTGTGCCAGTCTTGACTCCTGGGTGTGCCATCTCTCTCTCTCTCTCCAATTGTGGGCCATAGAAAGCCTATTATTTTTTTAGCTTGATTTGGGTTCCAAAATCTACCTGAAAAAATCACTACATCAATCATTGGGAGAACAATATTGGCCTCTGGGCTTGTGTGCCACTCCTGACTCCTGTGTGCGTCATCTCTCACTCAGTGGGCCATAGAAAGCCTATTTTTTGTTTTATTTGTTTTCTAAATTCTCCCTGAAGAAATCATTTTATTTTATTTGGTTTCTAAATTCTTCCTTAAAAAATCATTTTATTCTATTATTTTTTTTTCTAAAGTCTACCTGAAAAAAAAAAAAAAAACAAATCAGTGGGAGATTAATATTTACATTTGTGCTTCAGTGACAGTCCTGCGTGTGTGGCATCTCTCTCATTTGTTGCCACCAAAAACAGAGTGTGTAACATTGTGCCTGATTTTCCTTGCGGTCTCACCCACCTGTAAAGGGGTAGCTAAATCATACTGAAGTTATAGCTCACCGTGTAAGTTGTGTGACAGCAACAAATACCGTTAGTTTGGTTACGTTTTTAAAACAATGAGGAAGTATGGTGGAAGAGGTCGTGGCCGGGGGCGTTCATTGTCAGCTGGTAATGAGGGTAGTGGTAGTGGTGGAGCATCAGGTGGTCGTGGGAAAAAAAATATTGCACCTAAGTCTGGAGCTGTGGAGCCAGGTTCGTCGTCTGGCTACACAAGGCCTCGAACGCTCCCTTTTCTGGGAGTAGGAAAACCGCTTTTAAAGCCGGAGCAGCAAGAGCAAGTTTTGGCTTATCTTGCTGACTCAGCCTCTAGCTCTTTTGCCTCCTCTCGTGAAACTGGTAAATGTCAAAGCAGCGCGTCGTTAGTGGATGTTCACGGTCAGGGACAAGTCGCTTCCTTGTCCTCTTCAGCAAAAACAACAACAGAGAAGAATGCAGCAGGCGACACAATGGGTTACTCCATGGAGCTCTTTACACATACCGTCCCTGGCTTATAAAGTGAAGCAGTTAACAGTCCATGCCCATTACAAGTTGAATCTGACATGGAGTGCACTGATGCACAGCCACAGCCAGACTACTATGCTGGTCCTTTGACTCAGACCGCAACATTGCCCTCGCAGGGTAATGATCAAGAATCAGACCCTGATGAGACTATGTTGCCCCATCACGAACGCTATACCACCGACCGACACGGTGACACAGACGAAGTTGCACACGAGCTACAAGAAGAGGTAATAGATGACCCAGTTCTTGACCCCGATTGGCAGCCATTGGGGGAACAGGGTGCAGGCGGCAGCAGTTCTGAAGCGGAGGAGGAGGGGCCGCAGCAGGCATCAACATCGCAACAGGTTCCATCTGCCGGGCCCGTATCTTGCCCAAAACGCGTGGCAAAGCCAAAACCTGTTGGAGGACAGCGTGGCCATCCGGTTAAAGCTCAGTCTGCAATGCCTGAAAAGGTATCCGATGCTAGAAAGAGTGCAGTCTGGCATTTTTTTAAACAACATCCAATTGATCAGCGCAAAGTCATCTGTCAAAAATGTTCAACTACCTTAAGCAGAGGGCAGAATCTGAAAAGTCTCAATACAAGTTGCATGCATAGACATTTAACCACCATGCATTTGCAAGCTTGGACTAACTACCAAACGTCCCTTAAGGTTGTAGCACCCTCGGCCAATGAAGCTAGTCATCAACGCAACATCCCTTCCGGCAGTGTAGGGCCACCATTTTCCACACCACCTGCAGTATCTGTGCAGGTTTCTTTGCCAGGTCAAAGCAGTCAGGGTCAGGGAATCACCAGTTTCGTAGTAGGAAACACTGCATCTAGGGCACCGGCGGCAACAATACCATCTCCCACCGTTTCTCAGTCTGCCATGTCCACCGGCACCCCCGCTAGTTCCACGATCTCCAACTCTCCAGTCCAGCTCACCCTACATGAGACTATGGTTAGAAAAAGGAAGTACTTAGCCTCGCATCCGCGTACACAGGGTTTGGACGCCCACATAGCTAGACTAATCTCGTTAGAGATGATGCCCTACCGGTTAGTTGAAAGCGAAGCTTTCAAAGCCCTGATGGACTACGCTGTACCACGCTACGAGCTACCCAGTCGACACTTTTTTTCCAGAAAAGCCATCCCAGCCCTCCACCAGCATGTTAAAGAGCGCATCGTCCATGCACTCAGGCAATCTGTGAGCACAAAGGTGCACCTGACAACAGATGCATGGACCAGTAGGCATGGCCAGGGACGTTACGTGTCCATCACGGCACACTGGGTGAATGTTGTGGATGCAGGGTCCACAGGGGACAGCAATTTTGGGACAGTTCTGCCTAGCCCACGGTCTAGGAAACTGTTGGCTGTAGCCGTTCGCACACCCTCCTCCTCCTCCTCGTCCTCCTGCAGAAGCGAGAGCTCGTCCACAGACCGCAGTCGCACAACCACTCCATCCGCAGCTGCCACTGTTGCACACCAGGTCTCCCATTATGGGGCAGCTACTGGCAAACGTCAGCAGGCTGTATTGGCTATGAAGTGTTTGGGCGACAACAGAGACACCGCGGAAGTTCTGTCCGAGTTCTTGCAGAAAGAAACGCAGTCGTGGCTGGGCACTGTAGATCTTGAGGCAGGCAAGGTAGTGAGTGATAACGGAAGGAATTTCATGGCTGCCATCTCCCTTTCCCAACTGA